>NC_133130.1:156272160-156968160 GCF_048418815.1 Hemitrygon akajei | reverse complement strand
AGAAGGCAGCATCCATCATCACTCAGGACATGCCCTCTTCTCGTTGCAACCATCAAGGAGGTACAAGAGCCTGAAGAAACACATTTAATGTTTCAGGAACAGCTTCTTACCCTACGTCATCAGATTTTTGAATGGACAATGAACCCATGAATACTACCTTACTCTTTTTACACTACTTAATTTATATACATCTTAATGTTATTGTTATTTATTCTTTTTATTATGTTTTGCAATATACTGGTTCCAAAAAAACCAATAAATTTCATGACATATGCCAGTGATATTAAGCCCAATTCTGATTCTGCAAGATAATTATATACACCATCTAATTTCCATGTACTTTGCTCGACCTCTGATCGTAGAGCTTTCCCTTCCCTTCCCAGTCAAGAATTCAGGATGAGTGATTTCATTCAAATATGGTTGATCACTGCTGCCCAGATCCTACTCCCATCTGTTGCATGCTATTTCTTCCTGAAAGAAAAACTATGACTAAAAGTGTTGATATTTGTGGAATGCCTCAAATATGTAACGAACTACAATTTTTTTTCAAGTTATGTGTACCATCTGTGAAGGATGTAGTAATTTAGAACCTATGACTGTCAATATGCAGAGAAACTCCAATAATCTATTATATGATTATCCCGAAATTGTGATGGTTCTGCATTTGGCCTCCTGGATGTTGATTATTGAGCTCCTTTTAAAACATTGGTGTTAGTTCTTGTACTCATTTTAAATACATCAGGGGTCTGATTCCAGTGCTGCCTTCAAACTTACCTGATTATACTTCCAATTCTCCCTCAAAACTTGAAAGTCACCCAGCTCTATTTGCTATGCTCTCTGAAAGCTTGGAGCTTTGTTTCCCTGCATTCCCTTCAATCTTTCCAGGTTCACTACAAAATATTCTACTGTGCAACATCTAAAATGTGAACTATATGATTGTTGTAGAATCCGGCCGGTTCCTTGCATGCTTTCCATCTATGCTGGGTTGAGTGTCATGCTAGCAACTCGACCTCACAAAACAAACAAAAAAGTGCTAAAAGAAATGGCAAGGTTGCCACCTGATGTGCCACAAGGCGCGGAAAGGACCAACAAAAGCTTTTTGAAGAATGGCAATAGCAACCAACAGTCTGGAAAAATCTAAATCACTACAGATGCCTGAATTTAAGTGTTTTACTGTACATTTTTAGAAAATGAATTAAGCTTGTTTAAGTTCTAATATTATTAGTGGTACAGTTATTAAGAATCTAAATTTAGGAACTTATGATGGCCACTCAAAAAAACTATCACATGTAATTCCTGGGCTCATGTTTTTTCCCCACTGTGTTCATATCCTTGAGAACTGATGTCCTTATGAACCAATTTCCTAATGCACCACAGACTTGAATTTTATTTTAAAACTATAAACTTAAATTGGGCACTTTCAAACCTCAAAGCACACAATATTTAAGCTGGTCTGAAAAGTTACCAATTGATTCCTTGGCTGTCTACTTTCTAGCCCTTGTTCCCCAACAGCATAGGATATAGTTTTCAAAGAAATTAGTGTCCAGTGATGTCTTTTGAAAATTCCACAGGTTAAGAACATGATTAACCTTTGATGCTATGCTTTTTGTGGTACAGTTGTTGTAACAGTACATTATTTAATTACACTGATGAAGAACAGTCATGAAAGTATACCTCAGTAAGAGTCATGAAGAAAAATGGAAGAAAATAATTTTTTTCTTAGCACCTTCACTGGAGCAGTGAGAGTGGAGTCTCTGTCCTCTGGAGTATTAAATTCAATGTAGTATATATCTCTCATGAGGCTAAAAGACACATTTGTTATGTGCTGTTTCCATAATATGAAAAACACCAATAAATTAATTACCGGTAATGCTCTTCTAGAACTAAACAGCTCATGCATGGTCACGCTCTTACCCATGTGAGATCCTCCTTTCCTATAGTTGCCAGTAATTCGTATGCAGCTGCTTCCATTGCCCTGGCAAATACCACATTTGTCTAGGGTTAAGGTGGAAAAAAGTACTCCATCACATCCAATAGGCTGTAGAATACAAAGTGAATTTGAAAAAGGAGTCAAAATGGTTGTTTTAACTTTTGGAATTATAACATTTATTTCTTCATGTTATGTTAACAACCTCACACCCTCCAGCTATACAGACTCCTCTGTATTCCCCGTATTTACAAGATGTTCCATCCCGTGCTGGGACCATCAGTTGTCTCTGTCCATCTGCTGTAGTACACTGAAGATCACAAGGCTTGCTCGAAATATGCACATAATCATCTACAAGAAATGAACAATAACAAGTTATATGTCTCATATTACATGAAGCATTTAAAAATAAAGCAATTGGAAATGCAGTCTTTTTTTCGCACAAGTGATGGCTAAGAATGGTATTAACACCTGCAGAATCTACTGCTGATCTTTCAAAGCCATTGGTTGTTGAACATAAATGAAATATTGCAGTCAGCACTTTAGTTAAACAATATTCACTTATCTTTGTTGACCATCAGAGGCTGAAAAAGAGAAGCTCCCTTTCTTTACACATCTTTTTCATTACTATTTTCATACTTTCTGTCAAGATACATTAATCAGCACTCTGCCTTGTGTCGTTGGCCCATGGAAACTAGATTATTAATACAAAAATAATTTTCAAATTATAATGGAACTTCTCAGAAGTTTCCAGGAATTTCTCGGCAACAAATACTTAAAGGAAGACTGACAACAAAGATACTTCTTTCAGTAAAAAGCATCAATAGATGCAAAACAATTTTTTTTAAACTGAAATTTTATAGGAAAATCAGAAGGTACAGTGGGTAACTGCCTTCGTTGCCAGCACTCGCATTTACCAAATGTAAGAGCTGGCAACGAAGGGTCCAGCTTTCTGGATCACTTCCCTCCTAGATGGCTCTCTCATCACAAATCCCTGGTGAGAAATGTCAGCAGATTTAGGATAATGAGGGCAAGGCTCAAGAAGCTCCTCTTCTCCACAAAATAAAAAAGGCCTTATATACTTACTTTAGATGGTCTTAATCGGTATTAATATTTTTAAAGTTAAAATGTATTTCAGATTCTAAATTCAAAACTGTCATTCCAAAGTGCTGACAAACTATGCTCTAAAACTGAAGAGAATGTGGATTTAAGTTTAACTGGCCTATCACATTTCAGCATTTTTGTTGTGGCGGGTTGCTAAGTGTAGATGTGATGTTCCAAATATGAAACAGGAAAATTTGGATGAACATTCAGACTAACGTAGAAGCAACTCAAACAAAATCCATACAGCAAGCCATGGAAATGATGCATGTTTACTTAGGTGTTTGAATAGATTTCCAGTATTAAGGAAATCTTTAAAATTGTCACATTTTTTCCAGAACCAAAAAAAGTTGTATTCAGGTTACACTAGGCACTGCATTGTCATTTTTTAATATAATGAGTAAACAAAACAGATTTGCTCTGTTCCTTTATATGCATACAAAGCATCTTTCGCTGACCAGAAGACAGAAAACTGATTTTGCACTGACACATTTCTAATTCTTAATGTTTCAAAACATTGTAATTATGTTATCACAAATAAGAGTAATTCACAATTTGCACTCAAGTTAATACATTTCAATCAAATCACAAGCATACTCTACTGCGCATAAGATATAGGAGCAGAATTAGGCCTGTCAGCCCATTGAGACTGGTCTACCATTCCATCATGGCCCATTCTCCTGCCTTTTCCCTGTAACCTTTGATACCCTTACCAATCAAGTACCTATCACCTCTGCTTTAAATATACCCAATGACTTGGCCTCCATAGCTGTCTGTGGCAATGAATTCCAGATTCACCACCCCCTGTCTAAAGAAATTCCTTCTCATCTGTTGTAAAGGGGTGTCCTTCCATTCTGAGGCAGTGCCCTCTGGACCTTGACTCCTCCACTGTAGGAATCACCCACACTATCTAGACCTTTCAATATTTAATAGGTTTCAGATCCCACTTTATTCTTCTAAACTTCAATGAGTATAGCCCTAGAAACGGCAAACAATCACTATTTAAACAATGGATGGATCAAATTTGAAAGTGCAATGATTTTCTTCACCTGGATACAATGGCTTCCATTTGTAAGTTCTTCCATTATAAGTACGAGAGTTAAAAGAAGAGCACTGCTCATCGCGGAAGCTCCTCCCATTAGCTGGGCAGTCCTGCAAAGGTTAAAGAGACGCTTGTTTAAAATATATACCTGAATAGTCATGCTACATTCACTTTATGTTGTTAAACCATGCCAGCATGGATTGGTATTGTTCAGACACAGGATTTGTTTGTGATCTGTGTGAAAAGGTCAAAATGAATTTTAATTGCTGCCTTTAAAAAGAATGCACAGTATTTACTAGTTGCTCAATACTCCTAAACAAATTGACTTTGGTGCACATATCTTTAACGTGCATCACTGGAAACAAATTCAAAAGTCTAGTTAAAGAACCTACTATCTAGAACAGTGGTTCCCAACCTTTTTTTGGCCATGCCCCACCTAATCACCTCTAAAATCCTGATGCCCCCTGTGGTGATATATAATTCTTATTATTCAAAAAGTGAACTCCTATTCACCTGGAGGAAGCCTAAAAGACCATTAACTTGGTTTAAACAAGCTTCCAAAGAACATGGCATTCATGAAAGAGAAAAATAAAGGAACCAAAGGACTGTTAAAGTTCTGAGGAAGAAATTACTAAGAAATTGTAAAAAAAAGAACATTAAGTGATATTAAAATAATAATAATAAATAAATAAATCAATGCCGATTCGTTTCTACAGCATACAAAGGCAGATACACCGTTTAAAAGAGATGACGCAATGTACACACCTTCACACCACCAAGAACCGAAAGCTACTGCAAAAAGCAGCATTGGCGCGACCTCGTACGAGTTTCTTACGCGTTTGGACTTGTTCATTCGTTCCTTCCTACATCAGTCAATTCATTAATTTAATTACGAAAGCCATTTGATGGTTGTAATGATGGTGATACACTATATATACAGTACATACGCAATTACACATGTACATACACAAGTATTTTTATGTATGCATACTGTATATACACATATGTATTAACTCGCACACACACTCATACTCACACAGACTTACTAGAAAAAATTCACTGTTAATAACTCATTCTCGAATTGCCCCCCTTAAAAATCAAATTACCCCCCCTGTGGGGCATATGCCCCACGTTGGGAACCACTGATCTAGAACATGTCCTCTTCTCATTACCATCAGGGAGGAGGTACTGGAGCCAGAGGACCCACAATTGACATTTTAGGAACAGCCTCTTCCCCTCTGCCAGATCTCTGAAAGCTCCATGAAAACTAACTCCCTATTCATTTTTGCACTGTTAATTTATTATTGTAACTTGCAGTAAATTTTATGTCTTGCACTGTGCTGCTGCAACAAAACAAATTTCACAACATATGTCAGAGATTCTGTGGAAGTCCTGTATAAGAGTGAGGGTGCCCCTACTTTACAACTTCTGACCTCTGTCTTAGTTGATTAAGTAACAGGAGAGATGGTTTCACTGCTAAGAGTTCTAGGCTTACACCATGAGTTGATATGAAATGGGAGATGGCCACAGAAATCACTTCCAGTAATGTCCTCAGTGACATTCATGAGATTCTAAATAAACTCAGCAGCCACATTATTAGGCACAACTGTGCAACCTGCTCAGAAATGCAAACATCTAATTAGCCAGTCATGTGGCAACATCTCAATGCATAAAAGCATGCAGACATGGTCAAGGGGTTTATTTGCTGTTCAGACCAAACATCAGAATGGGGAAGAAAGTAATCCAAGTAACCAACTGGTGGCAGGCAGGTGGCAGATTTCAGAAACTGCTGATACCTTGGGATTTTTTACATGAGTGTACAAGGATATACCTGTCAGGAAGGATGAATGAGAGAGTTCCTTTCCCCTGAAAGGAATAAAAAGCCCAAGTTTTTAAAAAATTCTGTAAGATTTTGATAGACGAGGCACAGAAATTGTGTTCCCAATTTGATAGACGAGGCACAGAAATTGTCAGTGAATACAAAACAAATATTGAAATTTAAAGAGAACCCTTAACCAATCTGCTGATTGCTTTCCACTGTACTTGATTTCCTTTGCCCATTCTGGTGCAATTCTAACCACTGTTCTTGTGTAACTTCTCAGACATTGTATACTTCCATTTCTTATTATCATTTTTATTCTCTATTTAGGACACTATAAGTAATCATCAATTATTGTGTGGCATGTTCCTAAACATTGTTTTACAGTGCCAACTACGGACCCCAACTAACACCTTTCGGTCATTGTTCTTTCTATGTAATCGGAGGATCAACAATAATGACAAGTGCACTACCAGACATTGGGATCAAATGCTAAACAAGTGGAATCATTGGCTACCTCTCATTCACCATATTTGATATTCAGTTTTGTGGAATCCACAGAGGATGCACATTGGCAAGAAAATAAGGGACAAAATATTTAATACTGCCAAAATAAATTTCTCCTCTTTTCTGTCTGTTGCTCTTTTCACATTCTCAAAAACAGTCAGTCCCCTGTGCAGAATACTTCCAACCCGCAGCTGTTTTTATGTATTGCACTTCCACCTAGAAGTGTTTTCATGTAGTTTGTTTTTATCCCAATACCCAAGTTATATTACAAGTAGATGGTTTTACTGACCTGCAGGTTGCACAGCTGATATCTTTTAGAAGTGCCTGTACAGGTCTGGTTATCAGTTGTCATCACTGCTATTCTTCTGCTACATAAACCATGCAGAAAAAAATATTAACACAAAAGAAAATCTGTAGATGCTGTTTTCCAGGTGAATTTATAATTGAGCAACACGCACACAAAATGCTGGAGGAACTCAGCAGAGCAGGCAGAATCTATGGAAAGGAGTAAACAGTCGACGTTTCAGGCTGAGAAAAGGTTGTGTGTGCTGCTCAGAAAAAATAGTCCATTTTGTAGTCAGGTTGTTATTGTACTTCTGTTGCAATTGTATCAAAATCTCTCTCCAAGTAAACTGAAGAAATATTCATTAAATTTACAGAAAGATAACACAAGTGCATAATTTGCACTTACTACAAAATCATTTTCATAGAAGTTACCACTTTACATGGAAAGCACAAAGAACAAAGCTAATCTGCCAATTAACATCTATGCATCATGGTAGTCTGTAACCAAAATGCCTTATTCCCTTCTCCAATTCTCTGGATAAGAAGCTGTTTACCCAGCTTGTCCTTAAATGCATCCATACTATTTACTGTATCATTAGGAGTTGAACTACACAATACCACCCACTCTGCCTAATTAACTTTATTTTGAATTCCCCATTTGACTTTATTTTGCTGTTTAAGTATTTTACATTAAGAGCTTCTAGCTTCCCCCTTTTCACAAGATGTTGCCTGAACTGGAAAACTTTAGCTGAGAGGCAAGACTGGCTAAGATAGGGTAGCTTTATTTGGATAGAGGAAGGTGAGTGAAGTCTTAATTGGCTCTATAAAATTATGGCGAACCTAGACAGTGAACAGGAAGGGCTTATTTCAGTCATCTGGTGCTTAGAAAATAGAGGTATAGATTTAAAGTGGAAGAAGAATTAAATATAATTTTTTCCACCGATTAATGAACTGGAATTCAGTGTCTGAAGCTGTGATAGAAGCAAAACTGCAACAGGAGTTGTCACCTATGGAGCTATGGATTAAATGCCAGAAAGTGAGATTAGGTTTGATAGCTCTATTAAGGGAAAAAAATAAACCAAATGGCCTTCTTTGTCGTAAATTTTCTATGATCTTAAGTGGACACACTGGGACTGTATCTACTCTATCAATGTTTCATTGTTTTAAAGGTTCTAATTTACTCTTGGCTCAAAAATTTTATGTTTTTTTATTTATAGGGAAGTTGACCAGTTTATTCACCCATTAGAGGTAGCTCTATCCTGTTTGATCCAACTGGTTAATTCTTAGATTAGGCTGTTCATTTGTTATTTTCTTTGTAATTTAACAATTAATGATCTGCTTGATTTTTAAGTACGGTAGTTCATATATGCAAGACATAGCTTAATAAACCTGCAGTGACTTAAAGTATAATTCTGGAATGCTTGAAGTTTCCTTGTTCTGCATTATTCGAGTACGCATTTTCTCAATTGTTAACTTGGTACTGCAATATTGAATAATAGCTTTTTAAATTGGTCATTTCTTATCTAAAGACTTGAATGTAATTTTTCCCTTATCTGTAATATAAACCTAGCTTTTCAATGCTAGACACCACCTTAATCTTAGGCCTCTCTTCACTGGTAGACCCCTATCACTGTCTGTTCCAACTTTCCTCTGTTTTATCAACTCTTAATAAAATGTTCATCTCCCAAATTCTGAAAGAACCTTGGATCAGAAACAACAGAATCCAAAAATCCTAACACTTCTAGCAACATAATTGAACTAAATGAATTTTATGACACTTCAGATTCTTAGTCATTTTTTAAAAAGCAGTATCATTAGATTTTAGACCACTAATGATATTTAAATCCCATAGCTACCAATGTGAGATGTCAATTTGCATTCCTGAACTACAAGGTCTTTGAGTTGTTAATTCTGTGATTCTAGGTTCCAGACTCCTTTTGTAAAGGCAAAAGCTGTATTTAATTAGGTGGAAAAAAGAGCAAAATGATTTTTTATAAAGGTACTACAAGACTATGGGGAAAACAGAAGGGAAGTGGAATGAGTTACATAGGTAATAAATCTAGTCAAGAAGAAAAGAAAAGCTTACAAAAGGTTCAGAGAGCTAGGTAATGTTAGAGAACTAGAAGATTATAACACTAATAGGAAGGAGTTTAAGAAGGAAATTAGGAGAGCCAGAAGGGGCCATGAGAAGGTCTTGGTGGGCAGGATTAAGGAAAACTCCAAGGCATTCTACAATTATGTGACGAGCAAGAGGAGTACGCATGAAAAAAATAGGACCTGTCAAGTGTGACAGTGGGAAAATGTGTATGGAACCAGAGGAAATAGCAGAGGTACTTAATGAATACTTTACTTCAGTATTCACTATGGAAAAGGATCTTGGTGATTGTAGTGATGACTTGCAGACTGTAAAGCTTGAGCATGACTTGCAGCAGACTAAAAAGCTTGAGCATGTAGATATTAAGAAAGAGGATGTGCTAGAGTTTTTGGAAAGCATCAAGTTGGATTAATCACCGGGACCAGATGAGATGTACTCCAGGCTACTGTGGGAGGCAAGAGAGGAGATTGCTGAGCCTCTGGTGATGATCTTTGCATCATCAATGGGGACAGGAGAGGTTCTGGAGGATTGGAGGGTTGTGGATGTTGTTGCTTTATTCAAGAAAGGGAGTAGAAATAGCCCAGGAAATTATAGACCAATGGTTGGTAAGTTGATGAAGATCCTGTGTGGCAGGATTTATAAACATTTGGGGAGGTATAATATGATTAGGAATAGTCAGCATGGTTTTATCAAGGGCAGGTCGTGCCTTACGAGCCTGATTGAATTTTTTGAGGATGTGACTAAACATATTGATGAAGAAAGAGCAGTAGATGTAGTGTATATGGATTACAGCAAGGCATTTGATAAGGTACCCCATGCAAGGCTTATTGAGAAAGCAAGGAGGCATGGGATCCAAGGGGACATTGCTTTATGGATCCAGAACTGGCTTGCCCACAGAAGGCAGGGTGGTTGTATATGGGTCATATTCTGCATGGAGGTCGGTCACCAGTGGAGTGCCTCAGAGATCTGTTCTGGGACCCTTACTCTTCATGATTTTTATAAATGACCTAGATGATGAAGTGGAGGGATGGGTTAGTAAGTTTGCTGATGACACAAAGGTTGGAGGTGTTGTGGATACTGTGGAGGGCGGTCAGAAGTTACAGCAGGACATTGATAGGATGCAAAATTGGGCTGAGAAGTGGCAGATGGCGTTCAATCCAGATAAGTGTGGTGGTTCATATTGGTAGGTCAAATATGATGGCAGAATATAGTATTAATGGTAAGACTCTTGACAGTGTGGAGGATCAGAGGGATCTTGGGGTCGGAGTCCATAGGATTCACAAAGCAGCTGCGCAGGTTGACTCTGTGGTTAAGAAGGCATACAGTGCAATGGCCTTCATCAATCGTGGAATTGAATTTAGGAGCTGAGAGGTAATGTTGCAGCTATATAGGACCCTGGCCACACCCCACTTGGAGTACTGTGCTCAGTTCTGGTCGCCTCACTACAGGAAGGATGTGGAAGCCATAGAAAGGCTGCAGAGGAGATTTAAAAAGGATGTTGCCTGGATTGGGGAGCATGCCTTATGAGAATAGGTTGAGTGAACTTGGCCTTTTCTTCTTGGAGTGACGGAGGATGAGAGGTGACCTGATAGAGCTGTATAAGATGATGAGAGGCATTGATCGTGTGGATAGTCAGAGGCTTTTTCCCCAGGGCTGAAATGGTTGCTACAAGAGGACACAGGTTTAAGGTGCTGGGGAGTAGGTACAGAGGAGATGTCAGGGGTAAGTTTTTTTACTCAGAGTGGTGAGTGCGTGGAATGGACTGCTGGCAATGGTGGTGGAGGCAGATACGATAGGGTCTTTTAAGAGACTTTTGGATAGGTACATGGAGCTTAGAAAAATAGAGGGCTATATAGGTTAGCCTAGTAGTTTCTAAGGTAGGGACATGTTCAGCACAAACTGTGGGCTGAAGGGCCTGTATTGTGCTGTAGGTTTTCTACGTTTCTATAGGTCTTTCAAAGGACAAGGAACAAGAAAACATCTGATGATTTGTATCAATGATACTGAGAAACTAATTTGGAAAGGGAAATATAATAGGAGAAAAGATAGATTAGATGAAAAGCAACAACAAACTTAAATATTGAGATATACATTTGTGAAAGCAAAAACAATTTTTCTTGGAATAAAAAAAGATTATTTGTGTTGACAATGCCTTCGGTGGGGGGTGGGGGTTATGAAATCATTTGTATGCACTGAAATTGACTGTTGGATCCTAAAACTGATTAAGGTAGAGCATTCTAGTAATCTAAGGTAGTGTATTATATTACCATGGATGTATTTAATATTATAATGTTGCTCAAAATGTACTTATGAAATGGTTAAACTTTCAGGAGGAGGCATGAACTACTCTAAACTATCCTTTCATTTCATTTCATTTAGTGCTCTTCTACCAATAACATAAGTTATTCTATCAGAGAACTAGCACCAAATCTTTGAAATATAAATAACATACAATGCAAAATATTTCTACAAATCAGTTATAATATTTTGTTTTTAGATACTTGTTTTATATAATAAAAAGAGCAGATGTCATTTTTGCCAAGTCTAAAGAAAAAAAAACTTTGTACACGTCTGTTTTTCACCTTTGCTTCAAACAGTGCCTTTCTTGTGTCTTGATGCCTCCCCCACAGGTCCGAGTGCATCCTGTCCATTTAGCCCATTCACCCCACCAGTAGGCAGTATTATCCAGACCTTCTTCTAGACTATTGTATGGCTGAGCTACTGGCTAAAAGAAATAAGAGAAATTATATTTATTTTGTGACAGTTTTGTTTACTAGAGTTTATATTGATGAACACTATATAAAAACACATTTGAAGATTTGTTATTAGCTGAATGCAAATAATTTCCTCACAAGCAACATTGTGCCACAATAAGATAACGAAAATTGTTTTGGATTACATTTAGATTAGATCCTGCACATCTCTCTATAGGTACAAGGGAAACCTTAAGTGTCAGTTTATATAATTATAAACATTGAATAAAAATTCTTCCATAATAGCTTCACCGTCTACCTTTACTACTAACTTATCCCCTTTTCCCCAGTTTGAAAACCCAAGAACTATGGAAAGCCAGAAGAACAAAAAAGTCATCCCAGAACATTCAATCATACCCATTAATGTATGGCTCTTTCTCAGTAAAAGTGCTTTATGCCATGACCTAATAAATGTAACTAATCAAAATGACATTATTCCAATGTGAATAGTCTCAAGACACCTTTTTTTTAAAAGCTGTCTGGTTGGTGTGCAATGATAACGTACTGAGTTACTTCCATTCAATGAAATTTGTTATTACAAAGCGAGAAAGATGCTAGTTTTTAAAAAAATCTAGTCGTATAAGCTGATTATTTATTTGTTTGATACACAGGATCACTTGGCCGATATGTTCTTCATCAGCAAGAATATATTTTATACCAAAGTTGCTTTCCTGATTTTAGTTACAGAAAAATGCACTCAGCTGAAATCCTGGGTTAAACTTTCTCACTTTTGGATTCATCTCCTCTTCCTTCTCCTCAAAGCTTAAATCCAAAACCTTAGCTCATTTCATGCTCCTTCAGGTAACCTTTTTTCATTAAGACTGTGAATAAATTATTTTTACTCAGTTCTAGAATCACTTCTCACTTTTTTTTGCTTTGACTTCTGTCTACTCTAGTACTGAGACTCTAGTGGTCAAAATCATTGATAATTGCATTTTTTTCTGTTCTTGCCTCCTCTCAGTACGCTAAAACAATTGGCTAAAGTATTTTACCTCGTCTTCCATTGTCTAGCCACACTTTTTAATGTACCTGCAAAGCTCAACAGATACCAGCAAGTATAGGGACAAAGATTGGGGTACTTGGCTAAACTAGAGGGATCTATTGTAAAAGTGACAAAATCAAATGGTGAATGCCAAAAACTGCTTCTATTTCCTCTTTTGCAGAATCATCAAGAACTCCATTCAAAGATCTTAAAAATATCTCATTTCTACTTTTATGCACTCAGCAGGTTTGTTGTCATATCTTACTTCACTATTACCCTTAATGGAAACACAGTCATGTGATCAGGTTATCTTTTCCTTCTAGGGATATAACATTTTTGGATGATCTGAGATCACAACTTTTACATGGGCAAGTACCTGATAAAGGCAGTTACCAACATAGCTTTTTGTACAGTGTTTAGCAAACCAAACATATGCAGATCTGTTTGTTTCTCACTATTAGTATGGGCATTTTTTTTCCTTTTCAGGAGATATGAAGATAACCTACCACTCCACCATCATTGAGAGATCAAGAATACACACATCCGTTTACCTTATTTCATAGTTATAAAGTAATTAGCATTTCGTACTATATTTTTTCAAGATGAGGTGAATACTCTGAAGAGAAAATACTTTATTTCCTTGCCCTTCAATACTCATCTGTGAATGGCATTACTGTTATGCAAAAGTATAATACATTAAACTCACAAAGGTCAGTAAGATTACTTGTCTAGACGACTGTGTCTGAATTGCATTAAATTAAGTAGTAAAAATTGTTTAAACATTAGTTTGAACAGATCAACAGAAACATCACTATGCCTTGCCCTGCAGTGCACAGCAGGGTTTAGGCAATGTTCCCAGGATGGATGCAAAATTGTTTTATTTCCAGCAGACACTTAAATAGTTCTCTTTATAATTGTAGACAAACCCTATACAAATATTGGTTTCAAAAAACTTTCAGACTCATAGTTAAATGTTACATTTGCCAGAATTTGTTTGAGCCCAAAATAGTAAACTGCTGTGACCTGCACAGGCCATAAGTTAGAGTATCTTGGCAGGTAAAATGTAATATTGTCTCCAGGGATGTGTTCTGGCACTATCAGTGGGCCACTTACAGCTTCAAAACTTGTACAAGAGCAATAGAAGAATGCAATACAATAAAAGCTTCTTCCACTGAAAATGCACACTTTCAAATTCCTATATTATACTACAAAATACATAGATTTTTTAAATTCCCTATGCTCCAGATCATGAATCCAAACAATTGTTGAAGAAAGGGGATTTTCACAAGAATTTCAACACTAGTCAGGAAAAACTGGTATCCTGTTTTAAGGGCAATAAAACAAATATATTTTGTTTCAAAGAAAAATAATCAACACATTACAATTATTACAGATCACATTTATACAATCTGGTAAGCAACGTAACAACCAAAACTGCTTTAAACAACACAGATCAGTCACCAGCTATACTACTAAGTACTTTCACATGGACAACAGCTGTTGTTTTGGTCATGTTGAGCAATTTTGCCCAAATGGGTTAAAAAGAATTAAATAATAGTAGCCCATACTGCAAAGGACTATAGAAAGCATGTTACTTACTTGAATTCCTAGAGCAGCAATATTTTCAATAAATAATGCAGCACCAATCAGACAGTATGTAGAGAATATTGCACACCAACAAGTACATTTGGAATTGCATTTTAAGAGCTTCATACTGCAAGAAAGTGGACATAGAATTTTTAATGCATTTGCTAACAAGGTGAAGGGAAATAACATTAAACAAGGAACAAATAAAAACTGCAGATAGAATACACAACTTATTGCACAGGTCGACCTTCACTAATCTGGCACCATTGGGACCTGTGGAGTGCCGGATTAGTGAAAATGCCGAATTACAGAAGGATCACATTAAGCAATAGCTAACCACCTCATCATCACATTAAGCAACAGATTTCACAACATATTCAATGGCCCCTTTATTAGATTCACACATGCACCTGCTCAGTAATGCAAATATCTAATCAGTCAATCATGTGGTAGCAACTCAATACATAAAAGCACAGAGACATGGTCAAGGGGTTTAGTTGTTGTTCAGACCAAACATCAGAATGGAAACAAAATGTGATCATGTAACCATTGGTGGTTTGAGTATTTCAGTCTCTAGAGTTTACAGATAATGGTGCAGAATCAAAAAACATACAGTGAGCAACAGTTCTATGGGCCTTGTTAATGGGAAAAGATCAGAGGAGAACGGCCAGACTGGGTCAAGCTGACTGGAAGTCAAGAGTAACTCAAGTAGCCATGTGTTACAATATCCACGTGCAGAGAGCATCGCTGAACACACATGTCAAACCTTGAAGTGAATGGGATACAGTAGCAGAAGACCATGAATATAATAAAGTGGTCACTGATTATATGTCAGTGATATTAAACCTGATTCTGATTACTAGGTCTGACATAAAACAAAACAGGAAATGCTGAAAGTAATCAGCAGCCAGCTAGCATGTATATATAGTTAGCATTTCAGGTAATAAAGGTTAGGACAAGGGAACACAAACCAATTCTCAGAGAGATCAGAAGTGGAGAGAGTGAGCAATTTCAAGTTCCTGGGTGCCAGTATCTGAGGTCCTAACCTGGTTACAGCATATTGATGTAGCTAAGAAGGCAAGACAGTGGGTATATTTCATTAGGAGTTTAAGGAGATTTGGTTTGTCATCCAAAATACTTGAAAACTTCCACAGATGCACCGTGGAGAGGATTCTGACTGGCTGCATCACCAAATGCTATAGTGGGTACAGCACAGGAGTATACTGGTGATATTAAACCGAATTCTGATTATAATAACCTGATGAAAGGTTAGCGGCCTGAAATATGCCATCTGTTCCTTTCTAGGCACTGTCTCTCTTCCACTGTTCTCTAGACAGAATGTGCATCAATACCCCTGATGCCTTTTGTGACAATGGCTGTGTAAATTAAGAATAATTGCATTGCTTAATTTGATGTTTCCCTCAGTTTTTTAAAATCTGTATTTTCAATATTATTACTTATGCCCTTTTCAAAATTGCCCTTGACACATTTATGACAACTTGACTGAACAAGTTTGATGAGGATTTGTTAATAATCAGAACATTACATAGATCATTCCCTCAACCTAAGTTTGTTCCCACCTAATGCTAAATGTTAAAAAAAAGATACTCTCAGACTAGAATGATCCGAATAATCAAGCAGCATGGTGGTTATCAGTATTTTATGCACTTTGGTAGTAGAAAAAATGTGCAGACTATTTTCTAAATGGGGAGAAAATCCAAAAATCTGAGTTGCAAAGGGACCTGGGAGTACTTGTGCAGAACACCCTAAAGGTTAACTTGCAGGTCGAGCCTGTGGCAAATGCAATGTTAGCATTCATTTCAAGAGGTCTTGAATACAAGAGCAGGAATGTAATGCTGAGGCTTTATAACACACTGGTGAGACTGCACCTTGAGAATTGTGAACAGTTTTGGACTCCCCATCTAAGAAAAGGTGTGCTGGCATTGGAGAGGGTCCAGAGGCGGTTCACAAGGATGATTCCAGGAATAAAAGGGTTATCACAAGAGGAATGTTTGATGGCTCTTTATCTGTATTCGCTGGAATTTAGAAGGGTGGGGGGAACCTCATTGAAACCTTTCGAATATTAAAAGACCTAGACAGAGCAGATGTGGAAAGGTTGTTACCCATGGTGGGAGGTGTCTAGGACCAGAGGGCACAGCCTCAAGATAGAGGGGGGTCCATTTAAAACAGACATATGGAGAAATTTCTTTAGCCAGAGGGTGGTGAATTTGTGTAATTTGTTACCACAGGCAGCTATGGAGGCCAGATCGTTGGTGCATTTAAGGCAGAGATTAATAGGTTCTTGACTGGAAACAGCATCAAAGGTTACGGAGAGAAGGCTGAGGAATGGGGTTGAGGAGGGGTAAAATTAAGGATCAGCCATGATTGAATCGTGGAGCAGTCTCAGTGGGCCAAATGGCCTCATACTGCTCTTTTGTCTTATGGTCCTTATGCAAGATAAGTACATGGTTTTATTTGCTTCAACTCCATCTTCACATTGGTACTTCCTAACTGTCCTTAAACCTTGGGTCATTAGTTTGTTTGTATTTCAGTAATAAGAGATTTTGGTACCCAGCTATGTTATGTATTTTACAGAAATACAAATTCTAATTAAAGAAAACTTTCCAGTGAAACAGCAACTAATATCTCATTCATTCAATTTAATATACTGACTTTAGCCAGGTCAGGGGACATGTGAAAAGGTAAAGGTGGTTCGCAGTAACAGATACAGCTGCAAGATCCTGACAGTTCTTCGCAAGATTTATAGCAGAGTCCCCATTAATAAAACAAGAACCAGCCTCCATACTGTTTTCAAATGTAACCAATAAAGAGTAATCAATTCTGATGTTACTAGAAAAGCTGTATGAATAGACATCACTTTGTCATGGGAATAAACTGTCAGCACACATTGGGAGGCCACTTAAAAGTATTTAGGAAACTAATATGACCTTGTGACTCTGTCATATTCAAAATGTACAGACAATAGGGAGATGTCAACTGGTGTAAAGATTATTCCATTCTCCTTGCTTTTCTGTGTCTGTTGCAATTGCTCTAGTGCCAAGATATTCTGGACAGGTGCTTCTGAATGGTCTTTTTCTTTCCTGAGCTATGGATTGCCCTTGAACACATCTCAACTATTTCTGACACATTCTACTCTCTCCTGAATAAACCTGGATTTCTTGATCCCTATCTTCCACCCTAAATTCAACAGATTTTTCTTTGTAATTTCCTCCAGCTAAAATGAGATTCCATCACCAGATGTATACACCTTTCAGCATTTTCAAACAATTCACTCCTTCTATGAATCCTTGGTCTGTCGTTCTGCCCCCTGCCACTCCATGTTACGGCACTTTTCTATTCAACCACATGACATGCAGCACTTGTCCTTTACATTTCTTCCAGTCTAGTGTATGTCATTAGCGTTCACAATGTAGCAGGGCAGGAGTGACACTAGGCTTCTAGTTGCCTGACACTTTAAAGTTTTAGTTCACCATCCCACTCCCACTCTGACTCCTGTTAGCTTAAGAACACAACAGTGAATTGTCCAACTTTAGGTAACACACTTGTTCTTTCCGTGCATATTAGATCTGGCCATTTCTGCTTGCCATAAGTTTGGACTATTACATTTATATATAATCTGGCTTGAAGGGCATGTACTATAACCTTACTGTCATGTTACAGTCAGAAAAAAATGATCTTAAGTGCTACTTTGCTGCCATATTTGGTCTCACACTATCAGTGGCATTTCACTTTCTTTCCTCACCTGCCCACTTTGTTACTGCAATCTTGTTTTTATTGGAGGTTTTTTGTTTTTATTGCAGGTTTTTTCCCTGCAGTTCTAATGCAGGGTCCCCTCTCGAAAACATCCAAATGTTTCACCTTCTACAGAAACTGTCTGACTTGCCTAGTGCTTCTATCATTTTTGGTTTTTTTTTGAAGATTTTACAAGATCTCCAGTGGGTTTCATCTTTATCTAATATACTGATCTGTTATTTGTTATGTATTTTCCTCTTACATTGGGAAGTGCAAACACAAACACAGAAGAGCTGACTACTTTGCCACCCACATCTATTTAGTCCACACACCTATCCTGAGCTTCTCTCTCTTGAAACTTTAATTCTGCATTCCACTTCCATAGACCTTTCTGCCCTTGGCCTCGCCGACTATTCCAATGAGCCTCAAGGGACGGCATTAAGTTTTTCCAGCCAGACGGCTTTTCCAACTTAACATTCAGTTCAGATTTCAGATCGATGCATATCAGCATGTTTTGTTTTTATTTCCAATTTCAAACATCCACAGTATTTTCTTTCCAGATAATTCTGTCTTACATACAACTTGGCCAAACTTTTGTTTCATTGCCATTCTCTTTTGCTTTCTGTCATTTAATCTTTTCAGCCTTTTATAAACATTCCCACTTATTCCCCCGCCTTTAATCTGCGTATTTAAAACTACTCTCTCTTTGCCAAGTTCTAACAAAAGTTACCTACTTTAAAAGTTACCTCTTTCTCTCCCTAGTTCTGCCCGACCTAATGATAACAGCATTTCTGTTTTCATCCATTTCATTCAGATTTTTCTTGCATTTGTTGTGGCAGGAGTCCACCTACACCAGAAACAAAGGATGCCTATGCTTCTAATATGGTTTCTTCTACCACAGCAACCCTGTGCTAATGTATCAATGCAAAAGTGTAGCTTGTTTGCTCCACACTAATAAATATTCCTGTTGATTTTATAAAAGTATCCTTCAGTACAAATGGATTATATTTAACATTTTTTACAAACTGTTCCATACTGATGTTTCATTATCAACAGATTTCATTATTCCATCTCAGCACTAGGGCATTAATGGAATAAATCTGCCAAGAACACATTTCTATATTGAACAGTTGTGACTTATTGGCGCTCAGGTGCAGGTGGTTAAACACTACAGAATCACCTGCCATTTATTAAATTCAGACATCCTGAAAATAAATAATAAAAATGATCCATAAATTAAATCGAAGTCTCTTATCCAAAATAACTTTTAATAACATTGCTTCCAAGGGTGTTGAATCCCACTTAAATAATTACATTAACACCTGAAGTTGTCCAGAACACTTAAAATTAACTAAATATTAACATGATCATAATGAATTACTGTATATTTTGTTGCTTTCTAAAGGTGTAATATGTTTGTTTAAATATATGTTTGAGAACAGAAAACGTGCCATTCCTTTCATATGCTCAAATACATCCCCAAATCAACGCGTTAGAGATAGAGGAATTCGAAGTAAAACAGAAAATGCTGCAAATTCTCATCATTCAAGACATCTCTGTGGAGAGCTAACATTACAGGTCAATGACCCTTCATCTGTGGAAAAAGAGTAGCAATTCATGTCCATGAAAGACCACTGATCCGAAATGTTAAGTGTTTTTCTCCCGCTAGAAATGTCCTCTGGCCTGATAAATATTTCCTGCACTTGCATTTACATAAACTTACACATAGGCTGAGCTACTTGCAAAAATTAGGAATGAGAATCATTCGAAATATAAATTGTTTCAGCTTACAGAGCATTTCAATGTAACACCTACCTTTATTCGAGCTTTATGTCCAAATCAGCAAGAGCGAAATGACACTGTAAACCAGCGCGCTGCCAAAGCGCAATCCCTAATGACAACGCCTGACCCTAGCTCCCAGAGCCCTATCCTTGAGTGATGGTGATGCCCTGTCCCCCCTCAGTTCCCGATCCCCGCCCGGTGCCTGAGCTTCTTCCCCGATAGCAGATCTCCCGCTCCCGGTCACTGCGCGCTGCCACTGCCTGCCCCCCTAATGCCAGCGCCGGAGCCACGCACACTACCCGTGCCCAACCGCCTGTGCCGCCAGAGACACGCTTGGCTTCGGCTGGCCGCGACGATCACGCTGCCCGAAGCACCCGACCCCTTCACCATTCAGCGGCACTGCGTGGCGGGACCCTGCGCAAAATGCCCCGAGCCTCTTCCACTCGTAGCTCTTTGAATAGTCCTCACCGTTCATTTGACAAGCCTTTTATACCTGACACCCGCGTACCCTGCCTCTCCCACTCAACCCGCTTGCCCGCCTCCGGCCGTAGTACGCTTGCGCCAAGTCCAGCCTCGCCTGCCGTGCGAGCGCGCCGGTGCGCGTGCGTTGCTGATGCCGCGGGTCCTGTCTCCCGCCTCCGACCGGGGCCACGTGATAGGCACGAGCCTCCCCTCGGGAAGCCGCCGTAATGACCGCCTGGCGTCGAGGGTCCGCGGCGGGGCACGGTGCAGGAACCCCAGCCCCATGCCCGCTTTTTCTGTACGCACAGAATGTGCCTGCGGCTGGTGAGACAATGGTGGCGAGCCCCCTTTGTGATTTACAGAGCGAGACAGCTCGAAAATGGGGCCTTCAGCCCATCGAGTCGGCTGCCCATCATTGACCAACAAATCGCTGGGCCAGCAATCGGCTCTGCCCCTATCATCACACACCCTCTCTTTATACTGGCTAACTGCCCTTTTTCCACTCTCAGTTCTGATGCAGCGCCCCACCCACAGTTGCTGATCGATCCGCAATTCATCCAGGTCTCTTCAAGAAAACAGCAATCTCAATTTATTCTCCCATGTCTAATACCACCCAGATTCGTCACTCACCTACTGTGGTCAATTGACCTACTGACCCACGTATCTCTGGGAGGCAAAACAGTTTGGTGAAGCCCACACATTCACACGGAGAATGTGAAACCATCACACAAGCGTATCATTAGTCAGGACTGAATCCAGGTCACTGGAGCTGGTAGGCAACTGCTGTATTAGCATAAAGTAATTAATTCTCCTATTCATCTTAAAAATATTTTTGAATTTATGTTATTAAGGGCTGATAAAGTACTGTATATACCCCATTAGCTTAATTATGAACTCTGTTAGGGTGATTATTCAATGAAAAGAAAATAAATTATAGCATGGGCATATAGAACACTACAGCACAGTGCAGGCCTTTTAGCCGATGATGTTCTAAACTTTTAACGCACTGCAAGATCAATGTAACCCTTCCACTCCCACAACATCCTTTATTTTTCTTTCATCCAGGTATCTAAGAATCTCTTAATGCCCTTAATGAATCTGCCTGTACCACCACTCCTAACAGTGTATTTCATTCACCCACCACTCACTGTGTAAAAAAACCCAGCTCTAACACTCCCCGATTCTTCTCTCCAATCATTCTTGAAAGTATGCCCCCTTGTATTAGCTATTTATCCCTGGAAAAATTCTGAATCTATGCAGCCAAGTTTCTCTGGATCTCATGCCTCCTAAATTTCTCAATGAGCCTACCATAGGGATCTTTGCCAAACCCCTTAATAAAATCCATATACACTACATTGTATGCTTTTGTCACTTTGTCAAGCAATTCAATCAGGCTCATGTGGCATGACTTGCCCCTCACAAAGCCATGCTGACTATCCCTAATCAAACTATGCTTCTCTTAAATGCTCATAATCCTGCTTCTAAGAATTCCCTCCAATAGTTTGCCCACTACTCGCAAGCCTCACTGGTCTATAATTCACTGGATTATCTCTATTACCTTAACAAAGAAATAACAATTACCACTCTCCAATCTTCTGGCACTACTCCTTTGGCCAGTGACAATGCAAGGATAATCGCCAAAGGATCAGCAATGTCTTGTCTCACCTCCTGCAGTAACCTGGAGTCGACATTTCGGATCGAGATGAAGGGTACTGTGTTTTTACTGTACTGTACGTCAACTGTACTTTTTTCCATAGATGCTGCCTGGCCTGCAGATTTCCTCCAGCATTTTGTGTGTGTTGCAACTCATTTTTGTATGTCTCCTGTACACTGCTTTATTTCTTGACTCTCACCACTATCTCATCTTTCTGATCACCTCTGATTTGTTGCCTCTGCATTTTAATCTTTGGTCTTCCATCTCCCAGTCTTTGCCTCTGTCATCCTGTTCCGGCTCACTTGCTCATTTTTTGGTCTCTGCTTTTGTCTCCATGCCACATTCGTTCTATATTAGAGCCTAAATAATCCTGTACTTCAGATGGCTCAGTGGAAACTGAATGGGAGAAGTGTTAGAGTGCTCAAGATACTGAATTTAACCTGTTGCTTTTGAATAGGACCTCTTTTTTATTCTTGCTTATATGTAATAAAGCCATTGTCATTGAGAAGCTGATAATGAAGCAGTTGTTACTGGAGTAACTAGTAATGCAAACAAAAGTAAAAATTACATATATGGAGGTACAAAATTCTCAAGAGTGCATCTGTGGAGAAAGAGTTAACATTTCAAATAAATGAGCTATCATCAGAGCTAAGAAATATGCCAAGTTGTGATGAAGAGTGAAGCGAGCACAGCATGGAGGCAAGGAAAGACCAAATGATACAGATTTTATTAATGCCAATATGAAAGGGTGGTGAAGTAAGTGCTGATAATTGGTGCTGATTTGTTGGTAGAGAATATATTTAGATAAAATGAATGAGAATGGAAGTTAGCGAAGGAAACTGCTGGATCATCCAAGGAATGCTTCATCAGAACTGATAAAGTAGAGGTTAGTTACTTAAAATTATTGAATTCATTGTTGAGTCTTAAGAGCTGTAACATATCTAGTCAAAAGATAAAGATACGCCTTATTGTTGGTGTTGGAACAGTGTCAGAGGGGAAATTAAAGAGATCAGGATGCAACTTAAAGTGGGAAGCAATGGAAAACCCAGAGAGTCATATCTGCAGACTGAATAGAAGTATTCTGCAAAATTGATAACTTAATCAGTGAGGTTTTCTTCAATGTAAAGAGACCATATTGTAAGTGTCATATGCAGTGCACAGCTTTATCTGGAATGTGTATTTACATGTCCAGATGTTAGGGAACAATTAAAAGAGTATGGTATTTCCTGCAGTTACATGGTAAGGTATTGGTGGAAACAGAAGCATGATTCACAGAGTCAGAAGTGCTAATGGGAGCTGAGAGTTGCATATGGTAATGGAATCCCATTAAAGGTCACAAAAATTACAGAAGAAGATCTAATGAACAAGAATGGGTGAGTGTTTAGGACAATGGGGGCCCTATCCTTCCTCTGGATAGAAATGGAAGATATAGGAATAGAACTGGTTTTCATGAACAGAATTGACCGAGACAATTTTCTTGTATCTACTTTGCAGCTATAGAAGAGTGCAAATATATATCACCAAAGCTGTGTTGTTGGATTTCATATTATTGGCTTTTGATATCACAAAAACTGAATTGAATTGGTTGAAAGGCAGTGTTTCTAAATTTTCCATTTTTTGTTTCAGATAACTAACTTCTGCATTTTTTTTGCTTCAGTGAATTCTTCAGTGTTGTCTTTGAACTGGTAAGTTCACTTCTACCATCATTTCTGACGAGATGTTTACGGAGCCCCCAGCATTTCTTTGTTTTGGTACCTACCACCATTCATGACAGGGTGTGGCTGGACTGTCGAGCTCTTTGATCTGATTCATTGCGGGATTGCCTGCAATCAATAGCATGCTGCCTCTGAACCTTAGGTTGCATGTAGTCCTGTGTTGTTGCTTCTCTTGGCTGATATAGGAGCAGAATTAGGCCATTTGGCCCATTGAGCCTGCTCCACCATTTCATCATGGCTGACCCATTTTTCCTCTCAGTCCTAATCTCCTGCCTTCCCCCTTTATACCTTCATGCCCTGACTAATCAATAATCTATCAACCTCTGCCTTAAATATACATAAAGACTTGGTCTCCATAGCTGCCTGTGGCAACAAATTCCACATATTCACTGCCCTCTGGCTAAAGAAATTTCTCCTCATCTCTGTCCTAAAAGGATACCTCTCTATCCTGAGGATGTGTCCTCTGGACTTTGACACACCTACCATAGGAAACATCCTTTCCACATCCATCAAGGCCTTTCACCGTTCAATAGGTTTCAATTAGGTCACCACTTGGTCTTCTAAATTACAGTGAATACAGACCCAGAGCCATCAAACATTCTTCAAATGACAAGCCGTTTAACACTGGAATCATTTTTGCAAATCTCTCTTGAGCCCTCTCCAGTTTCAGTACATCTATTCTAAGATAAGGGGCCCAATACTCTTAAGTGAGGCCTCACCAGTGCTTTATAAAATCCCAACATTACATCCTTGCTTTCATATTCTAGTCCTTCTTCAAAAAAATCCAACAGATTTGTCAGGCAAGATTTTCTCTTGAGGAAACCATGCTGACCATGACCTATTTTATCATGAACCCAAAACCACATCTTTAACAATTTACTCCAACATCTTCCCAACCACTGAGGTTAGATTAACTGGCCTATAATTTCCTTTCTTCTGCCCCTCTTCCTTCTTGAATGGAGAGACATTTGCAATTTTCAAGTTTTCCAGAACCATTCCAGAATCTAGTGATTCTTCAAAGATCTTCAGCCACCTCTTTCAGAAACCTGGGGTGTACACCATCTGGTCCAGGTGACTTATCTACTTTCAGGCCTTTTAGTTTCCCAAGAACCATCTTTCTAGTAATGGTGACATCACACACTTAATGACCCCTGACACTTAGAACATCCACCATGTTGCTAATGTCTGCCACAGTGAAGACTGATGCAAAATACTTATTCAGTTCATCCTCCATTTCCTTGTCCCCCATTACTACCTCTCCAGCATTGTTTTCGAGCGGTCTGATATCTACCCTTGCCTCTCTTTTACGCTTTATTTATCTGAAGAAACTTTTGGTATCCTCTTTAATATTATTGGCTAGCTTATTTTCATATTCCATCTTCATCTTCTTAATTTTTTTTTAGTAGCCTTCTGTTGGAATTTAAAAGCTTCTCGATCCCCTAACTTAACAATTAATTTTTGCTCTATTATATGCCCTCTCTATGGCTTTTATGTTGGCTTTGACTTCCCTTATTAGCCATGGTTGTGACATCTTGCCTTTAGAATACTTCTTCATCTTTGGGATGCATATATCCTGTGTCTTCCAAATTGCTTCCAGAAATTCCAGCCATTGCTGCTCTGCTGTATTCCCTTCTTTTCCAATCAATTCTGGCCAACTCCTTTCTGATACCTCTGTATTGCACTCTAATATTGATACATCTGACTTTAGCTACTCTTTCTCAAATCTCGGGGTGAATTCAATCATATTATGATCACTTACCCCTAAGGGTTCTTTTATCTTAAGCTCTCTAATCAATTTTGGTTCATTGCACAGCATTCAGAATAGCTGATCCTCTCATGGATTCAACCAAGAGCTGCTCTAAAAAGCCATCTCGTAGGCATTCTAGAAGCTCCCCCTCTTGGAATCCCATATCAATCTGATCTTCTCAATCTACCTGTGTATTGAAATCCCTCATAACTTTTGTTAAGATTGCCCTGTTTGCATGCACTTTTTTTCTCCCATTGTAACTTGCGACCACATCCTTACTACTGTTTGGGGGTCTGTATATTGCTCCCTTCAGGGTCATTTTACCCTTGCAGTTCCTTAGCTCTATCCACAATGATTCAACCCCCTTTGACCCTATGTCACATCTTTCTAATGATTTTTACCAATAGAGCCTCACCACCCCCTGCCTTCCTGCCTAACCTTTTGATGCAATGTGTATCCTTATACATTAATTTTCTTTCAGCTATTATTCAGTGATGCCTACAACATCATACTTGCTAATCTGTAACTATGCAACAAATTCATCTACCTTATTCCATATACTGCACACATTCAAATACAACACCTTTAATCCTGTATTCACCTTTTTCAATTTTGGTTGATAACATTACTTAGTACTTGAGTAGATGTCTATAGGTGAGATGAAATGGAATATATAGTATTATACTGTTAGTAAAGCAACAGTTAGTTTTGCAGTTTTTTCAGTGGTTCATATTGGAATGTCAAACAATCGTATTGGATATTTAAAGGGTTAGTTTAGAGTTACGGTATTAAGAGTTATTGGCATTTTTAGAACTAGTATTAGACTCTGGCCCACATCCTTGAGCCATGGTTCAGGCCACACATCTTACCCACATTCCCAGCCCTCCCAAAGCCTAGGCTACCACAGCTCTGTTCAGATCCGACTCCTGGTAACATCTGACTGATGACAGCCAAGGTGGAGAAAAAGCATTCAAGAGCTTACATGGTGAAAACACAGAAGACCTGTATAAGTGACAGAATGAGCACACTTACCTAAACTAAACTCTTGCCTGTCCTACCACCCATGGCCTCTTCCATCTGTGGAAGGTTACAGTTCCTATTTTGGCCTCATTAGACAGCTCAGAAGCCACAAAACTGAACAGAGAACAAGTCATCTTTGATCTCTATGAGGACTGACTTCGAGATGTGTTTGAGTAATTAATGTTGCACAGGGTTGGTATTCTGCTGCGTGGCATCGGAGAAGCTGCTATATGTGTTTGGGGTTGCTATTTCTAATGCTTCAGTGATTAATATTGGAGAAGGATAAGGAAAAAATCAGAAAAATGATGTAAAATTGAAATAAAACAGAAAAACTTGTAAGTTCTTAGGACAGATCATACTTGTGGTGGAAGAAGCCGTTAGTGTTTCCATTAGATAACTTTTTATCTAAAGTGGTATAGTGTTTGGCATGGAGTAGGAGTGGTTGGTATTAGACAAGATGGTATTGGAGTGGTTGGCAATGAATTGGTGGCATTTTACTAGTTAGTGATGACTAACTTGTGATGAATGGTATTGGAGTGTTAATACTTAACATAATAACATAGTGGTTATTACCTGAGTAAAGAAGTTTTAGATTTTTAAGGAACATACACTATGATGCTTAGTGTAAAAGCATTTGGTGTGGTGAAAGCCTGGAAATACATTTGCTGGTATTTATTCTTGTGAACTGCTGTTTGATATGAGTACCAACCAACTGCAGCCAGTTGCTGTTCCAGACAGGTGCTATTCTGAAATGCACTCTTGTGATCATAACTCTCATGAGGTCTTTTAGTGCATTACATTATTCCTGATTCATCTTTACACAGAAATCATAATCAATGTTAACTTTGATTGGTGACTTATTTCAAATCTCTTTCTAGGTCAGTTAAAACATCTTAGATAAATTTAAGAAAGAATTTATGATGTTGAAACTGCTTCCATTATGCAATCCTGTTTGGAAAGTAGGTTTGGTTTAATTTTAGATTTTCACATAAAATGTTGTTATTTTTATTGTTACCAAGACATATTATGCTTTAGAAACCACATTACCATGGAGTTCTGTGTTAGCACCATGTTAGGGTCTGAATCTTAATGTAGCAAATGCTCAGTGGGATTAAAAACAATGACAAATGTTCTGATGTTTCCAATAAATGAGCCATTGGTTCTCTGGTCCATTTACAAGAGGCTTGGTGAGCTGCAGCTGTTAGGCTTCAATGACGTGTTAGAAGGAACTAAGTGTTGGACTTTAAAATTTTAAAGGTCTCTCAGCAGCTGCTTTATAACATTCAGCAACCAGCAGGATAGGGTACGTCTCAACCTATTTGTGCTCAAGAAGCTACAACCTTTTAATGATGTATGCTTGCTTTTAATTCTTGATCCTCTTTGGATGTTTAGATGGGAGCTGCGATTGCCAAACTTCTCCTTCCAACTATCAGCAGTCTGGTCTTTCTCCCAATCATTACAATTGCAGCAAAGCGGAGATTCCATATGGAGGCAATGGTTTACTTCTTCACAATGTTTTTCATTGCGGTGAGAAGATATAATTTTTTTCATTTTTTGTATTTACCCTTAGGGTTTTTCTATAACAAAGTGCTGAACTGTTCCCACAACCAATAGGCTCACTTTCAAAGTCTCTTCATCTCATGTTCTCGATATTTATTGTTTTTTTTCTTTTGTATTTGCACAGTTTGGTGTCTTTTGCACATTGGTTGTTTGTCCTGTTGAGTGTGGTCTTTCACTGATTTTATTGTGTTTCTCGAATTTACTGTGGATGTCTGTAAGAAAATTAATCTCAGAGTTATATATGGTGACATAAATGTACTTTGATAAGAAATTTACTTTGCGCTTTGAAATTTGAAGTCCTGTTGTCACCAACAATTGTGTGCCAGAAGTGAATTTTTCTCTATTTTCTTGACTCTGAGTTGTGAAGGTATGACCAAACGAGCATTCAACTTTATTTGACGTCAGGATTGCCCCTCCTGAGCGTAACTTGTGTAATTTTTATCCATTCTATTTTATGGAATGAATCTAACTCCTTCATCTCTTTTATTTAATGCTTATTATGTATTAAATCTGTATCTCTTTCACCCATATAGTTTTTCCACGCTTGTGAAGGTCCTGGGCTGACAATTTTATGTATCATGCGGCATGACATTCTGCAGTATTTCAGCATTTATGGCACAGCCTTATCCATGTGGGTCACTTTATTAGGTATGTGTTATTTGCAAACTCCACCTGTAAGACAATAGACAAAGTAAATGGCTCTGTTGTCTTAACAGGAGTTCCCCAGCACACACTGTGGCATTGGATAGCAAGTACAAAGATGCAATTGACTTCACTTTTCCATGAATCTCAATACTGAACAGAGCCTGAAGCAAAAACATCTCTGCATAATCAGAAATATTTAAGTAAAATCACTGAAATGTTTAAGAAAAGATTTCTGCATCCCTGAATGCAGTTTGTATGTACATGTGATGAATGTGTGTAGATGTGATGAAGGCAGCTTAAGGATAGATAGATATAGTAAATATGTTTTCAGGGAAGTTTGTATGTTGATATGGAAGTGATTCATTAGCGAGTCTTGTGTTTATATTGTGAATTTGTTTCTAAAAGGAATTGGTGTTTCAACATGATTGTGATGCTGAAGGGAGAGTGTGAATAGAAGTGTTGAAGAGTGTTTGTGAGGGTATCTGTCTATCTGTCACCTGAACAAATTTTTGAAGAGACCTTGTGTAGTAATGAAGAAGAAGATTCTGAAGGAAGATTGTCAAGTACATATGTTAGACATGTTTCTTTATAGAGTGTGTGCAGGTATGTACAGTAAATGTGCTTTTGAATGGTGTTTCTGTGAAGTTATGCTGAATGTAATTTTGAAGGAAGTTCTTGTGCAGATTTCAAACAAGAGAAAATCTGCAGATGCTGAAAATCCAAGCAACACACACTAAGTGCTGGAGGAACTCAGCAGGTCAGGCAGCATCAATGGAAAATAAGTATAGTCGAAGTCTCGGCCTGAAGCCTCTGCCTGGCCTGCTGGGTTCATCCAGCATTTGTGTCCTGTGTAGATTTGATAGTTTCTGGAGAAAATCTTTGCATAGACATTGACTAAAGTTCAGGATTTTTTTTGGTGAATAAATAATTGAATAGTTAGATAAATATATAATCTCAAGTACTGTACTAGGTTTGAAAATGTATTTACTTTTTATTCTTAAGACTGGGAGTACTGATGCTGAAGTGCACTCTTATTAAAACTCATTAGCAGTATTTCGCAGCTTACATGTTAAAGATGTCATCAGATATATTAGCCAGAACTGCAGATTTTACGTTGCTTTTTACATTTAGTGTTATCATTATTGATGAATGGTCTGTGGGGCAAATATTGTACCGATTGCCCAGTATTTTCTAGGTCTTTATATTGCAGTCTTTCCTCTCAAAGATAATTGACTGTTTTAAATTGATATCAATCATAATAACTACTTCTTTTTAAATTATAGGTTAGATAATACAACCAGATAATACAATCAGGTTAGATAATAAAGACTATATTAAAAAAAAAAATCTAAATTCAGTTTCTATTCAATGGTGGACTATCTATCATAGCATTTTTGGTGCTGGTTTAACTCTTGTCAATTAGCTTAATTGTTTTTTCTATGGAGAGTAAATACATTGCTTAGTCCTAGTAATAAGGCTTATGGAATGCTTGCTTTTATTAATAGTGCTGTTGAATTCAAAAGTCAGGAGACTTTTATAAAACTCTGGTTAGGCCACATCTGGAGTACTGTATTGTGTACATTTCTGGCCTCCCCACGGTAGAAAGGATGTTGAAGCTTTGGGGAGGGTGCAGAAGAGGTTCAGCAGGATGCTGCCTGGTTTAGAGAGCATGTACTATCACAAGAGGCTGGATAAATTTAGGTTGTTTGCTCTGGAGTTGAGGAGAGATCTGATAGTGGTTTACAAGATTATGAGAGGCATAGATAGAGTGGACAGAGAGTATCTGTTTCCCAGGATTGGTATGTCTAATACCAGAGGCATGCATTGCAAAGTGAGAGGTAGGTTTATTACTCAGAGAGTTGTGAATGCCTGGAATGCATTGCCTCATGTGGTGGTAGAGGCAAATACATTAGAGGCTTTTCAGAGATGTTTGGATTGGCACATCGATATAAGGAGGATGGAGGGATATAGTGTAGGTAGGAGGGATTAGTGCTAGGGTGTTTTTTGATTTGCTTTTAGCTGGTTCGTCAGAACATTGTGGGCTAAATGGCCTGGCCCTGTGCTGTACACCTATATTCAATGTTCTAATAATGTTTTCTGACTTCCTAGCTAGAATGTGTATCCAATTATTTAACTAAATTTTAATTCAATTAGCACATGGTACTCCTTACTTTATGTTGAATCACTTTACAGTGCAAAAGAAGGCTATTCAGCTCAAGGAAACACAATCAAGAATAATCTCACATGAAGAATGGCCCCCCAAAGCATGACACAATAAATTAGGCAATGACCATTTAAGTGGTATAACTAGAAAAGGAGCAAGTAGTTGAAGGTATAGTGATATAGTGATATTTTGCAACTTCATACTTATGCATTTAGATGGTACCTGAACAGGAAAGGAGTAGAGAATATGGGCCTAATCCAGGCAAATGGGATTAGTATTATTAGGGATCACAGTCAGTAAGGACAAATTGGGATACCACAGTGCAATAAAGTTTTTTGTAAAGTGTTTTAGTTGATTGGGTGGTTGGTTATACAAACGTTTTTATGTGTACTTTTCTGATTCCAGATAATTCAAAATTGATTCTTCATGGGTGGACAGAGCACATAGAGAGATTAAAATTTCCAAGGCAATCTGAGTATTTCTCACATAATAGAAAATCTGTCAGCTAGTTACCAAGATGTATACAGCAGATTACCTAAAGTGTTAATCTTATTATAGTTTAATAATTTTGCGATGCATAATTACCAGTAGTTTTGTCCACTTAACTGTAATTTGTGTGAACCATTAAATAATTACAAAATTCAAAATATTTCTTTCCTTTCTTTGCTATTTAGCACTAGCTGAATTTGAGGAACCAAAAAGGTCTACTTTGGTTATATTTGGAGTGCTGACAATGTCTGTGCGCATCTATCAAGATCGATGGGGCTATGGAGTTTATTCTGGACCAATTGGAACAGCTGTCTTTATAATAACTGTCAAATTTGTATGTAGAATTTTTCTTTTTTACAAGTCTTTGTGGCTGTTTCCTTATTCTGATTTTCCCCCTATAATATGCTTCACTAGTTTCATAGGCAGCTTAGAAGCAAGATAATAAAGCAATTATTTATCTGGCCTTTGGATCCTAGGCTGGGTCTCTTTTTTCTTGGAGAAAAAATATTGAGAATAGCCGGTACTAGATCTTGAAAAGAGTCAGGACTAGTAATTCTACCTACGTGGAAGACTATTAAAGGAAAGGCTATTAAATTGAAATAATCACTAAAAAATAAAATGAGGAACAAAAAATAGAAAATGGTGGAAATAGCACCTGCTGAAAGAAAAATAGTATTTGCAGTTCTTGTGGAAGACATTTTATGTGAACAGAAAGGGAGAAAAATTGGGAGATGGGTTAATTATGGGCAGTCAGGGTAACAGAGAAGTGTGATGTGTTGCAAATAAAGTCAAGGTGTACTAATGGAGAGGGAGGAAGAAAACAAGCCCATATCACAGATAGATAATTTACAGCAAAAATGGCTATTTGTGATATAGACAGGGGAAGCAAGTTATTGGAAGTGTTGAATTCAGCAGTGTCAAGAAGTCTGCAACATGCCTGGATGATAGATGATCTGCTGTTCCTCAAGTTCGTTATAACAGTGCAAGAGGCCACAGACAGAATGGTATGGAGAACTAAAGTGGAAAGCACAGGAAGCTCAGGGTTCCTGTGTTAGTCAATTTTGATTTTCAAATAAGTGAAAATATTTCCAGAAATTTTTATAACTTAAGTAAAAATTGCTATCCTTAAGGGTTACTTTCTTCATGTCCCATTACAGTAAGAGATCTCAGCTCCCTTACAATTATTCATTAATTACTTAGGTTACCTGAATTTTTCCCAATGTTTTTCATGGTAGAAAGTAAGTGAGATTGCATTCAATTATGCTCTGACACTCCCTATCTTGCTTAAATTGCTTAGGAGACCCCCCATAGGAAGCTCATTACTGTGCTGAATTCAATAAGTAGAGAAATATGAAGAGAATTACATCCACTTGGTGGCGCGTTAACATTTCTAGTGCTTATAGTCAGCAGCTTCTTATGAAATAGAGTGAAAGAAAATCTTAACTACAAACTTTATCTTTTATTAAATAATCTATGTCACATTGCTAATGATCACAAATGATTATTTGTAAATTTAATCAGGTGTTACAATTTGGCTACAATTTGATGAGAAAAATTAAATCACACATTACAGTGGTAAAAAAGGTGTACTAAAATTAGCTATACATAAAAGGAAAGCAAATCATGTGCTAAAAGGGAGAAACAAAATGTAGACCAGTTGTACTAAACTTGCATCATCCCTTAGTTACACCATATTTGGAGCAACCTGTACAGGTCTGATTCGCCAAATAATAGAATGGATATAGAAACAGATTTATGACACCAAAATTGCTAGATTATAGCTATCAGTAATGAACAGACTGAATCTCTATCATTTTAGAAGAAAAAAATTAAGGGTAATTTAATCTAAATTCTTAAAGTTACACAGGAATTGAGATAGAATTGGTACAATTATTCTGCTTGTGCCAAAGAGCAAAAGGGAATGCACCCAACTGAGAAGTTACCAAGAAATAAAATGAGGAACTCTGCAGACTTTTTAACAGAAAAATGTGGGTGTCACTATCATAGGACTTTCTTGATGCAAATAGTAAAGATGTGTTTAAGGAGGGTCCTAGATAACATATAAGGGAAAATTAATTGAAAATGTGCATATAAAATGATTAAAAATGTATATATCTCTAGTGAAGCATAAATGTCAGATAACTGATTGGCTCGTATGTCATGTTTTTGTGCTGCATATTCTATGAAATTCTATATAACATTTTGCATATTTTCAAAACTACTTAGAAAGTGAGTGAGAATGTGCTGTTGTCACCATTCCAAAAGTAGGGATAGTGGCTGTGAAATGATCATGCTAAGTACAAAGAGTTTGGTGGAAGGATGACACATTTTAATTATTTTACTAAAAGTGCTTGGTTTAAAGTACTTAAATGCGAATTAGGTTGGTGAATGACTGCTGCTTTTACTTTCAGTTGAAAAAAATGAAAGACAAAAAAGGCCTGTACCCAGATAAAAGCATCTACACGCAACAAATCGGCCCAGGCTTCTGTTTTGGTGCACTTGCTTTGATGCTCCGATTCTTCTTTGAGGTATAAGAGACACATTTTAATTTTCAGCTAAAACAATTTAAACAGGAAAAACTCTGTAATCAAGCACATGCTGGTTTGTCAAATATGTTGGTTAATCTAGAGGTATATTACCCAAAAATGTTTTGAATTAAAAATTCAGTAATAAGAAACGTAAAATACATGAAAACTCTAAGAGTACTAATACTATGAGCATCTACTAAGAGGATCCAAAATGACATTCTGTAAATGGGGAGCTACATTATATGTAATATGTCCCTAGAATAGAAACCTTCACTGGAGAATTGTGAGATTTCTAGAATGCCAGCTATTCAAGCTTGATGAATTGTGAAATGCTGTATATTGAGCTTTTGGGAGAAAGCCTTTTCACTTTCTTCTGATTGATTTCAAATTTGTCTTTTGTTCATTTACTGACAACTTCCCAGTGAATCAATGTGATTAATTCTCATATCAATAGCTTTCTATTAATCAAACAATTGCAAAAAAAGTCTGATTGTTCTTGAATATGCCTTCCCCATACTATTCAACAGTTTATATTTGAAAGGACAATCGAGATGTATTATGTTTGAAGCATTTAATAATGTTGTACAAGGTTTAAGGGTGACTTCTGAAATGGATAAAATGAGTTGAATTGTGGTTAAAAATGTTTTATTAGTTAGGCTAAAGAAAAACAAGGTTCCAGAGTCAAAGCGATTTGTTCTAAATTCCAGCACCCATTAGTTGATGAATAAATATTTCTTGAAACTGAATAGCATCAATTTTGAAGCTATCATCCTTGGTCTCTGCACAAACCATGTTCCTAAGCCAAGCATGTTTCTCTCCCTGGTAATGGTCTGAAGCTGAGCCAGAGATTTTGGTATTATGTTTGACCTTAAAATGAGCTTTTAACAACTTGTGTGCAGTATTAATAAGATTTACATTTTTTAACTTTGGAATATCATCCAATTCCATCCTGCTTTGTCCCATTTGCTGAAACTTTTAATCATGCCTTTGTATTAACTCTCTCTGCGTTGATACTTTGATGCATCTTATTGGCCTCTCAGTTCCCCCTGCATAAATGGAGTCAACCAAAATTGCACTACAAGTATCCAAATTTGCATCATCCAACTTGATCGACATTGGTTAACAATTAAACATTTGCTTGATTTGAACATTCTCATCCTTGCCTTCAATATCTGTCATAGCCTCAACTATCTTCTTCTACCTCCTTTGGTCTATGGTGCTTTGGGAAATCTAATCTAATTCAATTCTAACCTGCTGTACATTCCTGATTTTAATCATTCCACCTTTAGATTCCCTCTCTAAATGTCTATATTTTGAAATATGCCTTTCTTCCTTTAACTTACTTCTTTGATGAGGCTAAAACAGAAGCAAAAAATGCTGCCAACACTCAACAGGTCAGGCAGCACCTATGGAGACAAAGAAGCTGAATTTACATTTCAAAATGTTGACCTGTCATCGACCAACTCTCCATAGCTGAGTATTTCCACCATTTTCTGTTTTATTTCTGATTTCCATATCAGCTTTTTTTTTTGCTTTTCTGTCTGTGACTAAACATTGCTTGTTTGCCATAATATCGCCTTTTGTTTCTCAGTATCAATTTTTTTTTGCTTTTGCTTTTGTGATCTGTCTTGGTATGTAACTTGTCATGAAATGTTTTAATATGCTGAAGGCAATAAATTAAATATTGTAACTGAGAAGCTCCTGATTTTGGAGTTCTCACATGCATACAATGATTAATGCATTTAGAAAGAGCGAATCATGAATTGGATCCAGCTGCTCCATATAGACATCTGTGGTGCAAATTAATGGTGGGAAACAGCTTCTCCATCAAGTCTGGAGTCAGGCAGGATTGCCCACTTGTTCATGACCTATTTGTGTGTTAAAGCTATCAGGAATGATGAGAGAATAAAAGGGATGATGTTGCCAGAAGTGGAGGGTCCCATCATCTTTTGCACAGATTCAAGGTCAGTTTGCTGATTCATCAGCATCTGTGACCAGTTTGAGTTGGCATTAGAAGCCATAGTTAACCTCATGAAGAATGAGGCCATACTCTTCAGTATCTGGTCTGACTGATCTAGTGTCCCTTTCACTGCCAGTCTGAATATCTGCAGATGCTGGGGAGCTGGTTTAGAGGTGCTGAGCTGTACAACAGGATTTATCTTGAGCGGATTTGGAACATAAAACAGAAATTGTGACTGTGGGGAGGATGTTCCTTCTCAATACTGGGAAGAACCTCGTAATCAGGTGGGAAGTGCTCTTGGGACTGCAGTATTTGACACAGATGTGTCCCTTGCCTCACTCCTCCAGCTTGGAAATCACCTGGGCTGTCTTTCAGTTCATCTGGGAATCCAAGATGGAGTGAATCAGATGAGTCATAATGCTCAAGTCCTGGACAACAGGTGGAAAAATGTATCCAATGTCATCCTCACCCTGATGACCATGTTCCTGTGTGGCTGCAGCAAGCTGTGTGTGAAACCTAGGAACCAAGTATAACTACGTGCCAAGCTTCTATCTGTCCCAGGTGTTGTGAATGATTGGTCTGGCTCCATTGGCACAACACCCCAGTCAGCTATTCTTCATGGAAATGTTCTTTGGGACCATATCTATCATTTAAAAATTTCTAAAATATGAAACAAATGAGAGAATACTATTTTTCTTAAGAATTCAATTGAGGGAAAAGGAGTTATCTGGGCTTTCATTTTAAGATCCTGGTGGGAGCTAGTTGATATAGTACTAGAACTGGAACTGGTTTGATGAGAAAAATAATGAGATCCAGGAGCCAATTAACTGTAAGTGCATGACATTCATAGATCGGATGTTCCAGAGTGCATTTGGGGAAGAGAAGCAGCTCAATGGACACCTTAAGGCAGACATTCAACAGAAAGTTTTATCTAAAGAATGGGATAATTGGAAAGAATGCAGAAAGCCCAGTAATTTGCTGACTGTTATACACGCTCAGAATTTTCAAAACTGTCAAGGTCATCCATCATTCAAACACCCAAGGTCCCAGTGCATGGACAGAATAGAACCAAGAATCAAAGACAGAAAGGCACACAGTGACTACCGAAAGGAATACATTAAAGATCTTCTCATTTGGGACTCTACTGTTGATATTCATGTCTTTGAACCCATCTGACAGCAATCTATTTGATCCAACCTTGCTACTACTTCTGGTCAACAAGAAGCTGAAAAGGCCTTATGCTAACTGAAAAGCAATAAGTTCTGAGGAACATACAGTATAGTATCACTGTTGAAGTTCTAAAGCTTACTAATAAGAATTTTCTGTCACAATTTAATAAACTTACTGCCTATATCTAGTGTAATGATCTGGGAAAGGTTTCACTGCCTAATGTAATGGTTTCTCTGTAGTGCAGTGTTTGGGTTATGACTAGAGATAACAGAGGCTTTGGAATATGCATTGACCAATGATGAGAGGTGTTTTTCTTGTGTGTCTGAGAGAAGGTTTTGTGGTCTTTTGTTTGACAATGTCCAGGGTGGGGGGGGGGGGGGGATCCACGGAGAATGAATATTTTCCCATTGTCGACTCCCGACTCCATTCCAAGTCCATTCCATCCTTCAGTCTACGACTTCCCTGTTCTGGCATCTTCTCTCTCTATCTTCCGCTGAACAAATATTGAACGATTGAGCTTTAATAATTCTTTATTTGACTATAGGGTTAGTAAAGAAAATGAAAAAGAAAAAGGGTCCATTTTCATGAAACAGTCTAATGCACATGTTGGAGCTCACTGTTTTCCCATCTGTTCATTCTCTATCGATTTCCCCTGGGCATCAACAATTCCCATCCCCATTCCAATCGACTTCCCTGTTCTGGCATCTTCTCTCTCCATCTTTCGCTCAACAAAAGACTGCAAAACCTTCTCTCGGGCACACAAGAAAGAAAAACACCTCCCCTCATTGACCAACGCACATTCCAAAGCCCCCATTTTCTCTAGTCATACCCAAACACTGTGCTACAGAGAAACCATTACATTAGGCAGTGGAACCTTTCCCAGATCGTTACACTAGGAAGTGGGGGTAGGCAAAGAGCTGTTGTAATCCTCAATTTCTTAGGGTACAGAAGTAAAGTCAACTGCAGTGATTACAGGGGGACCTCCCTACTGTCTTCCACAGGGAAAGTCATTAGTAGGGTCTTTCTAAACTATTCTACCGATAGTAAAGAAGCTCCTCTAATATTAATGTATTCCATATATCTCATAACACTGTGGATGGGATCTTCACTATGTAACTACTTCAGGACAAACGTGGAGAATAGAACCATGAATTCTTTTGATCTATTTAAAATCTTTGGCTTTGGAGGGACTGCTCAACTTTTGGCTGCTTGCAGATATTTATCTTCCTCTTATGTTTGTTTCATCGCAGTGTAGAAGCCCTGATCCCAACTAATGGTTCCCAAACAGAGCCAAATTTAATGAAGACCAGTGTTAAGCAAGGTTACGTCAATCAATTTTTAAAATCTTTTTTGCCTCTGCTGAATCTAGATTTCAACAAGTTTCTTGCTGAAGTATAGCCAATCCACAGGACTGACTGGAAACTCTTCAATTTATGTTGCCTATATTCCAGAAACAAGGTCCAAACTCAGTAGATGAGCTGCAGTACACATATAATAATTAAGTTTGTGCATGAGGGGTCTAAGATTCAAGTCATCTATGCCTTGTTCAACCAAGCACATGAGGGGATGGGCCTTGCATTCAATACTTGCAAGACAGGGGTGCTCCATCAACCTGACCACTTCACACTGGATACTTGGAAAAGAAAACGGTGTATGGACTCCTTAATTTCATTAGGCAGAATTCACCCAGGCTTTTAAGGGTTGGGTTCAATAAAGTGTACGTTAGAAGCAATTACACTCATGTTGATCTTTGTCACCACTCCTACATTGTTGCCCCGATGCTCCACTTGATGATTCCAGAGTGATTTCACTCGTTTTACAATCATGACTGCAAATGTTGTTGCTCTCAAGCTCCCTGAATTCTGGCAGGAACATGCTGCTGTGTGGTTCGCTCAGGCAGAGACCCAGTTTGCAGTGCGGGGAATCTCACAAGATGACATGAAATATTACTGTGACATTGCAGTGTTAGACAGCTCTATGGCGACCATAGCGATGAGTGTCCTACACAGCCTCCGGAAGTTGGCAGGTATGAGACTCTTAAGTAACTCCTTCTGGAGATATTCAAACTTTCCAAGTCTGAGCGCGTCTGTTGGCTCCTCTCACTACTCGGCTTAGGCGACTCCAAGCCGTCGGAGTTGATGGACCACATGTTGTCTCTCCTTGTTAGACATCAGCTGTGTTTCATCTTCAGAGAGCTTTTTTTGCAGCAACTACCAGGCGAGGTGCAGACGGCTCTGGCTGGATTTCTCCTCAAAGGAGAGAGGCTGACAAGGTGTTTTCACTCATCAAGAGGGCTTGTGCGACCATGCAGCTGGACAGCTTTGCTGCCTTGCCGCCTCCTGAACATGCAACAATCGCTGCAGCTCAACAATGGTCTCCTGCCCTGTATTTCTACTGAGTGAGATTTGGGCCAAGATCTAAGAGATGCTGGCCACCCTGTGGGTTCAAGGAGTCGGGAAACGGAACAGCCGGCGTCCAGTTAGCTGCTATGGGTGTCAGCAGGTCAGGCAGTTTGTTGTTCATCACAGACTCTCTTTCCAGGTGCCATTTCCTCTGTGACATAGACGCTCAGGTGAGCACCCTGCTTGCGTCTAAATTGGACATACGAATGAGGGAATATGGACCATCTCTCCAAGCTGTGAGTGGCAGCGCCACCTGGACTTTTGGTAAGTGAGAGATGGCATTGTGCTTCGGCAGGCAGAAGTTCCACTGGAATTTTGTGTTGGCAGCGGTGTCTACACCCTTGCTGGGGGCTGACTTTCTCTGCACCAACAGCCTTCTCACTGATGTCCAGAACTGGCGCCTCATCAACGCAGGGCTATTCTACTCCCTCTCTGCCACACTCAGCGCCACTGTCACTTCAAAGTTGTCCATTACTTTTCCGCTTCCAACGACTTCCTGCGCCTTCTCACTGAGTTGCTCATCTTCTCTTCCTCCACCGCTAAATACAGGGTGGAGCTCCACATCCTCACCACTGGCTTGTCCATTCATGCCAGTGCCAGGCGCTTCGACCCGGAGAAGCTAGCTGTCACCAAGGCTGAGTTTGATGCCATGGAGTCCCTGACATCACCAGGCGGCCCAGCTGTCCATGGGCTTCCCCCTTCACATGGTGCAAAAGCTGGGGGGCAGGTTGCATCCATGTGATGATTACCGCTGCCTCAACGACACCACGACCCCTGACTGATACCCAATCCTGCATATCCAGGATTTCTCTGCCCACCTGGCAGGGAAAATTATTCTCTTGAAGGTGGACCTCACTCGTGGTTATCACCAGTTTCCTGTCCTCCCTGGTAACATTCCTAAAACTGCTGTTAATACACCACTTGGTTTGTTTGAGTTCCTTTGAATGCCATCTGGGCTGAAGAATGCGGCCCAAACCATTCAGCGCCTGATGGACAGTGTTCTCAGGGATTTGGCATTCCTGTTTGTTTACCTAGATGATATTTTGGTGACCAGCTCTTTCAGGGATGAACATCCCTTACACTTGTGTACCCTTTTTGAACGCCTTAGTCAGCATGGTCTTATCGTCAACCCGGCGAAATGCCAGTTTGGACTGACCATGGTTGATTTCCTCAGACACTGCGTCAATGCAGCGGTGTCGGTTCCCCTGCCAGTTAAAGTTGAAGCTAATAACCGCTTTCCTCAGCCAGTCACTGTTAAGGTCTTGCAGGAGTTTTTGGGCATGGTGAACTTTTATCCACGTTTTGTCGTCAAAGCGAAGTGGCCGAGTACATCATGGACTGGACGGAGGAAAGGTCCAAGGCATTTTCGGACTCTAAGCAGGCATTGTCTAATGCAATGCTGCTAGCGCACCCTCTCCTAGATGTGTCAATCGCTCTCACCACAGACAGATTGGATTGTGCAGTCGGCACGGTGCATGAGCATTTGGTCAATGGTATTTGGCAGCCTCTCGCCTTTTTTAGCCGTCAGTTTTACCCCTGCGAGCACAAGTACAGCATGTTTGACTGTGAGCTCCTGTACTTGACAGTGCAGCATTTTCATTTTCTCCTAAAGGGCCGTCTGTTTGCAGCTTTTGTGGAACATAAGCCTCTAACATGCGCCATGACTAAGGTCTCTGAACCTTGGTCTGCAGTGCCATCTTTCTTATATTTCAGAGTTCAGCATGGACATCCAGCATGTTGTGGGGAAGGGTAACCTTGTGGCTGACTGCCTTTCCCTGTCCTTCACTGGTGCTGTCCATTTGGGCATGGACTACGCTCAGAAGGCGGCAGGCCAGGTTTCGGATTCGAACATGCAGGCGCTGCCTTCAGCAGATACAGGGTTGAAGTTGGTGGATGTTACTTTCAGTAACAGCGGCATTTCACTATTGTGTGATGTGTCAACAGGGCAACCCAGGCCAGTTGTGCTAGTGAGTTTACTAGATAGATGGATAATTGACCGATTATGTATTTGCATTAATGTACAGATGTGGAGATGTACCCAATAAAGTGGCCACTAGGGGTATAGTGGTTATACTCTGTCAATTATGTACTTAGGCTTACAGTACATCGTTTAAAAAATGGTGAAAGACAAGAATCGCAGAAATGTGGTAAACCGACAGGAAGATTTACAATGTAGTCAGTTGACCAGACAAAGGCATAAAAACGAATACAGTGAAATAGTCAGGTATGTTTTGGTAAGGAGAACAAGAAATGGGAGACAAAATAAATGATACAAATTTAAAAGAGGTTCAAAGCAGGAAAGTTATGCTAAACCTTCATAAAATTGTACAGGAGCTCACTTGGAGCATTCTGTTTCATTCTGCACGCCAACCTTTATACAACATATCAGGACAGGGAAGGTGAATGAGAATGGAACTAAGGATGATTAACTTAATTTATATGAATAAAATGGAAAGGTTAGAGTTGTTCTCCTTGGATCAGCAGAGGATTTTTGATACAAATTTTCAAGTTATTGAATTGTTTCAATAGAGTAAATTAAAATAAATTGTCAACTGGTAGAAGCATCGGTAACGTGAGAACATAAGTTTGTGGTGATTGGCAAGGGAACCAAAGGTGACATGAGGAAATGTGTTTCAGACAGTAAATTACTATACTTTTTAAATGCTCTGAAAAGGTAATAAAAATAGTTTCAACAGTAATTTTGAAAGGATTATTGGATAAATATTTAAACAGATATTTGCAGGGCTACAGTGAAAGGTCAGAAGTATGGGTAGCTCTATCAAAGATCCAGCTCATGTATAATGCACCAAATGTTACTTTTATGCATTGAATAATTCAAAGAATGGTCTTAATAAATGCAACTTTTGATAAATAGAGCTAAATTAATTAGTATTTGTTGATTTTGTATGACATTGGGAAGTATTTCCCCAGGGTAATTGATGCAGACTTCCTCTTTTCTCTTCATAGGAGTGGGATTACAGCTATGTACACAGCTTCTACCACTGTAGCCTGGCTGCTTCTTTTATTTTACTTCTCCCGAAGATGAACTCACAAGCAGGAAATGCAGGAAATCCGGTAAAACTGAGTTGCTGCACTCTCTGCTGTGTTTAAAAATGGTAAAGATCCTGTCTCCCATCATAGTATTATATTTCTATGCTGCATTCCTTTTTTTCTGAATTCCTCAGTAAATGCACTAGTGATACAAATATGAATTCTGCTTCATAGCTCCAAATAGATTTGAAACATCCAAAATATATCTTATGAAATCATTCATTATATGACAATATCAACTGAACTTGTTATTCAAATGAATGATTATAAAAATATAGTGGTATAAAGTGAAGTTTAAAAATAATATGATCAATCATGGGAAAGGGAAAACAGAAGGAAAGCAATAAGTATGTGAAAGAGTGCACTTTCTTCTTTCCAAAACTATTATGTTACTGTATTATCTCAAGTCTTCCCTGAGAAGTCCTCCACAGGTCCAGTTGGTACTTGTACCATTTGACTTAATGAAAAAGTTCAACACCTGTTCTCTGCCAGGTGGAAATAAGCATTAGGGAAGGAGATGCTGAACTAATTTCATGCTCCAATTATCTATCCATTGATGCATGGCTGAAAAGGACTTAGGGTAATTGGATGTTGACATTAATACAATTGGCTCTGTTGGGTTAGGGAGGGGAACACTGGCTTGAGTTCATAATCATCCTTATTATTGATATATGGATGGATGAATCCAGGATTGGGGTTGACTTCCGTGGTTTCCATTTTTGAAATGAAATAGTCTCCCAAGAGTCACTGTCTAGATATATTGATGGCCTATTAGACTGGATTTACTGTGCAGAAAGAGGTCACTCAATCAGATGATATATGGAGAATTTATGCTCCTGCCACAAACCATATTTGATCCTATCAGGATTTTCTTTTCTTTCTCCCTCATATACAATAATTTGTCTTAATCTGTATGTTCAACGGGAATAAAGGAGAAATAATAGATGGAATAAAAATTAAGTTCCACTCTACAGAATAAATCCTTGATTGGTTTGGCATAGAGTTGAAGGTATACAGTACATAACAAGTTAGAATAAACTCAAAACTAAAAACTACTGGCAACCACCTAGTAAATAAAACTGCACATTTGAAGATTTTTGATTGTTTAATAGTATGGTACATCTCAGTGTTGTATATCCTGACTTGGAAGTATGTTTAATTTATACCATTGAAAATTTCTGAGTTTTTGTGGATTTTAGATTTGATCCTCAAACATGGACCTACTTGCACACCTGAGTAAATATAAGAATGTTTTCTGTCAATGCTTTACTTTAAAGTTAATTCCCTAACTCAGGAGATCAATGATGAAGGGCAATTTTATGTGAACTATTTTGTTTATTGAGCATATCTTTTGAGGCAATCATATTCCTTATCCTTTGATGGACATTAGATTAGTTGGGAATCCACTCTGCAATCATTCTTTGATGACACTTTCGTTGGTTGTCCTTTGGGTACTCGCATTGAGTTCAATCATTACCTGGTTCAGGTGCCACCCACATTAAACTTGACCTTTGATGAACATCCACATAATTCCTTTTGGAATAGTTTCTTTCAATCATCTTCTATAAATCTGTCAAAAGACTAGCAAAGCACAAAGTATAGAGGTGGGACATTCCTTGAAATTATGACAGTATCAGGAGAATGCCACAAAAACTCTCTGTGATGTTTTTCAGCACGAGGTTCACTTGGATTTGCATTGTAATATTTTATGATATTATAATCCTGTATTCTTTTGATTTTTGTGACTGGACAAGAATATAGTTGAGTTTTCATTACTTCAGATCTCGTTTAACCTGTTTTGTAGCTCTGCTCTTTATTAAATCTTCCTTTTCTGTCAATACATTATAATTTGTACTTACTGGGGCTTGAATTTCATTTGCCAAATTTCTACCCACTTGCAATAATCTATCATCACTGACATAATGGACCAAATTAGATGAAAAAAATACTCAAGCCTATTCTGAACAGCCACTTTCTGCCTGTATAGTGCTATTGTACATGTATATCCAATTTACTGTTTTAAGGTGCAGCTGCAGTAGCTCTTGTATTGTTGGCATAAACATGCAGTCAGTCATGATCTGGAGAGATTGTACAGCCAGATCCCTGATGCTGGAGAAAAAGAACTTTGGCATTGATCATCTCATTCTCACCTAGTCTTGGTCTGCATGGATTTTATAGTGCTGAGTCCAGGAACAGAAGATGTGCTGTTTCTTTTGCCTGTCAAACTTCACCACCAAGAAACAACTCTGAGCAACAATGAAAAATCCTGACAATATGGCTACTTGTATGTTCTCTCTACTACTTCAAGCCAAATGTGACCAACATGAATGAGATATGATATTAAGCTACTTAGCTGAATATTCTTGTAGTTGGTATTTGGTGTAATCATGGAAATGTGTGGTCTAAACCATCCATCTCTACAGACACGTAAATGACAGTCAATAGAAGAAGTACTGAACAAGAAATCATGTTGAAGACATTAATCTTAATAATCTGAATTACAATTCATTCTTATAATATTTTAAGTTGTTGTCCTAAGAGCACAGCTGTATTTTAGATCTATTCATTGAACTGTGTTTTAGCATAGGGCAGAAGAGAATGGAGATAGTGGAAGAGAGGAGAACGTAGGGGCACACTTTTAAGTAAGGATGAAGAAAGGAGGATGTTATGGATAGAGTGGATTGGGAAGCAGTATGAGCAGGGAGTGGGGGAGGAATGCAGAAGTACTCATTTTCCATCCGCTCAACATGATTTTTTTCTTAATTTGAGGTAAACAAAACTAATTTTTGAGATACATTGTCAGATCTGCAGTTAGGCAGCGCATTGGGCCATCAACTCCCAAGGTATGTGAACAAAGAGTTTTGGTACTTCAAGAAACTTTTTCCTGAGGTCAATGTACCAGTTCCTGTCAGCAGATACTGACTGAAGTCACTGCTGTAATTATCTGAAAAAAAAGGTAAAAACTACATGAAAATAAGATGCAATTTAAAATGACCTAAATACTGTCCAAGATTGCATACTACTCTCTTGCCCGACAGCCACTGTGGAACTCTTTATGCTCGCCATTTCAATTCATCCATCACTGATGTCTTTTGTTGGCAATACACTGAAGAGTCAGTAGCATGGAAGCCCATTGGTATCATTAGCAAATTGGGAGATCTCTAATTAGTACCAAAGTGACATGATAAGTGATCAGATCATCATCAGAATTAGATCATACTTGCTACTTCACATTCCACACCTAATTACTTGGTGTACTGGATCTAAATGAAGAGGAAGGGTCTTAGCACTGGTCTCTTGGTACATAGCTTTGTAGTTTCCAGTCACAAAGAAAAGCCACAACCACTGCCCTATTTCTCCTGTACCAAACCACTTTTGCATCCAGATTATTTAGCTTGTATTGGATTCAATGGGCTCTAACCTTTTTGGACCACTCTTCCACATGGAATAATGCCAAGGGACTTACTGAAGTCAGCATACATGTATGCAGCAGTAATAGCAAGTACTTTGAAATTATGTGTTATGTAGGTGATGAAGTGAGCTTTAGTCCAATCAAAAACCTCAATAATTTGCTCTCTGTGTGTAGCTTATTGTAAACCCATCTGAGTAATATATTTCAGTTAATACTTGATCTCTCAGCTTCTAAGGTTTCTTAGCTTCTGATTTTTCCCCTATGTGAAACCACAAGCTTGGCGAGACTATTAACATGTTTAATATTGAACTCATGATTTTACTTTGAAACATCTGACTGAAATATCAGTGGAATGCTTTATCATTAAACAGAGATGCCAGCACAGACTGAAGTGTGATGAATAGTAACATTCTTTATTTAATGTACTTTAAAAAACAACGGCTGCAACATACCACAAGCATAGTATATACATTTGCAAGTAATGCAAAACTATTGAATGGAAGACTCTACAGCACAACAGAATAAGCTGTAGGGTTTCAATATGTTTGGAAAATGGGTAAATAGTTGGCAGATGAACTTTTAAAATAAGAATATCAGAAGGCACAGTAATATGGGGACAGAAAAAAAAGAGGAAAGAATATTGCTCAAATTAAAATGAAATAATTTGCATAGAAAATAAAAAAATTGTGATTTTGATTAATAATCAATGTAAATTATTACAACTATGTCCAAAATGGGAAGAATTAAAAGACTGATTAAAACTAGTAATGGGGTTGAAAGTGTAAAAGTCTCAAAGACATAATGTATTCCATCCCAGATATTAAAAGGGCAAGAAACTGTTGTTGATATTTTTTAGCTCTCAATTCAGAAATTGTCCCTGGGATTGTAAACATGAAACTTTCACTTTGTAGTTTAAAGAAGATTACCTCAGCTTGATCCAAAGTACACTACAGCCAATAAGATATTTTTGAAGTGCAGTTATTGCTGTATGCTTAATGGAGTTTAGAAAGGAAATAAACCAGGAATTTTTTAATCCTTTCATCTAAAATGCACTGAACAGAATACTAGGGATGGAATGACTGACCTTGCTGATCATTTCATACTTATCCAAGTCTTCAGTGATTTTTAATAGATAAGTCAAAATCGTGAGTACAGAAGGATATAATTTGTTCATTTTGCCTTTGTCTCTAAGTAATTCAGTGTAAACATACCTAGTGACTTATCATGATTTGACATTGTCTCCATGCCTTTGAACTATGTGCCTCTGTTTATAAAGCCAAGGGTACCATTTTGTTGAAACCCCTTTTCAAATTATACTGTTCAATTCATTTTATTATGCTAAATTGTGCTGGCTGTAATATTTAAACAATCAAATTGAAGTCAAGGAGTCATACTGTATAGAAATAAGCTGTTGTTCCATGTTGACCATCAACTAACCCATACTAAATATGTTTATCAACACTTAATCCAGTATTTTCTATGCTGTGGCAATTCAAGTGCTTATCTGGCTACATCATAAATGTTGTGAGAGTTTTCACCTCCACCACACACCCAGGCATTCTGCTCCAGATTCCAACAGGTTCTTTCTTACAACCTCTCTAACTTTGACTCTTTTCACTAAACATATGCCATATAGTTTTGGACTTCTTTGCTATAAGTTGCCTACTGTCTGTCTTCTCTGTGCCCTTTATAATTTTGTATAGTAAAGAATCAGCTCAGCTTTTCCACTACAAGTTGAACAAACCCAATCTACCCAATCACTTCTCTATCTGAAACATTCTGTTCCAGGTAACATCCTCTCCAGTGCAATCACATCCTTCCATAGTATGGTGACCATAGCTATACACAGTACTGCAGCTGTGGTCTAACTTCCCTTTTCCTGTATTCTATGCTCTGTCTAATGAAGGTATACAGTCCAAATGCCTTTTTCATCATTCCAGAAGTGTGATCTTCAGAGATCCCTAGACTTTTGCACCATGGTTATTCTGTTCCTCAATGCACCTTAGGGAACTATGATTCATCGTGTATATCCTACCCTTGTTACTCCTCCCAAGGTGAGACACCTCATACTTATCAGAACTAAAGTCTAGCTGTTCATTTTACCACCAGATCAATAGAATACTGCAGTCTACAGTTTTTCTCTTCTCTCCATCAACTACACTATTGATTGTGTTATCTGCAAACTTACTAATCATATCAATATTCATCTTCAAATTATTAATATACAGGTTTGTATATAACAAACAGTTGTGTCCTGGGACTGCTTCCACTAATGGACTATTGGTTATAAACTTCTGTTCAGAAAATTAGCTCTCCATCTTCACCATCTGCTATTAACCAGCCACATTTCAATCCAGTTTGTCAATTGCCTGGATCTCATGAATTCCATTGTTTTTCCATCAAAGGCTTTATTGAAGCCCACGTAGATTATATCAAGTGCATTGTCCTTATCAATACACTTTCAAAATATCAAATACTCATTACATTAATGGCTACCTTTGCAAGTGCAGATTTATCTCATCTCTCAGCGTTTTATTCTAAATACATTCCCATCATTAAATATCCTGGTTTTACCTACAAGCTGAGTGCAGGAATTACCAACAGATTCAGAGGGTGAAGTTGAAAGCTTTATCTGTCTCCAGATAGGTAGATTGAACTCTAGAGGAAGTTCAATAAGATGGGCCCAAACTTGCTGAGATTCATTCACCAGTCTAATTATGTGCCCTTCTAATTGCAATGGAAATTTTACATCTGCAGTTCAGAAGGCAAAGGTGGTTAACATTTTAAAATTATTTAACCTGCCAAACATTTAAAACCTATTAAAATCAGTTTCAGCTTTGAAGACAGTCTGTCTCCAGCTTTTATTTCAATCTAAGACCTTCAAAGATATTTCCCAGGGAGTGCCTCTGTACTCCAGTGTGAACAATCCTTAATAAAATGGATGAAATTAAAGTTAATATCCAGAATGGAAAATATTGCTATCATGTCATTTTAATGTCACAGGATGAAATAAACACTTGAGGGTTGAAGACAACTCAGAGGCAATGCCAAATGTCTGAAGACTCACATGTTCAAAAACTAATCTTCCATTGGTGTAGTGCACTCTTGCAAGATGATATCACATCACTTTTCTCCTCCTTAATTAATTAAATTGTAAAATAGCGATCCAGACAACAGACCTAACTCAACATTGATAATGTCCTTAGATGTCTGATTAATATTGATAATGTGACCATCTGGTAACAATTTTGCTCCTTAATTCTATTTCATTGTTGCAGCCCATGGACCAGAGAATTACTACTATGTTTAAGACTTACTAACTGCAGCACATAATAAAACATGTCATTTCAGAGTCAAACTGCAATGAGAAATTCACCACTTGGGAAATTTGAAACAAGTTCAACATCAGGATAGCCATCTCTTGGGGTAATATAATCCATACTACAGTGAATGGTTTATGGAGGAAATTATGGTCATAATGTGTGCACAACTATCCTAGGTTTACGAACCAGAAAAATCTAAAAGATATTATGTTGGCAAACGAGGCAGGGTTTGATGAAATATAACATGAAAGAATTATTGGAATTTCATATTGTAAAGCTTCTAAATGAAGAGCTATTAGCATTTGATCAACAGAGGTCACAAAAGGAAACAGAAGCCACCAGCATGGAACCACATCCTTAAAAAAGCGTACTATGAAAAAGCCTTTGGAAGTGTGCAAATGCCATAGCCATCATCAAATCCAATATGAAGAGCTGTACTAAATGCGGGTGCTTGATGGAATATGCTGTTCTTTGTTATAAGTACGTCAGATGAAATGAAGAATCAGATTTCCATTGCCATCTTCTTTAAACTTTATTCATCAGTCACCCAGCAACACACACAGGAGGAATTTTCATTGTCAAAGCCACAAACTCTATTAAGCTCAGATGCATCAGCACTACCAGAATCCAAGCACTAGTGACATCTCTCACTTTTTTCACTGTTCATTAGTTTTGGGTACGATTTAGTTATCTTTGCCCTAGATCCAGTTCAGACATTCAATAAAGTTATGGCTGATCAGTTCAGAACCTCAGCTCGGCATTCCTGCCAATCCTTGGCAACATTTCAGCCCTTGATTATCAAGAGTCTATCTCAAAAAATATTATGCTTTTGTTGGTCTTTGAGGAAGAGAGTTCTGAAGACTCACAAATTTCTAAGAGAAAGAAAAACTTTTACTCTTTTTGCCTAAGATAATTAAACCCCTATTTTGAGTCAGTGATCTTTCTCACACAAATGTATGTTAAGACCTATCAGAATCACTTGATGCAGTTCCTGAAAGGAAACTTCATGTTTTTATTATCTTAACTTGAGATTTAATTGGTGATAGAATAATATTTTATTATTTCAGATACTTGTGTTGATGCAATTTTAAGTTTTTATGTTGTTTTGACTGAGGTTCTTGAGCCCTGGAATGCAAACGGAAATTTACATCGAAACTAATGGAAAACACCTTTTGAGTCATGAAGTTTTGCCTAACAAAACATTCTGCTGGAACACAACCTTTTAGTAAAATTGAGGAATACCTGCACTGAAATAATCATATTGCATTTCACTCAATTTTTTTTGATTTATGAAGTTTCACTAAAAATATTTACCAGAAATTGATCCTTTCAATAAAACAAGGAATTATTGTAAAGATCAGTTGCATCAAAATTCTCTGCTACTTTCTTAATTCTAAGTTCCAGTATTTTACTCTGTACAGGTGTGTACAGTAATGGGTTTTTAATTTCCTAATTTCTCACTATCCCTCTCCTAACCAGTGGAGTCATTTTCCTAATTTTGTAGTCAAAATGGGTAATTACTAAATAAATAGTGCATTGGTGGATTATAAAAAGCATGTGCAATTTCTTCACTACTTGCCTTAAAACTCTGAAGTAGCGTTAGTCTTTTCCTAATATTGTTTACAGGCTTACTTCAACTTTTGTGTTTTTAATTTTTGATGGTGAGTAAAGCTGTTTGGGGACAGCTTCTTTCACATCTGAGGTCAGGTAGTTGTTTCAGGGTGATGCCTGTTCCCTGTGATGGCAGGCCCTGGAATCTTGATTCTATATTTCCTTATTTTTCAATTGTTTGACAGATTTCTATCCTTATATGCAACACAGCATTGCTGACATTTTAACAGTATTTAATTCTGTTTATATATGTAATCACAAATAGTTCTTTCAAGTACTTTTGAAGCAATTTGATTTAGGTATCCATGACAAATTATTTTAGAAAATACAACTTACAGGAAACAAATTATATGGACTTGTGATCTTCAGGAGCTAGTTTAAATATTGACTTAATTGAACAAAGGCAAATTGCTGGCTGTGTAAGCAAAACTTAATTTTATGATTTAATGACAGTCTTACCCAGACTATGACAGATTATAATATTCAGGCGGAACAGCACAAGACATTCCTCAGACAGGAGGCAGCCCAGGTTATTGTTGAAGTATCACGTAGCACCTAAACATCTGGAAGAAATTTGAAGTTCAGCTTCTTCCAATGTGTTGTAGACATTCTAACTGTGGAATTTGCTAAATAATAAACCTTTAAACAAACTGGTAGCAGTAGCCAAGTGCTCCTTTACTGAACTGTGAGCAATATAATATTTCTACTAATGGCCAAAGAGGGGATTTGGTATTTGTGTAGCCAGCTCGTTCACTCTGCAACCTGCACAATATTCCCCAGTAATGAATTTATTTATTTAATGATACAGTGTGGTACTGACTCTTCTGGCTCAAAGAGCTGCACCATGCATCAACCCACCTATTTAACCCTAGCCTAATCACAGGGCAATTTACAATGACCAATTATCCTACTAATTTTGGTTAGTGATTCTGTTTGGTGGCATGGTAGAGTAGTGGTTAGCTAGATGCTTTTACAGCTTGGGGTATCGGATTTGGAGTTCAATTTTTGTGTCCTCTGTAAGGAGTTTGTATGTCCTCCCTGTGAACATATGGATTTCCTCCAGGTACTCGGTTTCCTTGCACAATCCAAAGACGTACTAGGTAGTAGTAGGTTACTTGGTTATTGTAAATTTTTCTCTGATTAGGTTAGTGTTAGATCAGTGGGTTGCCGGGCGGTGTAGCTAGTTGGGCCAGAAGGACCTGTTCCATTCTGTATCTCTAAATAAATAAAAATATTAAAAAATTGCAACTGATCTTCATGCAATGGACTATGACAAGACTTGCCATCAAACTGCACAATCTACTGCATATTAATAACCCTAAATTACTGAGGAATTCAGACCATTTCTGGGGAAAGTGGTACTTCAGCAAGCCGGATAGTTTCCACCTGAACAGGTATGGGAAGGTGGGTGTTGCTACAGCTGTTGGTGAAATATAAACAAGTTTAGCCAATTCTGAAGGTAGGGTCAGAAAGGAGAAAAGTCAAACTAGAAATAGAACACAATGGTTCAGGTTAAAGGATGCTTAGGAAGACAAAGAGAAAACAAAAGCCTATAGTTCCAGGCAATGATAAGTGTACTGCAACAAGCGTGTATTGGGAAGGGACATAAAATAAAAAATTAAGGGTGCACCAACAAACTGATTCATGAATAGGGAAAATTGATCAGATTAAATTAAAGGCTGAATGCATTTTTAATAGGGTAGATGACTTGATAGCATACCAGATTAGAGGTGTGAGTAGTGCTGCTGCTTCACAATCCAGCAACCCAGATTTTGATCTTGTACAAATATTCTTTTATATCACAATAATTTGTATTTCATTCCTTTAAGTAATAAGTTACTCTACCATTCTTCCCTACGAGGTGTTCAACCTCAACTTTTCCCACAGCATTCTTCATCCACTAAATTTTGCCCATATACCTATTTCCTTAGAACTTGAGAACCTACCTATCTTTGTGTCATCAGGAAATTTGGCTTCAGTACACTCCACTACTTGATTCAAGTTATTAATTATAAGTAGTTCATGCCCAAGCACTAATTCCTGTGGCACCACACTAGTTGCTGATTGATAGTGGGGAAATCAACTATTTCTCCAACTTCTGTTTTTCCAGTTACCTCTTTCCATCTCCCTGATTTTTTGTTCTAGGATCTCAGTACAATCCAGAATTTTGGCCTCTATTTCTTTTCAGATGGGTTACAAACTATTCTGTTCAAGGGTCTTGTTGACCTCCATCCCTATTTTGCCTGAAATTTCCAGTAAAAGAGTTTCCTTTTCCTTCTGATTATATTATTGCAATGTTTGTTGTTTCTTAAGCAATAATTATCCAGAACATTTGGCATTTCTCTACTTTCTAATACCTCATCTATGCTGACTGTGATGGATGGATGGTCAGATAGATACTTTATTGATCCCAAAGGAAATTACTGTGTCACAATAGTTTTACAAGTGCACAGATATCCAAATATACAATATTAGAAGATAAGTAAGGAAGAATAAACAAGAGGAAGTCATCACTGCACTGGCTATAGGTTGATTGACTATAGAGCCTAATGGCCGAGGGTAAGATGACCTGATATAGTGATCTTTGGAGCAGTGCAGTTATCTTAGTCTATTACTAAAAGTGCTCTTCTGTTCAGCCAAGGTGGCTTGCGGAGGGTGAGAAACATAGTCCAGAGTGTTCAGGATTTTCTGTGGGGTCCTTCGTTCTGCCACAGTGTCTAGTGTGTCCTGTTTGACTCCTATAATAGAGCCAGCCTTTCTAATCAGTTTATTGAGCCTGTTGGCATCACCCGTATTGATACCATTGCCCTAGCACACCAACACATAAAAGATTGTACTGACGACAACAGACTGGTAGACCGTGTGAAGGAGAGGCCTGCATACTCCAAAGGACCTCAGTCTCCTCAGGAAGTAGAGGTGACTCTGGCCCTTCTTGTACACAGCCCCTGGGTTGGTGCTCCACTCAAGTCTGTCATCTAGGTGCACTTTTAGGTATTCGTAGGTCCTCACTACATCAACGTCCTCACCATCAATAGTACAGGGAGCAGTGCAGGCTTAGTCTTCCTAAAATCCATCACCATCTCCTTTGTCTTATTGATGTTGAGCTGCAGATGATTCAGCTTGCACCATTTGACAATGTTGTCCACCAGGGCTCAGTATTCATCCTCCCATCTTCCCTTTATACACCTACCTATTGCTGAGTCATCAGAGAGCTTCTGCAGATGACATGACTCAGTGTTGTATCTAAAGCCCAAGGTATACAGGGTAAACAGGAAGGGAGCCAATACAGTCCCCTATGGGGCCCCAGTGCTGCTTATAGCCCTGACTGACACATAGCTCTGAAGCCGCATAAACTGTGGTCTGCCTGTCAGGTAGTCCATTATCTAGGATACAATGGTTATGCTAAAACCTATTTATCTGCATTAGATCTGTATCCCTCTACATATATCTAAGTACCTATCCAAACTCCTTTTAAACTTAGCTAGCCAAGTCGGGTGCTCATAGAATCTTTCTATCTCCCTGAGATTTACTAAATATCTTCTTAAATGTCTACCACTGCTGATATATCATTTTAATCTATTTTCCCAATCCTCTTTTGCCAACTCTGTCCTCATACTATTGTAATTCTCTTTTTCCAGGTCTGAATCACTCATTTCAGACACAACGTATGTCGCTCACTCTTTTATAGGGGAAATACTAAGGAGGGATGGTGTATGAAACCACTCAATTAAAGCAAGCAAATTAATGCTTTTGTAAGTAATGAAAATTTGAATGAGTATAATTAAAGGAACTACCCAGCTCATCAGATAGTATTTGTAAATAAAATTAATCTTTTCTTCAAATTTGAGGTTAATGTAAGTACATATAAAGGCAGAGAGGGCTGAAATGGTGGAAAGTACAAAAAGAAGATCTGTGCTATGATGAAGGTAGGAGAAACGATTGCAAATTACTTTTGGGTGACATTGTAAGACTGAATGTAGCATAGTGGTTAGCACAACGCCTTACAATACCAGTGACCTGGGTTCTATTCCCGTTGCTGCTTGTTTGTTATGTTTTCCCCATGACCCATGTGGATTTCCTTTGGGTACTCTGGTTTCCCGTGATTAGACTAGGGTTAAATCGGGGGTTGTTAGGTTGTAAATGGAAACTGCTGTAGCATCTCCAATACTGTTATCTAAGAAAAAGTTATGGTTATGACTTGAAATTAGTGAACATGGATTATTTCAAAATAGTATGTGCGCCTAATTTGAAATGAGCAAGCATTCCTCATGTTTATACTAAATTTCATTTGAACGATGTTGGTGGCCAAGCTCAGAGTGATCAGCTAGAGGATTAACATGAATAGTGGTCAGAAGCTGAGGATTTCAGTTGTAGACTAAATAATAATAATCAGCAAAGTAATCACTCAGTCTGTATTTAATCTCCCTAATCCTGAACAGAATTCATTTTTCTTTATGGAAAGAAATGCAAGTACGTCCGGAAAAGATGTGAAGACAAAAGAATCTGCATGTGCTGGAATTTGAAACAAAAGTAATGGAAATTGTGGAAGACAATCCGCAGGCCAAGCAGCATCCATGGAGGCAAAAGGTATAAGTTGACATTTTGGATGAAGACTCTGCATAAGTCCTGATACAGAGTCTCAATCCAAAACTTCAACTGACACCTTTTGCCTCCATAGCTGGTGCTCGATCTGCATTCTATTTTTGTTCACCCAATGGTTATCCTTTCCCCCAATGGTACCTGTATTACCATAATCAACAATCAATGCCAGGCTGAGACTAAACACCAAATTCCTCCTATTGAACAATTCTTTAAGTTCCACTCTTACATATCAGTCACAATTACCTCATACATTTCTAGTCAAAAACAAAGCCAGAAGAGGCTTGAAGCACTGTACTCATGGCTCCTTGTTCAGATAAAACATAGCTTCTGCAATTTGAATTCTTGCTTCCACTTCCTCTGGACTTCTCATTCTGAACTATTGGAGAAAGAATCTGGATGAAAATGGGTAGGATAGGACAACTCCAATCGGAGGTAATCAGTACAGGTTCAGTTTTGCCAGCTGTAACCAATACTGATCGACGTCAAAATAATTGTAGCTAATTTAGTCAAAGTCATTCTACATACTCAAAGTATGGAATAACTAAATTAGTCATAACTGTATGTGTAACCTGAAAGTATATTAAATGTGTTGATTGCATTTGTTAAATTAAACAAAACTTTTTAAAGGCCTATGGATATTACTTTTTGTTCAGAGATGAAATCTTTTTATAAAAAATGCTCTTGTTTGAAAGGCAAAGGTTGAGATTCAAATGATCTTTTGTCTTGACTTTTTTGAATATAAGGGTTCAGAGATATGTACACAAAAGTGGAAAATATGTTCCAAACATTCAGTGTATTCCACATTAAATAAACATCAAATCCAAGGACTGAGTGCAGACCTGTACTGTATCTGCATTTTGCCACTTTAGCAATTCACAATATTTCCCACAATATTTCTCATGGCAAGTGTTAAGTGAGGGCCTAACCATTGCTTTACAAATTTTAATCGCTATGAATGTTAAAGGTATATATTAGTTTGTTTAGGGATTGTGCCAACTTTTTCCATCTTTCTCTAAATCTTTTTAAAGCCTTTGGCTGATAACTGATAATCATAAGGTTTTCTCTAGATCATTAAGTTTGTGTAAGTAAGCATAGGCATGAAGAGAATTCAATTGAAAATTTACTGAAGTTTCATTATCAAAAGTGACAAGCCAAGGCCTGAGGAAGTAATATGACCAGGCATGAGAACTCTCAGATATCCATATTGTATTTATGGTATGTGATCATACAAGTGGATGCACTTGAATCCACTACTTCTCTTATTTAAGATGCTTACTTAAAAATAAAAATATGTCAATTCACTCATAGTGTTTCAGCGGCGGTTACATGCTTGATTATTTAGGATTGGGGTAGGTTTGATGGTAACCATTATAAAAAGTAAAACATGCAATGTAATGGTCACCATTGGGAATAGGATCAGGACCATCTTCCAAAATAAGCATACACAGCACTTTGAATAAACAATGTAGCATTTATCAAAGATTAGTCTCACCAAAAGATGTAATGGACTTCAGTTGGGAAACATCAGGGTTATACGTCCCTATACACTATCTGCCTTGTTGCATTAATTTATTGCCTTAAGATGGATTTATCTTATACTCTTGTGCAAGGAAATATAAAGTATTCAAAGTAAATTATTGTCATTGTTAAATAAGAGAAACAGCTGTCATGGTGGGTTTTTGCCGACTCAGAAATGCTTGGCTCAGTCTAAGGTTCTGTATTTTGGCTGAAGTTGGCCACTATAACCTGTATCTGGGGATGTAACTGAAACTGACAATAAAACAAAACATCAGAGGGAATGTGCTCCAGGTTATAGCTGGCATGTCTGCGTTTATGTCTGTGTACTGAATTCCTCAAAAAAATGAATGTATGGGGAACACTAGGATTGTTTTAATCTTTGGAACCTTGATGTCAGACCCAGCCTGACACATTTACTCACCTTTTTAGAATTCCATCCCTTTTGATAGCTTGTTAAAACAGTTTTCAGTGAATTCGCTGAGTCTTGAGAAGCATATTGGATTGTAAAGCAAAAAAAAATGCCAACTGACTGGTACATTTTGAAAATTTTTAAATAGGCTATTCAATTGAAAATAATTCCTATGAATCAGCAATGCACACTGAATTTCTTTAACAAGCATTAAATGCTGGTTGGTTGAACCGATACCGAGTTACAGACTTGTACAGTGAATTTTCATACTTATTTCCTTATGACATAGAAGGAGGTCCATGTTAGCTCACAAAAGCAGCCTATTCCCCTTTAATTTTCACTGTAAATTATACTCCTCACATCTCCGTAAATTCTACCATCCAATTTACCAACCTGCATGCCTTTGAGATGTGGGAGGAAACCAGAGTACCTAGAAGAAGCCCACGCAGTAACGGGAAGAACGTGCAAGTCCACATTGTCAGCACTGGAAGTCAGGATCAAAGCTGGGTCGCTGGAGATGTGCCATGCTACCACCCCATCTGACATTAAGACCATGTTGAAGATTCAAATTCCAATCAAAAGCTGCAAATGTCTTCCACTGTCCGCTTAAATTGTTCACGATAAGTACAAAATTAAAGATGTTCAGACCATTTACTGTGAACGCAATATTAATATGTGAAGGTCTGCATCTTTCATCTTCCTCTAAGTCACTGCTTTCAACAAGCCTAAGAGTTCTTCCAGCAATCTGCTTTTCCTTCTGTTAACTGGAGAACATATAACCAGGATTCTAGAAAATTGGAATTTCTTTTTCTAGGAAACTTGTCTTTGCTTGTGTGAATTGACTATGTTCAAATAAATATATGGTATAGTTGAACCCTAAGTACGTGACTAATGAAGGGTTTTGCAGTACAGCTTCCTAATTGTTCATAGCTCCAAGGTGGTGAGAATTTTGCTGCCAGTACTGTTTTCTACTTACTGTATAAGCACTACTAGTCCTGTAACATTAGCAGGGGTTCTAAATGAAGATGGACACAATCTTTGCTTCACTACGGGGTACTACGGTAGCATAGCAAATAGCATGATTCTATTACAGCTTAGGGCATTCTGGAGTTTAGAATTCAATTCCAGCACCGTTCTGAAAGGAGTCTCTTTATGTCCTCCCTGTGGAATGCGTGTGATTGCTTCAGGTCCTCCAATTTCCTCCCACAGTCCAAAGGCGTTCCGGGTAGGTTAATTGATTATTATAAATTGTCCCGTGATTAGGTTAGGGTTAGTCGGGTTTGTTGGAAGTCACTGGGGCGGTGTGGTTTGAGGGGCCGGAATGCTGTATCAGTAAAGCAATGAAGTATTGCAATGCTTAGTCCTTTGGTCAGTTACAAATAATCAGAACCATTTAAGAGCATTGCTCTGTAATCTACGTGATGGCAGAACCAGTTTTTATCTTCATGGTTGAAGTCATAAGGAAGTCGAAGTGAGAGACTTAAAGTTCCATTAAGGAGAGGAATGTGAATCCAATGTTACAGAATTAATGTTGCCACAAATATCTTCTTATAGTAGGTAGTATCAATTTGTTCTGTAATAGTGACAATAAATAAAATAAGATTTAAGTAGGCATTTGAGAAAGATACGAAGCACTGTGGCCATACTTCATTGTAGCAGGTCAGACATAAGGACTGGGCAATCTGGAAGAAATTGCAAGGAATGTACATCCTTCATGTCACAGAGACCCTGTGGAATGATTCCAATCAGTGGGATGCAGTCTGAAAGAATGTTAATCGTTTAGCAGAGATTGGACCAGGAGAAAAAGCTGTGTGAAGTAGGATATTGGCATAAGGGAGAGAGATTATAGAAAAGAAAGGCCAAATATAAACCCCTTTTGATAGGATAACAGGGAAGTTTTGGGGTGTAACTTTCTATGTTCTATATTCTGTTTGGCAGACTGTTAATAATGAGATTATAGGTTTCTGAGAAGAATTGACAAGGTAATGTCAAGAGAGTGTTTCGTCCAGCCTAAGGTCAAGGATTGCAGGACATTGTATCAGGATAAGCCTGTATCACATTTTCACTGAATACCTAGATTGTGAAAACTGAGTGAGAAAGATCTCCTCATCCACACTCTAGATACGTCCAGAGATTTTGAGTCAATAACCTTTGATTATTGCAAGAGGAAGTAATTTTTCTCTATCAACACCATCAAAATTTGTTAAGTTGCAATATGTTTACAAAGTCACCTCATGGGCCTCTATTGCTCCAACATTATTAGATCTAACTTTTAAATATCCCTTAAACAAAAACCTTTGTTGCTAGTAACTTGGAATATCTTTTCTATCTCCTTCTTTAAATTCTTTGTCACTCCTGAAGTGTAGTGTCCGGTATTTCCAGCTGAAGTTTAGCAATTGATTTTTAAAATTTCAATAGGTTTCAGTAGGTAGCACATTTAATGTCAGAGAAATGTATACAATATACATCCTGAAGTTCTTCTTTGCAAACATCCACAAAAACAGAGGAGTGACCCAAAGAATGAATGATAGTTAAATGTTAGAACCCCAAAACCCCCCACCCTACTCCCTGCTCCAACACAAAAGCAGCAGCAAAGCAACGACCCCTCACGCCAGCAAAAAAACATCGGCAACCCCCCACGAGCACTGAAGCATACAGCAAAGCATCAATAAAGACACAGATGCAGTACCCCAAAGACTACTTGTTCACCCGGTAATTTGGCATACCACTGGCTCTCTCTCTTTGTAATAAGGGGAAAAGAGGTATCCCTGTTTTGTGGCAAGGGGGGAGAGACCAAACAAAGCAACTCACTGATTTATGGTGTTAAAAGTCTGTTGTGTCGCTTCTTCTGAGCTCTGTGCCCAAAGAACTTGGGTCTCTGGACACACAGCCAGCAGCCAGCTTGCTGCTTACGATCTTCCATCTCCCATGACGCATCAGGTGGTGGCACTGGCCTTGAATCCACCCATCTCCAGGGTCATGAAAATCCGACACCCTGAAGGCGCACTAATCTTCCGGGCTACACCCTTGGCGTATCGAAAAGCAACCGGTTGTGAAGCCCCAAGAGCAGGTCCCATTTCTGCAAAGAACCAAAGTCAGTGTGTAACTGCAGGTTAGGGTCTTCAAAAGAACCTTGAAAAGATAAAAAAGAGATACCAAAGATAGAAATAGAGCTGTTTCCGAAGATGCAGGCAAAGAAATCGCTGTTAGGTGCCATAGTCCTTCTAAGCTCCGCATAACTTCCCGGCTGTTATATTCTGTAGTTGTACCTATAAATGCAATTAATCTATTACTTTCTTACCCAACTTCAGGTTTAAGGATTTGTGTGTATGTGTGGAACCCAAAGATTTTCAGTTCTATATGCTGTTCTTCTGATTTTCTACATTCTTCAGAAAACCACCTGCCATGATTTTGCTTTCTTCATAGTATCTATGAAATTCTGAAGTCCATATTGAACCTTCATCTGAGATGGTCAAACAATATTTTAATACAATAAAAATTGTCAATACCTCCAGTTGAACTCTGTCTTTTTGTGTGTTTCCCCCGGCTGTCAGTTTGTGGTTTTGTATTGCCGTGTGCTCCTATCCCTGCTCCTGCTCTACTCCAGCCCCTGTATTACTGAGTACTCCATCTCTCATCTGCTTCTCATTATTACCTGTTTTGCTGCCACCTGTGTCTCATTGTGCTCCACCTATCATCTGCCTCTCTGTTTATTGCTCAGTGTATTAGAGTCCTGTGTCTTCACCTATTTGCTGCTAGATAGTGTCAATGAGTTTTCCTGAGCCTTTCCAGCATATCTATCAAATCTGCCTGTTTTCTGATTCTGGTTTTTGGATTCCTCTGAATGTTTTGATCTCTGCCTGAACTTTGATGCTGACTTTGTTTGCACCTTGGGATTTGTTACTCAATTAATATCACTGTGTGCACAGTACTAGGTCTGTGATTGGATCCCTGCTCCAGCCTCCTGACAAAAGTCTACATTGAGACAAATTAGTAAGATGAAACTGCCAATTAAAAACAATTTATTTTACTTTATCATACTTTAACTTACCAGTGATTGGTGGAACAATGTACACTGAGTTTAGATCTGCATCTAATTCATTATTTTCCTGTCTGGCCAAATATAAAGGGAATTCTGTCTCGTTCATCTGATTTAACTCCATTTTGTGTTTAATAGGACAATTTAGAAGTGTATGCTGAATCTAATTCATGTTGTGCATATTCTTCAGGGCTCACTGGAGGAGTATAATAATCTGTCTCCCTTTAGAAGGGCCTTAAAATTCTCTGCTTCTTTCTGGACAACAGACCTGACCAGTTCCCCCTCCACCACCACACTCTGGTGTCTGGTGAAACTAGTCCTCACCCTCAATTTCTCCTATGGGCCATCCTACCTTCAATCTCATGGTGCAGCAATGGGCTCTTGTGTAGGTCCTAGCTATGTCTGCCTTTTTGTTGGCTATGTGGAACAGTCCATGTTCCAAGCCCACATCAGCATCGCATCCTAACTCTTCCTACGCTACATTGATGACTGCATTGGTGCTGCTTTCTGCACCATGCTGAGCTTGTCAATTTCATCAACATTGCCTCCAACTTCCATCCTGCCCTCTAATTTACTTGGTCCATTTCTGACAGCTCTTTCCCCTTTCTCTCTGGAGACAGTCTATCTACTGATATCTTTTATAAACTCATTGACTTACAGCCATCTTGACTATACCTCTTCCTATCCTGTCACTTGTAAAAATGCCATTCCCTTTTCTCTGTTCCTCTGTCTCTGCTGCATCTGTTCTGGATGAGGCTTTTCTTTCCAGAACAACTGAGATCTTTCTTTAAAGAAAGGGGCTTCCCTTTCTCCTCCATCAATGCTGCCCTCACCCGCTTCTCTTCCATTCAGCACATATCTGCTCTCACCCCATCCTCCTCCCGCCACACTGGAGACAGGGTCTGTCTACTATATATGCTGCATCCAGAACATAAGTCTCCATAACTTCCGCCATCTCCAGTGGGATCCCACCACTGAAGGGATCCCATCACCAAGCACATCTTTCCCTCCCCTCCACTTTTTGCTTCCTGCAGGGCTTGCTGCCTATGTGACCCCCTTGTCAACTTGTCCTTCCCCGCTGATCTCCCTCTTGGCACTTATCGTTGCAAGCAGAACAAATTCTACACCTGCACCTACTCCTCCTCCCTCACTACCAATCCCCAAACAGTCTGTCCGGCTGAGGCGACACTTCACCTGTGAGTCTTTTGGTGTCATCTACGGTATCTGGTGCTCCTGGTGTGTCCTCCTGTATATTGATGAGACCTGACATAGATTGGGAGACTGCTTCATCAAGCACTTTCGCTCCATCTGCCTCAAAAAGTGGGATTTCCCAGTGGCCACCCACTTCAATTCTACTTCCTATTCCCATTCTGAAATGTCAGTTCATGGCCTCCTCTATCACCATGATAAGACCACACTCAAGCTGGAGGAGCAACACCTTTATATTCTGCATAACCTCCAACCTGACAGCATGAACGTTGATTTCTCAAGCTGCCAGTAATAGTCCCCCTTTCACCATCCCCTATTCTTGTTTCCCTCTTACACCTTCTTACCTGCCCATCACCTCCTGTTGCTCCTCCTCCCCTTTCTTACATGGTCTTCTGTCTTCTATTGATTCCTCCTTTTGCAGCCGTTTATCTCTTCCACCAATCAACTTCCCAGCCCTTTACTTCAACCCCTCCCCCTCTCCCAGTTTCATCTATTACCTGTCACCTTGTACTTCTCCCTCCCCCCCCCCCCATCTTCTTGTTCTGACTTCTTCCCTCTTCCTTCCAGTCCTGATGAAGGGTCTTGGCCCAAAACATTGAATGTTTATTCCCATCCATAGATGCTGCCTGACCTGCTGAGCTCCTTCAGCATATTTTGTGTATTGCTCTAGATTTCCAGCATCTGCATGTTTATAAATATAGAATCTGAGTTAGTGTTTGGTAGAATATATGTAGGGACCAGAGTATCTAATTTGCCTTTGTCTCCCCTTTTAGTGGAACTGTGTAATGGAAATTTTACTCTGCAGCTAACCTGTCTAATATCTGCCAGAGAGAACTTAATTTGTAAAATGCAATGATTTAGATATTAATGAGAGAATGAAAAAGTGTTCCATTGTCAAAAGATTTTAAGCATAGAAGATAGGTAGTTCATTCAAATCTATCTACGTGACTGTAGATACTCTTTCTGCCAACAAAAAACATATTTTCTTTGGCACATTCTATCTCTTGTTATTGACGTTATTCCATTGACATATTCTGGGAAAAAACCACCATTGAGTTCCAGAAACCTAAGAGGACAGTCTGTCATTCTGCACTGTAACCAATAATCTATGTCAGTGATCAAATACCTTATTTTTCATACAAGTTTCCTAAACTATTTTTGACAGTTTCTAATAACCAATAAATTAGTCTTGGCTGAATATAGATGAGATTTATTTGTAAGATCTGATCCTGTGTTTATTGATACAAGATTTATCATTGAGACACTGTTTAATATCTAATGTATTCTTCAACTTTTATTTTGGTTTTATTCAGTTTCTTTATATATTTACATTCAGTTTTAAAATATATGGCACCTTGAGTAACAATATTTACTTAAATACCATCAATTAAAGTAATCAAATTGATAAATAAATAATTTATGTCAGCAACACACAAAATACTAGAGGTACTCAGCAGATCAGGTACTTCTATAGAAAAGAGTAAACAGTTGGCATTTTGGGCTGAGACCCTTCATCAGGTCTGAAAAAGAAGGGGGAAAGAAGTCAGCATAAGTAGGTAAGGGGAGGGGAGGAAGAAGTACAAGGTGGGAGGTGATGGTGAAACTGGGAAAGGGGAAGGGGCGAAGTAAAGAGCTGTAATGCTGATTGGTGGAAGAGGTAAGGGCTGGTGAAGGGGGAATCTGATAGGAAAGGACAGAAGACCATGGAAGAAAGGGAATGGGGAGGAACATCAGAGGGAGGTGATGGGCAGGTAAGAAGAGAAGGTGTGAGAGGGAAACAGATAGGGAATGGTGAAAGGAGAATGGTAGGGCTGGCTAATGAACTTCCAGTAATCAATGTTCGTGCCATTAGGTTGGAGGCTACCTAGACAGAGTATAAGGTGTTGCTGCTCCAACCTGAGCATGGCCTTCCTGTGGCAGTGGAGGAGGCCATGGACTGACATGTCAGATTGAGAATGTGAAGTAGAATTGAAATGGGTGGCCCCTGGGAAGTCCTGCTTTTTGAGGCAGAAGAAGTGAAGGTGCTCGACAAAGCATCTACTACGTCAGCAATCAAATACTGTATTTTATCTTTCATGTAAGTTCCCCAAAATATTTTGACTAAAGTAATCAAGAAATTAAAAATAACTAAAGGAGATCAAATTGCAGGTAACCACTGCTGAATGTCCTCAGATCACTGTTGGTGCTTCAGGGAGTCGATTCAATTTTCCACACATTAGAACTGGGGAGTCCATCAGCTTGCTGCCTGTTAATGCTCGGGATTACATTCAGCTTGCTTCCCACTAGTGTGGGAGCCCATAGCTAATTTGTCAAGAATATGGTTGCAAGAATGAAATATTAGAGGGCAGTAAAAAAAGTGTATCCGTAGAGGACAGGAAAGGCACTAGAATAAAGAATAGTTCAGAAACAGGAGGGATGCAGTGGGCAAATGCAAGTATGATGAACTATGTCCAAAAGGCTCCATATGAGATTATAATCTAATAGTAATAACAGAGATGAAGGGGGCGAAGTGTAATTTAACATTGCTGGCTTCAAAGGATTTTGGAATGTTTGGGAGTTGAAAATGCAGAGACAGCTGTATTGATTGAATAAACTATTTTCAAAGTAAAAAAGGCTTATTGTAGTCATGATCCCAAAGATATAGCTTATTTGGTTCATATTAAGGATCAATAAAATAATACACCTGATACAGTAAATTGCTAAATATTGGGAAAGACAAAGATGCAAGAACTACAGCTGAATGGTAACTTCAATTAAGAGAAACTATGATGTTGGTGCTAACAGAGAAAGGACAGTAAAGCTTGTTGCTCAGTGCTGGAGCAATGAAATAAAACACTCTGCTTTTTAATGGAAAGTTGGCAGGCCAGTTACTATTGGTGTACAAAGAAAAAATGGAGTTCATAAACCTTTCAGTAACACTGGCTAAGCTGGTTGTATGGCATTGTTTGAATTCATCACTGAGTCCTAAGGGTTATAAAATGCCAAGATGGCAGATGAGATGCCAATCCTTGAGCTTATGTCTGGCATTGTTGGAACAATGGAAGAAGCCCAAGAAAGAGAAAGATCAGAATGGGAGTGGGATGGAGAATTAAAGTGACAGTTACCCTTGGAAATAGAATGGAGGCGTTTTGCAGAGCATTCACCTAATCTGAGTATGGCTTCCCAGCAGTGAAAACCATATTAGCATTGAATATAATAAACTAAATTGGAAGAAGTAAGAGCACATTTAAAAATTAGAATACAGAAATGACAGGATACATTTAAGCATAAAAGTATATTGAATTGAAACAAGTTCTGGATAAGGTGGGCTGGAGCCAATACTTTGTTAGGCTGTCTTCAAAAGCATACAAAGAGATGATGGTGCAAGTGTAAGAAAGGCAGGATATCTAAAGTTAAAGGGTAAAGTGAGTGGTAGTGAAGGGACTTATAACTATTGTAAGGTTCATAACAAGAGCTAAGGTTGATATGATGAAAATAGAAAGTGCACATGAGATCTAAAACAATTAATGCTGGAATGGTGGAGGCGGTGGGGTGCAGGAGAAGTGGCAAGGAGAGAGTAAACAGAAAAGACTCACTATTAACTGAAAAGGGAACTCCAACCTCTTTAATGAAACTGTAAAAGGATAGTAAAAGGGACAGTGAGACTGATAATCCAAAGGTTTATGAGATTTTTTTAAAGTGGGCAGAGCATCCTGAAGTACAAAATGCTGCACTGCATCTATTTTCACTGGAGAATAGAATGCTGGCAACATAGCAACATGAGGAGGCAGCAGTGAAACTGGAGAATATAACAACACAGGTAGAATTTAAAAGACTGGCAATCCTCAAAGTAAAAAAATGTCATCTCATCCGGATAAGGATGCTTCCTAGTTTACTCTGGGAAATAAGGGTGGAAACTGCAGAGGGACTGGAATAATCATTCTACCCTCCTAGAATGTGGAGAAGTGCCAAGGTACTAGAGATTATCATTCCTTTTAACAAAAACAAAGATAAAATCAAATCTTTGTAATGGCAGGCCATTAGGACTATAGAGACAATTATCTGAGACAAAATTAAATATTTTTTGAATTAAAGGATTAATGCATGAAAACCAATGCAGATATATCAATTAGTTAACTTGACTGATTTGCTAATGAAAGGATAATATACAATAAAAGCACTTAATAAATAATATATATGGGCTTCATGGCAGAATTGAAACCCTTTAGATTTAAGTGGGTTTGGCAATCTGGATATAAATTGGCTAAGAGACTGCAGGAGACAGTAGATCTGAAAGGCTTTGTAGAATAGATGGAAAGATACAGAGCCACTTTTTTCATCATTATTCAAATAAAATGTGATTTTGCCATGGTGATACATGATAACAGCTATTTCAGGGATAGGTTTTGTGTCACTTGGAGAATTCATTCCAGCTACGATAATCCTTGGCACCGTTACTTGACTTTCATGTTAAGGATCCATAGCATGACTTCAATTGCAGCTTATAGAAAATTGCAGGGGAACTTGATTATTTTTGGGTACCCATCATTGAACATCCCTGGGCAGTATTGTCATGCTTCAGCATCATTGGAGAACTGCATGATAAGTAAATTATTTACCTACATCCACCACATTCCTGGCAGTGCATTGATCCCCCTTCACCTGATCTTCAAACTGCTCACAAATCCCAGATCCTATATTCCCAAGCAGAATGATTCTCTCTTCAGATTCTCATTAAGAATTCCCCCCTTGATCCTTCTCACCCTTCTCGTTGATCCCCAACTGGAGTGCCTTCCTTGAACGTTCAAGCAGAGATGTTTTCCTTCCCCAAATATCCCTCTCCCCTCAATTTCTGTTCTCCCTGCTTCTAATTCTGAGCTTGCTTGGGAGAAGACTGGGTAGCACAATCAGAATGCAACTGAATTTAGATAGTGTACCAACATCTAAAACAACTGCTGTACCATTGCATCTGTGCCATCCTAGCATACCCTCTAGGATGTACAACATTTTTGAAGCATTCATCTTCTGTTGTTTTAATGACTCGTTAAATAGATCTCCATAGAAATGTGCTCCACATTGTCTTACTGAACTGGTACACAGGTCCTGTGTGTGGTATTAACACTGACACCAACCACTTATTTCTAAGGAAATGTATTGTTTCACAATCCTTGGGCAATAGCAGGTTTTGGGATCATCCAGGAAACATGAAGCAATTGGAATTTCAGCAGTAGTTGAACTCAGGAAAAAATCCACCTACTATTTGAACAATATATATGTGGAACTACATATATGTAATGCTTGTGTAAATCTGTGAACTTGTGTGTTTGTGTGTGTGTGTGTGCACGCGCGCACACATGCACATACCTCACTATCAACATATGTGAGAGTCTGCACACCCTGATGGACTGTTTATTGTCGCCAGAGACTTTAACCATGTGAACCTTAAGTCAGTGTTCCCCAAATTCCATCAGTATGTGGACTTTGCAACAAGAGGGGCGAACGCGTTGGACCTTGTTTACACAAACATCCACAATGCGTACTGGCGGAGCCCCACCCCCGCCTCGGTTACTCAGTCCACATCTCTGTTATGCTAATCCTAGCATACAGACCACTCGGCAGACCTCCAGACCAGTTCTGAAGCAGGTGGAAACCTGGCCAGTAGGAGACATCTCTGCTCTTCAAGACTGCTTTGAGCACACTGACTGGCACATGTTCAGGGAGGCTGCAACCAATGGCAACTCTACCAACTTAGAGGACTACACGGCATCAGTGACCAGCTACATCAGCAAGTGCATCAATGACATCACTGTGTCCAAGACCATCTCTACACGCTCAAACCAGAAACCATGGATGACCATGGAGGTGCATGCACTGCTGAGGACCCGTGACTCCGCCTTCAGAGCAGGCAATAAGGCAACCCTAACAACAACGAGAGCCAAACTGTCTCGGGCTATCAGAGAGGCAAAGCGTGCACACGTCCAGCGAATCCACAGCCACCTCCAGGACAGCGGCGACAATCGGCGCATGTGGAAGGGCATTCAGGACATCACTAACTACAAGACAACATCACCTGCCTGTGCTGGCGTGGTGGCAAGGAAGACCACTTCTCCTCCCAATGACCAGGTGCTGTGTCTTACTGTGGCCTATGTGAGGAAAACTCTATGCAGGGTCAACCCACAGAAGGCTGCTGGACCAGACAATATTCTTGGCAGAGTGCTCAGAGAATGTGCAGACCAGCTGGCAGATGTTCTCACTGACATCTTCAAGATCTCCCTGTGCAGCGCCGTTATTCCAACGTGCTTCAAGGCTGCCACCATTGTTCCCGTGCCGAAGAAGTCTTCAGTGCCCTGCCTCAACAACTTCTATCCCGTTGCCCTCACATCCATCATCATGAAGTGTTTCGAGAGGCTCGTCATGAGCCTCACTGGACCCCCTGCAGTTTGTGTATCGTCCCAATCGCTTAACAGATGACGCCATCACCACCACCCTCCATTTGGCCTTCATCCACCTGGACAAAAAAGACACATATGTTCAAATGCTGTTCATAGACTTCAGTTCAGCATTCAACACAATCATTCCTCAGCACCTGATTGGAAAGCTGAAGTTACTGGGCCTGAACACCTCCCTCTGCAACTGGATCCTAGACTTCCTGACTGGGAGACCTCAGTCAGTCTGGATCGGGAGCAGCATCTCCAACACCATTACACTGAGCACGGGGACCCCCCAGGGCTGTGTGCTCAGTTCACTGCTGTTCACTCTGCTGTCCCATGACGGTGCTGCAACACACAACTCGAACCACATCATCAAGTTCACTGATGACACGACCGTGGTGGGTCTCATCAGCAAGAACGCTGTGCCAGCATACAGAGAGGAGGTGCAGCGGCTAACAGTCTGGTGCAGAGCCAGCAACCTGTCTCTGAATGTGAACAAAACAAGAGATGGTCGTTGACTTCAGGAGAGCAGGAAGCGACCAGTCTCCACTGAACATTGATAGCTCCCCTGTTGAGATTGTTAAGAGCACCAAATTTCTTGGTGTTCACCTGGCAGAGAATCTCACCTGGTCCCTCAACACCAGCTTCATAGCCAAGAAAGCCCAGCAGTGTCTCTACTTTATGCGAAGGCTGAGAAAAGTCCATCTCCCACCCCCCGTCCTCACCACATTCTAAACAGGATGTATCGAGAGCATCCTGAGCAGCTGCATCACTGCCTGGTTCAGGAATTGCACCGACTCGGATTGCAAGACCCTGTAGCGGATAGTGAAATCAGCTGAGAAGATCATCGGGGTCTCTCTTCCCGCTATTACAGACATTTACACCACACACTGCACCCGCAAAGCTAACAGCATTGTGAAGGACCCACGCACCCCTCACAAACTCTTTCCTTTCAGTTAGTCCTGACGGGTCTCGGCCCGAAATGTCGACAGTGTTTTTCTCTATAGATGCTGTCTGGCCTGCTGCATTCCACCAGCATTTTGTGTGCGTTGCTTGAATTTCCAGTGTCTGCAGATTTCCGTGTGTCTGTAGTCTAGTGCTGTTTTTATGTTGTTTTACGTAGTCTAGTGTAACCTTGTGCTGTCTCACATAGTCTAGTGTAGTTTTGTATTGTTTCATGTAGCACCAGGGTCCTGGAGGAACGTTGTTTCGTTTTTACTGTGTACTGTACCAGCAGTCTATGGTTGAAATGACAATAAACTTGACTTTAGGTTGTAGTGTAGCTGAATAACTTAGATGAACTTACAACTTCTTTGAGTTGCTTTAAATTTCTACTAAGTTAGTCCTTACTTTTTTTCAATAAACAATCATCATTTTTTCCAAAGAATGACAGAGGATCTCTCACAGAAATTTCAAACATACTCCATATTACATCTGCCTTGAGAAATGTTTTTAAAATGAATAAATTTAGAAAAATGACATTTTCCATTGGCAATACTACACATTTCTTTGAAGAAAGCTGAATGAATTTGACAAGAGTGCAATGCTCTGACAGACACCAGCTCTTCTGAGAAATGTACACCACAGGTGCATAAAGCTGTCCTCAGCAGCTGTGCTGAATGTTTTACTGCTTTCTGCTAACTGATAACTCTCATTGGGATATTCTGAATACACATTTATCACAACAATAATGGAAGCAAGGTTGATATTGATGTAATAATGAAAGAAATGCATGCAATCCAAGACTAGCTTACATATACTGCTGTCTGGTACTGGACAGCTCATGTCTCAACATTAATTCCTGTTTATGAACTGTAGAATGGAACAAAAAGGAGGAAATTAAGACTCTGCAAAATAATTCCATGCAATGTTAATTCATTCTAAAAGGAGCAAAATGGACAAGTTGAAATGAAGGTAATGTGAGGATTACTTACCACTCATCAGCATAAGAGTTTCATGTGCACTCTTTACAGCACTTGCTTTTGTGAATGATATCAGAAGGGTGATTAGATAGATAGATAGATAGATAGATAGATACTTTATTCATCCCCATGGGAAAATTCAACTTTTTTCCAATGTCCCATACACTTGTTGTAGCAAAACTAATTACATACAATACTTAACTCAGTAAAAAAAATGTGATATGCATCTAAATCACCATCTCAAAAAGCATTAATAATAGCTTTAAAAAGTTCTTAATTGTAAAGCCTAATGGCATTGGGGAGTATTGACCTCTTCATCCTGTCTGAGGAGCATTGCATCGATAGTAACCTGTCGCTTAAACTGCTTCTCTGTCTCAGGATGGTGCTATGTGGAGGATGTTCAGAGTTATCCATAATTGACCGTAGCCTACTCAGCGCCCTTCGCTCAGCTACCGATGTTAAACTCTCCAGTACTTTGCCCACGACAGAGCCCGCCTTCCTTACCAGCTTATTAAGACGTGAGGCGTCCCTCTTCTTAATGCTTCCTCCCCAACACGCCACCACAAAGAAGAGGGCGCTCTCCACAACTGACCTATAGAACATCTTCAGCATCTCACTACAGACATTGAATGACGCCAACCTTCTTAGGAAGTACATTCGACTCTGTGCCTTCCTGCACAAGGCATCTGTGTTGGCAGTCCAGTCTAGCTTCTCGTCTAACTGTACTCCCAGATACTTGTAGGTCTTAACCTGCTCCACACATTCTCCATTAATGATCACTGGCTCCATATGAGGCCTAGATCTCCTAAAGTCCACTACCATCTCCTTGGTCTTGGTGATATAGGTGCGGTATGTGGAAATTTCAATTATTAATGTAAATGATCAGCAAGTTTTAAGGGCATCATCGCTCCACATTCTAATGTGCACTCTTTCTGTGCTGGAACCATGAAAAGGAGCACGTCAGCAGGAAATGCTTTTCTTCAGATTACCCATGGTAACAAGACTTCCCATTTGAAATCCATACTTTTATAGAGGGAATTGTCTGGATCTTTATAAAGCTCTCCTTTCCATGCAACATCTTACCTTGGATATTTTTTTGGCCATTCTAATATTGTCACAACTCTGAAAAGTCCTTTTCAGTAATGTTGTGGGACCACCTTGATCATGTGAGTGGTCCTTGTTGAAGAAGGCAAATCATTATGATCATCTTAAGGATAATTGGGGTGACCAGTGGGCTAAAATGGCTCCATGTGTCCATTTTCTTGCAGATAAGTTTGTTCATGTCTAACTATGCAATGAGTGTATAGGTATTTTATTACTACAATATTTGTGCACAGTGCAGTTTTATGGAAAATGAACCATATCCTTTCTAAATTATTATTATTATTATTATGAATATCTAATAAGCTAAGTCTGAGTTGATAACTTACTAGATAACTATAAAAACTATCTTAGCATTAAAGGATTAATAATATGTTGATTCTGGGAATGAAAAGATTATCATAAGTGCAGCAATTGAAGGCTTGTTAGAATTTAGAAGAATGAGGAGAGATCTCATCTATCAAATGTTGAAAGGCCGAGATAGAGTGGATGTAAAGAGGATGTTTCTTTTGGTGGGGGAGCACAGCCTCAAAATCGAGGGACAACCACTTACAATAGATATAAGGAGGAATTTCTTTATCCAGAGGATGGTGAATCTGTGGAACTCATTGTCACAGGCGGCTGTGGTGGCCAAGTTGCTAGGTGCATTTAAGGCAGGGGTTGATAGGTTTTTGATTAGACAGGGTGTGAAAGGTTATTGGGAAAAGGCAGGGTAATGAGTTTGAGAGGGAAGTGGGTTATTAAAGATGTTACAAATCACATCTTTCACATTTTGAGCACTACAAATAAAGGCTTAGGAATAAGAGTTACATGACGGCAACAGAAGTGGGTGCACTTTGTCAATTAAAAGATGGGCAGAAAGCAAGATGCTACCGCATTGTAATAGGAAATGGGCGCCTTGGTAGTGTAGCAGTTAGCGACACACTCTTACAGCTCAGGGTGCTTGGAGTTCAGAGTTTGATTCCAGCGCCATCTGTAAGGAGTTTGTACATTCTTTCTGTGACTGCATGGATTTCCTTTGAATGCTCCAGTTTCCTCCCATAGTGCAATGACGTATTGGTTATTAAGTTAATTGATCATTGTAAATTTTACTTCGATTAGGCTGGTGTTAAATAGATGGTTTGCTAGGTGGTGTGGCTTGTTGTGCTGGAAGCACCTGTTCCACACTGTCTCTCTAAATAAAATAATTTTCTGGTGAGATGGTCCCATTATCTTAGGGAAAGAAAAGGGGGAGGGGGAGTCAAACAAAAAAATAGAAGGTTGAAAGTTGCCCGCACTCAAAGCTTAAGAAGTATTGTCTGTAAAGAATACAAGTGTAGTTGCTGGAGGTGGAAATTTTAAAAGCTCTATGCACAACCTCCCAGTCCTGCTTGAATGAGAAGGTAGTCTGAGGGCCGAAGATTTCAAATGTTACACTACTAATCAACAAAGAGAGTGGAATAAGCCCAGTAAATCCATTTTAGGCAATGAGGAAAGTTTTAAAGACAGCAGATGAAGGGTCTTGGCTCAAAACATTGACAGTTTATTTCCCTCCATAGATGCTACCTGGCCTGCTGAGTTCCTCCTGTATTTAATATGATAGTCTTGGTCAAAATCAATTCCACTTGGAACACACACACACACACACACACACACACACACACACACACACACACACACTCTCTCTCTCTCTCTCTCTCTCTCTCTCTCTCTCTCTCTACTAATGCAGCAATTTTTGCAGACATTGAAGCAAATTCCACTTTTAGAATCTTCTCAGAGTCACAGGTTCTGACCAGAGGGAGTTAACCACAGGCGCAGCTCCATACCACGGGAGAATGCCTCACGCATCAGCTGCTTGCAGGCTGCTGCAACCTAAAAACCTTTGTTTGGGGTGAATGAATGTTCTTGAGTAACAGCTGCCTTTACTTTGGGAGGTTGTCATTACTCTTTAAAAGTTCACTGTACTTTGTGTCCCCTTCAGCTGTACTAAAAGACAAGTAAATATATAGCTATTTGACTTTAAGTACTGCTGGGGTTATTTATTATGTCCGGTGCTCCCAAAGCATTGGTGAGACCCGTCATAAATTGTGGGACTGCATCGTTGAGCAGAACTTTTTGATGGCCCAACATTTTAATTCCCATTCCCATTCCTGTTCCAACATGTCAGTCTATGGCCTCCTCCTGTGCCACAACAAAGCCACCCTCAGGGTGAAGGAGAAACACATAATATTCCATCTGGGTAGCCTCTAGACTGATAGTATGAACATTGATTTCTCCTTCTGGTTAAAAAAAATCCCTCCTCCTCCCCTCTTCTTCTATTTCCCACTCTGGCCTTTTACGTCCTCTCACCTCCCCTTGGTGCCCCTCCTCCTTCCCTTTCTCCTATGGTCCACTTGCTTCTCCTATCAGATTCCTTCATCTCTAGCCCTTTACCTATCACACCACCTCAAGTCAAGTCAAGTCAAGTCACTTTTATTGTCATTTCGACCATAACTGCTGGTACAGTACATAGTAAAAATGAGACAACGTTTTTCAGGATATGGTGTTACATGACACAGTACAAAAACTAGACTGAACTATGTAAAAAAAAAACACCTGGCTTCAGCTACTGGCTATCCTTCTTTTTCCGTCCCTTACCTTTTTATTCTGGTCCTGAAGAAGAGTCTCAACCTGAAACGTCGACTGTTTCTTCATTTCTATGGATGCTGAGTTCTTCCAGCATCTTGTGTATGTAGCTAAAGATAGAAGGTCAAACAAAATGACTGAGGACTTTAACACAGCCTCCTTTGAAATCAATTCCATTGACATCAACATGCATTATTTTGCTGTTTCATTGAGAATTGACAGTGCTTGTCAATAAGTGGTGCAGGACTCTGGTCAAAGGGATTATTATGAGTGTGAGAAGGAGATTGAATAATATCAATGCAGAAATTATGCACAATTAAGGGTGCTGCTGCTGGATCACTAAATTACAGTGTAAACCAACTGGATTAACTCAGTGAATACATAGCAAGATGCTGGGCAAAAGGGTTACTGAGTGACAGTGAAAAGAACTGATTAACATCAGTAAAGACACAACTAGTGATTTAGGGTGCTGGTACTAAGTAACAGTATGAGGGAACAGGACTAACATCAGTGGTATTACAGGATACTAGAGGTAGAGCGAATATAGTATAAAAATACTATCTACTTGGGTAGATTGTGTAAAATAGCTATATATTGGCAAACATTCTGTTAATGAAGTATCAGCAATTGTCATTATGAAAGCTCATTTAACATTAGTGATGTGGGGTGCTGGGGGATAGTTGTTCTGTCAATATGAGAGAGTTGGACTATTAGTAGAGATACTGCAAGTGAGTGCTGGTGGTGGAGTTACTGAGTGACAGTGTGAGGACACCTCAGAAAATAAAGAAGGATAGTTGCTGAGCACAGTTATTAATTCAGTTCCACTTTGCATCCCAAATTATCCCCTTTCTATAAATGTCTCTATGTTTCTACTCAATACACTTAGATATTTCCATGTACAAAATCTGCTATGGAGCTCACGTAAAATGGCTAGCAGAAGCCGAAGTGGAAATGTCTAGGCAACTCTGTCAGAGAACAACCGAGTAGCAGTAAATGCATCTTATCAGCTCCCCTAAAATTTACATTAAATTCTAACAGTTAAAATTATATCAGTAATAGTAGAAAGTGTTATGTCAGAGCATGTGGAATAAATAGGAAGAAAAGGTCAACGGATCAAAATTGAGACAAAATATGAACAGTGATTTAAATATGATTTTAAATTTCTTTCACGTTGTTTCCAGCAATATCAAATAATTTAGGAATTACAGTTTCTGTAGAAGGCTAACTAGTTACTGATAATTTGAAAAATTGTCCTCAATATTGTTCATTTAGAAGAAAAAAAACACAGAAAATGTCAGGACGTTCAAAATACAAAAACTGTAAATGCTATGTGGTCTGTTAAAAAGGGAGAAATAGTCAAATCTAACATTGAAGAAGATTCAATTATAATCTACAAATATCTTTAGAAATTTGTAACATTTAAAATCTCAACCAAATTGGTGTTTCTGAATTGATTGTGTACTACTTGGCTGGGGCAAGCATTGGATATGATCCAACAAATTTTGTGGTAAATTTGGTGAAATTATTTGTCAAACAATCTTACATAATACAATAAATGAAAGTATTCAGCAACATCAACAACAAAATTACACAGAAAAGAAATCAAACTCACTTAGTGTGTGTTTGTGTTTCACAGACTAGGAAAAATGAAAGTTAAATATATGCTTGCCTCTTGGCTGTTCGAAGCATACTCCAAACTGCTTCAAGGCTGACAGGCAGTAACAGGCGTCTGGCACGGAACATGTGCTGAGGTCCACAGACAGTCAGTCAGACCAAAACAAAAGGGGGTTTGTAATTACCATTCCTGCTAAATTACTCCAGAGAGCTGAAGCTGTCTGGAAGCTGGATTGCACAAACTGTTCTTAATGTAGTCTAGCCGCAGACACCCTCTCATCCAGTGCAGTACAAACATTCTTCATGTCACAGGCAATGCTTAGTCCTCAGCTGCTAACATTTATTGGACCTGATCACTGAGCTGTAAGTTTGCATTGTTACTCTATACCCCTGCTCCATACAATATCTCCATAATGTGTGGTCACTTTCCATTAGAAGCAAGAATTCGGTGTTTATATTTGGAATTGTGTCTACATTGTTACTGTGCCTACTTGTCAGCAAGGATGTAAAAGTCTGCTTTTGATTAAGTCAAGCAGACTGTTAGTAACTGAACCATTAAAGTGTCGAGACTGGTATTCAGATCCTATTTTTAAAAATCAGATAGAAACAGTTCTGAGCAGACACATCATAATCAAACTTCCGACAGATATTATACAATCAACGTGAAAACATTGGACAGGAGAGTATCCATGACATTGACATTGCTCCATTCCCACTTAATAAGACACTAATGAGACAAAGCAAGGCTTTCTCTGGAATAATTCTAAAACTCATCAGGTATTTTTAAAATGGCAATGTTTTTTGGATAGTTGTACTGTGGTGTAAAGAGAAGCCACAGGAAATTTTATTTCAGAGACATTGGGGACTGCAGACTTTAATTATCTGAGGTATTAAATGACTAGTATTAATTAGTGCATCTTTCCAGAGCTTTGATATAATAATACAACACTCTGATGGAATTATACAAAAGACATATCATAATGTATGCTAAATAATTTTGCATGTCCTTGGACAAGGAAGAGGAAAATCAGCCAAGAATCCTGCTCTTGATCACAAGCCAATGACCCCTGCTGGTAAATGTGTGTGGGTGGGTGTCAGGCACTCGTGACCCACAGTCAAACATCCTGCTGACACACACTATCTAAATTCATACAATAAAGATTAGTTTGAACAAGCAATTGGAGCATGCCCAACAAACTTCAGCACTTTCAGACAAGGACTGCAAACTGATGTGAAAATAAAAAAAATAAAGTGAATTCAAAAGAACATTAAAGTCATTCGAATGTTTGGGGGTTATGGGAGAACAAAGATGGATGTAATTTGCTATAGTTAACTTTCTTCCACAGTGCTGAATGGCTAATGGTCACCTAAAATATATGGAGTGAATCAATGGTTTGCATTAGCAACTGGGTCACAATTCCTTTGCACTGGCTAAGTTCATGGTAACCTCTTCCAAATATTTGTCTGCAGTTTTCATGCTAGAAACTGATGTATTGGGAGCACACAGGGTCAAGGTCAAGAGTCAAAGATCGGAATGCTCCAGAGATGGACGTCAACAGCTATTAGGTAATCATTCAAAATGCCACTATTTAAAAAAAAAGTTGGATGCAACAATCCTTTACAATGTTTGAAGGCCACTGTGAGGCCAGAAGCACAGCAAGTCTCGTGTGAGGCAGAAATAGCCAAATATGACTTCCTCTGTGATGCTTATTCCAAGCAATACTAATGCATTGCCTCAGTATTTAGTATGGAAGAGGAATTTCCCAAAGCAATGTTAAATGCATCTGAGACACAAGAACAGAAGATACAGATAAAAAGTGATGAGGAGGCTCTTAAAATGTTGACAGTACTTAAAATGGGTGGATTGCCCATTCAGAATGGATACTTTCAGGTTGCTAGGCAAAAGAAGGGTAGAAATTCTTGCAGTTCTCCTGCATTGATGTTGATCCACGGAACACGAGGTCAGTAATTGTTACATTTCTGTTCAAAAAAACTGAAGTTAAGTCAGGTGGTCAAATAATGTAATGAAAAAATTCATGAACCTTGGGTAACGCGCTGTAAGGTTTCACTGCTAATGTAATGGTTTCTCTGTAGCAGCAATGTTTGGGTTATGAATAGAGATAATGGGGCTTTGGAATGTGGGGCTATCCAATGAGAGGGATGTTGTTCTTTCTTGTGGGTCTGGGAGCAAGGAATTCACGGTCGTTTGTCGGGGAGAGATGGGAGAGAAGACGTGAATGGAGAGAGTTGGTAGACCGCCAGATGGAGTGGACGGAGCGAGGGCCCGAAGGTCAGCGATGCTCAGAGGGAGGTCAATGGTGGATGAATGGCCTTATCAGTGAGCTCCAACTTTGCACATTAGACTGTTTCATGAAAATGGGCCCTTTTTTTGTTTCTTTACTAACCAGGTAGTCAAATTAAAAATTGTAAAGCTCAATCATTTAATCGCATATTGTGTACTGTTTGTTATTTTGTGGTATTGATTTGTAACGGGACACATTGCGCAACATCCACCCAAACAAGATTTCTTAAGTTTGGCTGGGCCAAGGGCTGTCTTCCCCTAGATTAAATGGCTAACTGAACCAAGAGTTACACTTATATAAACAATAATCCGGGAAAAAATATTAACACCCACTTGTAAGTGTGAATTGATAAAAGTGAGCAAGTACTGATTTGTTAATGCTATGTTTTGTCAGTTTTTGTTAGTCAAGACCAGACTAATCGGTTTCTTCTGGGATGGAATCAAGTGAAAGAGTTACAGTTCTTCAAGGTGTTCCTTCAGCACATGATGACTACCTTTCTACCCTTGTGACATTCTCTTCCACTCTAGGTTCTCAGGAGCTTAGGCTTTTGAGTGTCTGGAGCTTAGATTGTCTTGAGAGTACTGACAAATCTTGTATGTCAAGGCTACTGGTAAATTGTTGGTTCTCCTGCAGTCATTCTATCTGTTCTTCAGGATATACAGCTTCTTGTGGACCACTGTGTTTGAAAGCCTGTTTCTTGTCTTTAGCGCTATGGTGGAGTTTCCAGTCCAGTAATGCCTTGAATCTCCTATTTATTAGCTCTTACTGTCCTCATCATTCTCATCAAATTATTTTTTGTGCTTTCTGCCAGAAATGCCAAGGGTCTCTTCATCGGCTTTAACTATGGTTGATTTCAGGTAAATAAGACCTTAAGATATATGAGCAGAATTAAGACATTTTGCCCATCAAGACTGCTCCACCATTTCATCATGGCTGATCCATTTTTCCTCTCAGCTCCAATTTCCTACCTTCCTCTGTGTCCCTTCATGCCCTGACCAATCAAGAATCTATCAAACTCTGCCTTAAATATACATAAAGTCTTGGCCTCCACAGCAACCTATGGCAATGAATTCCACAGATTCTCCACTGTCTGGCTAAAGAAATCCCTCCTCATCACTGTTCTAAAAGGACGCCTCTTTATTTTCAGGCTGTGTTCTCTGGTCTGAGATCAGAGTAGTTATAATGGGTGACTTCAATCTACATATAGATTGGGTGAACCAAATTTGTAAGGGTGCTGAGGAAGAGGATTTCTTGGAATGTATGCGGGATGGTTTTCTGAACCAACATGTCGAGGAACCAACTAGAGAGCAGGCCATTCTTGATTGAGTATTGAGCATTGAGGAAGGGTTAATTAGCAATCTTGTCGTGCGAGGCCCCTTGGGTAAGAGTGACCATAATATGGTGGAATTCTTCATTAAGATGCAGAGTGACATAGTTAATTCAGAAACAAAGGTTCTGAACTTAAAGAAGGGCAACTTTGAAGGTATGAGACGTGAATTAGCTAAGATAGACTGGCAAATGATACTTAAAGGGTTGACGGTGGATATGCAATGGCAAGCATTTAAAGATCGCATGGATGAACTACAACAATTGTTCATCCCAGTTTGGCAAAAGAATAAACCAGGGAAGGTAGTGCACCCGTGGCTGACAAGGGAAATTAGGGATAGTATCAAGTTCAAAGAAGAAACATATAAATTAGCAAAAAAAAGCGGCACACCTGAGGACTGGGAGAAATTCAGAGACCAGCAGAGGAGGACAAAGGGCTTAATTAGGAAAGGGAAAAAAGATTATGAGAGAAAGCTGGCAGGGAACATAAAAACTGACTGTAAAAGCTTTTATAGATACGTGAAAAGAAAAAGATTGGTCAAGACAAATGTAGGTTCTTTACAGTCAGAAACAGGTGAATTGATCATAGGGAACAAAGACATGGCAGACCAATTGAATAACTACTTTGGTTCTGTCTTCACTAAGGAGGACATAAATAATCTTCCGGAAATAGTAAGGGACTGAGGGTCTAGTGAGATGGAGGAACTGAGGGAAATACATGTTAGTAGGGAAGTGGTGTTAGGTAAATTGAAGGGATTAAAGGCAGATAAATCCCCAGGGCCAGATGGTCTGCATCCCAGAGTGCTTAAGGAAGTAGCCCAAGAAATAGTGGATGCATTAGTGATAATTTTTCAAAACTCCTTAGATTCTGGATTAGTTCCTGAGGATTGGAGGGTGGCTAATGTAACCCCACTTTTTAAAAAAGGAGGGAGAGAGAAACCGGGGAATTATAGACCGGTTAGTCTGACATCGGTAGTGGGGAAAATGCTAGAGTCGGTTATCAAAGATGTGATAACAGCACATTTGGAAAGAGGTGAAATCATCAGACAAAGTCAGCATGGATTTGTGAAAGGAAAATTATGTCTGACGAATCTTATAGAATTTTTTGAAGATGTAACTAGTAGAGTGGATAGGGGAGAGCCAGTGGATGTGGTATATTTAGATTTTCAAAAGGCTTTTGACAAGGTCCCACACAGGAGATTAGTGTGCAAACTTAAAGCACACAGTATTGGGGGTATGGTATTGATGTGGATAGAGAATTGGTTGGCAGACAGGAAGCAAAGAGTGGGAGTAAACGGGACCTTTTCAGAATGGCAGGCAGTGACTAGTGGGGTACCGCAAGGCTCAGTGCTGGGACCCCAGTTGTTTACAATATATATTAATGATTTAGATGAGGGAATTAAATGCAGCATCTCCAAGTTTGTGGATGACACGAAGCTGGGCGACGGTGTTAGCTGTGAGGAGGGTGCTAAGAGGATGCAGGGTGACTTGGATAGGTTAGGTGAGTGGGCAAGTTCATGGATATTAATGTGGATAAATGTGAGGTTATCCACTTTGGTTGCAAGAACAGGAAAACAGGTTATTATCTGAACGGTGGCCGATTAGGAAAAGGGGAGATGCAACGAGACCTGGGTGTCATTGTACACCAGTCATTGAAGGTGGGCATGCAGGTACAGCAGGCGATGAAAAAGGCAAATGGTATGTTGGCATTCATAGCATAAGTATTTGAGTACAGGAACAGGGAGGTTCTACTGCAGTTGTACAAGGCCTTGGTGAGACCGCACCTAGAATATTGTGTCCCCTAATCTGAGGAAAGACATTCTTGCCATAGAGGGAGTACAGAGAAGGTTCACCAGATTGATTCCTGGGATGGCAGGACTTTCATATGAAGAAAGACTGGATCGACTAGGCTTATACTCACTGGAATTTAGAAGATTGAGGGGGGATCTTATTGAAACGTATAAAATTCTAAAGGGATTGGACAGGCTAGATGCAGGAAGATTGTTTCCGATGTTGGAGAAGTCCAGAACAAGGGGTCACAGTTTAAGGATAAAGGGGAAGCCTTTTAGGACCGAGATGAGGAAAAACTTCTTCACACAGAAAGTGGTGAATCTGTGGAATTCTCTGCCACAGGAAACAGTTGAGGCCGGTCCATTGGCTATATTTAAGAGGAAGTTAGATATGGCCCTTGTGGCTAAAGGGATCAGGGGGTATGGGGAGAAAGCAGGTACAGGGTTCTGAGTTGGATGATCAGCCATGATCATACTGAGTGGCGATGCAGGCTCAAAGGGCCGAATGGCCTACTCCTGCACCTATTTTCTATGTTTCTATGAGACACTCTCACCATAGGAAACATCCTTTCCGCTCTATCAAGGCCTTTCACCATTCGATAGGCTTTAATTAAGTCTCCCCTCATTCTTCTAAATTCCAGTGAATATAGGCCTAGAGCCATCAAAAGTTCTTCATGTGATAAGCCATTTAATCCTGGAGTCATTTTTGTGTACCTCCTTTGAATTCTCTCCAGTTTCAGCACATTCTTTCAAAAATAAGGGGCCCAAAGCTGCTCACAATATTCCAAGTGAGACCTCACCAGTGCTTTATAAGGTCTCAACATTACATCCTTGCTTTTATGTTCTGGTATTGTTAAAATGAATGTTAACATTGCATTTGCCTTCTTCAACACAGACTCAACCTGCAAATTAACCTTTAGGGAATCCTGTACAAGGACTACTGAGTCCCTTTGCGTCTCAGTTGTATTTGTATTTTCTCTCCTTTTAGAAAATAATCAACCCTTTTATTTCTTCCACCAAAGTGTATGACCATACAGTTCCTGACACTGTATTCTATCTACCACTATTTTGCTCATTCTCCTAATCTGCCAAAGTCTTTCTGTAGCCTAGTTCCTCAAAACTAACTGCCTCTCTTCCTATCTTCATATTGTATCAAACTTTGCAACAAAGCCATCAATTCCATCATCCAAATCATTGACATATAACGTAAAAAGAATCAGTCCCAACACAGACCTCTGTAGAACACCACTAGTCACCGGCAGCCAACCAGAAAAGGCTCCCTTCATTCCCACTTTTTGCCTCCTGCCAATCAGCCACTACTTTATCTATGCTAGAATCTTTCCTGTAGTATCATGGGCTTGTAGCTTGTTAAGCAGCCTCGTGTGGCACCTTGTCAAAGGCCTTCTGAAAATCCAAGTACACAACATTGACTGATTCTCCTTTGTCTATCCTGCTCGTTCAAATCTAGACGCTGTGGATATTCTTTGGCTTCAGCTGGTTAATGTTCATCAGGTTGCCTGTAAATTAATATCTAAGAAAATCTTCCTTTACAGGGTTCTTCAGACAATTTGCATTGTTTCTTTTAGGCTGATAGAGATAGGACAGTCAGTCCAATAGTTATCAATAGCTTTCATGGTATAGTTAATGTAGACATCCTTCCCATCTCTCAGTCACAAGATGGTGTAATCTTACTGGTACCAGTGCCTGGATCAGAGTATTGGCATGGGGTCTTGGTATTACTTATGATAAGTCCTTGTTCCAAGTAATTGTCAGAAGGCCAAGTGTCAAAAACATAATCTATAATTGAGAAACAACAGGTTTTTGGGAGTAGATATTATTTCTGCTGAAATTCCAGAACTTGATAGAGAAGAGGTTCAGGTGAAAATTTACAGCTCCACCTTTCATAGCTTGCTAAAAAGATAAACCAGGCATCCTAGAGACAGAATCATGATCATCTTCAAGAAAGGTGACAAATTCAATTTCAGTAGCTACAGAAGAATTACCTTGCTGTCTGCCACAGGACAACTCATTGCAAGAGTTTTCTTCAGCCTTCTTTTCCCAGTGAGATGTTGCTCCCTGAGTCAAAGTGTGAATTCCACATGATGTCCAAGAAAAATTCATCCACCATACATGACTATTATAAGAGCTACTAACTCGATAAATGTACACTCAGAAATGTATCTCCAGCTGGATTTGCAATGTGATGTCATCTCTCATGAAAGATGCACATTAGAATTTAGAGGATTTGATGGGAATATGGGGAGAATAAAAACTGGTAGTAGTGTAGGGTTAGTGTAAGTGGTGCTTGATGGTCGGCATGGAACCAAGGGCCAAAACACCTCTTCCGGTGATGAATGTGCCACTATGCCTCCAAGAAATGAGATTTCAGATGTCATAAAATTTTCTAAACTGGGAAATTTGCTTGACAGTAATTTTCTTTGGAGTTGAATTTATAATCATTGTGCAAATGCAGAATTGTTACATCATTTAATGTGGGATGGTGAGGAAAATGGCAAGATGCAGTTCTTAGTGCTTCTTATGATGAACAGGTCATAATGAAAAACATTTGCTGCATTTAACTGCAAGCTGCTACTTACAATAGCTGTGGCTTTACTATTATTTTGACAGAAATCCATCTTAAACCTGAAAATGGAAGAATAATTTCACCTAAGTATTATGGTACCTTCATTACCAGCCCCTCAGTAGCTTTATAGAATTCAGTATTGACCATAAGATTGTAAGACATAGGAGCAGGAGTAAGCCATTTAGCCCATCAAATCTGGTCTGCCATTCCAGCATGGTTGATTTATTATCCCTCTCAGCTCATTATCTTGCCTTCTCCCTGTAATCTTTTAATAAAGAATCTGTCATTCTCTGCTTTAAATATACCCAGTGACTTGGCTTCCATAGCTGTCTGTGGTAATGAATTTCACAAATTTACCAATCTCTGCCTAAAGAAATTTGTCCTCATCATAGCCTTCCCTCTTCTGAGGCTGTGCCCTCCAGTCCTAGACTCCCCACTATAGGAAACATCCTCTCCACATCCACTCTATTTAGGCCTTTCAAAATTTGGTAGGTTTTAATGAGTCCCCCCTCATTCTAATAATCTCCAGTAAGCACAGGCCCAGAGCCATCAAATGCTCCTTATACGTTAATCCTTTCATTCCCAGAATCATTCTCATAAACCTCCTCTGGATCCTCTTTCAATGCCAGCACACCTTTTCTTAGGTAAGGGGCCCAAAGCTGCTCACAATACTCAGAAGTGCCATCTGATCAATGACTTGTAAAGCCTCAGCATTACATCGCTGCTTTTATATTCTAGTCCTCTCAAAATGCATGCGATCATTGCATTTGTCTTCCTATCCAGCATCATTCCCTCTTTTTTTTTACAGCTGCATGGACCAACCATTGCTCTGAAATTGCGTGGACTTTAAACAGTGTATGCATTCAGCAAGGCAGCAGTTTATTAACCATGACTACCGACTTCCATTCTGTGTTTATTTTTACAATTTACAACAGTGTTGTAACTTGAAGCATCAACAATGTAAATATGTTGAAGTTCTAAAATGTTTACTGTAAACATTTTGGTACATTTATTATTTTGAAAATTTATGGATTACTAGACAATGGGGTGACCCGTTGGGGCACCCTTTGAGAGAAGGGTAGTGCAGTCTGCTGTGACCAGAATGAACATTAAATTGTTTTAAATGCTATCGCTATCGCGTTGCTTTGGAAATTGAAGAAGAAAAACTCAGTTTATTAAAGAAGAAAGACGCATAGCAAGGGAAATATAGCTCCTCCTTGTTTAACGAAGGACACTTGATGGCAAAATTTCTGGTTGATCTGCCACCTTTGTGCCTTGTTGTCACTCTGGAGACATTCAGTCCTTTCATCTGCCATCTCTTCATGTCTTCTGCTGTTTGCTGTTTGTCTCTGATCCTGGAGACGTGCATTTCTCTGCTCCTTTATCTCTTCCACTCTCCTCCTTCTGTGCCTGTTTTTGTCATTCTGGAGACGTTCAGTCCTTTCATCTGCCGTCTCTTCATGTCTTCTGCTGTTTGCTGTTTGTCTCTGATCCTAGAGACATGCATTTCTCTGCTCCTTTATCTCTTCCACTCTCCTCCTTCTGTGCCTGTTTTTGTCATTCTGGAGACGTTCAGTCCTTTCATCTGCCGTCTCTTCATGTCTTCTGCTGTTTGCTGTTTGTCTCTGATCCTGGAGACATGCATTTCTCTGCTCCTTTATCTCTTCCACTCTCCTCCTTCTGTGCCTGTTTTTGTCATTCTGGAGGTGTGCAGTCCTTTCATCCCCCATCTTTTCATTTCTTCTGCCATTTGTTTTTTCTCTCTGATCCTGAAGACGTGCATTTCTCAGTTTCTTTGTCTCTTCCTCCCCACTCCTTCTATGCCTGTTGTCATTCTGGAGACATACAGCCCTTTCATCCTTTGTCTCTTCATCTCTTCTACCATTTGTTCTTTCTCTTCCATCCTGGAGTCATGCAGCCCTGGCCTCATCTGATTATTGCTCTCTCCTTCTTCTATGCCATTTGTTGTCATTTTGGAGATGTGCATGCTTCTCCTCCTCCGTCTCTTCTTCTCTCATCTTTTTTGTCCTGACTCTTTGATCCTGGAGTCATGTGGCTCTGGCCTCATCTGATTCTTGTTCTCTCCCTCTCCTTGCCGCTTCCCAATGATGCTTGGCGTCATCTCTTGACCATCAAGAATGCTTACTGTACCACCCCACATCCACACTTTGCAAACTCTGATTACCTGACTGTACTCCTACTCCCAGTGTATAGGCAGAAGCTAAAAACTGCAGCACCAGTGGTGACAACTAAGAAGATATAGTCAAGGGAGACAGAGGAACGCTTACAGTACTTCTTTGAGGTAATGAACTGGACAACGTTCTGGGATTCATTTTCAAGTCTGAATGAATACACCACAGTTGTCAATAACTTGCCATCGAGACCTGTATGGATGAGTGTCTGGCTCTGAGAACACACCAGACATACTCAAATCTAAAGCTGTGGGTGGATGAAGAGATTCATGGTCTGCTGAGGGCTAGATTCATGGCATTCAAGACTGGTGATCTAGAAGTATACAAGAACTTCAGGTATGGCCTACAGAAGGCTATTTTAAGGGCTCTGTCTTGGAGGCTGGCGTCAGAACATCTTTCAAGAGGATGAACCATCATTGGGCATCAATCCCTGATAGTGTACCTTGTAGGGCTGTGAAAACCTGTGTCAAACAACTGGCAGGAATGTTCAAGGACATTTCCAATTTCTCACTGCTGCAGTCAGAGTTTCCCACCTGCTTTGAAAGGGTGACAATCAAACCAATGCCCAAGAAGAGCAAGATTAGCTGCCTCAATGGGTATTGTCCAATGGCAGTCACATCTACTGTAATGAAGTGCTTGGAGAGGTTAATCATAACTACAATCAACTCCTGCCTGAGCAAAAACCTGGACCCTCTGCAATTTGCCCATCACCACAATAGGTCTACAGCGGATGCAATCTCACGCCTCTCCACTCAGCCTTCAATCACCTGGACAACAGTAGTACCTATGTCAGGCTGCTGTTTATTGACTACAGCTCAGCATTCAACACAATCATACCCTCAGTTTTAATTAACAAGCTCCAAAACCTATGCCTCTGTATCTCGCTCTGCAATTGGATCCTTGACCACAGTCTGTGTGGATTAGAAGTAACATCTCCTCTTTGCTGACAATCAACACTGGTGCATGTCAAAGATGTGTGCTTAGCTCACCATTCTGCTCTCTCTACAACCATGATTGTGTGGCTAGGCACAGCTCAAATGTCATCTTTGAATTTGTTGATGACACAACAATTGCTGGCAGAATTTCAGATGGTGACAAGGAGGCATACAGAAGTGTGATAGATCAGCTGGTTGAGTGGTGTTGCAGCAACAAACTTGCATCAGCTGGTTGAGTGGTGTTGTAGCAACAACCTTGCATTCAATGTCAGTAAGACCAAAGAATTCATTGTGGACTTCAGGAAGGGGAAGTCGAGGAAATACTGTACACACCAGACCTCATTGAGGGATCAGAAGTGGAAAGGGTGAGCAGTTTCATGTTCCTGGATCTACATGTCTGAGGATCTACAGTATTCAGAGCCCAACATATTGATGCAATTACAAAGAAGGCATGACACCGGCCATTTTTCACTAGGAGTTTGAGGAGAGTAGGTATGTCAACAAAAACACTTGCAGATTTCTACAGATGTACTGTGGGGACCTCTCTAACTGGTTGCACCAACATTTGTATGGAGGGTCCACTGCACAGGATCGAAAAAATCTGCAGGAAGTTGTACACTCAGCCACCTCCATTATGGGTACTAGCTTTTCCCAGCATCAAGGAAACCTTAAAAAGACAATCCCTCAAAAAGGCAGCATTCATCATTAAGGAGGCCCGTCCACCCAGGACTTACCCTCTTCTCATTGCTACCATCAAGGAGGAGGTACAGGATCCTGAAGACACATACTCAGTGTTTCTGGACAACTTCTTCCCCTCCACCATCAAATTTCTGAATGGACAATGAACCCATGAACATTGCCTCAGCCCTTCTTTTGATTTTTTCTCTATTTGTAGATACTTATTGTAATTTATAGTTTTTATTATTATGGATTGCAATGTACTACTGCTACAAAACAACAAATATCACAATGTGTGCTAGTGATTCTGATTCTGATTCTCTATATCTTTGGCAAACTTGGCCACAGAGCCATCAATTCCATCATCTAAATCATTGACATATAATATGAAGAGAACACCAACCCCTGTGGAAAACCACTAGAAAAACAGTAGCCAACCTTAAAAGGCCCCCTTTATTCCCACTCTTTGCCTCCTGCCAGTCAGCCAGTCTTCTGTTCATGCTAGTATCTTTCCTGTAATAACATGGATTCTTATCCTGTTAAGCAGCTTCATGTGCAGCACCTCGTTCATGGCCTTTTGAAAATCTAAGTGAACAATGTCCACTGATTTTCTTTATCTATCCTGCCTATTATTTCCTTAAAGAATTCCAACAGATTTGTCAGACAAGATTTTTCTGTAATGAAACCATTGGCCTGTTTTATCAAGTGCCTCCAAGTACTCTGAAATCTCATCCTTACTCCCAACACCTTCCCAACCACTGAAGTCAAGCTGACTGTCCTATCATTTTCTTTTTTTTCTGTTGCCCTCCCTTCTTTGACAGTGTAGTAACATTTGCAATTTTCCAGTCCTCTGGAACCATTCCAGCATCTAGTGATTTTTGAAAGATCATTACTAATGCCCCCACAATATCTTCAGCTAGCTCTTTCAGAACCCTGGGGTGTAGTCCTTCAGGTCCAGGTGACTTATCTATCTTCAGTCCTTTCAGCTTCCCAAGCACCTTCTCCTTAATAATAGCAACAATATTCATTTCTGCTTTCTGAAACTCTCGAATTTCTGGCATACTGCTAGTATCTTCTACAATGAAGATTGATGCAAAATACTTATTAAGTCCGTCATTTCTTGTCCCCCCATTATTTCTTCACCAGCTTCATTTCCAGCAGTCCAATATCCTCTCTTGCCTCCCTTTTATTTATTTATCTGAAGAAAGTTTATCCTCTTTTATATTATTGGCTACCTTATCTTCATATTTCATCTTTTCTCTCCTGTGGCTTTTCTAGTTGCCTTCTGTTGGATTTTAAAAGCTTCCTAATCCTCTAACTTCCTACTAAATGTTGTTATATTATTTGCCCTCTCTTGATCTTATGCTATCTTTGTTTTCCATAGTCAGTCACAGTTGCCTCCTCCGCTCTTTAGAATACTTCTTCTTTGGGATGTATCTTAGTATCATTTTTGATACTAAGATTGGTTGTTTGTCCATCTTTGATGATTTTTATTGATTCTATTATGTTCCTTTGTATCTACTGTGAATGCCCACAAGAAATTAATTGCAGGGTAGTACATGGTGAATTATATGTACAGTAGATTACGGTTAATTGGGCCATTGGTTAATTATGGGAACTACTTATTTAGGACAACTCTTAAAGAACAAAAACTAATCAAAAGATATACCGGGATTCCCTATGTTTGTTTGGGACACTGTGCTGCTTAATTGAGGCAGGAGACAGTTCAAACCAGCATGAGTCATGCGCACTTGCATGACTGTAAGACACTACATTGTGTTTCGAGCAAACAATTTTAAAACAGCATCAGTTGCATGTATTTGTGCTCAAAAAGCAGTGATTTTTGTCACTGGTGGTTGGTGAGAAATAAGCAGTAAGGTGATTCCGAACTGTTTTCCTGACTGCTGTGTCAAGCATTCAGACATGGAGATGCCAGAAACGGCCAGGAGTTGAAAATGAAAGGAAGTCTGGGAATGTGGGTCTAACTTTGTGTTTAAGGAGGCGAGCACTTATCATGTCGTAGTGTGATTATTCATGCAATTCATGTATTTATATAGAACTTGTGAGGAATTATTTAAATGAACAAGAATGCTTAATCAACCAGTATAAATACAAGATTACTCAAATATTACTGAAATATTAAATATATTAAACATATTAAATATTAAACAGCCCTCCCTGCTTAGCTATAAACTCCAACTCAATGGAGAATGCATCTGAAATATATATGCAATATATAATACAACTACAGGCATGCAAGTATAGTAAATTTTAAATTGTCCCATTCAGGTCTAAAGATTTATTTGCTGTGGAGGACTTAATCTTGTGGGATAATGTCTTTCCTGACAAGGGGGTTTATTCTGCTTGGCAGGTGAGACTCGTGGTTATGAAAATGATCTCAGATTCTGGGGTTTTCTTTATGGTGGTTGTAGAAGTTGACTCTGAAACTGCAAGAAGTGGCTCTGACAGTGGTAGCTACCTTTCTTCTTTTTCCTTTTTCTTCTAATGGTTTGTGCATCTTGATCTTGGGAGGGTGCATTTAGTTCACTGGAGTATTCACTTATTAATCCCATTATTACTCCCTTTACGATCTGATCTCTCCTCTTGGTGTGTGTTTAAGTCCTGCCAAAGGGTTTCAGCCCAAAACATCAACATTACTTTTTTCCATAGATGCTGCCTGGCCTGCTGAGTTCCTCCAGCATTTTGTGCATGTTGCTCAGATTTCCAGCATCTGCAAAATTTCTCTTGTTTGTGATATACATTCCAGTTATCTTTTGCATAATCAAACGTGTCAAGTTTTCTGATGTAGCCAGTCTTTTATGATTATTATCACCTAGTACTCACTGTTTATGAACCCTGAACTCTTCTGTTTTCAGACTTTTGTTTTTAAATTTTATTATGTCCTCCCCTCTGAAGACTGCATCTACCCCAAGTGGGTTGTGTTTTCTCACTTGCTGTGATTTTTTTAGTTCAAATGTTTTGCTGTGTTTCAACATGTTGATAGCTGACATATGCAATTCATGTGTTTATAAATATGACTTGTAAAGAATTATTTAAACAAACAAAAATGCTTAATAAACCAGTTTATGTTCAAGATTACTCAAATATTACTGAAATACTAAATACACAAGTGCCAACCTGATATTCCCAATTTACCTGCATATTGAAATCTCCAATGTCTTGTAACATTGCCCTTTTTAATGCCATTTCTGCCTCCTGTTGTAATTTGTACCCCACATCTTGGCTACTGTTTGGATAGGGATTGAATAAGGAATGTTATGATACAGACTTCTAGAGTGAGTTATGACTAACCCAAACCCAACAGTTACTGTCTGGTTTACATCTGGGTCATCATCCAATCAGTCTATTTCCTTTACTGCAGTTTATCAGGCTTTCTGTTTTATTCTTAACCAGTGTTCATTGGACAGACAAACTTCAGTTTTGAAGTGTATCAAATGTTCATTAGTTTTAATGGTGCATTCCTCCCAAAATACTCACAGTTTAGTATTCATTATGGAGTTGTCCTAAATTAGATTTTTAATTCACCATTGAAACATGGCTTTGTTTCCATTCTTCTATCCAGTTCCTTCTCAGTTAATTCTCAAACTATGTCTTAGCTGTTGTGAAGCTTAATGCTGGGTGTCTTCCAGGATGTCTAGTATTGCTAGATTTTGCACCACTATCTCCAGCTCTAACCAGCCTCCTGGGATAGTAGCTGTCTCTCCCCGTCTTCACCACTATAATTTTTTCCATACTATAGTTACATAACAGCATCAGGTGCAAAATGTAGAGCTTGCCCAGCTTGTCTGTCCTGAAACTTTCATCCCTCGATTTATTGACTGCTACAAAGCATTCTTCCACTATCCTCAGCTTTTTATTCGCATGTTAGATGATGGAATAGTGTTTACTGTGAAAGTATTGTCTTGACAGAAAGGTGAAAGACAGATGCAAGTTTGGACTTCAGCAACTCCCCACTGTTAGACCTCTGCCTGGACATTAGCAAATCTCCAATGTCAGTGTCCAGCCAACACATTAGAAACTCCTGAACTAAGGACACCTGCTTGGATATTAGCAACTCCCCAATGTAGGCGTCTGTCTGGATATTGTGGCTTTCCATAGAAAGACAGTTTTCTGGACTTTAGCAATCCTCAATGACAGATACCAGCCTGGATATTAGGAACTCCCTGCTTATACTGACTAAGCATTAGAAATTCCATGTTAACAGACATCAGTCTGGACATTAGCAATTCTCCAGTGAAATACACCGTTCTGGACATCAGCAACTCCCCACAGACAGACAGCTGCCTAGACATTTACAACTCCTCCCAATAATTGCCTAACTTGACATTAGTAGCTCCCCAGTGACTATCCCTTTGTATAAAATCCCTGTAGCACAGCCGGATTATGTCCTTTCTGTTGCCCAAAACTTAAGTTGTATATATCAGTGTTTTATTTATTTCCTGTGATATGTTCTTAGCACTCTCCATTTAACTGTTTGAACGCAGATGAATTGGATTATTAGTTATTTTGCATGTCTTTCGTTTCTGGTCACAAGCACAAACTCATCAGGAACTGTTAAAGATGGCATAATGGAGAGCAAACTGACTGATCTTGCAATATCATTGCAAAATCATTCAAAAAATAAATTCCTGGGGGTGCATTTGTGGAAGCAGAGGTTTAGATGATACTTCAGGTTGAGATTGTGTATTTTGTATTTTGCTCCAAATTATAGCATCTGCAACCTCTTGTGACTCCATCTTGCAAACTCCTTCCTTGGTGTCTGAAAATTTATTAAGTCATTGCTTTAATTGGCTCCAGCAACTTTTCAATTTTCTTAAATCTTTATTGCCACAGAAATGGCACAAACAAGATCAAGACACTAAATTTAACTCAGGAAGTGCTGGAGAAAAGGTTGGTTCTATTTTGACAAAAGATCATCAGTTTCTGTTGATCGGTTTCGATAGACTTGACAGTTACACACGCTCTTCTCAAAGCTAGGAGCAGATGAGGAAGAAATTTGCTCATTCCCAAAAGATTGCCAAGTTACTTGCTTGCATTTTGGTTTATTTTACAATTGAGCCCTTCGCTATATGACTGCCAGAGGAGAGGCTGTGATTTGGGCGCAGAGAACCACAAGTATTTCCACAATGCATTATGATGAGTTAAGCACAACAGGCGCAGCAGATTGAACCATGTGCACCCAATTTCCAGGAGCATGTATCCAGTCTGAAATGCCTAACTTACTGAATGCTCTTTTGGTACAAACCACATACTGCTGTGATAGTGTCAATAAAAGGAAAATAAAGTCCTCCTCAGTTCCTAATGGGCTGTACCTCATTGCTCTATGTATTCCATGTTTTGAATACATTTTTCATATCTTTTAAGGTCCATCACCATACTTTTGATAATTCATTGAATTAATCCCTTTTGACATTACCCTTCTCAATAATTCAAGCCATACCTGATCTCATGAAATCTTATAGTAGCTCCAAAGTGCATATCAAACTTTATGGATTGAGGGATTCTACACCCATTAATCCTCAAAAAAAGAAATTCCATTGTGCTTTGCTTGTTTTATGATGTTCATCTAGCCTTCAGACTGATTTTTAGTTACACCTTATCATGCCTTCTGAAAACTCAAGTTAAATTATCTATAGTTGGTTCCATGAATATTTAGTTACATTTTCAAAGAAGTGCTATCAATTTATGGCACTTTCTCTTCTTTCTGAGTCCTTAATGTTATTAACCTAAGCATGCATCTTTTAAAAAAAAAATCCATACTATTGCTGTCACCTCAGTGATTTCATAATCAAGATTACCTCTCACTCATATACTGTTTCAATTAAATAATTACAAATAATTAACACTGTAGTGTTAAAACAAGAATTGCAGCAATATAGTTAAGAAGATCAACTCAGAGACCTTGGAGTTAAATCTGTGAACATCTGTTTAACTGCAGCTGGAAGCATGAAATGCTTAGGCAGCCAATGCCTTTCCTGAGACAGTGTTATTTAACTCACAGATTCAGATCAGGTGCTTCACATTTTTACAGAGAAGCATTACATATTTATAAAGGAAATTCACAAACTGTCTCTGCAATGAGGCACAAGGAAACAGGTGGAGATCTGTCTGAGAAAAGTCAAAGTCATTCACACTGAGTTGGACTGAATTGTGTCCTTACTTCATAACTCCTACAATTTTAACACTTAGACCAGACTAAGCACCTACTAAATAGTCTTAAATTTCAGAAAGATTGTCTATTGCAGAAAAAGCAAAAAGATTTGCACCCCATGAGGATCTTCCACATTTTCAGGTTTCCCAAAGCACCATACAGCTAATAAAAAACATTTGAAATACATTGAATATTGTAGTGTATGTAGAAGATGCTGCAGCAAGGTTCCTCAAACAGTTATAAGTGTCCTGTTCAACTATTTTTAATGAGGTTGGTTAAGGGACAAATGTTGGTCACAACATTGGGAAGACCTCCATAGCTCTTCTTTAAATATGGATCATTTCCAGCTGAAGTGCTGCCCTAAATGCCAGTGGCTTTATGGGCAGTAAGTTTAACTTGAACTTGAATATCCTCCCTATACAAGGAAACTAGAAATGAAGGCATTACTCCAGGTGTATCTTAACTAGAGTTTTACAAATCTGCAACATCCTGACTCTTGAATTCAGTACTTCAGCTATTAAAGGCAAGCATACAATACATCTTCTTTACCATCCTGTCAACCTGTGCAGCCACTTTCTTGGGATATGACCTTGGACTTTCTGTACAACAATGCTGATTAAGACCTGTCATTAACTGTATACTGTATATTTGGACTCCCAAAGTGCAATACTCCTACCTTTATCTGCCACCTTTTCAGAACATTTCCAGTGGCCCAACCTCTACAGTCTTTGCAAAAGAGAATTTAAGAGGTGTGCTCCCTCTATGAGAAATTCTAACACTTAACTTGAAATGTCTTGAAACTGTCTTTTCATTCATGAATCTTCCTTAAGTGGAAATGTTTGAATCTCTTCTTTGTCATGTACAGCCTTTAATTCTCTGGTCTCTTGAAAATGTTTCTCCTCCACTTTGTATCTAACTCCACTTTAAATGAGCTGCCTTCCACAACTCTTTGGGAAGTAGGATCTCACAATGCAAGCAATGAGTGTGAGTAACTGCGGCACTGCCTTATTATTGAATTAAGACTTGCAGGAACTTGATTTTAAAACCACAACTTGTATTAATATAGAAATTCCAACATGATAAAATCAACCCAAGGCAGCATTTTCACAAATTGACCTTAAATCACATAATGAGGTGGCAGGATAACTGGTTAACACAAGGAGAGTGGTAGTGGGTCAAAGGTTTAGAAATGCTGGTTGCAAGCAGTTGAGGCGACTATTGGTGGAAAATGGACACTGGGCTGATGCAAGGGATCAGCACTCAAGTTTATGGAGAATGAGGGGATTGTAGGTTTGTGGAGGGTACAGTGTTAGAGAGAGTTATAGCACAGGAGAAAGATGGGAAACCTTATACATTTGGAGGAGATAATACATGGAGAGATTTTAGGGCTGAGGGAGTTACAGAAATAAGTAGCATTGTAGGACTGGAAGAAATTATAGAAGTAGAAAGGGTTATAGGGTTGGTTAAGATTATAGAGATTGGAAGGATTATAGAATTAGAGGTGATTGAGGGTATGGAGGATTGTAGAGCAAGAGACAACATTTGGTAGCAGTTACAGGAGCCTCAAGTCCTACACCACCAGTTTTAGGAACAGTTATTACTCTACAGCCATCAGGCTCCTGAACCAGTGTGGATAACTTCACTCACCTCAACACCAGACTGGCTCTACAACCTATAGACTTACTTTCAAGGACTTTGCAACTCATTTTCTCAGAATTATTATTTACATTTTTTATTATTTGCATGAATTGTCTTCTTTTGCACATTGGTTGTTTGTTGTTCTTTGTTATATTCAGTTTTTCATGAGTTCTATTGCATTTCTTTACCTTCTTGTAAATGCCTGCAAGAAAATGAATCTTAAGGTAGTATGTATGTGATGACATACTTTGATTAATAAATTTACTTTGAACTTTTAAGACCCCAGATTTAGAGGTAAAATGTGCATAGACTGTAAATTGTAAGATAGGTATGTTACAATGAGTGAAAGTGTAAGCGATAGAAAAAGCAGAGAGAATAGACACACCCAGGAATGTGTCCTACTTGCTGTATACATTTTTCACAAATTAAGTTTGGTCCCAATTCACATCGCATTTTAATACTTAGAACAGGGAGGAAATGACTGACAGTAACAGACAGAAGACAGGTATCAGGCTGGAAATAAATTCTTTGTTTCTTGTTGGCACGTCATGCTGTACTTGGCGTGAATCTTGACATTGCTGACATTAGTCAGGGCTTTTATTACATCACTGCAATCATTCATGTGTCCAAATACACTCATTCGGGCACCACAATTACATTTCTAACTTTATCTGTAAAGCAGAAAAAAGATTTTGACAAGTTTCCTCAATGTGTACTGTAACTTTTTGTCTGTTGAACTGGATCACACCTTTCAATGACTGGCCTCAATCCCTTTCTTGAATGCTACCTGGCCGAAGAAAACAGTCACTTTGAACAATAGTCACAAGTTGGCAAAATCAACCGTTCCACAGATAAATCACCTCTATCGCAGATTCCATTATTCTAGCAAATCCCAGACTGAGAACAGAACTTTTAGCATTTAAAGATAAAATTGTAAGTGTGTTCCAAAAACACATTATAGACATTGATTTTGTTTGATGTAGGCAATGCTGGCCAGTTCTGCATTTAATGCCCTTTCCTGATTGTCCTTTAGTGGTGGGGGTGTTGAGCTGCATTTTTTAAATGTGCTACAGTTCACCTGGTGAAGGTAGTCTCACAGCACATTTGAGTAGAGAGCTCCAGGATTTAGTGATGGTGGAAGACCAACCATATTTCAACCAGAGGATGGTGCACAGTGATGCTGATGGCTGGTGTTTCGACTTTGCTCTTTAGTGATGTTCAGGCCACAGAGCTGGTGTGGTCTAGGCAAAAAGCTGCTCTGTATTTTAAAGATGGTACGCACTGCTTCCGTAATGGTGCAGTGTGTGAATAATCAGGCCAGTTGTGTGGACTGTAAGTCAAGTGAGCTGCTGTCTCCGGGATGGCAAACTCTTGACCAAGTGCTTTGAAGGAGGAGGGAAAATTCTGTGCAGTAAGAAGGGAAGTCACTTAATGTAGGATACTTGGCCTCAAGTCTACTTTGTAACCTTAGTATTTCTGTGGCTTGGCTGGTTCAGTAAAGCTTCTGATCAGTGATGACTCTTCAGATGTTAATTGTGAGGGGTTTTACAAAGGTAATGTCATTGCCTACCATGAGTTGTGGTTTGACTCTCTTTTGTTGGAAACACTTGCCTGGCACTTATGTGGAGTTGAGCCGAATCTGATACTTAACAAATTCATGTCTGAATATTGTCTCAGCTTTCCTGCCTGTGAATATGGACTGTTTCATGACATGGTCAATTATACATGGAAGGCAACACTGAGCAATCATCAGCAAATATCCTACTATTGATCAGATGATGCAGGGACAGCCACTGAAGAAGCAGCTGCAGACATCTTCATCACAACTTACTGTATTTTATCAGAAAGTTATAACTTCTGTAGCCAAGCATGCATAGGGTATAATTATATAGAGTTCTCCTTAATTAAAAGTGCCTGTTGCACAGTTGCATTATATAATGTGGCTCTCAGTGATTTTAACCCAATACCCTTCAGGCATGATAAAATGTAATGCACAAATGAGATAATAAAAACAGTTGGGATTTTTGCACAAAATCAGGCTATTTGCCCATTTATCCTTCAGATACACTAGCCTACTACATCCCTTTTCATTAGCACATTATTCTATTACTTTTCCAATGTATGTGACTCAGGAGAAGACCATATGGCTCAAAGAATGGACAGCAGCATAACTTACACTCAGTGGCTCTTTTTCATACCTGTACACCCACTCGTTAACGTTAAAAACTAATCAGCCACTTATGAGGCAGCAACTCAATGCATAAAAGCATGCAGACATGGTCAAGAGGTTCAGTTGGTATTTAACTGAACATGAGTATGGGGAGAAATGTGATCGAAGTGATTTTGGCCATGGAACGATTGTTGGTGCCATACAGAGCATACAGAGTGGTTTGAGTATCTCAGAAATTGCTGATCTGGGATCTTCACTCACAACAGTTTACAAAAAATGGTGCAGAAAAATATAAAACATCCAGTGAGCAGCAGTTCTGTGGGGAGAAGAAAATCAGAATAGAATGGCCAGACTGGTTCAAGGTAAAAGGAAATCAACAGTAACTCAAATAAACATGCATTACAACAATGTTGTGTAGAAGAGCATCTCTGAACGCACAAGACATTGAACCTTGAAGCTGGTGGATAACATCAGCAGAAGACCACAAACGTACACTCAGTGGTCACTTTATTAGGTACCTACTATACCTAATAAAGAGGCCACTGAGTGTATTCTCGCTCACAATCCCATTAATTTCTCTTTGATTCCTTTACTAATTCAAGATGGAAGGTCATTGATAAAGCTAGGGAGTCACTACAGTGGCCAATTAACCAATCAATATGTCTTTGGGATGTGAAACACCCAGAAGAAACCATGTGATCATTGTGGGAACATGAAAACATTACACACAATGCACGCAAGGAAAGGAGCAAGCCTGGATACCTGGAACTGTGAAGCAGCAACACTAAAAGCTGCACCTGCACATGGCACCTTTCCAGCTTCCTGTTGATCTGTGGACCTACTCAGGAAAAAAAGAGATTACTATTAGTGGGGTAGAATTCCAATTCCAGTACATTAAGTAAGTTCAGAAATTCCCAGCAGATCAGGCAGCATTCATGGAGTGAAGAATAGTTAGCTTTTTAGACTGATGAGCTTTGAATAAATTTTGAGTTTCTGCTTTTCAACATGAAATATATCCTCTATTTTGGAATAGATTTACATAAAAAGGTAGAATAGGCACAAATCTAGAACAATTGGCAATCTGGAACAATGCATAGGCAGGGCCTTTAGCATTATCAATTATTCCCCCCATCTTTCCAAAAATTTCTTTGACTCCCTACCATCAGGCAGGAAGTACCAAGGCATTAAAACAAGATCTATTAGGATGAGAAGCAGCTTCTTTCCCCAGGCCATAAGATTACTGAACTACCTGCCAGGTCTCCTCACACATGAAGTTCCAGTAGAGTTATACTGTTGATTTTTTAACTTGTGTCGCAAATGCATCTTATTATTTATTAGTTTATTTGTGGTAATATTACGTTATATATGTTGTGCATGAGTTACGTGTACTGTGTTGTGCACCTTGGTCTGGAGGAATGTTGTTTCATTTGGTGGTATACATGTGTACGGTTGAATGACAATAAACTGAACTTGAACATGAATGTGATAGTGCTTGTGAATCAATTCTTACTTGGCATGTGGAGATTTTCTGTTTTTAAAAAAAATATTAATGTGTATTGGGCATCAGAGGCCTATGTTCCTTTGACCAGAGATGAGCTAAAGTGTTATCTTTGCAGCTTTCCTTTTTGATGCACAAGGCATGGACTTACTTGTCCTCACAAGGATGTATCAAGCAATACCTTTGACTTTGTCTGTCTGTGGCTCGTGAAAGCATAACACACAGTGCATAAAGCTGAGGGTGATGTTTTTTCTTCAACAGTCAGTAAACAATTTGTCACAGTTTCAGCACAATGTCTGAACATTCCTGTTATGTTTTGTAACTCCAAAACATAAAACAAAGTGAAAGAAAAACATAGAAGTCCAGAATGCGTGTATGCTAGTTTTGTTTTACCTTAGCGAGACATGCACTTATGACATGGTGGTGTAATGACATATTTCATTCACATACTTTTACATATATAACCCATAATGAATTATGTAATCAACAATGAATGCTTGATCAAACAATATTTTTACAATATTACTGATATATTAAAGATATAGCACTCCTCCCTGCTTAGCTATAAATTCTAACTCAGTATAGAATGCACCTTACACAGAATGCTGGAGGCCAGGCAGCATCTCGACTGTACTCTTTTCCATAGAGGCTGCCTGGACTGCTCAGTTCCGCCAGCATTCTGTGTTTGTGGTAATAGAATGTATTTCAACTATATTCACAGTATACTATTTAATACAACTACTATAAAGATATTGGGTAGATGGAGCTCGTCAGCCTGGGAAGGTAGTCCATCTAAGAGAGGGAAAACACTAATTTCAAACCTCTGCTACCTTGTGGCCATACCCACTGATGGGAAAGGCTTCGGAAGTAAACCCTGAGGACAAATCCGGAGCTGGAGTCCCTTAGGCAGTCCAACATTGTCTTCAACCTCGTTCAGGAAACTCCTGTGACGACACTGGTGCCAAGCTGTATTGGCCCTTGCCCTTCTCTTGGACGACTTCGGTGGCATGGAGAGGGGAGACTTGTTGCATGGGCGACAGCTGGTCTTCCGTACAACCTTGTCCAGGCCTGCGCCCTGGAGAAGACTTTCCGGGTGCAGATCCATGGTCATGAGACTAATGGATGCCATACTTATTATACAGACATTCACAGCGTACTAAATTTTAAATTGTCCCATTCAGGCCTAAAGATTTAATCACTTGGATGATTTCTTACTCTAGTGGGATAAAGTCTTTCCTGACAAGGGGACATTTCTCTGCTTGGCAGGTAAGACGTGGCTATGAGACAATTCCAAGTTCTGGGGGTTCCTCTGTGAATGCAGAAAGTGGTTCTGACAGCACTGGAAACCTTTGTTCTCCTTTTCCTTTCTTCTTTCAGAGGCTCTTGGCATCTTCTGGACATGTTGGCATTCTGAACATTGCAGGGCAAGCTACTTGATTTGCTGATCAATCCTATGCCACCAGACAAAGCTTTCATTTTGACAACGCCTAGATGACCGGCATGTAGCTCCTGCAATAGTTTAGCTCTCAGCTTGGATGATACAATAACTTTCAATCCCCACATAAGCCAACCCCCGTCAAGGGCAAGTGCACCTTGGCGCTGATAGAAATATGGGAACCGGAGTTACTGTTGCACATTCCAACCATTTCGGGTTGCCTTGTACACCCAAGACAGTGTGGGGTCTTCTCTGGCTTCCCTTTGGATAACCTCTACTGTAATGGGGAGACTTTAAATTTGCAATAGGAAGAATACATGTGTCAAGAGGAGTGTCCTCTTTTGCAAATTTTTCAGGTATAGGTAGTCCCCGAGTTACAAACGTTGGACTTATGGACAACTCATACTTACGAACTGAGGAAGGAGAACGCCTTCTGCCATTTTAAGTCGGATCATGACGCCGTCCGCCATTTTAAGTCGTTGCTGTTGATACAGTGTTGAGTGTGTAACTTTGTATTTGGCTTAAATTTTTCTTAACAAGATTCACCCTGACCCTGCCCCCCCTCCCCCCCATTCCGGTCAGCTGGTGGTGCAGTGAGATCAGCGCCGGGCTCGAGAATGGAGTTTCCCGAGTTCGATCCAGTGACAGACCGCTCCCGTGCCAGGTTGATGTAGATCCGGTGACTCCTATTTCATCCGTGCCGGGTTGATGTTGAACGCGCAACTCGACCTTGTAAAAAAAAACAGTCACCTCCAGTTTAAATTCCCACGCGGAATATTGTGGAGGATCAAATACAGTATCCAAACCCAGCACAGCCCGCACTTGTCCCATTTAACCTGTCTCAGTGCAGCGGACTTTCGGGGAAATTCAGTGCGGTGGTCCTTAGGACCCAGTGGACCTCGGGAGCCGGCGGAGGTTGGGACCCGCCACCCACAGTGTTTCCGTTCCGTTGATGGGAAGCGATCGCGATTGAAAATAAAGTGGAAATAATAAAGCGTTTGGAAAAAGTTGGAACGGCATTGGTCATTGGAAAAGCGTTAGGCTACAGTCGATCAATGATTGGAACAATTTTAAAGGATGACTGATAAAGTGAGAATAATGGAGCATGTGAAAGGCCCTGCCCCGATGAAAGCTACAATTATTACTAAGCAACGCAGTGGTTTAATTATTGGAATACATACGTTTCTTAAGTGTTTTTTTTTTGGCCTTTATAAATTTATTTTTAAACTGTACTTAAAAAAATATACAACTACTTAATATGCACAGTTCATTCAAAAAAATTACTTCTGTATGATACAAGCTAATCGCATGCCTCGCTGTAAACTGAAATCTTGTTCTTCACTGAATTGCTGGACAGAGTGGTTCATTACATCATCTTTCAGTTTTTCAGAAATCACTGCAGAATGGTGCTTTAGAATTTGCTCTATTTTTGCTCAAAGTCATCAGTTGGTTCATATATGAAATCCAATGGAAGAACTTCTGGAGCTATTTTCAGGAACTGATCATCATAGGAACGCAAGGTCCAGAGTTTCTCCAGTTCATAGAGTTCCCTGGTTTCAGGCAGCATAAAATGTACGACCATGTTCCCAAAATCTATGCACTTCCGATCATCAGTATCTTTGCCTTCAATGGTAGCACTATCATTTTCTCCTGTCTTCAAGTGTTTATACACTTTGATTGCATATTGTGCCATCGCTTGTAAATGCCTTGCTGATGTTCCACTCACAATGATAAAATAATTAGCGTACTTCAATTCCATCGGCAATCTGATAACACATATATCTTTGGCATTTTCCTGGCGCAACAAACTCACCAAAACATCAATTTTAAACACTGGCTGGTAAATGGCACCTGCCTCCTCCGTGCTGCTCCTTCCCGGGAGCTCGGTGCTGTAGCCCCGGGACCTGAGTGCAGGAGTGCGGTCAGCTGGTGCCGCCTGAGCCCGGAGACCCCTCTTAAGAGTTTTATATGACAAATATATACTATGTACTGAGACAAACATTTGACTAACTGACGCTAAATAATACCGTATGTACTTGTTCCGACTTACGTACAAATCCGACTTAAAGATGGACTCAGGAATGGAACTCGTACCTAACCCGGGGACTGCCTGTATTTTCTTTTACAAAGCTAAACGGGACAATCCATCAGCAATTCCATGAAGAGTCATCCTCTTGAATTCGACCTTGCAATTGTATCCTCCGAGAAACAGATCACATCTCTGCATCCTGCTGAACACCCTTCTCTGGATTGCAAAATGGACACTAGTGCTTGATGATCAGCAATGAGAGTAAACTCTCTTTGCATACAAGTATTGGTTGAAATGTTTTACACCCCAAACTAGATTCTGTCAATCTGTGCATAACTTTTTTTCTGCAGTGGAATGGGAATGTGATGCAAAGGCTACAGGGCATTCACTTCCATCACTCATAACATGTGACATGACTGTGCCTGTACTATAAGGTAAGGCATCACAGGCAGCTTCCCTGGATGATGTGGATCATAACGTATGAATGCAATGTTTGATGTAACTATTCTCTCTACCTTTTGGAAAGCCTCCTCACACTGTTTTGTCCATAGCCATTTCTTTTTGCTCTGTAGTAATGAGTTCAAGGAGTGGAGCATAGTTGGCAGGTTTGACAAGAACCTGTTATAGTAATTGACAAATCCTAAAAAGGACTGCAACAGTGACAAATCCTTTGACCTTGGGGCATCCACCTCTGCTTGAATTTTCTCAGCACACTTGTGTAATCCTTTTGCATCAATAGGGTGACCACAGGGATGCTTGGTTTAAGGAGTTGACACTTGTCATGTTGTATTCTGAGCCTATAATCTTATAATCTTTTAAAAATGCTCTTTTTAACATTGTCTTGAGGTTTTGGAGATGTTCTTGTTATCCTCTCCAGTAATAATGATGTAATCTAGGTAACACTGAGTGCTTGAGCAGCCTTGCAGCACCTGATCCATAGCTTTCTGCTGGAGTGCAGGTGCAGATACTACTTCAAAAATAAACCTTTATGTGAGTGTTTATGGTGAGAAACACCTTGGACTCTTCTTCCATCTCCATCTGTAGCTAGGCCTCAGCTACGTCTGCTTTGCTGAAATGTTTCCATCCAGAGAAATTTGCAAAGATATCCTCTATCCTGGGCAGAGGGTATTGGTCTACTTTTAATACTGGGTTGATGGTGATCTTAAAATCACTGTAGATTCTGACAGACCAATTTTTTTAGTTTACTGGGGCAACTGGCATTACCCATAGACTCCACTCAACCTTGGAAAGAATTTCTTCAGCCTCCATGTAATCTAGCTCACTGGCTATTTGATCATAGATGGCATATGGAACTGGATGGACTTTGTAAAACTTGGGTGTGGCATTTTCATTTAGCATTATTTTACGCTTGATATGTTTGAGTTTTCTTGTACCATTCTTTGTACACTGCTATAGCATCATCCAGTACCTTTCTTAATTGGCTTTCAGTTGATATCCAAATAGTGGATATATCTCCAATCATGTTGTAGTTGTCTCAGCCAATCACATCTCCACAATGCCGACCCTCCTGTTTTTACCACATACAAGCCCAATGTGGCTTGTTGGTTATTGTATTTTACTGTTACGAATGTCATTCCCACAGAGTTACCTTTTCTCAAGTGAAAGTTCTTAGTTGGATATCTGCAGGTTTCAATTCAGTATCTTTTAAATGCTGTTCAAACTCATTTTGTGGAATGACTGCAACAGCAGATTCAGTGTCCAATATTGCTTGCCTCTTGTCAGTTTTCACATTGTAACGCTCAGGGATACTCAGTCCTGTGTCACTTCCATCATTTTCTACTTTTTTTAATCAATGGCATGCAAATTGGTGCTCTTTTTGAAACAGCATCTTGATTTTTTTTTCCTGTGCAATCCATTTATTTTTGTCTGCCCAACATACTCTTTGTATGTGCCCTTCTTTATTGCATTCTCTGCAAGTTTTACCTTTAAATCTGCATTTGTGTGGTGTATGTGACCCCCTGCTACAACGGCACCATAATTTGTTGAGCCAGGCATGTTTTTGTTTAGATGCTGCAATTTTGTTGATGCTCACTTTCATTCCTAACTGTAACTCAATTGCGTCTCTGCCTGCTATTTCCATTGATACAGTGATTCAGTTAGGAGCCATTTTTGAATGCTTTCTTGTCAGATTCCACAAATTAAACGATCTCTTAGTAGTGCATCAATGAGCCCATCACTGAACTGCAATGCTCACTTATGAAACCAAAAGCATTCTGCAATCAATAATGGTTTTGGTTCTAAATGCTCCTGCATTATTGTCACAATATCAGCAAAGCTTATTTCAGTTGGTTTTGTTAGGGCAGTCAACCTTCTAAGAAGACTGTATGTTTTCCCACCTAGTACACTTAGCAAAACTGGTACTCATTTCTCATTTGCTATTCCCTCAATATACATCAGTCAATTATCTTTTGTGCAATCAAATGTGTCTGTCTTTTTGACATAGCCAGCTATTTCTTTTTTTTTAAATTTATGATTATTATCCCCTGGTACTCACTGTTTATTGACCCATGAATTCATCCATTATCTGCTTTTTTTTTGAAAACTCAACTGTTTCTGTCCCTTCCCAAAGAAGTATGTGCTGTGCCATTTTTTTCTCGTCAATTTCTCACTGCACTTTTTTTTAACTCTTGACATCTCACTGCACTTCAACTGGTAAGTAGTTGTCTTGGGTTCATTTAAAACTTCTCCATCACCAGTGTTATTTCTTTTGTAACCCCAAAACATAAAACTAATTGAAAAAATACACAAGAGTCCAGATTGCATGTATGCTAGTTTCATTTTACATTAGCAAGGTGAGAGGACCTGGATCCAGTTCGTCTGGTCTTTGGTCTCTGATGAATCATATGAAGGACTGGCGTGCCCTCTGGTGGATATTTCTGGGAAGAACACTAGGTTGATGAATTTTCTTCATCAAAGAGATTCTGCAGATGCTGGAAATCTTTAGCAACATACACAAAATGCTGGAGGAACTCAGCAGGTCAAGCAGTATCTGTGGAGGGGAGTATCTGTGGTGGAGTCAACATTTTGGTCCAAGACCCTTCATCAGGATTTTCTTCCCTAATCAGTTCAGTTGTTGATTGTCCATGAAGGGTGCCAGTGAGATATTAACTGCTTTCTTTTACAGACAGATTGACATGGATACCTGCATTCTATCAGATAACTGAATTCAATTTCTCAGTTCTGACATTCCATTTCGCAGATGATGAATTTGAAAATATTTATTTATTATCAATAAGACTTATACTTGTGATAGCTCCTTTCATGGCCTCAACTGCAGCCCACACAGGAGGAACAAATTAAGATTAGAAAATCAGAAATCAAAGAGTAAGTTAAATGTGCAGTAATTGGCACACACTAATTAACACTCAAAGGCATTACAAATCTAATCATGAAATCTTATTCATCCATTTGCAGCTATTTGTAGAAAGGCCTAGAGCAGATGTCTTGTCGATTAAGAATAAAATGTACCACTGATTGGAGATGGAAACATCGGTGAATGGAGATAAGTTTCCAGGTTTCAGATAAAAGAGGAGCATTGGATGCCTGGTTTAGACACAAGATATGTGTGATATGACACCTCAATGAATTATACCTCTGATCATTCAGTTGCATGGTCATGGCCCCAAGGTATGTTCAGGATCCTTTCTTTGAATAAGTTATAACTAGAATAGAAAATTCCACTCAGATTCCTCCTTTACTCAGGAAGTTAAACAGGTCACTTCAACTATTTGATTTAGGAAACAACAAACCAGGTTCTGCACAGAGCCTAATGCAGCCGTACACAAAGGTAGGTATTAGGACATACTCAAACAAGAGAAAATCTACAGATGCTGGAAATCTGAGCAGTACACACAAAATGCTGGAGGAATTCAGCAGGCCAAGCAGCATCTATGAAAAAAGGTACAGTTGACATTTTGGGCCAAAACTCTTTGGCTGGACTGGAGAAAAAATAGCTGAGGAGTAGATTTGAAAGGTGGGGGGAGGGGAAAGAGAAACGATAGGTGATAGGTGAAACTTGGAGGGGGAGGGATGAAGCAAAGAGCTAGGAAGTTGATTGATGAAAGAGACAGAAGGTCATGGAAGAAAGAAAAAGGTCGGGGGTGGGGTGGTGGCGGAGCATACCAGGGAGGTGATGGGAGGGCAAGGAGATAACATGAGAGGGAGACAAGGGGATGGAAAATGGTGAAGGGGGGGGAGGCATTACTGGAAGTTCGAGAAATCGATGTTCATGCCATCATGTTGGAGGCTACCCAAACAGAATATAAGGTGTTGATCCTCCAGCCTAAGTGTGGCCTTATCCCAACAGTGGAGGAGGCCATGGATGGACATACTGGAATAGGAATGGGAAGTGGAATTAAAATGGGTGGCCACTGGGAAATGGAATTAACACTCCCTATGTGACTCCCTAGTCCATTCGTCCCTCCCCACTGATCACCCTCCTGGCAATTATCTTTGCAAGTGGTACAAGTACTACACCTATCCCTACACCTCCTCTGTCACTACTATTCAGGGCCCCAAACAGTCCTTCCAGGTGAAACGACACTTCACCTGTTAGTCTGTTGGGGTCATATACTGTGTTTGGCGCTCCTGGTGTGCCCTCTTGTATATCGGTGAGACCCGACATAGATTGGGAGACCACTTCAGCGAGCATCTACGCTCCGTCCACAAGAACAAGTGGGATCTCCTAGTGGCCACCCATTTCAATTCCACTTCCCATTCCTATTCCAATATATGCCCATCTGTGGCCTCTTCCAATGTCGGGATAAGGCAACATTTAGGTTGGAGGAACAACACCTTATATTCCATTTAGGTAGTCTTCAACCTGATGGCATGAACATTGATTTCTCAAACTTTCATTAATACCTCCCCCCTTTCACTATTTCCTATCCACTTAACTTTCTCTCATGTTATCTCCCTCTCCGTCCATCACCTCCCTCTGGTGCACCTCCCACCCCCCTTGTTTCTTTCTTCCATGGCCTTTTGGCTCTTTCGTCAATCAATTTCCTAGCTTTTTGCCTCATGCCTCCCCTTCCAAGTTTCACCTATCACTTGGTGTTTCTCTCTCCCCTTTCCCCACGTTTTAAATGTACTCCTCAGCTTTTTATCTTCAGTCCTACCAAAGGGTTTCGGCCCGAGTCATTCACTGTACTATTTTCCATAGATATTGCCTGGTCTGTTGAGTTCCTCCAGCATTTTCTTGAGTTATTAGGACATACTCCTCCCTTTGGTTGCCCAGTTCTTCACGGAAAGTGAAGGAAAATACATTTCAGTGACCACTTTAGGTACATGGTACCTAATAAAGTGGCCACTGAGTGTATGTTCATGGTCCTCTGCTGCTGTAGCCCATCCACTTAAAGGTTCAATGTGTTGTGCATTCAGAGATGCTCTTCTGCATGCCACTGTTGTAATGCATGGTACTTGAATTACTGTTGCCTTCCTGTCAGCTTAAAGCAGTCTGGCCATTCTCCTCTGATCTCATTCTAACAAGACATTTTTGCCCACAGAACTGTTGCTCAGTGGATTTAGAAAAGATTTTGCACCATTCTCTATCAACTCTGGAGACTTTTGTATGTGAAAATTCTAGCAGATCAGTTTCTGAGACATTCAAACTGCCTTGTCTGGCACCAACAATCATTCCACAGTCAGTCACTTAAATCAGTGGTCCCCGACCACCGGGCCGCGGACTGGTGGTTGAGGACCATTGACTTAGATCACATTTCTTTCCCATTCTGATATTTGGTCTGAACATTTTGACCATGTCTGCTTGTTGTTATGCATTGACTTGCTGCCACAAGATTGCACTGAGGAGCAGGTAAACAGCTATACCAAATAAAGTGGTCACTGAGTGTATAACTCACATTACCATCATCACGGTGATCTTTAGTGTGCGGCTGATCAAGCTGTCTAAAGAGCCATGCAATGAAACACCAAGTGTGGGAGGGATGGGCCTGAATGTTCCATTCATTTAGACCAAGCTGTACCACCCTTCCCTCATGGAAAGCATCTGTAGATTATCACCTGTGACTACAACTCAGTATAGGAGTGGTCTGCACAGAATATTCATGAGGCCCCATAGGATGTAAAATCATAAGGGGCATAGTTAAAGCAAATGCACTTGGGTTTTTCCACAATTGGTGAATAAAGAACTAAAGGGCATTATGTGATTATGTGGAATTAGCTGCCAGAGGAAGTGGTTGAGGTAGGTACAATAATAGCTTTTAAAAGATATTTGGACAGGTACAAGGATTGTAAGGGGTTAGAAGGTTATGGGCCAAATGCTGACAAAAGGGATTGGGCTTGGATGGGACATTTTGGTTGGCATGGGCCAGTTGGGATGACGAGCCTGTTCCCATGCTCTATAAATGATGCCCCTCCCCCAAACTGTGTGCGTATCAAGTTCTGGAAAGGGATGCTATGGTCTTTGTTGAGTTTCAGTCTAAGTAGTTTCAAAACACAGGACTCTATGGAAACTGCACTCATTGAAAGACCGTTTTGCTGTTCCCAAGCTGGTTTATCTTCTAATGCACAAAGAGTTGTCTGCAATTGAAGGCAGCTGACTAGCAAATTCTAAGGTGACGCTGGACATGATAAGAGGATGCTCAGTGTGGCTACCACAAAGACCATGAAGTAGGTTCCTTCTACCACTGGATACCGTGAGCCAGCTTTGGCTCCTGTGTGTAAGCCGCTCAAATGTTTTGCTGGTGGAATGTGGGGGGAGGGGTTGAAATGTCAGCAATGAGTTAATAAATTGTAATTATTCTAAGTGAATGATATGCTTAGTACACAAAATGCCATGTCCTAATTGTATCATTTCCACCTGTATATTTATCTGTACCTCAATGTACTCGTGCATGTGACAATAAATTTGACTTGATTTTGTAGGTAAAGTGTATTTTTGGAATAAAAATAAATTTTTCAATAATGGAAAATGCAAGTACCTGTGTTCTTACAGAAGCTCTGCCATCACAGGAAGATCAAAGTAAAGCCACAGGCAGTGTTGATCACCAATCCACCGGACTCTCCTGCATGTGGATAATTATTCACCAGCCCTGCAGCAAGCAGTAAATGTGATCTGTGCTTACACCAAAACCCCTGTAATCCCAGTCTCAGGATCATTTACACACAATGCTTCCCCTGAGGCGAATTATCAAAATCCAGAGCCTTAGCCAGCATCAACAAAGCATAATAAAGTAGAATTTCATTACATTATTTTACAGTTGTATTCAAGAAAAAATATCTGAATTGGTCTAACCTCACTGCAACTTTAATCCCTACTCCACTCTCCTCACTCCAAAACCTCATTGCCCATGATCTGTAGCACTCATATACAGAACCAACTTTTCTTACATTCTCTGCTAACCCAATTTTTACTGTTGCTATCATTCCCAAACCAACTCTACACCAACCTGCCATGCCTGATCTCCAATCCCACTTAAGCAAATTAACCCAACCCCAGACACCCAACTCTCCAGTCCCAACACAACTGCTAAGTTCAGTTTTCATCCACAACTATACCCATTCTATCAATAACAACCAAACTGACTTTAAAGCCAAAATCCAACCCGCTTCCAACTTTCAAAGTGATCACAGCTCTGCCCAACCTCACCCTAGTCTCTACACTAGACCTACTCTAAGCTCCAGTTTCAATTAACATCCCTTCTAACCTGCAGTCCAATCACACTTCTAACCCTGAACCCAGCTCACCCACAAACCTGACCCAATACACCAGAATCTCCAAACACACAACACTCAGAGTCCCACAGATCTCATTTTCTGGAAATCCATGGGGCCCCAATGTAGACTGACTGACCCCACAAGAGCCCATGCTATGGAGAGCACCCTCAGTATGCCAAGAACAAACCAAGGTGGGACAGGGCCATCAGATTTTCATGATGTAGGCCAAGACCCTGGGTCCAATAACAAAAGGATAGGAGTCAATGATTCTTACAGTATGAGACAATATCGCCGGATCCAGAATGTCAGTGTACCCTAAGGTCCCTACAATGAAGTACAGTGCCCCCAGGTGCCTCCAGCATAAGACAGTGCCTCTGATCTCTGTATCTTTAGATTCTCATGTTGTTGGACAGTATCCCTAGATCTCACAACAATGGACAATACTCCAAGATCTCCACCATGAGGGGCAAGATACCCAGATCTACATGGTGAGGCCAGGCTTTAAATCCAGATGATGTGGGACAGAACTCCAGGTTCTCATGGACACGGAGTCACCTTCAGATCCCTGTGTACCACAGCATGACCGAGATCACCAAGGTTGGGACATAAACTCTCACTTCACAGAGCAATGGACAGGAACCCTGGAACTTAATAGTGTAAAGCAAGAACCTTCCTGGTGTCTTGGCTTTGCTCCAAAAAGTGAAGAAGCCTAAATCAGTGGGACTTGATAGTCTCTGTTTCTATTTCTATGCATACACTGAAAAGGAGATGGTGTAGGGTCTTAGACATCGTGCAGCCTAGATTGATAAAGCAGGAATGGAAAGAAGAGGGAATGATAAGGAAGGACAATGCATGAGATGGAAGCAAACACTCTGTGGAAGAGAGTGTGATAGAGGGGAAGGCATCACAGGATTACACATGATACAAAGGATAGTCAGGTTATATGTTGCTTGCATGCTGTTTCGGCTTCATCTGGGTTTTTAATACCTATTAGGTGTATAACTCAGTTGGGAGTTAAATTGGTTTTGGGAACTGGATTGAGTTTATTCAGGAATGGCTTGGTTTATTATTGTACCAAGATATAGTGAAAAGCATACTATTTATACACAGATCAAATCATTACACAGAGCATTGAGCTAGAATAAGATAAAACATTAACAATGCGGAATTAAGTATAAAAGTTACTGATAAAGTGCAGCAAAGAATCAAGTGCAAGATCATTACAAGGTAGATTGTGAGGCCAAGAATTTATCTTAGCATTCAAGAGTGTGATCTCTGTGGAAGAGAAGCCTAGTCATATATGCTTTCAGGCTTTTGTACCTTCTGTCTGACGGGAGAAGGGAGAAGAGAGAATGGAACTGAGTGGGATTGAGAATGACATAAAATATGATATTTGGTCAATGTTGGGGTGGTGTCAGATTGAGTGTGAGAATGAGGATAGGTAGGAAGTACAAGTGAAGTCAGGAATGGAGTCAGGTTGTATACAAACAAGAATGCAATAACAGAAGACATAAGAGCAAAAGTGAATCCATTGAGCTGGCTCCACCATTCAACATGGTCTCAACACTTTTATCCTGATTTTCCATAATCCTTAACTCCCTTGTAATCTAAGTGACTCCATATTGGATATATTCACAGCTCTTGCGTTACAGAATTCCAAAAATTCAGGACCCTCTGGGAGAAGAAATTCCACATCACCTTCAAGTGAAGTAGGTACCCCTTGTAATGTTCCCTAGTTCCAGATAACTTAACAAGGGAAACATCTCCTCAGTAGCCACCTTGTCAATCCCTATCAGAATCTGATGTTTCATTAAGATAACATCTCATTCTTTTAAACTCCAGTGTGCATGGACCCAGTCTGCTCAGCCTCTCCGGATACACCAACCCCTCCATCCCAGGCATCAATTTGGTGAATCTCCGCAGCTCCTACAGTGTAAGCACTTCCTTAAATATGGAGACCTAAACTCTATGCAGTGTTACAGGTGAGTCTTACTAACACCTAGTAAAGACACATAAACTTCCTTAGTTTTATACTCCGTGTCCCTTATAATAAAGACCAATGTTCCATTTACCTTCCCATAGCTTGCTGAATCTGCCTAATCTTTGGTGTTTTTATATAAGATCTCTGCAACAAAACATATAGTAGTCTTGATGCACGTTAATTATGATTTTGTCTTTCAATTTTCCTTACAAAATGGATAATCTTACATTTCATCATATTACTTACCCACTACCTGTTCACTTAATGCAAAACCATCCCTACTATTGAGCATATTTACATAGTTCAAACTTCAAAGTTTAAAGTAAAATTTATCAGAGTACGTACATGTCACCACATACAACCCTGAGATTCTTTTATCCTGTGGGCATACTTAGCAAATCTATGGAACAGTAACTGCAAACAGCATCAATAAACAACAAACTGTGCAAATGCAAATATAAATATATAGAAATAAATAATGAGTATGAAGTAACAAGATAAAGAGTCTTTAAAGTGAGACCATCAGTTGTGGGAACACCAGAAGAAGAATGAGTGTAGTTATCCCTTTTGTTCAAGAGCCTGTTGGTTGAGGGGTAGTAACTATTCTTGAACCTGTTGGTGTGAGTCCTGAGGCACTTGTACCTTCTGCTTGATGGCAGCATGGAGAAAAGGGCATGGCCTGGGTGGTGAGGATCTTTGATGATGAATGCTGCTTTTCTATGGCAACATTTCCTGTTGACGCGCTCTATGATTGGAAAGGTTTTACCTGTGATGTACTGGGCCAAATCCACTACCTTTGTAGGATTTTATGCTCAAAGGCATTGGTGTTCCGATACCAGGCCATAATGCAGCCAACCTGCACACTTCCCACACACACATCTATAGAAGTTTGCCACGGTTTTTGATGACATCCGAATCTCCACAGACTCCTGAGGAAGTAGAGGTGCTGAGTGATTTGTTTGCAATTATATTTATACGATGGGTCCAGGACAGATACTCTGAGATAATGACACCCGGGAATTTAAAGTTACTGACCTTCTTCACCTTTGATCCTCCAATGAGTACTGGCTCATTGACCTCTGGTTCCCTCTCCTGAAGTTTACAATCAGAGTGCTATCACAAGAAAGTAGCATAAGAGACCACCATCATGCTCTCTTCTCACTACTACCATTGGGTAGGAGGTACAGGAGCATTAGGTTCTACACCATCATTTTCAGGAACAGTTATTGCCCTACAAGCATCTGGCTCCTGAACTGGCATGGACAACTTCACTCACCACAACTTTGAACTGATTACATAACATACAGGCTCACTTTCAAGGACTCTACAACTCATTCTCAGTATTATTTATATTTTTATTTACAAAATTTGTCTCCTTTTACACATTAGTTACTTGTTAGTCTTTGTTTAGATATAGTTTTTCATAAAGTCTACTGTATTCTTTATTTTTCTGTAAATGCCTGCAAGAAAATGAATTTCAAGATAGCACATGGTAGCATGTACCTACTTTGATAATAAATTTACTTTGACTTTCACAACTTGCTAATCCACCTGCATTTGTGCCTGGTCATGTGGATTTGAGTTTGGTATACAGCTGAGTTATGATCAATATGATAGTAATGCCATCTGTTAGGATCAAGGATGAAATCAGCAATGCAATAGGTTCTTCAGTTCCCACGTTTTACTACTCCTTAAAAAATGCTCTTCATATTAAGACTCTTCTCTTGCTACAGTGAGTTCTTTCCTAAGGATCCTGGAAAGTATCTCGATTTTTCTGTTTCCTTTAACTTGATGAACCAATCCAATATTTATCTGTTCATCTCATTAATGTTATTCACCTCATTCTTACCCACTTAAGGATTCTTATAATATAGTTCTCTTTGGTAAGACAAAAATATTTATTGATATATTTTGATATTTTCCCTTCTGCTTCATTATTCCTTATTTCATTCTCTCTCTTATTTCCTGATAGGTCCTTTTCATTTTTTGCCATGAATGGCAATGAGATATGCACAAAAAAAGTATAATCATCAAGATATCTCTCCTGCCAATCCAGTTATGTTAGCTGGATTTATTCAACAAGCAGAAGCTTTCTTTAAACAGCAGAGGGTAACCTGTCAATCATTTTCTAGTCAGGGGTAAAACTCACATAGCTATAATTTTGACTTCAGGTTTTGACATGCATCAGGATCACTTTTTTTCCCACTTGATGAGTATCATAATTGTATGAGCCAGAGAATGGATAACAGATATACCTGTCCCTTGAACAGAAGTCTAACCCTTCTCAGAGAATTGAAGCCTAATAATCTTAATTTTAAGCACCAGAAAAGCATCTGTGAAATTTCATTTGTCATTCCCTTAAAATCAGGTTTCTCAGAGTAAACCTGACACATGTACATTATAATGGGAAAACAAGCCTGGGGAAGATGATCAAGATGGGAGAAAGGAAAAAGATGTGCACTTATAACAAATCTTTCTCATCCATCTTGGAACTTCCCATATATTTTTACCATGCTGTCAATGTTATAGCACAGCAAAGGTGAGTTGTTTTTTTTTGCCCATTCAGTCTCCTAAAATCATTAATGACTGGATAAGCTGTCCAAGAATATTGTTCAGGAGAAGAATAATGGACAGGGCTGAAAGTGTGACTCTTCTACTTCAAAGTGAAGCCACAGGACCATTTATGTGACCTAAGTAATCAGACTGTGCCTCTTCAGAAAGACAGCACCTTCAAAAGCACACGATCCCTCAGTGGCAGCTCTGTGCCATAGTGGTTAGCACTATAGTCTCACAACTCCAGGGACATGGGTTCAATCCTGCCCTCAGCTGCGGAGTGTCTAAAGTCTGAACATGTTCTACATGGCAGTGTGGGTGTCCATAGCCCAAAGATTAAGTCACTGCTGTAAATTATCCTTCGGTGTAGATAAAGTCACACAGAAAACGAAAGGAAGATTGAGGTGCAGGATTCATGGAAATGAGGAATGAGGTTGGGAGGAATGAGATTGTTCTGACTGAAACTGGCATAGAGCTGACAATCTGAATGGCCTCTTTAATTCCAATTGGAATCTTTTTGCCTAGGTTACAGTGCTCAAACTTCTAGAGTGGGATTTGAACCCATGACCTTCTGACCCTACTGTCAAATGAATCATTGAGTCATAGTCCTAGAGATTCAGCATGACATCAGATCCTTCTGCCCATTGAGTCTGTTCTGAACATTAACCACACCCCTTACACTCTCTCTATATTAATCTCACTTTCTCATCAACATCCCTTCAGGTACTAGCACTTACCTATGCTTAGGAGTAGTTTACAGTGGCAAGTTAATTATTGACTCCCTAGTCTTTGGAATGGGATGGAAACTAGAACTTCCAAAGGAAATGTACATGGTTGCAGAGTGAACATACAAAGTCCTCATTGAAAGCACCCTAGGTCAGGATTGAACCTGTGTCTTTGGTGAGGGAGACAGTGCTTCCACTTTCTGGCAGGTACATGTCTATGAGCAATGATTCTATTTGAAATCAGTTTGGAGAGCCTTTGAACCCAAGCTGAAGAAGCCACCACTGTGGTATTCCAACAGGTGGTTAACATAGCCATAGAGCAAAACAGCATGTAAACAGACACTTTGGCCCAACCAGTTCATTCTGACCACATAGTCTACCCAGATGGTCCCAATTTCCTGCATTCAGACCATATCCCTCGAAGCCCTACTTTTCCATGGACTTACCCAAGTGCTTACCCAAATGACACTATTGCACTTACCTTGACCATTGCCCCTTGCAGCTCATTCCACGTACTCACCAGCCATACACTCACAGCAGGAGGCAACTTAAGAGATTTGCTTTGCTACTGTAACGCCATCAAAGCCAGGCACTGGATGTGGGACATTCTGATTCTGTACCATTGTAAATGGCCAGAGGGAGATGATAAATAAATGTTCACGTTAAATGATCCTTGCTGAAATTATTCATTTCCAATTTAGAAAAGGTTGGTTCATAGACTATTGGGCTGCTCGGTAGCGTAACAGCGCATCACTTTACTGCACCAGCAATCACCAATCTGGGCTCAATTCCTGATGCTGTCTATGAAGAATTTGTATATTCTCTCCATGCATTTTCTCTCTCTCACATTCCACAAGTGTATGGGCATGAGTCATGTTAGTGAGTCATGGGCATGCAAAGTTGGTGATGGAAGCATGACTACACCTGCAGGCTGTCTCCAGCATAATCCTTGACTGTGTAGGTCATCAACTCAAAATGGTGCATTTCATTGTATGTACATAAAAAGGTAAGAAATAGGAGCAAGAGTAGGCTATCTGGCCCATTGATCCTGCTCTGCCGTTCAATAAGATCATGGCTGATCTGGCCATGGACTCCTCTCCATCTATCTGCCTTTTCCCCATAACCCTTAATTCCTCTACTATGTGTGTTTTGATGTACAGGTGATAAATAAAAAGATAATCTTTAGATGATGGTGATGTTCTCAGGGATGGAACCCTTGCATAACCTGGAAACTACCTGTATACAGATATAGTCTATGCAAGGAAGGATTCACTTGTGATGGAGGGAACACTACAAAGCTTTATCAGATTGATTCCAGGGATAGCAATTAGTATGTGAAGGATGTTCTCTGAGTTCTGTAGCTTCCTCTCGCATTCACAAAAAAAACGTGCACTGGTCGATTCATTGGTTACTCTAAAATTACCCCTTGCACTGATGGCTGGTAGAATTGGAGGGTGAAATGGCATGTGAGGGAGAATAGATTACAGGGAATCAGGTGATAGAAGGGGGTTGATTGGAGAACAAGATGTGGTATGGAAATAAAGATCTGTATTAGAATCATACTGATACTGATCTGTATCAGTGGAAGGCGGCCAGTAAAAGAGTGGAGCTTTGCGGCTTTGACTCGGGGAGTGGCCTTGTTGAGGGAAGTGCCTTGTAAGGAAAGTGCGAGTCTTTGGCTCGAGAGCCTTTGGCGAGGAGGCTGAGGGAGGAGACTACACCACAGTTGGAGAGGGTGAGAGGTGGTGAAGAGATGACAGGTAAACTGATTCAGTGTGATGCTTGCCTGATGTGGGAAATCAGGGAAACTGATAGTGCCTCCAGCTGCTACAACTGTGATAAGTGTGTCCAGGTTCAGCTCCTGAAGGACTGTGTTGGGGTACTGGAGAGGCAACTGGATGACCTCAGGTTCATCTGGGAAAACGAGTGTTTTCTGGACAGGACCTACAGTGAGATCATTACACCGAAGATACCAGAGGAGAGAACGGGGGCGACGACTAGGAAGGGATGGATGCTTGAAGTACAGAAGACCCTGGGGAATGTGCCACTTGAAAACAGGCTCACCCTCTTGGAAGCTGTCAGGACAGAAGACACTGCCAGTCTTTAAGGGGGACAGGTCTGCGAGTCCAAAATTGGCACTGAAACAAAGCTGAAGAGACAGACGACAGGCAGAGCCGTGGTAATAGGGGACTCCATAGTGAGAGGTACAGAAAGGGGTTTCTGCAGCAACAGGCGGGATTTAAGGATGGTGTGTTGCCTCCCTGCAGCCAGGATCCAGGACGTCACGGACTGATTGCAGAACATCCTCAAGGGTGAAGGTGAACAACTGGAGGTGGTAGTGCATGTCAGCACAAGTGACATTGGGAAGAAGAGGAAAGAAATTCCGCAGCGTGACTTCAGAGAACTCAGAAGAAGGCTGAAAAACAGGACCTCCAGGGTGGTTATTTCCGGTTTGCTTCCAGTTCCTCGTGCTGGTGAGGGCAGAAACAGGGAGATATGAGATCTCAATGTGTGGCAGAGGAGCTGGTGCGACAAGCAGGGTTTCAGATTCTTAGACCACTGGGATCTGTTTTGGGGTAAGGATGAATTGTACAAAAGGGACGGGTTGCACCTTAACAGGCGGGGGACCAGCATTCTGGCAGGTAGGTTTGCCACTGCTACACGGGTGTGTTTAAACTAATAAGTGGGGGGGGAGGAGACGAACTGGAAATATAAGGATGGAGTTAAAGGGAAAGAGAGAATAAGAAAAGTTAAGAAAGACAACAGAATTGACAGGGCAGAAAGCTCAGGAAGGGATCAGAGAGTATGACCAAGTGCAATAGGGACCGATGTGAAAAGTGAGCGGAGTAATGGATTAAAAGTATTATATGTGAATGCACAAAGTATGAGAAATAAAGTGGATGAGCTTGAGGCTCAGTTGGAAATTGGCAAGTATTATGTTGTAGGAATAACAGAGACATGGCTGCAAGAGGACCAGGGCTGGGAAATGAATATTCAAGGCCATACATCCTATCGAAAGGACAGACAGGTGGGCAGAGGGGGTGGGGTGGCTCTGCTGGTGAGGAATGAAATTCAGACCCTTGCGAGGGGTGACATAGAATCAGGAGATGTAGAGACAGTATGGATAGAACTGAGAAATTGTAAGGGCAAAAAGACCCTAATGGGAGTTATCTACAGGCCCCCAAATAGTAGCCTGGATATAGGGTGCAAGTTGAATCAAGAGCTAAAATTAGCATGTCACAAAGGTAATACTACGGTTGTAATGGGGGATTTCAACATGCAGGTAGACTGGGAAAATCAGGTTGGTACTGGACCCCAAGAAAGGGAGTTTGTGGAGTGCCTCCGAGATGGATTCTTAGAGCAGCTTGTACTGGAGCCTACCAGGGAGAAGGCAATTCTGGATCTAGTATTGTGTAATGAACTGGATTTGATAAGGGAACTCAAGGTAAAGGAGCCATTAGGATGTAGTGACCATAATATGATAAGTTTTAATCTACAATTTTGAGAGGGAGAAGGGAAAATCGGATGTGTCAGTATTACAATTGAACAAAGGGAACTATGGAGCCATGAGGGAGGAACTAACCAAAGTTGACTGGAAGGATACCCTCCCAGGGATGACAGTGGAACAACAATGGCAGGTATTTCTGGGAATAATTCAGAAGGTGCAGGATCAGTTCATTCCAAAGAGGAAGAAAGATTCTAAGGGGAGTAGGGGGCGACTGTGGCTGACAAGGGAAGTCAAGAACAGTATAAAAATAAAAGAGAAGTATAACATAACAAAGATGAGCGGAAAGCCAGAGGACTGAGAAACTTTTAAAGAGCAACAGAAGATTACTAAAAAGGCAATACGGGGAGAAAAGATGAGGTACCAAGGTAAGCTAGCCAAGAATATAAAGGAGGATAGTAAAAGCTTCTTTAGGTATGTGAAGAGGAAAAAATTAGTTAAGACCAAGTTGGGCCCTTGAAGGCAGAAACGGGTGAATTTATTATGGGGAACAAGGAAATGGCAGAGGAGTTGAACAGGTACTTTGGATCTGTCTTCACTAGGGAGGACACAGACAATCTCCCAGATGTAATAGTGGCCAGAGGACCTAGGGTAACAGAGGAACTGAAGGAAATTCACATTAGGCAGAAAATGGTGTTGGGTAGACTGATGGGACTGAAGGCCGATAAATCCCCAGGACCTGATGGTCTGCATCCCAGGGCACTTAAGGAGGTGGCTCTAGAAATTGTGGATGCATTGGTAATCATTTTCCAATGTTCTATAGATTCAGGATCAGTTTCTGAGGATTGGAAGATAGCTAATGTTATCCCACTTTTTAAGAAAGGAGGGAGAGAGAAAACAGGGAATTATAGACCAATTAGCCTGACATCAGTGGTGGGGAATATGCTGGAGTCAATTATAAAAGATGTAATAACGGCACATTTGGGTAGCAGTAACAGGATTGGTCCCAGTCAGCATGGATTTACGAAGGGGAAATCATGCTTGACTAATCATCTGAAATTTTTTGAGGATGTAACTATGAAAATGGACAAGGGAAAGCCAGTGGATGTAGTGTACCTGGACTTTCAGAAAGCCTTTGATAAGGTCCCACATAGGAGATTAGTGGGCAAAATTAAAGCACATGGTATTGGGGGTAGGGTACTCCCATGGATAGCAAATTGGTTGGCAGACAGGAAACAAAGAGTAGGGATTAACGGGTCCTTTTCAGAATGGCAGGCAGTGACTAGTGGGGTACCGCAAGGCTCGGTGCTGGGACCGCAGCTATTTACAATGTACATTAATGATTTAGATGAAGGGATTAAAAGTAACATTAGCAAATTTGCAGATGACACAAAGCTGGTAGTAGTGTGAAATATGAGGAGGTTGTTAGGAGAATGCAGGGTGACTTGGACAGGTTGGGTGAGTGGGCAGATGCATGGCAGATGCAGTTTAATGTGGATAATTGTGAGGTTATCCACTTTGGTGGCAAGAACAGGAAGGCAGATTACTATCTGAATGGTGTCAAGTTAGAAAAAGGGGAAGTACAACGAGATCTAGGTGTTCTTGTTCATCAGTCACTGAAAGTAAGCATGCAGGTACAGCAGGCAGTGAAGAAAGCTAATGGCATGTTGGCCTTCATAACAAGGGGAGTTGAGTATAGGAGCAAAGAGGTCCTTCTGCAGTTGTACAGGGCCCTGGTGAGACCACACCTGGAGTATTGTGTTCAGTTTTGGTCTCCAAATTTGAGGAAGGACATTCTTGCTATTGAGGGAGTGCAGCATAGGTTCACGAGGTTAATTCCCGGGATGGCGGGACTGTCATATGTTGAAAGATTGGAGCGACTGGGCTTGTATACACTGGAATTTAGAAGGATGAGAGGGGAGCTGATTGAAACATAAAAGATTATTAAGGGATTGGACAAGCTAGAGGCAGGAAAAATGTTTCAGATGTTGGGGGAGTCCAGAACCAGAGGTCGCAGTTTAAGAATAAGGGGTAGGCCATTTAGAACAGAGTTGAGGAAAAACTTTTTCACCCAGAGAGTTGTGGATCTATGAAATGCTTTGCCTCAGAAGGCAGTGGAGGCCAATTCTCTGGATGCTTTCAAGAAAGAGTTAGATAGAGCTCTTAAAGATAGTGGAGTCAAGGGATATGGGGAGAAGGCAGGAACGGGGGTACTGATTGTGGATGATCAGCCATGATCACATTGAATGGTGGTGCTGGCTCAAAGGGCCGAATGGCCTACTCCTGTACCTATTGTCTATTGTCATATTTATTATCACAGACTTATATGTGAAATTTGTTGATTTGAAGTAGCAGTACAGTGCAAAGATATACAATTATCACAAATATAAATAAATTGTGCTTAAAAATCAAATGATGAGGTAATGTTAATGAGTTCATGGACTATTCAGAAATCTGATGGTGGAGGTTAAGAATCTGTTCTTAAAACATTGAGCGTGGGTCTTCATGCTCCTGTACCTCCTCTCCCATGGTAGTAATAAGAATAAAGAATGTCTTGGATGGTGAGGATCTTTAATAATGGATGCCACCTTGAGGTGTTGTTGATGGTGGGGACTTGTGATGAAGCTGACTGAATTTACAATTGTCTACAGTCTCTTGTGATCCTGTACATTGGAGGCTCCATACAAGATTGTGATGCAACCAATCTAAATCGTAGATGATTGGAGATTCAAAAATTAATTTATTGTGTTTATCGCTGTATGAGAGGAGGTTGGGATTAAATAAGGCTTGTAGCACTACTGGGTGGAGTTTGTGCAAGGCACAGATTGTGATGGAAGCTAAAGTAGCAAAGGTATGGATATGAGTTACTCTACTGTAGGTGTGTGGGAGAGATGAGATGATATGGCTATATAAATTGGCAATGGATGGAATGTGTGGCCTACAATTCATGGTCAAACACAGCACTGAAGCTGCCCATTGTGCTGAGGCTGAAGAGTAGGAGGATGAGTGGAATGAAGCAAGAATTGAAAGAAATTGAAAGAGAGGGAAAGCAGCTTGAAGGGTTGGAAAAAAGTGTGTTATTTCTTCAGCAGTTTGATCAGGGCACGACTGCGCAAGCGCGTGCACATCAGCCAGTGAGAATAGCGAGAAGAGTTTAAAGGGAGACAGTTATTTCTTCAGTGGTTTGATCAGGGCATGACTGCGCAAGTGCGTGGACATCAGCTAGTGAGAACAGCGAGAAGAGTTTAAAAGGAGACACCTTATAGAGCAGGCGTCAGAGTAGAAAGGCTGTGGCTCAATGAGGCTTTGGCAATAATGGGTCGAGGTGAGCTAGGTTGCCTGTGTGGAATACGGACAGGAAGAATGTGTGTGAGGCCGATGTTCTGTGCTTGGTGTCAGATGTGGGAAGTCCGGGAGACTCCCAGCCTTCCGGACGGCCACATCTGCACCCGGTGTGTCGAGCTGCAGCTCCTTAGGGATTGTGTTAGGGAACTGGAGATGTAGTTTGATGACCTTCATCCAGTCAGGGAAAGTGAGGAGGTGATAGAGAGGAGCTATATGCAGGTAGTTATACCAGGGCCTGGGGAGACGGATAAGTGGGTAACAGTCAGGAGAGGGAAGGGCAGGAGTCAGATGCTAGAGAGCACCCCTGTGGCTGTACCCCTTGACAATAAGTACTCATGCTTGAGTACTGTTGGGGGGGGGGAACAGCTTAACTGGGGGAAGCAACAGTGGCTGCACCTCTAGCACAGAGTCCGGCCCTGTGGCTCAGAAGGGTAGGACAAGGAAGAGAATGGCAGCAGCGATAGGGGACTCTATAGTTAGGGGGTCAGACAGGTGATTATGTGGACACAGGAAAGAAGCACGGATGGTAGTTTGCCTCCCAGGTGCCAGGGTCCAGGATGTTTCTGATCGTGCCCGTGATATCTTGAAGTGGGAAGGAGAACAGCCAGAGGTTGTGGTACCTATTGGTACCAACAACATAGGCAGGAAAAGGGAAGAGGTCCTGAAAGCAGACTACAGGGAGTTAGGAAGGAAGCTGAGAAGCAGGACAACCAAGGTATATAGGAATACTATGAGGGATTGGTGCAGGGGTCTGGGATTCAGATTTCTGGATCATTGGGACCTCTTTTGGGGCAGGAGTGACCTATACAAAAAGGACAGGTTGCACTTGAACCCCAGGGGGACCAATATCCTGGCGGGGAGGTTTGCTGAGGGTACTGGGGAGAGTTTAAACTCGGATTGCTGGGCGGTTGGAAGCAAACTGAAGAGATGGAGGAAGAGGCGGTTGGCTCACAAATAGAAAAAGCTTGAAGACAGTGCGAGAGGGAAACTAGGCAGGTGATAGAGAAGGGACACGCTCAGACTGATGGTTTGAGATGTGTCTATTTTAATGCAAGGAGTATTATGAAAAAGCGGATGAGCTTAGAGAGTGGTTCAGTACCTGGAGCTATGATGTTGTGGCCATAACAGAGACTTGGATGGCTTAGGGGCAGGAATGGTTACTTCGGGTGCCAGGCTTTAGATGTTTCAGAAAGGCCAGGGAGGGAGGCAAAAGAGCTATGGGTGTGGCACTGTTGATCAGAGATAGTGTCATGGCTGCAGAAAACTAGAAAGACATGGAGGGATTGTCTACAGAGTCTCTTTGGGTGGAGTCAGGAATGGGAAGGGGTCAATAACTCTACTTTTTTTATAGACCACCCAATAGTAACAGGGACATCAAGGAACAGATAGGGAGACAGATTCTGGAAAGGAATAATAATTACAGGGTTGTTGTGGTGAGAGATTTTAATTTCCCTGGTTTCGATTGGCAGTCCCTAGAGCAAGGGGTTTAGATGGGGTGGAGTTTGTTAGGTGTGTTCAAGAAGGTTTCTTGACACAATATGTAGATAAGCTTACAAGAGGAGAGGCTGTACTTGATCTGGTATTGGGAAATGAACCTAGTCAGGTGTCAGACCTCTCAGTGGAAAAACATTTTGGAGATAGTGATCACAATTCTATCTCCTTTACCATAGCATTGGAGAGGGATAGGGGCAGACAAATTAGGAAAACGTTTAATTGGAGGAAGGGGAAATATGAGGCTATCAGGTAAGAATTTGGAAGCATAAATTGGGAACAGATGTTCTCAGGGAAATGTATGGAAGAAATGTGGCTAATATTCAGGGGATATTTGTGTGGAGTTCTGCATAGGTACATTCCAGTGAGACAGGGAAAGGATGATAAGGAACTGTGGTGTACAAAACCTGTTGTAAATCTAGCCAAGAAGAAGAGCTTACAAAAGGTTAAAAAACAGGTAATGATAGAGGTCTAGAAGATCATATGGCTAGCAAGAAGGAGCTTAAGAAAGAAATTAGGAGAGCCAGAAGGGGCCATGGGAAGGCCTTGGCAGACAGGATTAAAGAAAACCCCAAGGCATTCTACAAGTATGTGAAGAGCAAGAGGATAAAACGTGAGCGAATAGGACCAATCAAGTGTGACAATGGAAAAGTGTGTATGGAATCAGAGAAGATAGCAGAAGTACTTAGCTTCAGTATTTACTACAGAAAAAGATATTGGCAATTGTAGGGATGACTTACAGCAGACTGAAAAGCTTGAGCATGTAGGTATTAAGAAAGAGGATTTGCTGGAGCTTTTGGAAATCATCAAGTTGGATAAGTCACTGGGACTGGACAAGATGTACCCCAGGCTACTGTGGGAGGCGAGGGATGAGATTGCTGAGCCTCTGGTGATGGTCTTTGCATCATCAATGGGGATGGGAGAGGTTCCAGAGGATTGGAGGGTTGTGAATGCTGTTCCATTGTTCAAGAAAGGGAGTAGAGATAGCCCAGGAAATTATAGACCAGTGAGTCTTACTTCAGTGGTTGGCAAGTTCGTGGAGAAGATCCTGAGAGGCAGGATTTATGAACATTTGGAGAGTTATAATATGATTAGAAATAGTCAGCATGGCTTTGTCAAGGGCTGGTCGTGCCTCATGAGCCTGATTGAATTTTTTGAGGATGTGACTAAACACATTGATGATGGTAAAGCAGTAGATGTATTTATATATGGATTTCAGCAAGGCATTTGATAAGGTACCCCATGCAAGGCTTATTGAGAATGGAGGTCAGTCACCAGTGGTGTGCCTCAGGGATCTGTTCTGGGACCCCTACTCTTCGTGATTTTTAGAAATGACCTGGATGAGGAAATGGAGGGATGGGTTAGTAAATTTGCTGATGACACAAAGGTTGGAGCTGTTGTGGATAGTGTGGAGGGCTGTCAGATGTTACAGCGGGACATTGATACGATGCAAAACTGGGCTGAGAAGTGGCAGATGGAGTTCAACCCAGGTAAGTGTGAGGTGGTTCATTTTGGTAGGTCAAATATGATGACAGAATATAGTATTAATGGTAAAACTCTTGGCAGTGTGGAGGATCAGAGGGATCTTGGGGTCTGAGTCCATAGGACACTCAAAGCTGCTGCGCAGGTTGACTCTGTGGTTAAGAAAGCATATGGTGCATTGGTCTAATCAATCGTGGGATTGAGCTTAGGAGCCGAGAGGTAATGTTGCAGCTATGTAGGACCCTGGTCAGACCCCACTTGGAGTATTGTGCTCAGTTCTGGTCGCCTCACTATAGGAAGGATGTGGAAACCATAGAAAGGGTCCAGAGGAGATTTACAAGGATGTTGCCTGGATTGGGGAGCATGCCTTATGAGAATAGGTTGAACGAACTCGGCCTTTTTTCCTTGGCGCGACAGAGGATGAGAGATGACCTGATAGAGGTGTATAAGATGATGAGAGGCATTGATGGTGTGGAGAGTCAGAGGCTTTTTCTCCAGGGCTAAAATGGCTAGCATGAGAGAACACAGTTTTAAGGTGCTTGGAAGTAGGTACAGAGGAGATGTCAGCGGCAAGTTTTTTGTGCAGAGTGGTGAGTGTGTGGAATGGGCTGCCGATGATGGTAGTGGAGGCGGATACAATAGAGTCTTTTAAGAGACTCCCGGACAGGTACATGGAGCTCTGAAAAATACAGGGCTATGGGTAACCCTAGGTAATTTCTAAGTTAAGGACATGTATGGCACATCTTTGTGGGCTGAAGGGCCTGTATTGTGCTGTAGGTTTTCTATGTTTCTATGCTGGAGACTCATCAGCCATCAAATAAAATCATCAAGAAAAGGGGGATGTATGGAAAGCTTGGGGAAGGACAAGAGGAACAAGGTTCTGAGACAGATACTGAAAGTCAGAGAATATAGCCCATGTAGATTTTTATTTCTGTCCTAGAGGGTGAGGTATTGAACTCAAGATGGAGTTGTGGTATTCATTTGCTTAATACATTTGATAAGTTCAACACCCCATTTCAGACCATGATCATTCTTGGAAATACACCTTGTGCTTTGGAAAACTTTTGGACATAATAGTTAGATGCAAAACAACCAGAAGCAGAAAGGAAATTGTTATTTTTCAAGCAGCTTTAATAATGGAGATGAGATTCTCCTGTCTGCTCACAGAGGCTGAGACCATGAACAACAGGTTGTGACCAGGTGATCTGACAGCAGAAGTCAATTAGTTGAGCAGTTGTGAAAGGCTGATAGTGTTTTGTTGATGCCAGAACAAAAACTTTTCTACAAATGTTTACTACAATTCAATACTGGTATGAATCTCAAAAATACATCTATACATATCAAAATATAAGATTTATATAAAAATCACTGTTTACAGAAAATATATATTTTTTCTTAGGATTGACATCTTCTTATTTCCTGACGCAAGGTTGATGGGAAATTTTCACCTCAACAGATGTTGAATACAGCTGTAAGAAGTGAACAAGGATAGGGTGGTGTGAAGGAGGGTTGTGCAATATGGCACCATTGGATATCATAAAGTTAACAGTGTGTCATTTAGTTCCTTATCTTTGAACGTGTTTTAACTACCCTTCCTGTATTCACTGAGATTCAATGCAAATTTGTCAAATAATACAACACAAATCTTAATATGAACTCCAGGCAGCATAGATATCTGCAAATTCAGAGATTTTCAAGGTCAATAAGAAGGATAGATTTGTCAAACTGCGAGAAATGGCAAGGGTACAATCCGACATGAGTACAAGTGCTGCTCCACCAGATGCTATCCACTTAGAGATCCTTCCTGTTCAAAGTGCTAGCCTTCACGCATTTGCTTGTCGACTGATATCTGTTCACAATTTTGACTTTTGCCACTGCTATCACTGCAATTTCCTTTCCCGTGTTTAATTACCGAATAAAACAAAAGTGAAATCAGACAGCCAGATGAGTGGACTCAGCACAGAAAGCCATTTTCCAAGTGGTCCTCAGGATTCACTGTTACAACAGGGGTGTTGTGGACATCTGTATTAGTGGGTACTGTTTGGTTGAGGTGATGTAAAATATTGGCCATCATTCTCAGCGTGAAATTAGAAGGGGAAATCTCTTGCTTAGGTTCCGCATTAATGAACCACACAGAGACGAGGGACATTGGCACAGCTGTTAGTTCAGTGGCTGGCTGCAGGCTGAGGGTAACAGTACAGGAGAGATTTTTCACTATTTCTGCAATTATAATATTAGAACCTGATCTGGGAGAGGAACCAGTTTGCAACCAAAGAACTTGACTGTAATCTTGCACTTTACTCCTTCCATCTGTACCCAAATCCCCATCACAGACTAACAATAAACTGGCAATAGTCTTGAAGAGGCAAAGCATTGTATTCCATGATACACCATAACCAATTCCAATTAACTGAGCTTGGAGGATTTCAGCAGGGTCAGTGGGAAGCTGATTGAAAATATTTTCCAGTGTTGCCCAGAAACCATCTGACTGCCTTGGGAACAAGACCCTTAGTTTACGAAGCTTTTGATTCAGAGAGTGTTGATGACTGAACTTTGGTGAGTCAAGGTGGAGGAGGAGAGGGTCATTGTGTTTGGAGCAAACTAACAAGATTGTGACGACAACAAAAATGAAAGTTAAAACTGCAGCAAGTTTTAACGAAACAAAAAAGTCTGATTCTGGAGAGATTGAAGCAGTCGTCTGCTCTCTTGGTTCCACTTCGTACCCACAGGAATAGTGATCAGCTCCAGGAAAACTGTACCATTGAGCTGTGTCAGTATTTGCCATCTGTTCATTGGACATATCCCTGACTGCAATCTCACCTGTGACAAACATTTAAAAAAGCATGTCATATTTATTTAACAAACACGAGGAAATCTGCAGATGCTGGAAATTCAAACAACACACACAAAATGATGGTGGAACACGACGAAGGGTCTTGGCCTGAAATGTCAACAGTGCTTCTCCTATAGATGCTGCCTGGCCTGCTGTGTTCCACCAGCATTTTGTGTGTGTTGTTCATATTTATTTAGTACTTTTTCTCCTAAAAACATCTCAAAGCACATAAAATAAATACTGAAATTCAAATGAAGTGATAGATCCACAGGGAAGAGTTTAGTTCGAAATACTGTGGGCAAATACTGTAACATATGCAACTCAGATTCACAGAAGAGTTTAGTAACAGAGATGGGGGCAGATCCTGTAATATACATAAATGCGGTGACATATTAATCACTGATACATGGAGCAGAAATTATAGATGAACAGTATCATGTTTGATTAATGATATTGTTGGAATCCACTTTTTAAAATACAGTACTTTTGATAAGATATTAGATGAATTAATGTAAGACTGAAGTCATAGTTTAATCACAATTTGTAGTTTTTTTAAAACAAACTCATGTAGTTTTCACAGTATGTGGTGGTTCTTTCCCACTTCCTGGCAGAAAGCGGAATAGCAGTACCATAACGGTTTATCACCTTTCTTATTTTTCACTGGTTAAGTGTTAGCACAGTACCCTCATAACATAATTGTACAACTGTTGATTGGTTTATTCTTATCTAAGGAATTTCTGTTATCAGATTATAAAGGTGACGGACTTTTCTAGAGTTGCTATCTTCATTGTTGCTTTTCCTTGAATCTCTGCTTTTGCCTCTCAGCCCTTCACTTCAAAGGCATCTTTGTTTAAACTTTAAAATAAATGTTCATTAAGAGTTAAAACTCCTCACAATTCTTGACCCCCAGAAGAAACCCAAGGATTGGAAAAAATAATCCAACAATATGCAGGACAGACACGCTGACAAACAGAGCAAACAAAAATATGGATGGATAAACAGGATCCTTTCTCCAACAAGTGCTTGGCAGTTTACATGGCAAGCTTCATTAGAAACTTATTAACTGATAGATACCCCTACAATATCTTTGATGGGACAGTAGGAAGCTTACATCAGGAACACCAACACATGCTTAAAGATCACAGTCCCCCAGCTGTACTCCGAAATGGTAATGCATTAATACAGCTGACAGACCCACTGCCTGGCAGCTCCAGCAACCTGGCTTCGATCCTTACCTCAGGTGCTGATGGTGGTGTTTCAGGTGCTGCAGCTTCCTCCCACATCCCAAATACATGAAGGCTGGTAGGTTAATCAACCACTGTAAATTGCCCCCAAATATGTAGGTGAGTATGGAGTTGATTAGAATGTTTGGAGAAAAAAAAATTGACTCTAATGCAGAGGTTTGGTTGGGCAGCAAACTCAGTCAGCAGCTCTGACACCAGTCCGTTCTCTGTGACCATACAACCTTCAGGCTGGGCTTAACCTGGCTGCTCCAAAGGTGCCACCTCCACAGTTTTACACAGACCGGTGGATCTGGTCGACCAGCCATTGGCGAACTGCTGGATCTGGGTCAACTATCAGAAAAGCAGAGCAACACAAGTTCCTCAGTCACTGGACACTGAGGGGCTCCATCTGGTGGGGAATCCCTTCAAACAACCAAGCTCAGGAATGTTGCTCTGAAGACAAAAGGTGCAAACATTACTATGGTGTGGAACTAACCACACTGTGAATGTGTAGACTAAATGACAGTAGGAATTTAAAGTTTTTTTCTTTTGAATGTGTAATTCTGCAATGGCGGGTAGAGAAATTGGTGACTGCAACAGAGGTTTACAAACTTCGATAAGTTCCGGATATCCGAACCAACGAAGAAACTCTGGGAATTCTCAGAGCAAGCAACATTTGTGGAGGGAGAAAACAAGCTATTTCACTATTTTCTGGGATTATGATGGAGGTGGGGGATCTAAGACACTGTTCAGAAGTGCCGGCTGTGAGCAACTCAATGCAGAGAAGTGGAGCCGATTGCTCTGGCACAATCGAGGTACAAGTACAATTAAAAAAAACCTTCCTTGCCGTAGCATTATAGGTATGCAGATTCAGACAACACGCAGAACATATATTATACATAAATTCATATGCCTTCACACAAGTTGCTTGACCTGCAGAATTCTTCCAGCAGTTTACTTTTGTTTCAGATTTCCAGCATTCGCAATACCTTGTGTCTCAACATTTTGGAATTGTTACATTCGACTTTGCGAAAGGTGAAAACAAAAATACGACTGTGGCGCCCTATAGTTTCGAGAGTGAAGAGGCTGGGATAACCCCTTCCATTCCGTTCAATCTGATTACTAGATTTTTGTCAAATTCTGTATCCATCTGCTTCACTCCTCTCCAATCCGAGCACTGACCCTTACTCCGGCCAACTCTCCCTGACTTCTCTCTACTCACCGAGGTTACGGGACGGAGCTGGCGTCACTGGGCTGTGGCCAGGTGGATTGGACAGGGTTCCGGGCCCCGCCATTCGCTCGCCGCTGCCCCCAGGCTCCGTGGTCCGGGACTTGCAATCTCGGCCCCTGACCAAGCTCCGGGACTCTCCTCCCTTCTCTTCCATAGCTGGAGCCAAACCGGTCAGTCCGGTTTCTGGGAGGGAGGGATCAAGAGGCGGGCTGCATCCCAGGAGATCGGACTCGGCTTCATCTCGCTGACTCCATCCAGCCCGATGCCAGTCGGATGGAGCAGCCACCAATATGCCCGTCTAGGCGCAGAGCCAGGCTGAGGGACTGGTGATGAGGTTGGGGGCAGCGGGAGCCCAGCGCCCATGGTCCCGACCGGCTGCGTCCGGAAAGGCGGCAGCCATACAATCACTAAAAGTGTGGGGACATTGAAACAGCAACGGAAAGTACTAGGGCCCCGGCGACAACTCGGCTACCTTGCCCAAGAGGAGCAGTCACCATTTAATGCTCGGGAACCTTTTCAGTTCCCCCCGCCGCCCAGACTTGCGGAGGACGGCCAACCGCGCACGCGCAGGCGGTGACTGCAGCGCCATGATGATGAGGGTCTGAAGGTGTAATGTGAGGGCGTGAATAATGGCGCCATGATGGTGAGGACCGGGGAGGTGGATCGACAATGACGTCAGACGGAAGTTCGAGGGATTGCTTTTCCGCTGTTGTTCATAAAGTTTGTTGAAATAAGGTTCTTCATGGCAATGCGGTTGCTACAGGGCGGTGAGTGGGAGCCGACTGAGCTCAGCCGGGGGTCTGTTGTAAAGGGGCTTCATGTGCTGGTTGGGCAAAGGTTCTTTCAGCGAAGCTCCAGGAGGGCCGCACCTACTCCTGGGATATCCCCCTGCCAGCTTCGTCTCTCTACCTATCACCCGGCCACATCTGCATTCGGAACTCCGAAGCTCCCGCTTCTCCGCTCCGTCACTGGCTATCCCCAAACAATCTGCTGGTGGAACCAGCATCTGTAGCAGTGGGACTTTGGGTGGGGGAGGGAGGTAAGTCGAGACGAGACACTGCATCAGATCCAGTTCCTCCAGCAGATCGCTTGATGTTCCAGATTCCAGCACCTTCAGCCTTTGGCCATTTCCATTTCCATTTGGAGTCACTGCGATGCCCATGAGAAATCATCGACCCCGAAACATGAACTGACTTGATGTGTATTTCAGCTTTTCCTTTTCAATTTCAGAGCTACCGCGTTAACATTAAATTTTGCGTTTTGCCTCGCCCTCTCCTGATTTTGGCCGATGGTCTTTGTTTCACCTTGTAATCCGATATATTGTCTCTCTTAGTACTGCCGCGATTGGGCTTCATAACCCAATCTGTATTTTCTTCCAACCAACACCTGAAAGGCCAAACGTATGGGCACGTCGCAGGGCCTCTCCCAGCTATACAGGTGTCTCCACAAACAGGTCAGTGATGAGCTTACGAAGTTGGGCATTGGAATTTGCTTCACTATGCAATCTTGAAGAAATTGGGAAGCGGGTCTTTTGGACAAGGTGACGTTGAAGGGGGAGAGCAGACTGGAATGTCAAAACATTGCAAGTCCTTCTTGATCAAGGGGAAACTTTAGAAGTCATTCAGTTTGGCAAACTAGGAGAATGGAGAAGCTACTAACAGGTAGTTACCATCTTTGTCACTTATTGTGTAAGCACCTTATATTTGATGAAGGGCAGAGTGAAAGGGTTTTTATGGATGATGAAGAAAGTTGGCAGTTATTTTTGATATCCTGTATGATCTTGTAGTTGCTTGACTGGAGATCAGATAAACCTGATAAAGTTTGTTCTGGTCCCTCTTGAGTGGCAAGTTCAAGTGTATTGTTGCTATTGGCACAGGATATTAATGCCATGAAGAATAGCTTTTTGCACCAACACAAGTGACTTAACATAAATTGTACACGTATCTGTTATCGATTATACATATATCTGACAGAAATGTGGCCAGACCAAGTTTCTGTCAGGTATATTCAAATCTCTCTCATATGGGCGTATGGTAGTGGAGATGACTGAGGGACCAATAAAAGCATTTGTGATAGAGGGGGATAATGTTGCTATTTTCTGGGGAGGGAGGCATTAATGGTGTGGCTGAGCAGGTAGGTCTCTGCAGAAATTTTAATGGGGTCGACTTGTTAGTTTTGAATTTGAAAGTGCAGTCATGTGTGGCTTGGGAGAGTTTTTATTCTTTCCTGCTAGGAGAGAAGCGGAGTTGAGAAGAGGAAAGGAAATGTGGTTAAAGGCTGGCGTGCACAAATGATGGCCTTTCTGCCACCAGTTCAGAGGAGAGCAGACTTGATAATTACCGTCCAGTTGGGCATACAGGCAGTGAGAAAGGGAGCTGCTTAAGTCACTGAAAATTACAAGCTGTTTGTGCAACGGATAAGGGGAGATGGTGGGAGGAAGGGTGTGTCCTGCTTGTAGCTTAATGTGTTCATTTCTGGATTTTGATTAGATGGTGAGGCATTTAATAAGTAAGTGGGGATAGATTAGAGCAGGGTTCCCATACATTTTTTTTGCTGTGGTCCCCATTAAGCAAGATTGGGAACCCCTGGACTAGAGTGAAAAGGGGCGTCACATTCCCACTGCCCTCATCCAATTTATATTTCTAATTGTCTTTGGTAAAATCAATCTGAAAATGCAGTGTCACTTTCCACATATATGCTAATTAGTCATCTATAGTTCACTGCGATCTCTCTTGATCCTTTCTACTCTCACTAAATTATCTTTCTGCTTTTTTGATGTACATTAGTGAATAGGTGGAAATTCATTGTAGAAATTCATATTGTGAAGACTGAAGGAATCAATATTGTTGTCTCCCTCACAAGCTGTATTCCCAAATCAGTGAATCTATCCCTCTTCCTGCATTGAGCTCAGAGTGAAGCCAAGCGTTTGTAACCTTAATCCCCAGAATTCATTTGCCCATTCGGTTCTTCACTAAAACTGCCAATTTCCACTCAATAACATTGTCTATTCTGGTACTCCCTTCACCTACCTGCTGTTAAAATCTTCATCCATGACTTCATCTTCAAATTTGTTATTTCAAATTCACTCCTGGCCACCTTCAGACATCCCTCTGTAGACTTTGTGAATCTCTACCTCCTAACTTGCATTAAATATTTTTTTAATTCAAAGCCAATGTTCCCTATGTTGGTTTCTGGTTAAGCAATACCCAGTCTTTGAATCCATTGCTCGGCTCCATTTACTGACTCTATTGTCTCTAACCTGGTGGCAAAGTGTGAAGTTACTGGACTCAGATTTTGGCCTTCAATTGAATTTCTGCCAATGCAGCTCAGGATTTTAAATTAATCAAATTAAACAAGTCTAGGTTCCTTAAAGGAACGAAAAGCATCAGTAGTGGTAACTGTGAAGTACTGGATTATTTATAAAACAAGCATCCTTGTCAATGAAAATGACCTGCCAGGCCTTGCCAGACTGTTGTGCCCAATTCAGTCCCATTGAGCTGTGCTGATTTCAGGTACTCCACCACTGTTAGCCATGCCTTCAGCTGTCATGGTGCTAAGTTCAGAAATTTCTTCCCTAAAGATCATCCTTTAAAGTTCTTAAAATCTGTTGCCTCGACCAGTTTTTTGATCATTGGCTTTTATATCTCCTTATGTGGCTCACCATGAAATTTATTGGATAATGCTCTTGCTCAATGTTGTTACTGTATTATTACTGTGTTAATCTAAGTTGAACGGTTGAGCAAGCTAGAATTTTTCTCTTTGGAGCAAAAGAGGATAAGAGATGCATTGATAGCAGTGTATAAGATGATAAGAGGCATAGATAGATTAGTGGACAACCAGCAGCCTTTTTCCCAAGTTGGCAGTAGCTAATATGAGAGGACATAATGTTAAGGTGATTGGTGGAATGTCTGGGGGGAGGAATCAAGATTCAAGATTGTTTATTGTTGTTCGTCAGAACACGAGTGTAAAGGAGAACAAAATGATTGTTACTGCAGCATTTGAAAACATGCAATGAGCATAAAGAGCACAATAAAAACATAAATATAAATACATGAAATTAGCTTATATACTTTGACTGATTTTAGTACACAAAGTGGTGCTAGATACAGGAGTGTCTGTACAGAAGGCGACTCTGACAGGAAATATTAAAATTGGTGGTGGTGGTGAGGTAGGTTCAATGGGTGGACATGTTGATCAGCCTGACGGCTGGGGAGGTAATTGTTTTTGTTTCAGGGGTAGTGTTTTTTTTAACGCACAGTGGTAATTATATCGAGTGCATTGGTGGGGGTGTTGGAGAGGTGGATTCATCAGGGAGGTTTAAGACACTCTTAGGTAGGCACATGGATGAAAGAAAAATTAAGGGCTATGTGGGAAGGAAGTGTTAATTGATCTTGGAGTGGGTTAGAAGGTTGGCATATTATTGTGGGCCTTTACTGTGCAGCATTATTCTGTGTTCTAAGTTGTTGATGAGGTAGGTTGAGATAAGGTAGTTTAATCAGATGGGAAACTTCAGTTGTGTCTTTGCTCATCAGTCCAGTTCTAGTTAAAGTAGATAGATTATAGAGATCAGGGATTTTATCTGATATGAGTGATCTATCTGGAAGTGAAAGCAGTTGTTTGAAATACAGGCAGGTTAGCACTGAGATCTTTGAGATGACTGGACTTTTCAATAAGGTCACGGTTGATAATAACTTCAACTTCACGTTCCTGCCTATCCCCCTAACCATTCACCACCTTGTAGAAGGGACAGCAGGTGTTGAAGGATAGAGGTCAGGATTTGTACAGAGGACTTGTGGTGTCAACTCAGCGAGACATCTGAACTGTGGGTGTGCAGAATTGCAACCGTTAACCCTCTGCTGTTCAACTATTCCAGAGGATGACAAAGTTTTGAACGACCCCCTGAAACATCCTGATTTCTTCCATGTCAGTGAGCTCTTCACTGTCAAAGACCTCTTCGACGCCAGGGTGCACTATGGTCACAAAAGAGGATGTCGGAACAGGTAGGTGTTTGCTGTTCAGGGACTTGGACTGGATAAACCACAGAGGCTGGTAAACCATAAGTGGTGATTGGTGGTAGGAAGGGGAAAAAATCCCTTTTATCTTCCATTCTGGTTGAGGTGAAATTTTAACATAGAAAACTAACTAGTTGAGAGAATTTATAATTTATCTAGGTAGGGCCACTTCAGAGATGGTGTATGGATTGAACTGAAATGTGTTATTAAATCTATTAATTTTAAGCAAAGATTTCAAGGCGAGGCATGAATATGGAAAGTTTTGGGTTTGGGATTCCAGCTTTTGAACCATAGCTCTCAGTGTGGAGTGATGTTGGAGCTTGTCCAGAGAGGGTGGAAATTTCAACTATACGTGACTTCGCCCCCAGAACTTATTAGGGAACCCATGGGATACTGCACTTTTACAGACAGCTGCTAATGTATTGTGGATGTTCAGATTTTCTAATTGGCACTCTGAAGTCGATAGCTAATGTGGAGATGCGGGAGTGGGCATGGATGCAGATAGTCTGTCCTTAATTGCTAAAGTAAGTGATTTTGTCCTGTAGGGCATCGATGTGATATACCCTCAGAGGGTGAGGTTGTTATGTCTAAGCTTTTTAAGTGGGTGTGTTTGGTTTCTGGATGATAGAGCTGGCATTACTTACCAGCTGTGCCTTGGAGGGTGGCTGCTCGGTGAGGTTTGTCTGAAAAGAACAGGAATCATGGAAGCGCTTTGCCTCTCTTTAGGCTGATGGAACCATATCTATTCGGGTGCCGATTGGAACAGGACATTATAGACTTGGATCAGACCGTTCTTCACCTTCAGCAGGCTCTGAACTTCACTGCCCATTGTGCATATCGGAAAGGGATCATCCTGTTCGTAAGTCGAGCCCGTCAGTTTTCTCATCTGATAGAGAAAACAGCACAGGAGAGTGGAGAGTACGCGCACACCAGATATTGGCAAGGTGGGCTCCTGACCAATGCGCACGTCCAGTATGGCCTTGGTGTTCGCCTGCCTGATCTCATCATCTTTATTAACACCTTAAACAATGTATTTGAACAGCATGTTGCTGTGCGAGATGCTGCCAAAATGAACATTCCAACAGTAGGAATAGTGGACAGTAACTGTAATCCAAGTCTCATTGCTTATCCCATCCCAGGGAATGATGACTCTCCTTCGGCTGTTAAATTTTATTGTAAACTTTTTAAAATGACCATTCTCCGGGCAAAGGACAAAAGACGTCAAATGGAGCTTCTCCATGGACTCCAGAAAGAATGAACAAAGTGAAGTGATTAATATTCTGAAACAGCTGCCATTAGCCAAAGGAATCTGTAAAAACAGGAGGAAGTGTCCATTGTAATAAAAAAAAATTTAACACAATATGTTAAATTAGTCTGTGGTTAGTGCACAATCTTCTTGAGGGTTCCTTCTCACTTTGGGACAAAGGCAGAAGGGAAAAGGTTAATGGAAGAGTGGAAGGCAATGGGAAAGGTTTGAAATAGTTATTTGAGATAGATATGAAAAAAAAGTCTCTACATCTGGGGAGTTCAAAATGATAAGCTGGGCGCTACTGGCTCCAGAAAGAACGTGCATTCACCAGCAGGGAGAACCTCCCAAACTAATTTCTTTAGTTCTATTGAAAGAAATCAGCAGCTAATTCTAGGGTGCTTGCTTAATGATTTCTGCTGGCTATTGCTGTGACCCTACATGAGTTCAGTATAATTCTAAAGGTCCTCAAGTGTGATGGTAGGTGCAGAAGGATCTTGGAACAAAGTAGAATGTTGAAAATAGCCAGGAGGCCAAATCGTATGGACAGATAAACAGTCATACCATTGGTAGATCAGTACTCATTAAAACTCAGCTGAGGACTTTGACCTAACTTTCAGCATTCAACACAATACTAATTGCATCTAGACATTCTGACATCAGAGATAAGGAGCAAGGTTGGGTTATTTGACTCCTGTGTATCCTCCCCAATTCATGGTCAATCAGTTTTGCCTCGGTGCTACTTTTCAGTATTTAGACCATAAGAAATTGGAACTGAATTAGATCATTTGGCCCATCTAGTCTGCTCCACCATTTCATCATGGATGATTTATTATCCCCCTCAACCCATTTTCCTGCTTTCTCCCCGTAACCTTTGATGCCTTGACTAACCAAGAACCTATCAACCTCTACTTTAAATATACTCAATGACTTGGCCTCTACAGCTGAATATGACAATAAATTCCACAGATTTACCACCCTTTGGCTAAAGGAGTTAATTTGCATCTCTTCTAAATCAACATCACTCAATTCTGAGAATGTGCTCTTTGGTCCTTAACTCACCCATTATAGGAAGCATCCTATCCGCATCCATTGTCTAGGCTTTTCAATATTTGTTAAGTTTTAGTGAGACTGTTTTCTCCCCCTCCCTCCCATTCTTCTAAAACCCAGCAAGTACATACCTAGTGCCATCAAACGCTCCTCATATGTTAATCCTTTCATTCTCAGAATCATTCCTGTGAACCTCCTCTAGACCCTCTCCAATGCCAGCACATTCTCTCTTGGATAAGAGACCCAAAAGTGCTCACAATATTCCAAGTGTGATCTGACCAATACATTATAAAGCTTCAGCATCTCAGCCTTGCTCTTATTTTCTAGTCCTTTCAAAATGAATGCTAACATTGCATTTGCCTTCCTTACCACCAACTCAATCTACAAGTTAACCTTTAGGGGATGCTGCACAAGGACTCCCAAGTCCTTCTGAAAATCTGATTTTGAATTTTCTCCTCGTTTAGAAAATAGTTTATGCCTTTATTCCTTCTACTAAAGTGCATGAACATACTCTGCCTGTTCTTTCAATCTGCTCAAGTCCTACAGACACCCTGCTTCCTCAACACTACCTTTCTCTCTACCTACCTTTGTATCATCTCCAAACTAGGCCACAAAGCCATAAGTTCTTTCATCCAAATCATTGAATTATAATATGAAAAGAAACGGTCCCAATACAGACCCCTGTGTAACACCACTAGTCACTGGCACCAACTAGAACAGGTCCCCTTTTTGCTGGCGCTTTGTTTCCTGTCAGTCAGCCAGGCTTCTATCCATTCTAGTATCTTTCCTTTAAAATCATGGGCTTTTAACTTGTTAGCAGCTTCATGTGTGGCACCTTGTCAGAGGCCTACTGAAAATCCAAGGACATTACATCCTGATTCTCTTTTGTCTATCCTGTCTGTTACTTTTCTCCAAGATGTCCAACAGATTTGTCAGGCAAGATTTCCCCTGAAGGAAGCCATGCTGTTTTTGCCCTACTTTATCATGTGCCTCCAAGCACCCCGAAATCTCATCCTTAATAATGGAATCCAGCATCTTCCCAACCACTGAAATCAAGCTAACTGGCCTATAAGAGCAAACACGAGGAAATCTGCAGATGCTGGAAATTCAAACAACACACACAAAAATGCTGGTGGAACACAGCAGGCCAGGCAGCATCTATAGGGAGAAGCGCTGTCGACGTTTCGGGCCGAGACAAAGGGTCTCAGCCGGAAACGTCGACAGCGCTTCTCCCTGTAGATGCTGCCTGGCCTGCTGTGTTCCACCAGCATCTTGTGTGTGATTTAACTGGCCTATAATTCCTGTTCTTCTGCCTCCTTCCATTTTAAAGACTGGATTGAAATCTGCAATTTTCCAGTCCTCTGGAGCTATTCCAGAATCTTGAAAGATCATTACTAATGCCTCCACAATATCTTCAGCCACCTATTTCAGAACCCTGGGGTGTAGTTCATCTGCACCAGGTGACTTTTCTACCTTAGGATCTTCCAGCTTTCCCAAGCATCATCTTAGTAACAGCAACTACACTCACTTCTGCCGCAGGACGCAGTCTAATTTCTTATGTACTGCTAGTGTCTTCCACACTGAAGGCTGTTAAGTTCCTTTGCCATTTCTTTGTCCCTCATTCTTTGCTCTCCAGCATAATTTTCCAGAGTTTTGTTATCCACTCTTACCTCTCTTTTACTCTTTATCTATCTGAAAATAAACTTTGATATTTTTGACTAACTTATGTTTTTTGTATTTGCCTTCTGCTGGTTTTTAAAAGCTTCCCAATTCTCTAACTTCCCACTAAATTTTGCTATATGTCATTTCTTTGCTTTTAAGCTGTCTTTGACTTCCCTCGTCAGCCAGTTACCTCATCCTCGCTTTAAATGTTTCTTCTTTAGGATATATCTATCCTGCATCTTCTGAATTCCCCCCAAAAACGCCAGCCATTGGTGGTCCCTGCTGGTGCCTCCTTCAAATCAACTTTGGCCAACTCTTCTCTCATACCTCTGTAATTCCTTTTATTCCGCTGTAATACTGATAAATCTGACTTGAAGCATGGGGAGTGCTTTGATCTCTGGTAAATAAGGTACCTTACAAAATTGGTTATGCGCAGTCAGTATAGGGTTTACAAAATTCTCAATAGACACTTTATACTCAAGATATCTTGATTTTTGACTAACGTTAGATTTAAAAGTTTGGTTGCCGGTGGGAGGGGTAGGTTGATTTCCCCAGAAAAGCTCATCCAAGTGTCATTCACATAGTTATTTTTATAATCTGTGGTAAACATATTGATGTTGCTAAAGAACAGTGTTACATGTGGTGTAATTGCCTGCTTGATTTTTCAAATGATTACTATTCAAATGCCACTTGCCTATTCCAATTTTAATAATAATGGAAAACTAAAAATAGCAGCTTCTGATGCAAAGGCATTGTTATTCCGGGCAGTGGTAAATCAGTAAAGTTTTTTTTACGCATTGTACACCAATGATTCAGCCACCGTTGTCACTGATGATTCAGTATTAAAACAGCTCTTCTTCTGTCTGGAAAATGCAGCGCCACACTGGGGAGGCAAGAGAGGAAAGACAACACCTCCCTCTGAAGAGGCGCTGCACCATCAAGAGGGCAATGCCGAAGGAGCACTCCATTATCAGATGGCAATGTTGAGAGAGTGGACTAGCGTTGGAGAGAGGCCAGGCCAGTAATTGAAGACAGACCATTTGCTGCTGGATCTGTTTTTGTAAAGCAAAATATAGGTACATCTGATGTGATCCCAGCTTTGGTCATTTACTTCCAATGTATTAGTCATTAAAAAGTACAGCAGAGAAACATCAATGTACCTACCCAAACTTCTCTTAAACGTTGAAATTGAGCTTGCATGCACCACTTGCACTGGCAGCTCATTCCACACACTCGTGATCTTCTGAGCGAGATCGTTTCTCTCATTTTCCCCTTAAACTGTTCACCTTTCATCTATAACCCATGACTTCTAGTTGTAGTCCCACTCAATGTCAGTGGGGAAAAAAAGCCTGCTTGCATTTGTCGTATCTATACCCCTCATAATTGTGTATACCTCTATCAAATCTCTCCTCAATATTCTATGTTCCAAGGAGTAAAGTCCTAACCTTTTCAATCTTTCCTTATAACTCAGGTCCTCCTGTCCCAGCAACATCCTTTTAAATTTTCCTTGTACTCTTTCAACCTTTAATGGATGATCAAAACTGCACAAAATACTTCAAATTAGGCTTCACCAATATCTTGTACAACTTCAACATCCCAATTCCTGTATACTTCCATCAATCTCCCCCAAGTAATTCCAGCCAGCCTTGATGAGGCTGGGATCAGAGCTGTTGAGGCCATTCTATATAAAACCATATAAAACAATCTAGGGTCTCTAAAGCTTTTTGCATAGTGTTTTGTGCTTTGGAGACAATTTAAAGTGAACATTTACTCTACTAACTTGCATACTTTTGAGATATGATAAAAACGGGCATCCAAAGGGAGCTCATGTGGTCAAATGTAGTGTGTACTATCTGTGTGGAATTCGCAGAGATCATGATTGAACGTGCATCTTGGGTGCTGTGAGGCAGTGGTTCTGCTAGCTACCTGCCTTAAAGCAGTTTCTTAAAAGATGTTGAGCTGGGGTGTGGGTTCTGTTTCCCACATCCACAAGGATTCCCCAGACATGCTTGATCAACGTATTTCATTGTGGGTGCCTGGTTTCACGTAGTTTGTAACTTTTTTAGTTTTGCTCAAAGCCGGTGTCCAAGAGCTTTTGCTCTAAGTCTTAAATCCCACCATCTTGTGTGCGAAGAAATGGGGAAATGTTTTGGGTCCCATGGGAAGTAAAGGAATAACAATTTAGCGCTATGTAGCTACATAACTATGTAGCTCTTTGAGCCTTCTGTGATTCATTTTGCTGCTTTAAACTTTATTTGACCTAAATAGGACTAAAATGCAACAAAACATTTTGGTTTGGAATGCTCACTTTCTAGGTAATGAGACATTTGACTTGTCATGGCAGGTTCCCCCACCCAAACATCATGACAGGGAATACAACTTCTATATCGAAGGACACCTGGGACACTGTCTTGAGTTTACTTTAAGGGTTGGTCTCTGAAACATTGTGATAAATAGGGAGGGGGAAGGTTTAGAGATGAAGCACATTAAAACAACACCATCAAACTGAGAACACAGTAGACATACATTAGCACAATGATCCACCTATTTTCTTTTGGTATTTATTTATTTACAAGACATTCTTGGCATAGCAGTTGTTTATTTCCCATCATTGATTACCTCTGAGAAGGTGCAGGTGAGTCACTTTGAACAGTTGTAGACCATCTGGTGAGGGTACTTCTAGTGTCATTAGGTAGGGAATTGTAGAATGTAGACTCAGTCATGCTGAAGTAACTATGACATATTTCTGGTAAAATAATGGGTCATTTGAATAAGAATTTGCAGGTAGTGGCATTCCCATGTGCAAATTGTCTTTGTCTTGCAGGTGGTATAAGTATTTTTGGAGAAGGGAAAAGGAAAAGGAAAAGGGAAAGGAATTGCATCAGCACCGGACTCCGGAGCAAAGGTTCCCAAGTTCGAATCCAAGTTGAGCCACTCCCGAGAACGCTTTCCATCCGTGGCAGGTTGAGTGTCGAGCTAGCCACTTGGCCTCGTTTAAAAAAAAAACAAGGGTCGAGTCAGGAACGTTCATGTCGTGACCCGATTAATCCGAAAGGAGACCAATCATGACACCACGCACCAGACAAGATTGGCTGAATGTCTGGTGTGACAAGCTAAAAAAAACTGGAGTTCAAAGTAGCACCTCTTCCTCGCTACCTAAATATAAGACCATATGGTACAAGTGAGATTAGGAAAATGAATGAAGCTTGTATGAAGAAAAGTTGGGGGTGGCGTGTAGAAGATGTTGCTTAGAGCTAGTGAGGGAGTTATGAAGGTTCTGGTGATAGCACAATCAGAAGCGAAGTTGAGGACTAAAGTTTTGGAGATATTAGTGTCACTGTGCAGAAAGGTGAATGGAATTGTTGGTGCTTTGGCTTGAAACCCTGCTTCAATTCCTTTCCCTACACTGATGTTGCTTGACATGCTGAATTGCTGCAGCAGATCGTTACTTCAGATCCTCTTGTATCTGTAGAAGGTAAATATTTGAATTGCAACTTTTCGGGGAAGTCACTAGCATACTGACATGCTCAAAATTAGTGACATTCCCCATGGGTTAAAGAAGATGGCAGGTTGAAGGTTACTACTAATGGATCATTTCTGTTGATAAAAGTTATACTCATGATTGAGACTGTAACTAGTGGGACAATTCCCTAACGATTAGCAAAAACCCACAACCAAATGAATGTTTCTTGTTCTGCAACCGCTATATTTCATCTTTAATATCATTTTCATCCCTCACACTACAACAGGTTTAAAGTCTGACAATGTAAAGGTTATTTTAAATTGCCTTATTAGGATCTACAGCTACTTGCCTAGAATTTTACGAAGTTGTTGACACAGATAATACTAATTTATAAGTGATGTTAAAGACCCCAAATACAATGCTTAGAGAATCTCTGACCCTTTAAGAATATTTGGTGTTAGAGATCTTTTTCCAAAGTAGTGTTTTGATGTTGTTCAACAGCAGTGAATGATGTACCTCCATCTGGCTTGCTAAGCCATTCAGAGTCATGCAGGTTTGTAAATGTTTTTGTAGTTCATCCCTGAAATCAGTAGGTGCTCCGTACAGCAGATATTCCTGCAGTAAACCACAAATTTTGGCCAGATTTGGCTGTATCAGTTCAGTATTGCATTGCTTCATGAGTTTGTCACAAGTTGCTATGCAGTCCTTTCCGTGTGTGCAGTCTGTGTTGTGTTCACAATGACGCCCTTTATAGAAATCTTTAAGCGTCATCTCTGTTACCACCTTCCTGAGGTTAACCATTTTAAAATCATATTTCTCATTGTAGCCGATGTTACCTGGGTCGGTGTCGCAGATATAAAAACTACCGTAAGTGCCATGAAAAATCTCCTCCACAAATTCTAGGAGTCCAATGGTGATTTCTGCTCGCCTGGGCCATGCAGGAGCAAACCATTGGTTCAGGCTCTTCTGCAACACTGAGGGTAAAACTGCCTCAAGGAAATGTGGCACCTTGATGCTGTAGAGGGAGTGGTAGGGGATCTTCTCGGTGATGTACAAATCTCCACAGAAGCCCAGCAACTGTGCTGTGTGTTCTTTCTCATGCAGAGAAACTATCAATAAAAACTCATTCAGCTGAAGCAAAGCCCAGATAGACTTTGCTTCTGCTAATGACACCTTCTTGTCCTGGTTAATATCAGCCATGCTGATTATTCTGGTAACAAGGTTTCCAAGTGATTGTTGATCTCCAAGACTAGCCTGAAATAAAGTGAAAGCATTGTGATTGACAGCATTGCAGGAATACTAAATACAGTTTCAAAGTAAAAACAAGAAAACTGAGTATGGATTGGTGTGAAACTTATAGGCTATTTGTCAGTGGGAATACGGTTTAGAGGAGGAGAAAGCTGAAAGCTAAACCAAACAGTGACTCGATAAGGAGTTTTGGGGGAAGAGGTTCATAAGCTGTCTGTGGTGAGCTGGTGTGTTTAATGATGATGGACGAATCCTGGTGTGAATGGTGTTGTCTGGAGGTCAGATGTGAATATGTGTTAGAAGCCTTTTAGGAATATTTGAATAAATTATCTTAAAATCATGGTTCTACTGTTTAAGGTTGGGCATCAAGTAAAAGAAACAAAGCACCTTTCTGCTATAAAAGGACTGGTACAGGATCATCAGTGCAGTACAAGTTTACAGAAGACCAGGAAGGGTTTCTAGGATTTTGCAAAGAGGCAAGTGAGTGTTCTTAATGCCCCCTCTTTATCCCCATTATTTGTCTGGATCTGATAGAATACCTAAAGATCCTTCTATATGTAAACAAGGTAATATTCACTTCTGAGGAGTTTGGTACGACTAGGAAGGGTTCCACCCTGCATCTACTTTCATCAAGTAGATTTTGAGCTTAAATTTTGATTTGCCTGAAGCAATTCAACTCATGACAGATCCCGAATCTGATTCAATAAATTAGAACTTCAGAATCCGAGATGCTTGATAGAAAATCCTATTAAACCAACCTTTAGGAATGTTAGCAGCATCTCCTTGAACTCCTCCATTGAGGTACCTCTAGTCGGTTTGTCGAACAGCACAACATCTCTCCGAGGCAGAGTCTCTGGGTTTAGGTCCGCTCTGAAGGCATCTTCTATCCCACACTTAATAATGACTTCCTTCCCTCTCCATATACCACTATAAACCTAGGAGAGGTTCAGACATTACAGGATGAAGATGGTATTACTGCCCTTGGCATCACAACCCACCTTCACCACATCTCATTGTACCTCTTGCATTTCTCAAGACCAGCTGTATTTTACTGAATGTATCAGTGATGAGCAATGTGGATTACTGAGATTCTCAATGGCAGTTTGTGTGATCAGAAAAGCTCATATGGAGAGAGAGGGGGGAAATGAAGATTGATTCAAATTGACCAACCAATGTGACATTAATGGATTGACTAAACATGGTAATTAACCTAGCAATTTCAAACGGGTCCAGATACAGGGCAAAACAAGAAGTCTGAAAATCATTGGTCCAAAGTCACCAATGCCTCCAAGGTAGCAGTATCCACTCTTAATAGTATGTTGTATCTTAAAAAGTAATTTCCCAAAATGTGTATTCAAGCTATGGCCTACATATATCTGTCAAAAATGTTCATTAGATTCTTTTATGCTCAACTAACACATTGAACAATACAATCTCATAGAAGTACTCTTTCTAATGCCAAGTACAGCTGGTAGCATTCTTGTGTCTGAGTCACACTTCATCGAAGAAAGTGAGCTCTGAATCTAACCTGCATTTGCAAGAAGAGATGCGTAATGTAATGATAAAATCTACTTTGTTTGTCATTCTGTTCTGGTGGATGCATATGGTCCCATAACACTGACTATGGATGAGTACATCCACGCTGAGCCGGTGAATTTTGAAAATGCCGGTGTCGCGAAAAAACGATAGGTGTCCACACCAGGCGTTTCTGAAAATACCTCCGTCCACATTAAAACGGGTATTTGGGTGAATCTCCTCCTACTGGGCACGTGCACAGGACACAGCTACAGAAAACAAGCAAAGAAGAAACGGTATACTATTTCCGTTTCCTCCTCTTAGTTCAAGAAAACAATGAAATGCCACGCTGCCGCCACCAACTGTTCCAGCACATCATGACAGAGTTTTTAAAAAGCTCCAGTTACCCTGTACACACTACACCACCCAGCTGGCGTTTTCAGATTTACACACTCTGGAGAGCATTTTAGAAAAGCTCCATTTTCGGGGGAGGAAAACGCCATTTCAGTGTGGACAGAGAGTCAAAACAAAGAGAAAAAGCTTCAGTTATGGATCTATCCGGTCTAGTGTGGACGAGTCATACAAAATGAACACAAATTATTCAGCCCACCCAATCAATGGATCTTTGCCCTTTGCCCAGGACAGAGGATATCTTTGCAAATCTTTCTGGAGGAAAACACTTAAGCAAAGTGGACTTAGCTGAGGCCTACCTACATACAGAGAAAGAAGAGTCCAAGGTGTTTCTCACCATTAACACTCTCAAAGGACTTTGTCACGCTAGGCTCATTTTTGGAGTAGCATCTGCGTCTGCACTCTGACAAAAAGCTAGGAACAGGTGTTGCAAGGCTGCCTGGACACTCAGTGTTATCTGGATGACATCATTGTTACCAGTAAAGATGATAAGGAACATCTCCAAAATCTCAAGGCTGTGGAAGATTACGTGCTCAGAGCACGTCGCAACAAGTATGAATTCTTTAAACCAAGCATCACTTACTGTGGTTGCACTATTGACGCACAAGAATTAACGCACGTGTGCTGAGAAAATTCAAGCAGTGGTGGATGCTTCAAGACCAAACAATGTGTCATAGATGCAGTCCTTTTTAAGATTTGTTAATTACTGTAACAGTTTCCAGCCAAACCTAGCTACTGTGCTCCACCCCTTGAACTCATTACTACAGATCAGGAAGAAATGGCAGTGGGTGAAGCAGTGTGAGGTGTCTTTTAGAAAGGTAAAGGAAATAATGATTTCAGACACTGTACTCCCACATTATGATTCACACTGTCCAGTGAAGCTTCCCTGTAATGCCTCACTATATGATACAGATGCACTCATGTCCCATGTTATGAGTGATGGAAGTAAAGGCCTTTGCATCACATTCCCTTACCTCTGCAGAGAAAAATTATGCATAGATCGAGAGAGAGGCTTTGAGCCTCTTTGGGGTGTAAAACACTTTAACCAGTACTTGTATGGGAGACAGTTAACCCTCGTTACTGATCAACAACCATTCATGTCAATTTTCTGTCCACAGCAGGGTGTTTCACTAACAGCAGTAGCATAAATATAGAGCTGGCCTCTGGTTCTTGGAGGACACAATTACAAGATTGAATTCAAGAAGACAACTAAGCATGGAAATGCTGAAAGATTGTCCCATTTACCCTTGGAATAGAAAGTACCTGAAAAAATTTTACTCTTTTGTATTCTCCCTAATGGAAATGAAAGTATGCCTATTACAGCAGAGATGATCCAAAGAAAACCCCACACTGTCTTAGGTCTACAAGGCCACCCAAAATGGTGGGAATATGCAACAGAAACTCCCTATTTTTACCAGTGGCGGGATGAACTTGCCCTTAATGGAGGTTGCCTTGTGTGGGGGGGCTGAGAGTTGTATCATCCAAGCTGAGAGCTAAGAAGTGTTAGAGGAGCTACATGCTGGTCATCTAAGTGTGGTTAAAATGAAAGGGCTGGCTTGAAGCTTTGTCTGGTGGCCCGGGATAGATCAGCAGATTTAGCAGCTTGCCATGCACTGTTCGGGATGCCAACATGCCCAGAAGATGCCAAGAGCAGCACCTCTCCATCCCTGCAAATCACCTGCACTGTCCTGGCTAAGGATTCAAGTAGATTTTGCCAGACCATTTATGGGCACAAACTTCTTGATAGTAGTAGGTGGAGGTACAAAGTGGCCAGAAGTATTCCCAATAGCCTCTGCTACAGTCTTGCATACTGATGTGTTGAGAAGCCTCTTTTCAAGGACAGATGTTCCAGAACACTTAGTGAAAATGGACCACAGTTTGTTGTGGAACAGTTTCAAGTCATTCCTGAAAATGAATGGAATCAGATATATAATATCTGCACCGTATCATCCAGCTACAAACGGCTTGGTGGAAAAGTGTGTCCAGAGTCTAAAGCATGAACTATGAGCAATGTCAGCAGAACACACTACACTGACATTCAATCAGAAGCTTGTCAATTTCCTCCTTGCATATTGCAATGCAGCACACTCCACAACCAACAACTCACCAGCTGTGCTGTTCCTGGGTTGTTGTTTGCAATCACACTCGGATCTCCTCAGACCCAATCTCAGAAGGAGTATGAAGGGCAACAGCTGAGACAAATTCTTAAACTAGGAGGTTCGATATTTCACTCCTGGACAAGCAGTCCAGGCGAAGGAACTAGAGGTCATCAAAAAATGGGTACTTGGAAAGATTAAGGATAGAATTTGAATCACCCTTCTACATAGTAGAGATTGTGCCTGATATCATCAGGAGATGACACATCGATCAGTTGAGAACAGAGTCAATTGTTAGGGAAGAAAGGTGGTCTGAGCTGTCTGAACCATTTCCTGCAGTCCCAGAGTCAATTCCTACAACCTTCCTAGAGGAGGCCCCACTCCAGAATCTGAGACTGTTTTCACAGCCACAAGTCTCACCTGGCACAGTGATTAAATATTTGGGCCTGAATGGTACAACTTAAAATTTACTATGCTGTGAATGTCTGTATAGTAGTTGTATTATATACATAATGTGTATATGGTTGAGATGCATTCTATATTGAGTTGGAGTTTATAGCTAAGCAAGGAGGAATGTTGTGTATTTAATATATTAGTAATATCTGAGTAGCACTGTAAATATATTGATTAAGCATTCTTTGTTTACATAATACATTGCGAGTTATGCGTAAAAGTACATCATCATGCTACCATGTGATTTCTGCACACCTTGCTTAAAGTAAAAAAAAAGTTAGTTTCGCATTCCAGCTGTGTTTTTTGCTTTTAATTAATTTTGGAGTTCCAAAACAATAATCTTCTTCACTGAGGCGATTCAAATGCTCATCTAGACAAATACTGCCACTAACTCTGTTTCCAACACTCCCAGGCAGTACATTCCAGGTACTCACCACTTACTGGGTGAAAAAGATCACCTTCACATCCCCTCTATATCTCTTCACCCTTACTCTAAACCTATGTCCTCCAGTTTTATTTACCTCTAATATGAGGAAACATTTCCTGCAGTCTGTCCTATCAATATCTCATAATTTTATGTAACTCAATGTAACACCACTTTAATATCCTCTGCTTCAGGAAAATAGACTTTGCCTCTCCAGTTTGTCCTTAAAATTTAAACCCATCATCCCTGGAAATATCCTGATGAATCTTTCCAGCACTATCACATCTTTTCTATGGCATGGTGACCATAATTGAATGCAGTACTACTGGACATTTAAGTCTTTTAACCAAAAATATCCTTTAAACACACATGATTCATTATCTTAGTTAGCTGTTTATTGGATCTTTCATTGCACAACCTGGCTGCTTTGTTTGTTAATAAATCCACATTGTTTCTACATCAAAATAATTCATTGATTGTGAAGTCTTTTGATGGGTATTGAAGATGGAAGGTGGTGCGTTGGTGCAAGTTCTTACATATTAATCTTTCACCTAGTCTCAACTACTACTCCTGGAGGACCACAACCTTGTTGTAGTTTGGAGGCTTGCATGTCTCAAGGACACAGAGAGCTATGTTGGCTGGAGTCTGAGCTTTATGCTTTAGGATAGAGGACAAAGAGTGGTCCACTGGCCCTCCATGTTTGGGGGTTCAACTCAGGGCTAAGACCTCTCCTTGACCAGTAAAACAAAATTGTTATGGAAACACCAATGAGGAATTCTTCATCTGAGTGTGACAGCATTCCCAAGTCTCCACCCAGGACTTGCACGGCTAACAATAGTGAAAACTGAGAGGAAACTACTGACACGATGAAGGAAGCCCCGCACAACACCAGAGATGGAGGACCTTCATTGCTGCCCTAAACGCCAGTGGTATAACGGGCAGTAAGTGAGTGAGTAGTATCAACTACTGCATACTGCCTTGGAAGGCTTAGAAAGTTAATTACTACTTAATTGGGTTCATTCAATTCCATTCACCCACATTAGTTATCATTCTAGTGATGCCACAATTAGTGTTCAAACTTCCTCAGAGTATGATGTCACTGTTGGTGACCTGGAGCCATATTCTTTAAGTTAATACTTCTGAGAAATGATTTGACTGTTAAAACATATTAAAATAAGTTATATTTATGTGCTTTCTCAAACGGTCTTTATACACTCCCCTCCACCTCTTAAGATTGCCATGTTCACAAATGATAACGTCTGGATTCATTTAACTTCTGTTAGGCTTGGCCTAATATCTTGAGAAACACAGGATCACAAATGAACATAAAAACCATATTCCAGATTCACCTCCAATAATACTTATTGTAATTTGATACTAGCTTAGCTTGGAGTTTTATTTAATTGTTTCTAAGAAATTCATGTTACCTTTGAAGGAGGAAAAGAGGTGGATTAAACCTGGAACTGGACTGCGATGAGAATGTATGACAGCTCCTCAATGAGTGATATACAAACTATCTCCTGTGCCTTTCTTATGATTACTAACTCTAGCTACAGATTATGATTACTAACTCTAGTACAGATTAGCAATAAAGACAACTGTTGTCAATTCATTTCATAGGAACACCCTCCAAAATCTCATTTGGGAAAATGCAATAAATTGCTGCGCAAGTTGACTCTGTGGTTAAGAAAGCATATGGTGCATTGGTGTTCATCAATTGTGGAATTGAGTTTAGGAGCCGAGAGGTAATAATGTAGCTACACAGGACCCTGGTCAGACCCCACTTGGAGTACTGTGCTCAGTTCTGGTCATCTCATTATAGGAAGGATATGGAAACCATACAAGAGGTGCAGAGGAGATTTACAAGGATGTTGCCTGGATTGGGGAGCATGCCTTATGAGAATAGGCTGAGTGAACTCGGCCTTTTTTCCTTGGAGTGTCGGAGGATGAGAGGTGACCTGATAGAGGTGTATAAGATGATGAGAGGCATTGATCATGTGGATAGTCAGAGGCTTTTTCCCCAGGGCAGAAATGGCTAGCATGAGAGGGCATAGTTTTAAGGTGCTTGGAAGCAGGTGCAGAGGAGATATCAGGGGTAAGTTTTTTTTTTACACAGAGTGGAGAGGGCGTGGAATGGGCTGCGATGGTGGTGAAGGCGGATACGATAGGGTCTTTTAAGAGACTCCTGGACAAGTACATGGAGCTCAGAAAAATAGAGGGCTATGGGTAACCCTAGGTAATTTCCAAGGTAAGGACATGTTTGACACAGCTTTGTAGGCTGAAGGGCCTGTATTATGCTGTAGGTTTTCTATGTTTCTAACCTCCCTTTTACATGTAGAATTCCCTTTGCACTCTTGATACCAGTGAGTCATGTGCTCATCGACCTCTGATGAAGCAAATACATCTTAAAATGCTTGTTTTTTAAAAACTCAGCTTGGGTCCAAGGTCCTGAATTTCAGGTACCCATTTTTACTCCATAGCAGTTTGGGGACAGGGCAGCCTTAGATCTTGTTCTGAGTTGTAGAAAACCCAAGTCCAGATCCATGGAAGGGAATTGTTTAAATTTGCCTTTTATATTATACAGGAACTGGGCCGTGTTGGCCTGGCTATTTGATGTTCCTGTGTGTAAACATGCCTCCCAGTGCCTATTGAGCCCAGCTGTCAACCATAATGTGCAAACATTTGTATAAACACTGATACTAGCTTCATCAATAAATCAAATACCTGATTCACAGGGTTTGATGATAGGCATTGTTGAAACAGCAACTTGTTTTCTTCACACAAGTCCTTGCATGCAGATCCAGAAATAATTCCTTTCTTATAACGATCACACTGAGAGAGAATCATATTGTAGGTCAAAGTGCTTTTAATAATTATTACCAACAACAAGGAGATTCCAATTTTGAGATATATGAAACATCCCATTCATAGTTCAGTGAACAATGGACTTTAAGCCCAGGGCTCAAAACTGGGCCAGTTTCTCTTCTGATATTGTTAACAGTTCCATCTTGCCTCTTATCATTCATTGTCCTAGATACTCAGGGATCTTGCTTTTGAGTTTGGAGATCCAAGATAGAAGTTCAGATCTAGAAGAAATTGCATGAAATTATAGTATAGGCACCCGTTAGTCTCGAAAGACCATGGATTTGCACCTTGGAAAGTTTCCAGGGTGCAGGCCTGGGCAGGGTTGTATGGGAGACCGGCAGTTGCCCATGCTGGAGACATGCTGCAAGTCTCCTCTCTCCACGCCACCGATGTTGTTCAAGGGAAGGGCAAGGGCCGATACAGCTTGGCACCTGTGTCGTCGCAGAGCAATGTGTGGTTGAGTGCCTTGCTCAAGGACACAACACGCTGCCTTAGATGAGGCTCGAACTAGTGACCTTCAGATCACTAGACCAATGCCTTAACCACTTGGCCACGTGCTAACACTGCATGAAATTAGAGGATTCAATAAATATCATTTTTCTCATTATAGAATATAGAATTGCACAGCACAGGACTAGGCCCTCAGCCACCATATTGTGCTGAATCAATGAAGCTAATGATCCCTAATTAAACTAATCTCATCTCTGACACATGGTCCATTCTCTGCATGTTCAAGTAGCTATCTACGATCCTCTTAATGTCTCCTATCACTCCTGCTTTAACTACTATCCTTTGCAGTGCATTCCAGGTATACTATTTGTTACGTACTCGTGACACGTGACAGTGGTACCCTTGTCACGTGACTGGGGTTGAAGTTATACTGGACTTGAGGTAATGGTCTTGTGATGGTGGAGTGACGTCATTTTCCCGCCAGTAGAGGTCATGTGACAGTTTTTTTTAACAGGGTATAAAAGGAAGACCCCACCCTGTGGGGAGGGGCAGTTCGTGGCTGGATTTGCCATGTTGACTTCATGCCACTGCGTGATTTAATGTGATGACGCGGTTTAGTTGAAAGATGAAGTCTTATTTAATGCCTAAAGTTTAAAAGGTCATTGCCAGCAGTTTCTTACAATACTGCTAGTGGAGAGTGAATATCGGAGTTCGGAAGTTAAAGATCGAGGAGAATTGATTTTCGAAGGTGGAATGGTTTCGACCTGGTGTGATCCTCATTCGGAAGGATTTCGTTGACTGTTCTCGTGTTAATCTCTGCTGGGATAGCAGGAGATTGAGGACAGAGTGTGGAAGAAGAGGTCAGTGCCTTTAAACCGTTACGTTTCATAAAATTCTACGTGGGAAGAGTTCAACGCCGGTGATTGAAGGACAACGACGTGGAAGAGAATTTAAATCGCCTTTAAAAAAAAAAGTCTCTCCTTTTAAATGGACTGTGAGCATTTTGAACTTCCGGCATATCGCTTTAAGAACTGTTCTTGCTGCATCGCTTTAAGAACTGTGAAGCTGCCGCACAGCAGCTGTTTTCTGGTTACGTTAGTGTTTGTTTACTTTTGGGGGGGATTGTTTTCAGTGTTTAATAAACGTGTTATTTATTATAAAAACCCTTGCCTAACTCACATATATTTATTGTTGCCTGAATACGTAACATATTCTGTGGGGGGGGGGGACTTTGATCCCCAATCTCCTTTGAACTCCCACCCTCACCTCAAATGCATGCCCTCCAGTAACGTACATGTGATTTTGTGCAGTTACACATATCATACGATCCTGATGCAGGCTATGGCATTGACATATCACACTTTACAAGATGATACTGGATAACATTGATCTGCAAATCTGACCACTTTTAAATCAGTTTGCTTATTCTGCTTCTGATGTTTTACTTTCTTATTGATTTTTCTATAAATTAAGTACTATTTTTAATAACTCAGCATCAATTATTGAGCTAATTCTTCAGTCATACGACATGCATTGATTGAAAACAGCAAATTTGTCCAAAGCTGTAATACTTACAATGATCATTTGGCAGATATGACCTCGGCACAATTCTGAATAGGAGGAGTAGTGCATATAAAGCACCCAGCTGCCAAGCAAGATTCCTAACCACATCAAGAACAGGTACTTCACTTTGACACCAGGGAGGCGCTTCTGTCAAGAAAAAAAATAGTGTAAGTCCCAAATAGCATCTATTACAGCTCATCACACAGCTTCACTGCTACAGGTTGTATTAATTACCAAAGGAGGATAATGAATATGTGGGATCACCAGCCAGTGACTTGATGGAAAATGACAACATTGTCAGTTTTAAGATTGCACTTGGAAAACACGAAGATCTTTTGGCTGCTGTAAGTTTCCAAGGAAGGTGGACAATTGGGAATGTGTATAACCCAGTTAATGGAAATGTCCCTTCTATCTGTGTTAAGGAGAATCCGTGGTGGCTGTTACATTCATCTGGTGATTGGATTTGTTGCATGCAGCTAATGGAAGTGAAGGGGATTTTGCATGTGGCCACTGGGGTGTTTTCATTTGCTGTGGCTGAAGTGGTTTACATGCATCCATTGAGGAGAATACAAGCTGAATCCATGGAGGGAGTTGTCTTCATCCAGAAGAGGAGCACTCAGATAATCGGATCAGAAAGAAAACATTTTTCACTAAATAAAGCAGATTGGGAGAGGAGGTAAAAGCCAGTCTGATCTGACAAGATAGAAGGGAATAGTAGATTGTAAAATGCAGAAGTGGGGACTGGAATCAATGGTGAGAGGAGAAAATACAGACTGGAGTCACTCATGTGGCCTTGAATCTTGTATTGAACTGGGGTTTGCCCATGCACTCTGTGTCAGACTGTAATTGAACAGGTAAAATCTGAAAGTTAATTAAATTTGACGATACATTTTGGTTTAGAGAGGGAAAAAGATATTCAATTCCATGTCCCACCAAAGCAATCACCTGAACTTCACAGGAATCTTTGAGTGTGCAGACCTCCCTCATCTCAGAACTAAATCTGAATTCATCTTGTACTGGTTGTGACTTAAAACTGCTTCAGAAAATTGAACAAGTGGTCCAGCCTGTGACTTTGGGACATAAAAAGTCCAATGATAATATTTCCAGAACAGGAGAACTCATAAAATTGCACAAGCGGAGGAATTTGGTACTGTAAAGAGCCATCCATTCCCTGGATCATTCAAAGCCCAGCAAGTGGTTCTTTTTGGCAACGTACCTTTTTGAAATTACTAATAAATTAATATCCAAAATCCTTTCAGATAGAACATTCCACTTCTCCCAATATTCTTGACAAGGCATAGCTTTAAACAAATATCATTAAGTATCCACTGCTGTCGATAGGCTTGACTTTGTTGAAAGAGGCTTCTGTATTTGACTTTATTAACATATTTTCCTCAGTGCTGAGTGTGAATCATGTTTGAGTTTGAAACTTATTGCATGGAATTATCTGATTTAGAATCACAGAATGAAAAGTCATTCCTTCTCACTTGATTTTTTTTTCACTTTTTAAAGTATTTCTTATGTAACTTATAGATTTTTTAATTTATTGCACTGTTCTGCTGCTGTAAAACAGCAAATTTTACAACATACCGTATGTCAGTATAACAACCCTGATTCTGATGTAATCCATTGAATTTTCTTTCAATTATATATCTAGTTCTCTTTTGTACCTTACTATTGAATCTGCATTTCAAACAAATCGCAGCTCACTGTGTGGCAGCGTTTTCTCATATGACTTCTGCTTCTGTCACCAACGATTCTGTTATGTTATTGCGATCTTGTCTTTATAAACAGCACAATGTCTGACACTTTTCCTGCAATGCCACAGGTGCCCACGTGCTTCACGGTGAGCTAAGTACTTTTGAAACTCTAGTTACTGTGGAAGTGTTGGAAAATGCACAAGCCAGTTTGCACACAATGGATCCAACAAAAGAATTAGGTAATTGCCAACATCAGTTTTAGATGTTGCTTAGAGGAGAAAATACATGATTGGACATTCAGGTAAGCTATTAGCTCTTCATTGAGTAGTACTGTAGCAAATTGATTAATATTTATAATATGGGTACCTTAACATTCACTTACTATGGCACATCCTTTAGTGAAGTGTTCCCTGTTACAGCACAACATTCCTTTAGTTCTAATGTTTCAACAGTGTGTCAGCCCTCATTCCTTTCTGTCTGGCAGTGCCGTGCTGCCTATGGTGTAGCACTTTACAGCACTGCAGAGTGTTAACCTAAATTAAGGGTTTATTATTCTAAAGGTTACATATCAAGAGCCTTTTCAAACATGACAGCAGTATTTAATGGACAAAATAATTCTGTTTTGGATAAGCAAATGCATTATTAGCTGTGCACTGCAATCCCACACCCCAGGGGCATGATAATATCAAATCCTTTGAAACGAAGGAATCATCACTGCCCAGCATGGAGGCAGATGAGGTTACACCACTAACAAATATTTGAACCCTCATCCTTCTTGCTCAGATGAGAGCTTTTGATTATAAGGATTAGTACAGACTACAATGGAAATAAACTAGAGGAAACCGGTTGGGTGATGTAGGACATAAACATAGACCAGCACAGAAAGGGAACATGTCCTTTGACCTGCAATGTTGCGCTGAACTGATTACATTAGTAACCAAATGCTCAACTACACTAATCCCTTCTGCCTACATAATACCCATTTCCTGCCCATTCATATGCCTATCTAAGAGCCTCTTAAATGGCCCTACCATAATTGTCTCAAGTACTGTACCACCCAGTGTATTTTATGCACTTGACAGTCTCTTAAAATACTTGATCCACACAACTCCTTTGAACCTACCCCCACCCACTTTAAATGTATGTCCTCAGGTATTAGATATTTAAACCCTTTATAATCTTATAAACCTCTATCAGATCTCCCCTTAGCCTCTGATGCTCTACAGAAAACAACCCAAGTTTGTCCAACCTCTCCTTATAACCCATACCCTCAGATCTAGGCACCCTCATCTTAATGAGGGCAATCTTGTGCACCCTCTCCAAAGCCTCGAATCTTTTCCACAATGGGGTGACCAGAACTGAATGAAATTCTTCAGATGCGGTTTAACTGGACTTTTATAAAACAGTAACATAACGTCCCATCTCATGAATGCAATTACTCAACTAATGCAGGCAAGCAAACCACATGCCTTCTTTAACACCCTATCAACCTGTGTAGTCACCTTCAGGGAGCTATTAACTTGGGCACCAAGATCCCTCCGCTCATCAACATTGTTAGGAGTCTTGCTCTTAACAATGTACTGTCTCTTTACATTTAATCTCCCAAAGTACACTTCACATTTAAACTCCAGTTGCAACCCCTTGCCAGCCTACTACACTATCCACACCACCATCATACTTTGTATCTTCTGTAAACTTACTCACACATCTTCATTTTTATCCACGTAATTTTTATAGATCATAAGAAGTCCCAGTACAGATCCCAGCGGAACACTACTAATCATGGACTCCAACCAGAATAAGTCCCATCAACCAATACACCCTGTCTTCTGAATTCAAATGGCTAATTCACCATGGATCTTAGTCTTCTGGATGAGCTTCCTATGAGGGACCTTGAACAACATTTTACTAAAATCTATGTAGACAACCTCCACAGCTCTATCTTCATCAATCACCTTTTTCACCCTCTCAAAAATCCAATCAAATTACACCACACAAATCCGTGTTGACTGTCCTTAATTAAGCCGTGATTTTCCAGTTACTCACAAATCCTATACCTAAGAATCTTCTCCAGGAACTTCCCTACCACATGAGACTTGCAAATCTATAGTTTCCAGGATTATTCCTGTTTTCCGTCTTGAATAATGTGGCTAGAGAAGATATTGGTCAAGACCCCACCAATCTCATCTCTTAACTCTCTCAATAAGGGTCTTGGAACTTATCCACCTTGATGTTCTTTAAGAGACCCCACACTACCTCCTCCTTTATCTCAAAATATCCTAGTACATTAGCAGGATCCACACTGACCTCTCTGTCCTCCACATCTTTCTTGGTAAACACTGATAAATATTTGGTAAATACAGGTTAAGTTCTCATTTGGACTTCACACACATTGTCTGCCTCCAAGCACATGTTCCCTCCATTACAGTTGAGTAATCCTACCCAAAGGGACAAACAATGGGTGCAGACTAGAGGTACTGAGACTAGTGACACACTGTATATCACATAAGCTCTAACATTTAGATTCACTGGTCCAACTTTCACAGAAATCTGCAAGAAAGTGAGGATGTATTTCGCTAAAGTTCCCAGTATTCCATCTAAAGTATATACTTGATATTACAATTGAGTTAATGAGGAAGAGGAACTAGGAAATAAAGGGTAGTTTGATAAGAGATGTTTAAAGGGATACAAACCAAACATGGGCACTAGTTTGCTGGGCAGCATGGTCAGGATGGATGAGTTGGACCAAGAGGCCTGGTTCCATTTTATGATTTCAATTAAGATGGCAAGTTAGGGAAGTGGTGTGAGCTCTGGGAAAGAGGGTGGCTTGGGACAGTTTCAGACCCTGCCCCATCTCAGTGAAGTGGACTTTATACACTTGCTACCTTGTTTACTAATCTGCTCAGGATCTCAGCCCTCCCAGCTTGTGGCACCTCCAGACATCTCTGACCATCACCAAACTGTACCTCTTCATCGCCGGCGCGAATGGCCTCAGCTACTCGACACAAAAGCTTCGGAAATCCCTTTTTTTAAAACCCTCTTATCCTTTTGTGACTAGTTTTAAAGCCGACCCCTTTTTGCACAGCTTGTGGTCACCTGCCCTGACATCTCTTTATTTGGCTGCGTGACAATTTTCGCTGGATGAGGCTCTACTATGTTAAATGAGGTTGCATTACCGCGAACTGTAGTTGCTGGGTTGCTTGGGGTCTCCCGGACGGTAACGCTATCGATGCTCGATTTGGGGCTGGGGGGTGTCGGCGATTTCCCGGTACCCCTTCCCTTGCCCTCCCTCCCTCCCCCCACATTAAAAGCCCGGACTCCTGAGTACCTGCAGAGCCCTAGAGAACGGGCAGAAGACGACCAGATGGACCAACCTCCGGGCGCGTCTCATCCTCGGACCGGCCTCGCTGCCCGAACAACCCGGCACGGCACGACCCCCACTCTCTGTCTTCCTCGTAACGGGAGCTGGGCGAAGGAACCGACGCCCCACGCTGCAGCCCGGGACCTAGGCAGGCATTAACGCCTACCCTCGGGCAACTATCGCAGCGCTGAGCCCCATCAGCGGAGAGCAGGAGCCGCGGCTTCGCTCTGCTCGGCGCCGCTTGTGCGGCCACTCCAGGTTCTGTAAAGTCCTCGGCTGCAGCGAGCAGGATCGGGTGGGCATGCGCCGGGCATCGAAACGGGGGAGGAGGAGGAGGAGAAGGAGAAGGGGTGGGAGCGCGTCCTACGCCTGCCAATCCGCAGGAGGACGGGGAGGAGGTGCGAATCCCGCCAGGGACCCGACCCACGAGAACGGCAGCAGCGGGGTGCCAACCATCGGGGATGGAGTCGGGTCGGATGGAGCAGAACCCGAAGGAATCCACACGAAGGAAATGTAAGCACATCCGAAGCAAATTCGCAGTGGAAAACAGCAGCAAAGGAATCTCTAAAGAAGAATTCCACGGGCAGAAATTCTCCTCAACAGGAACCCATTTTTAGAAACGGCAATCCCATCCATTTAAACGCAATCCCAGCAACAAGAGTCTCATTGGACGAAAATCGATCAACAGTAATTATATTAGCATGAAATTCCATCATCGGAAATATTCCCAGCAGGAATCCCATCAACAGGACTCCAATCAACAGGAATAATTCCAGTAGGAATCCCATCCAGTCTTGGTAACGGGAATCTCATCAGCAAGAAACTCCACAACAGGAATCTTATCAGTAAGATTCCCATCAGCATGAATCTCCATAACAGGAATCCCATCAACAGAAATGTCCTTAATAAGGAATCCCATCATCAGGAACCTTGAGCTGAAGGGCCTGTTTCTGAGTTGTACTGTTCTATGTTCTAGGTTAATATCACCATTAGTAATCAGATCGATAGGAATCTCCAAAAAGGTATCTCATCATTAGCAATCTTCCTAACACAAATTTCTACAACATAAATCTCCCTAACATGAATCTCAAGCATAATTTCATGAATAAGAATGTTATCAATGGAAATCTCATAGACAAGGACCCCTCAACAGGAATCCAATCAACATAGATCCTAATAACAGGAATCTTATGGGCAAGAATCCCATCAATAGGAATCTCCTCAGAAGGAATGTCACTGACAAGAATGCCATCAGCAGAAATCTCCCCAGCAGGAATCCATTGGGGATTCTGTCAACAGGATTACATCAATAAAAATGCAAGCATTGGAACCACACCAGTTGTCACACTGGCAAATCTTACACTGTTCCTTTGGTAGGTTAATGGCAGTGACATGAATAGACAATCAGCAATGTCCACTGAAGTAGCAATAATTAAACTGGAATAGGAACTGCACCATCATCATATGAATGGAAATGTTACCAAACAATGAGAATGAAAAAGGCAGCAATGAAATCAGAAATTACAAGAGCAACATTTGCTTTAATCCTGTCACATGTTGTAGGGATTCCTACTGGCATGATTCTTTTAAGCCATAGAGAGTAATATAGCCCTCTGCACACTGAGTATGAGCCAATGGTCAAACATGCCCTTGCATTAATTATACATCAATCTCACTTATCCTCAGCAGATTCTACCACTTACCAACCACTGAAGGCATTTGTCAAAACTACCAACTTGTTCCTCTTTGGACTCTGAGAAGAAACCAGTGCGCCCAAAGGAAACTCGCACAGACACAGAGAGAACATACAAAGTCCCCACAACACTCAAGGTCAGTGTGGATCAACACTACTAGAGTGGTGAGGAGGTAGGCAAGGAGCCACAGCATTTTAAGCCTTGCTGCCATTCCTCATGGAGGAAATGATGTGCCTGCTGTGGGTGTGTGTGCTTCCTACTGGTGTCTTTGATCTTATAATTCCTAATATCATAATGGATGTTGGTACTGTTCGTGGGATTCCTATTTACTCAATTGATAACGTGTACTGACAGTGTAGAATGTTTCAAGTATTAGTTGTATACCAGAGGAATGTAAAATAAAAAGACTTTTATTAAAGGAGAAAAGTTAAGAGTTTCAAGCTAGTGAGATGTAAAAATAACAGACAATGAGAGCATTTGCCAATATGTAAAGGAGGATGGATAACATATACGTTGGTTCATTGTGGTTTGAGTCTGGGGAATGAACAGCGCAAAGTAAGGAAATCGCAGAGAGTGACCAGTTTTGTATTTTGTTTGAAGATACAGTGCCCCAACAATAGTGGGAAATCAGGGGGCAAAATGGAGGGAGTAATTTTAAGCAGTAATTATTATTGTGGAAAATATACTAGAGAAATTATTGGACTGATGACCCTTGGTCTGTGTCCTCACATCTTAAAGAGTGTCAGTGGTGTTATAAATGTTCAGTATTCCCTAAAGGCTGGAAAAGTTCAGCCACATTGGAAAGCTGTAAATGTAGCACACTTTTTGAAAGGAGATAACCAGAGAACAGGTACCCTTGAGCTAGTTAATTTTAAATCTATCATTGGGAAAATGCTGGAGTCTAGTCCTAAGGGGTAATTCTAGCACAGTAAAGCTGAATAAACATAGTCTGATCATGAAAGACAAATAATTTTTGATGATTATCTGTGTTTTTGAGGATGTAATAAGGATGGAAATCTATACAGGTAAAATATTTGAATTTCTGGAAAATATTCAGTAAAAGATTACTTACTGAATGAGTTAGTTAAAGCCATTGAAGGTAATAGGAAATAAGCCAGGATAGGTGCTTGGTCTGTTGTTGTTTATCATCTATATTAATGACTTAGATGATAATATGGTAGAGTGGATAGGCAAATTTACAGATGACTCCAAGATTAGGGGCATGTTGAACAGCAAGGAAGACCATCAAAGCTTATAGTGGGATCTGGACTAGCAGATAAAATGGGTTGAAGCATGGTGGAATTTAATGTAGACAAGTGTGAGGTGCTGCACTTTGGGAGGACAAACTAAGGTAAGATTTACGTAGTTCAAATGTAACGTTTAACAGAAGTGTGCAGGTAAATTGGACTAGGTAGAAGATCGTGTTGGAATGGACTAGATGGGCTGAATGGATTATTTCTCTGTGGTAGAACTCTATAACTATATAAAGGATATTTATGTTGAGCATTCTCTAACATGTTTTCAACTGCTGTAATCTATACTAATAATTTAGATGAAGACATCAAGTGCACTGTAGCCAAATTTGGTAATGGTACAAAGACAGAGGAATGTGTGGATGATGCAAAAAACTTGTAAAAGGGATGTGGATGCAATGAGTGGGAAAAACATTGAGTATCATGAAGGGAAGTTAATCACTTTGATGGGAAGAATAGAAAACAATAATATTGTTTAAATGGAAGGTCCCTGCACAATGCTACCATATAGAGGAAACTGGGTGTTCATGTACAAGAATCACAGAAAGTTAACATGCAGGTATGACAAGACTTCAGAAAGGGTATTAGGGGTTGGCCTTGATTCAAAGGGAATGGAGTACAAAAGCAGGAGTCTTCAATAAATGCACAGGTGTGCTGTGGTTATTGGTAAAACCACATTTAACAGATCTCGCCTTGAGTTTTAGGAGAGATAAACTTGCATAGGTAGAAGTTCAGAACAGATTACCAAGTTAATCTCTTAGATGAAAGTGTGTCCTATGAAGAATGCTAGAGCAGTTTGGACAACATACATTGAAACTTAGAAGAACAAGAGGTGATCTTAATGAAGATTTTGAAGAGGTAAAAGGAGAGAATGCATCCCCATATGGGGGTATTTAAAAATTTAAGATTTAATTTCAGATCAAGCAATTGCCAGTTTAAGAAAGGTGATGTCATGGTGCTTTGGAAATCTCTGCACCCCCACCCCCCCCAAAGCTGGGTCAGTGCTGATATGTGGAAAGTTTTGAAATAAACCAAGATTAGACGAGTCATAGTTTTTCTTAATGACTGAGCATTTGTCTTCCCTTGCTCAAATCTCCTCTGTTCATATGAGGTGGGATTGATATTGGTGAAATTGATGTCAGTCTCATTGCTTCTGTTTCTTTTGGTGTGATCATTACTAGTATTGAGGCCAGGATTCTAGTAGTTTTAGCCATGGATGCAATTGATGTGATTCCCATTGGCTATTCTTGCAATGCCATTTCCTTTGCTTTGATTTTTTTTGTTTGAAATAATATGATTGGTGCTGACACGATTCTTGTTGCTGCATCAGTAAGATGTTTCCTTTTGGTATAAGTGTAGTGCTGTTGATGTCCATGCTATTGATCTGATTTCCATTGATTTAACTACTAAGAATTAATTTCTATTGTACGGGTTCACATTGATTAAATTCCCAGAGTATATTTGTAATTGTGAACAGCAATTACATGATTCCTGTTAATATAAATATTATTAACACAAGTCTGGTTGGTTAAATAGTTGTTATTGTGATCACAGTAGGTGTTATTAATATGAGTTTGTGTCATAAGGTGTGTCTTTGAGCTCTTCATCTTTGTGAGAATGTTTATGGCCTGATTCCAGTCAGGCCCACAGGACTGGCACCGGCATTGACCATATCAAATAAAACAGCACCAACAGGAATCACATCAATAGAAATGTCACCAAAATGTCAGAAAATATAATACCCTTAATGGAATCATTCCAACAAAAAGTCAACATAAAGTCAAATCAACAACAATTACTTCAGCAGGATGTAAAGCAACAGCTATTTCACCAGCAGAAATCTTACTAATATAAATCACGTCATTTAGACCAACTAGAATTACAGCAACAGAAAGCGTGCCGACTGCAATCAAACCAATTTGAGATACAGAAACTACTGTCATTGATACTAAAAGGAATCACATGGACAGGTATAATATCTCTGGAAACAAGTGAGGATTGAATTCCACCAGCAAACACACTTACGGTGATCGAGTCTACAACAATGTACCAATACTCATCAAATAATATCTACAGCACTGACATCACACTGGTCCCAATTACCCTAACTCTAATCTGAGTAACATAACATCACCAATTTGGTCAGTCTCATACTCCCTATCACTCCAACAGAATCACAACAATGGCCAAATGTTTCCTGGGATGAAACATTTCAACAGAAGGTCACCTGAGATGTAACCTTTCAGCATCTTTGAATGCACAGCACATCCAGCCTTGAAGTAGATAGGTCATAGCAGCAGAAGACCTTGAAGATACACTCAATGGGCACTTTATTAGGTACAGGATTAGTGTATAAGACTGAGGGTGTAGAGGTACAGCAACTTGAGCTCTTGAGTTAATTAAGTTCGAAGACCGTTGGTTCTCTCTCAGGCTATTTGGTTAAAAGTTATTGTAGCATGAAGTGCTCTATCACTCAAAGGCATTTAACAGAGAGTTCAACATCTGTGAAGCACATTCCAATGTATGGGTAACTTACATCAAATAATCTATCTGCTATATGACAGATTATAAACTACTTCTCTTTAGTGAAAGAACAATACTAGAGCAGTGGTAATTGTTTATCTCATTGTAAGGCTTTGTAATTAATAGACATCAAAGTGCAATGTACGCTATCTTATTTAAGATAGCTCATTGGCAAAGTCTTGTATGTCTGCAAAGCCCATTTGCAATGTGTGAAGTAAGAATTCAATAACTGTATGACTGTTGCAAGCTACTCTTTATCTGAGCATCAGAACTGGAGAAGTAATAGCTTATGTTTTTGTAATATTCAATTCAATGATCTATAGCGATGCAAGTTTGAAGTACTCTCTCTAATACAGAGGCATATAACAATGGGTGTGCCATTATCTGAAAAGCTCAATTGAATTGTATATATTTTGAGTTAATTGAATCAATTTGTTTATGATGAATTGGAGAATATTTTTCACATGAAGAGTAATACTGGAGTTGGTGGAATGCTTTCTCTCTTTGCAAGATTGTTTAGTTCAAAGTAATTCTGGTATGGAATACTTTATCTTATTTAAAAGCTCTTGGAACACCGAGAGAAGCAATCTGCAAACCTCAGATTCAATGCGTGAAGAGATGAATCTGTTTACTCTAAGATTGATTGTAAACCACTTCTCTTCATGTGAAGAGCAGGATTGGAGTAAGAGCTGTGATTCATCTCATTGTAAGACTATTCAGAACAAAGATAAATGAATTTCTCTGTCTTTATCACAGGAATCTTAATTGAGATTTCAGCATAAGCCACAAGGCCTATTTACAATATATGGAACTTCCTTCAGCTGATTCAATTTGTTGATGGCAGATCATAAACTATTTCTGTTCATGTGGAGAACAATATTGGAATAGTTGTTAAACATTATCTTCTTGCAGTGCACAACTATATTAGTTAATAGCGATGGAATTATGAATAAATCCATCTTATAGAAAAGCATCTGACAGCCATCTGCAAAATGCTATCACAACACATGAAATAATTCCCATCAAATGATCTGCTTATTGCATGACTGACTGAAAATGACTTTTTCTTAGATGGCCCGTTGGCCCATCTAGTCCATGCCAATCCATTCAAACTGCTTACTCCCATTGACCTGCTCTCCATAACCCTACCATCCATGTACCTATCCAAACTTCTCTTAAATGTTGAAATTGAGCTCATGTGTACCACTTGTGCTGATAGCTTGTTCCACAATCTCATGACCCTCTGAGTGAATAAGTTTTCCCTCATGTTCTCCTTAACCCTTTCACCTTTAATCTAGGACCTCTTGTTGTAGTCCTACCCAACTTTAGTAGAAAAATCCTGCTTGCTTTACCCTATCTATACCACTTATCATGTTGTATACCTCTATCAAATCTCCCCTCAATCTTCTATGTTCCAAGAAATAAAGTCCTAACCTAGTCAATCTTTCCTTATAACTCAGGTCCTCCAGTCTCAGCAATATCGTTGTAAATTTTCTCTGTACTCTTTCAACCTTATTTACATCTTTCCTGTAGGTAGGTGACCAAAACTGCATGCAATACTCCAAATTAGGCCTCACCAACATCTTATACAACTTCAACATAACATCTCATCTCCTGTACTGAATACTTTCATTTAAAAAAGGCCAATGTGCTAAAAGCTTCCTTTATGATCCTATCTACTTGTGCCACCACTTTCAATGAATTATGGACCTATATTCCCAGATCCCTTTGTTTTACAGCATTCAACAGTGCCCTACCGTTCACTGTTTAGACCTACTATGGTTGGTCCTACTGAAGTGCAACATTCTGAACTTGTCTTCATCAGTTTTGTAATAAACAGTTGATATTTCAGGCCATGACCTTTCATCAGAACTGGAATAAAGGGCCCTGATGAAATGACTCAGCCTGAAATGTCGACGGTTTATTCCCCTCTATAGATGCTGCCTGATTTCCTGATTTCCTCCAGCATTTTGTGTGTGTTCCATTAACTGAGCCTCTTTGATATAAAACTCATTGTGATTTTCTCTCTTATGAGAAAAATAATGCTGGGGTATTGGTAATATTCATCTCATTGTATGACTTTGTTTAGTGAAGAGCCTTTGTAATTTAAAGTAATCTATTTTATCCAAACACATCTAACTTAAGGTGTAGCAGCATCTATAAAGCAGATTAACGATGCATAAATTAATTCTAATTTGAGTGTAGTGATTTCAATTGAATGTAGTGTTTGTATAATAACTTTATACTACACTCAGTGGCCACTTTATTAGGTACCACCTGTATGTTTGTGGTCTTCTGCTGCTGGAGCCCATTCAATTCAAGGTTCAACGAGTTGTGCATTCAGAGATGCTCTTCTGTACACCACTGTTGTAATGCATGTTTATATGAGTTACTACTGCCTTTCTGTTAGCTTGAACCAGTCTGGCCATTCTCTTCTGACCTCTCTCTTTAACAAGGCATTTTCACCCACAGAACTGCCATTCATTGGATTTTTTTTGACACCATTCTCTGTAAACTCCATAGACTGTGGTGCGTGAAAATCTCAGGATATCAGCAGTTTTGGAGATACTCAAACCACCCCATCTGGCACCAACAATCACTCCATAGATCACATTTTTTCCCCTTTCTGATATTTGGTCTGAACAACAACTGAACCTCTTGACTACGTTTGCATGCTTTCATGCATTGAGCTGCTGCCACATGATTGGCTGTTTGGATATTTGCATTAACGAGCAGCTGTACGGGTGTAACTAATGAAGTGGCCACTGAATGTATATCAATTCATGTGAAGAACAAAACTTGAGCATTTGGAGTGGTTTATCCCAAATTAGCTTGGTTTAGTTAATAGTTGATAAATAGAGCCCAGATTTAGCTTGGTTAGTCTTGTCCTTCTGTTTTGCATCAATGAGGTTGAGAGGCTAAGTGGGAAATAATGGCTACTCACCTGAGACCAGAGGTCGAACATCTCAGATCTCAGACTCAGATCATGTGATGTTCAGAGTGAAGATGGCTGTTACGTACCCGTAATGGTTTAAAAGAACCAGCAGCAATAGACTACGCCTGGAGTCTGGTTTTGATGTTAAAACCACTATCTTTATTAGTATCTACTTAATATAGCAACTTAAACAAGAATAATCAAAAGTTAACAGTGTTATAAGTATACATATGTGTAAATATAACTCACAAGCTATTGAGCTCAGGGGCACCAGGCTTAAAATCTTGAGATGGTGAGGTATGAAAGCTCAGTTCATCCACGGATTAAATGATGTGAGAGAGATATTTGTAATCCAAGGTGAATGTTGAGAGAAGGCATTTATGTCATATTCCACAGGTTCCATGGTGGTGAAACAGGATAACAATCGCCGTAGGTTTTATCCGTCATCGTTCCAAATCCACTTACGAATTATCACCAATAGTAGCTTATCACAGGGGTACTATCTTCAAAGGGAACTACCACCCGGGCAAGGGTTAACACATAGGTAGATTCCACAAGGTTGCCCCAATCACACAATGTGATAGCCACTTATCGCTGTGCTGGGTCAATGCTCAACCCACCTTTGTGGGCACTCGAAAGTTCCAACCAGTGACCCCTTAGTCACTGACTTCCTTGCATTGTCCGACTCCAGCTGCGACTGACTGTGTGTGAGTGAGTGTCCTTGCTGAAATCAAAACAAGCTGCCAAGTCAAATAGTTCTGCCCCTCTTTCTGTCTTAGTAAGAGGCAAACAGGAGATGAGAAAGCCGGCGGCTGATGTCACTCAGGCACTCGCTCTTAAAAATGACAGTCCACGGCAAAGTGAGCCTAAGGGTTCATCACAATGGTGAACAGGGCTGCTGGGGGCTTCTGCAAGCTTTATTTGCCCATATCTACCACATCTTTAACTCTCTCCTCAGACACCTCTGAGGCAGATCTTCATCATGAAGCAAAGTTCTTCATGAAGAGAAAAAGGAAAAAGTAACTGTAAGTGCTGGAGATTAAAATAAAAATAGAAAATGCTGAAAACAATTAGCAGGCCTTTTCTGAGGATGTCAGTACCTCTAGTTGAACTCTGTCTTTTTGTGTGTTTCCCCCGGCTGTCAGTTTGTGGTTTTGTATTGCCATGTGCTCCTGTCCCTGCTCCTGCTCTACTCCAGCCCCTGTATCACTGAGTACTCCATCTCTCATCTGCTTCTCATTATTACCTGTTTTGCTGCCACCTGTATCTTATTGTGCTCCACCTATCACCTGCCTCTCTGTTTATTGCTCAGTGTATTTGAGTCCTGTTTCTTGAACTATTTGTTGCTGGATTGTGCCAATGAGTTTTCCTGAGCCTTTCCAGCATTCATATCTGTACTCTGTCTGTCTGAATTTTGACTCTGCCTGTTTCCCGATTCTAGTTTTTGGATTTCTCTGGTTGTTTTGATCTTTGCCTGAACTTTGATGCCAACTTGGTTTGTACCTTGGGATTTGTTACTCAATTAATATCACTGTGTGCACAGTATTGGATCCCTGCTCCAGTGCCCTGACAGAGGAACAGAATTAATGTTCAGATTAATGACCTTACATCAGAAAAAGGAATAATTAGAATTAAAACATTCCTTTAGCTGCAGAGTAAGAGGAGGCATGGGGATAATAGAGGACAGAGACCAAGAGTGCCAAAAATGACACAAGGTTGTGGGGAATGCTGAAAGGAAAGTTGTCAGAGCAAATGTAACAACAGTCTTGGTATGGAAACACCAATGCATAGAACTTCCTACATTCACAGTCAATAAATTCAGTTAATTTATTTTTTTTAAAAACTATTGCACCTTTGCCACTCATGTGGCTGCCTGGGGTGATACACTCTTTCACAGGTTAAACCCTCCCCACTGCTGAGTATGTTCACATGCAGTGCTTCTGCAAGAAAGCAGCATCTATCATTAGAGACTCCCACCATCCTGGCCCTGGCCTCTTCTTGCTACTGCTACTGAGCAGGAGGTCCCACACCACCTGGTTCAGGAACAAGTTATTTCCTTACAGCCACCATAAGACATGGGAGCAGAATTAGGCCATTCAGCCCATTAAGTCTGTTCCACCATTCATCGTGGCTGATTGATTATCCCTGTCCAACCCATTTCCCTGCCTTCTTCCTGTAGATGAACCACTACTCTCAACAGATTCTACACTAATGACTCACTTTCAAAGATACTTTACAGCTCCTGTTCTCAGTATGTTGTTTATTTTGTCAGTTTGTCTTCTTTTGCACATTGACTGATTATCAGTCTTTGTTTATATGTAGTTTTTCAAAAATTCTGTTGTTCTTTTCTGGTAAATTCCTGCAAAAATGTATCTCAAGGTTGTATATGGTAACATATACATGATAATTTACTTTGAAGTTTGAACTTTAAACTCCTGTCTCTAGGAGTTGCCAACTGAGGGTGTGTTTCTGCAGTGTCTATAAAGCTGAATTTGCACTCCACATTGACTGATGCTCCATTTAAACATAACAATGACCCTGTCCCTTCTTGGTTGTTGACATTGCATGAGTTAGCATCTCGGTAAATGTGGGAGGCTTGATTAATCTATTAATCAGTCCAATGGACTCTCAGTACTTCTCTATCCTGTGGTCAAATGTCAGCCACCAAGGGGCTTCCTGGACACTTCCAGTACTTGCTCAAAGACTCTAGTTCTGAAATAGCCCTAAGCTCTTAACTATGAATAAAATTGGTGATATTCCCCTACCCCCAACTGATAGAAGAGCTGCCAATGAAAAGTTCGTGGCTTCCAGAATCTCTTAATGAGTAAGAGAGAAAAACAAATATAGAGACCTATTTTTAACTGCTTGATTTGTTGTTCATTTAAGAAAGGTTTAATTACATGATATCCTTTTATAAGGAAGGTATAGTTGTATTTGAAGGCATTATAAAAAAAGTCTGGGATGATTCTTGTTTGAAGTGAAGTCAAGCAGTTAGATCTTATAATGAAAGAGTTTAGTAGAACAAGGGATAATTTTATTGAGATACACGAGAGTCTGAGGGGATTTGACAGTGTAGGTGTTGTGAGAATATTTTTTCTATGTGGGAAAATTTTGCAGGAGAGGTCATAGTTTCAGAAATGGGAAGGAATTGTTTCTTTTGGTGTTTGGAATTTGAAACTCAGAAAATCTAAGCACATTACAGGCCCTTTGGCTTACAATGCTGTGCTGACCATGTAACCTACTCTAGAAGCTGCCTAGAAATTCCCTACCACATAGTCCTCTATTTTTCTAAGCTCCATGTACCTAAGAGTTTCTTAAAATACCCTATTCTATCTGCCTCCACCACTGCTGCTGACAGTGCATTCTCAGTATGGTAAACTTACCCCTGACATCTCCTCTGTACCTACTTCCAAGCACCTTAAAACTATGCCCCCTCATGTTAGCCATTTCAGCTCTGGGAAAAAGCCTCTGACTATCCACACGGCCAATGCCTCTCATCATCTTATACACCTCTATCAGGTCACTTCTCATCCTCTGTCGCTCCAAGGCAAAAAGGCCAAGTTCACTCAACCTATTCTCATAAGGCACGCTCTCCAATCCAGGCAACCTCCTTGATAATCTCCTCAGCACTTTTTAAGACAAATCTTTGTCTTAAAGTTTTGAAGGCTGAGTTATTGGTCATATGGGCAGATTTGGCTGAGTGGTATGTTAACAACAACCTCTCACTCAATGTCAGCAAGACCAAAGAACTAGTTGCAGGCTTCAGGAGAGGGAAACCAGAGGTTTTCGAGCCATTCCCTATTGGAGGATCAGTGGTGGAGAGGGTCAGTCACTTTATCTCAGAGGACCTGTCCTGGACCCATCATATAAGTGTAATTGCAAAGAAAGCACTACAGCATCTCTACTTCCTCAAAAGTCTGCAGAGAATTGACCATGACATCAGAAATCTTGACAAACTTCGATAAATGTGTGGTGGAAAGTACACTGACTGGCTGCATTACGCACTGGTATGGGAACACCAATGCCTTTGAACGGGAAGTCCTACAAAAGATAGTGGGCTCTGCCCAGTACATAAAGCTAAAGCCCTCGCAACCATTAAGCACATCTACATACAACACTGTTGTAGGAAAGCAGCATTTATCGTGAAAGACCCTCACCACCCAGCCCATGCTCTTTTCTCGCTTCTGCCGTCAGGCAGAAGGTAGAAGTGCCTCAGGATTTGCACCACCAGGTTCAAGAGCAGTCACTACCCCTTAACCATCAGGCTCTTAAACAGAAGAGGATTATTACACTTACCTGTTGAGATGTTTGCAAAACCGATGTTCTCACTTTAAGGTTTCTTTATCTTGTTATTTCATGCTCTCGTTATTTATTGCTATTTATTGATATATGCATTTTGTTGTTTTCTATGCTCTACTTGCTCTTTCATTGATCCTGTTTATAATTACTATTCTAGAGATTTGCTGAGGATACCTGCAGGAAAAGAATCTCAGGATTGTATGTAGTGGCTTGTATGTACTCTGATAATACATCTTGCTTTGCACTTTTGAACTTTGATTATTGGCTGGTGGGGCTAGGAATGGTCAGGGGTTACAGAAACCAATAGGAAAATAGTTTGTATAATGATTAGATCAGCAATGCTGGTGCAGCTTTGAGAGACTGAATGGTCTATTCCATCTCTAATCTCTGATATTCATATGCTCAAAAATATGCAACATTATGACCAGTATTTCAATTGTTCCACCTGAATATAAAATGTAGTTTGCCCCGTCAATGGATAAGGCAATGAAATGAGTTCCTTATTAAACCAAGATAAGAAACAGGATTTTCTGAGGATATTTAACTATGGCATTTATCCATGAGGCCAATAAATTCTAAAAACATCCAAAATAATTATCTTTGGGCTGAAGCATACTTCCATCTGTTGATTGTTTATTTGGAGAGCTGTCAGTCATCTTCCTCATTGATAACTTCTGTGCCTATGCATAATAATACAGTAGTAAGAGATAAACTGGAGCTTGGATGTTGGTGCGTCAAACTTTCCACTCCACAGCGGGATTCTCCATTTAGTAAAGACAAACTGAGCTGAAGGGCTCGAAACCCCTTCTTACGTAATGAGTGGTTGGCATAACTGAGACAGCTCCAGTGATTGAAGGGGCATTGATTCTACATACCAAGTTAATGGAATTGCTTATTTTTCTTCGGTTTATTTTATATTTTAGTTTTCAGCACTCTTAAGGTGTTTTAAACATTCAGCATATTTTGACTCATGTTGGAATTGTAACAGTGGAATGGTATTAACCAGGAACACACACAAAGTACGTGTAGGAACTCAGCAGGTCAGGGAGCATCTATGGAGAGAATTAAACAGTTGATGTTTTGGGCCAAGACCTTTCATCAGGACTCAGATATTAACTAGGTTGTTATGCTTCATCCAAGGAGCTCTTTCCATCAGAGATGTCTGCAACATTTTATGAATCAGATCAGAATCAGAATCAAGTTTATTATCACTGACATGTCATGAAATTTGTTGTTTTGTGGCAGCAGTACAGTGCAATACATAAAACATATATATATATATAGAGAGAGAGAGAGAGAGAGAGACAGAGCAAGAGTGTAGTGGTGTTCATAGTCCATTCAGAAATCTGATGGCGGAAGTGTAGAAACTATTCCTAAAACATTGCATGTGTGTCTCTGGCTTTTGTCCCTCCTCCCTTATAGTAGCAATGAGAAGAGGACATGTTCTGGACAATGAGGGTCCTTAATAATGAATGCTGCCTTCTTGAGGCATTGCCTATTGTGATGCCCTCAATGGAGGGGACGCTAGTGCTCACGATGGAGTTGACTGAGGTTACAATCCTCTGCAGTTTTTTTTCTGATCCTGTGCATCGGAGCCTCCATATCAGATGGTGATGGTTACATTCTATGGTACATCTACAGAATTGTGCGATTTGCAGTGACAAAGCCTTTCCTTAAGCCAAACCTCTCATAAAGTGTGTCAAACACTGGACCTTGATATCCAGGAGTTGTCACAGATCGACAGAGGTCCCTGTGAGTGATACAGTTGGATATATAGGACAGGTGGATACATAGGAGGTCAGGATACAGTGTATGGCTTTGCCATGGCATATAGAGCCCTGGGTCTTGTTTTGAATGTACAAAAGACACAAGTCCTAAATCAGCCACAACCCAACCAGTCATTTACCCAGTCCCCCATAAAGGTTGACAACATCACCCTTGAAAATGTAGATCACCTTGGCAACATTCTGTCCAAATTCTCATGGAGTTATGGAGAGATGCTGTGCTATGCAAAAGTCTTAGGCACCCTAGCTATACATACATATGTTTCTAAGACTTTTGCACAGGACTGCATAACATGGAGACAAGCCCTTCAGCCCATCAAATTCATGCCTATTTACACTCATCATATATTAACTCATTTCTCACTACATTCTATCAACTCTCTACAACCCCTTCTACTCACTGACCAGTCAGGGCATCGTGGTAACATAGCAGTTAGCACGATGCTATTACAACTCAGGGCAATGGGTGGATCCAGTAGTCATTTTCCACATCGGAACAGATGACATAAGTCAGGGCAGACTGTCAGTTCTGCAAGACAAATTTAAAGATTTAGATGGGAAACTTAGGGACTGAACTGACAAGGTGGTCTTCTTGCAATTTCTGCCTATGGCACACGCCAGTCCAGGTAAGATGGAAGAGATTAGAAAATTTAATGTGTAGCTAAAATCATAGTGTGGTTTAAAGGGGCATAGGTTTATGGGACATTAGAGAACCTTTTGGGGCAGATGGAACCTGTACTGCTGGGATGGGTTGCAATTTGTACTGGAGGGGCACTAATATACTGGGCAGGCGTATGATTCAGTTAGTTGAGGACTGTTTAAGCTAGGGATGTGAGTGAAGGGAACTTAGAACAGGCCAGGCTCAACTGTTTAAGCATATTAATGGAGAGTGACATATTTGGACATACACTGATTATGGGCTTCAAAAATATAAAAATGGGTTGGAATAGGATGAAAAACATCAGTAATAGATTAAGAATGGCCTGTATACATACAAGAAGTATTAAGAATGAAATAAATGAGCTGGAATTATATGCAAATGCATATAAGTATGATATAATAGCAATAACTAGTTGTCTAGTTGAGAGTAGTACCTTAGAGACTTTCAAATCTAAACTCGATAGTTATTCAACACTCTATCTGAGTAGTGATTTGGCAAGCTTTGTTGGGCCAAAAAGCATATTCTTGTCAAAACCTTTCTAATGTTCTAGTTCAGAGTTCAACTCTGGTGCCATCTGTAAGAAGGTTGCATGTCCTCCCTGTGAATGCATGGGTTTCTTCCCCCATTTCAAAGATGTACTGGTTAGTTAGGTTAATTGGTCATTGTGAATTGTCCTGTGATTAGGCGAGGGTTAAATAGGTGGGTTGCTGGGTGGTGTGGCTCATTGGGTCAGAAGGACCTGTTCCACATTTTACTTCCATGTAAATAATAATTCAATTAATTATCCTTCTGACCAGCGCATCTTTGTAACGTGCAATAAAACCAGAAACTTGGAGGTTTATTTGTTTCACTGTTCATCAGTTTGGTATTTGTATGATTAGGATTGTCAAATACAAGGCTAAACCAAACTACATAGGCAAAGGAAATAATTAGCTTATAACGTTGGTGCTATCTTCTCTCCTACTGTGTCTGTCCTACTGTTCCTATGCAGTTCCCCTGGTGTGTGCAATGTTGCTAGTAGTCTCCTGTTTCCTCTGGCTAACTAGACAACTAGTTGTCCTCTGGACAACTAGCAGTGGAAGCTGTGAGGTGTGTGTTTGGAGAATGGATGAATGGTATGTATTTGAGGGGTGTGACGATGCAAATCAATATTAAGTAACTCTATTACTGCTCCCTGGTCTTTTGTCATGGTGTTTTAAGTTCTTTTCCAAATACTTTATATGTTCCAAAGCAACTTTGTATGTTCAAGAAGCTAGATTTAAAATATCTCTACAACAACCTGTCTTTACATTGAGTTTTTAACAAAGTCTAAATTATCTGAAGGTATTTTCCAATGTTAAAAGAAGAAAGAATATAAATTAATGGTCTAAAACAGGACTGAATGTACAATCAAAAGATCATTAGTCCATAGCTTGTTCCACATTGTCCTACCTACTAACATTCATTGACTACCGATATTTAAAGCATACATGCCTCATTAATGAAGTAATTTGTTGCTCGTTTCTCACTGGTTACAGGCAGAAACATTGGTGCACCAGTGGTGCAGGTATGAATGCTTATTGTGATGCTTGGATAGTGCCACCATCTGGAATTGTGTTGAAACAGTGGTCATCCAAGCATACAGAGCACATTCCACCATACTTATGACTTGACTAGATAGTAAAAAGCCTTTGTGCAGTCAGGGCTGGAGAAATATTATTATGAGGGCTGTGACTAGGTTGTGGAGGGAACCTTAAATCAAGGTACATAAACTTTTAACAGATCTAGCCAAAGCGATAAGGAAAGGCTTATTTCTCTGAGCAGAGAGATCAATAAATGTTAACAGGTTTTAGACAATTAGTAGAAGGATTGAAGGCACTGAGAACATCTACAAGGAGCGCTGTCACAGGAAAGCAGTATCCATTATCAAAGATCCCCACCATCCAGGTCATACTATCTTCTCGTTGCTGCCATCAGAAAGGAGGTACAGGAGCCTCAGGTCTCACGCCACCAGGTTCAGGAACAGTAATTACCCTGAACCAGAATGGATAACTGAAATTTTCTAATCACATTTGCTAGGGAGTTCGACAACACAATTTATCTAATCTGGTATCTACAGCACAAGATATACCACATTAACTGTACAACAGCAGTAAATGAGGCCAACATTAATTTTGAACTTGCTTACAAATATCCTGTGCTATATGTCTAATCACAAAGTACTGCTGAACACCTACTAACATCACGGGAGGAGCGATGTCAAACACATGCCTTCTTCCCAGCACGATTACCACACTTCATGTCATCATTGTAATCCAACAGTGCCCTACAATGGTCAAATTATGCATTACAGAATATTATCACATCATGTTAGTCCACAGGGCATATCGAAAGTAATAGTTCTTTAAAATTCAACTCCTTTCAACAAGGACAGATAAATAGAACATGTCAAAGTCATTTATAATCATTGTTTATTAAAATATCTCACAGCATATCTTCCAAAACTAACCTGTCAAGTCATTAATGTTCTGTTAGTCATCTTTCCCATAACCTAATTATTGCTCCATAACTTATTTAATCAAATTGCCAGGTGAAGGTAAGAGTGGGGTGAAAATTTTCTAGCTCAGGGCAAGAGCTGGAGTTGTCACTGACTGACTCATTGATGCATTGGACCTGAGAACTGGTCAAAGTCGAAGTAAATTTATTATCCAGTACATATGTGTCACTATATACTACTTTGAGATCCATTTTCTTGCAAGCATTTACAGAAAAGAAGTAAAACAGAATTTATGAAAACTATCCATTAATATAGACTGACACACAATCAATGTGTGAAAGAATACAAATTGTGAAAATTATAAAAAGTAATGCTGAAAACACAAGTTGTAGGGTCCTTGAAAGTGGTTATGTAAGTCATAGAATCAGTTCAGAGTTGAGGTGAGTGAAGCTATCCACACTAGTTCAGGAGCCTGATGGTTATAGGGTAATTAACTGAAAGTGCACTTTCTGCCCAATGGTAGTTGCGGGAAGAGAGCATGGCCTGGACTGTTGGGGTCTGTGATGATGGATGCTGCTTTCTTGTGGCAGCACACCTTGTAAATGTGTTCAGTGGTGGGGAGGGCTTTGCCTGTGATGGATTGGGATTTACCCACCACCTACTGTTGACTTTTCTGCTCTTGGGCATTGGTGCTTCCATTACAGGCCATGATGCCACCAGTCAGGATACTCTCCACTGTGTATCTTTAGAACTTTGTCGAAGTTTTAAATCACATGGCATACCTAGACATCTTCTACGAATGCAGACGCACTGTTGTGCAATCTTTGTGATGGCATTTACATGCTGCTCCTAGGACATATCCTCTATAAAGATAACACAAAGGAATTTAAAATTACTCACTCCTTTCACCTCTGATCCCTTAATGACAATTGTCTCATGGACCTCTAGCTTCTTCCTCCTGTTGATGACAATCAACTCTTTGGTTTTGCTGACCTTGAGTGAGAGGTTGTAGTTGAGGCACCATTCAACCAGATTTTTAATCTCCCTCCTACATGCCAATTTGACACTATGGGTGTGTCATAGTGGCACAAATAGTAGAGTCACTGTCCCTGGATCAATCCTGATCTCAAATGCTGCCTGTGTGGATTCTGCATATTCTGCCCGTGACTACATGGGTTAATGCTGCATGCTTTGGTTTCCTGCTGCTTTCCAGAGATGGTTGGGTTTGTATGTTGATTGACCACTGTGGAATGTGTCAACAAGTGGTAGAATCTGGGAGGAGCTGTTCCAATGTTGAGAGAATAGAAAATGGTATTAATTAGGCTTAGTGTTAACTGTTGGCTGATTGTCAGTGTGGGTTTAGTGGGCCAGAGGGCCTGCTTCTGTGCTCTATTCCTCTGTGGATCTAGAGAACATGGCCCCAAGGGACTGTTTAAGAGCCTTTATTACATGTGAAGCAATGATTTATTTAATTAAATTTTAATTGATTCCATTATTTGCTAATGAGGTGGTTTCATTAGATTGAGACTATATGAAGATTTTGTGACTGCTTTGCAGAATGCGTCAGTCCACCATGAATTGCAAGATGATCTTGAGTTTCAGTTGTCTGAATTTAAATTCCTGTCTCACACTCAATCTGTTCTCAGCTTCCTGTTCTTCTCAAGGCAGTTTCCTGTGATTGACAGTGACTTGCTTCCATTTCGCTTTTGTAGGCGAATGTGGGAAGTGTATACCTTTCCAAAGAAGGGCAGGAGGATGTTGATAGGATGAGCGAGTGGATAGTTTGTGAGATAGAGCACCCATTCCACTCCTTACATTGTGCTTCTGATTAATTGCAATACTGTCAATACTGTCTCGATTGTTTCTTCTGCAGTTATGGGCCAGGGATGTTATGGGCTTTCCTGACTCAAAACAATGTTTTCAACAAAGTCATATAATGAGCATTTCCACAAATTTAATTTCAGATTTCAAGCATTCTTTCAAAGCTCCCTTGGTAATTTCATAAAACCAATCTACACTTTCATCTTTAACTGGATTTCGGTAACTTGACTCCTTTTTGCTTTATAATTGTTCCTACCTTCCATCCAATCAGGGACCTTCCTTTTCATTCTCCCTCCTTCTCATTTCTCTGCAAGTTAGAATCAAAACACTCAAAGTGGTAGCTTGGTAGAAATAACAATAGACTCTTCCTTAGACTCTTTCTACATCTAAAGAGCCCCTTTGAAAAGATTCAAAGGTTAATTTGTTATCTAACTATACAACTCTGAGATTTCTCTTCTCAAGATAGCCACAAAACTAAGAAAAAAAGAATGGCAACATGATCATCAACTCCCATACCCCTTACCCCCACGCAAAACACAACAAGAACATTGGCCCCAAATACCTTTCCCCCCATAAAAAAATTCACAAAAACACAACATCGACCCCCAAACTCCCTCCCCCTGCATGAAGTGTAAAAAGGACACCGGCCTCCAAATCCCCCTCTCCCTGCACAAAGAAACTAACAAATAAAATGCAACAAGAACATTGAGCCCCCCAGACCCCACTTTCACCCTGCACACAACACCACAAGAACATCAACTCCCAAATCGCCCTCCTACGCTCAAAAGCAGAGATAGAATGGGTGAAAAACACAGAATAAAATAAACTATTAGTTTGAAAAAAAGTCCATAGTTGATTGATCAAATCCATATCCAATGTGCAGGAAACCTCAGTAACAATCTTCGGGCACAGTGGCAGGCTACGCAGGCTCCTTTCTCCAGCAGCAGAGTGATATTCGGTTTCAATATTTTCATATCTCTTACAAACTTAACTTAGAATCACCTCTGTTTTCTTTTGTTTGGTTTTATCATCTATTAATACTTCTGAATGCATGATGAAGTTCTACAGCTTCTTTACTGCAAAAGTTTGTACTTTGATGTTTAAGTTCCACTTTCATAGGACTGAATTTGCAGTGACAGATGGCTGTGACTATGGTTATGAAACACTTAACCAATAGTACTTTGGCACACACACCAGTCCTCATCGAGGATTCAGCAGTGGAAAGGGTGAGCAGTTTCAAGTTTCTGGGTGTCGGTGTCTCTGAAGATCTACCCTGGACCCAACATGTTGATGCAATTATAAAGAAGGCACGGATGTGTCAATATGTCAGGATCAGAAAAAGCTGCAGAACGTTGCAAACTCAACTAGCTCCATCATGGGCAATAACCTCCCAGCATCGAGGACACCTTCAAAAGGCGTTGCCTCAATGAGGCAGCATCCAACTGTTAATCTCCTGGGATTTTCACACACAGCAGTCTCTAGAGTTGACAGATTGTGATGTAAAAAAGAAAACACACGTCCATTGAGGGCAGTTCTGTGAGAGGCTGTGTCCTAAACCCCCACCTTTACTCTCTGTATATCCTGTGTCACCACCCACAGCTCCAATCTGCTAATTAAATTTGCTGATGACACTACACTGATTGGCTTAATCTCAAATAACAATGACGCAGCCTGCGGAGAAGACATCACCCTGACACAGTGATGTCAAGAAAACAACCTCTCCCTCAATGTCGCAAAAGCAAAGGAGCTGATTGTGGACTACGGGAGGAATGGAGACAGGCTTACCCCTATGGACATCAATGGATCTGGGGTTGAGAGGGTGAACAGCTATAAGTTCCTCAGCATAAACATCACTGAGGATCTCACGTGGTCTGTACTTACTGGCTGTGTGGTGAAAAAGGCACACCAGCATCTCTTTCTCCTCAGACGGTTGAAGAAGTTCGGCATGAGCCCCCAAATCCTAAGAACGTTCTACAGGGACACAATTGAGAGCATCCTGACTGGCTGCATCACTGTCTGGTATGGGAACTGTACTTCCCTCAATCGCAGGACTCTGCAGAGAGTGGTGCGGACACCCAGCACATCTGTAGATGTGAACTTCCCATGATTCAGGACATTTACAAAGACAGATGTGTAAAAAGGGGCCAAAGGATCATTGGGCACCCAAATCACCACAGCCACAAATTGTTCCAACTGCTAGCATTTGGAAAACGGTACTGCAACAGGCTCTGGGACAGTTTCTTCCACCAAGCCATCAGACTGATTAATTCATGCTGATACAATTGTATTTCTATGTTATATTGATTGTCCTGCTGTACATACTATTTACTATAAATTACTATAAATTGCACATTGCACATTTAGACAGAGATGCATCTCTCTCTCTCTCCCCCTCTCTCCCCCCCACTCCCCCTCTCTCCCTCTCACTCCCCTCCCTCCCTCTCTCTCCCTCTCCCTCCCTCCCCCTAATAAGGGAGAAAGAAGTGTCTCCGTTTCACAGTGAGAGGGGAGACATAACAAACAGCTCGCTGGTTTATGATGTTAAAAGTACGTTTCATTGCATTTTCTGAGCTCTGTGCCCAAAGATCTTGGGTCTCTTCCATCTCCAATGACACACCAATCTCTTGCAGAGGCATTGACCTCCAATCCCCTCATTTCCAGAGCCACGAAGCCTGGAGCCCGGGCCTCCGAAGGCAAGGGGAGCACTTAGGCCAAGCCTTTGGTGTGCCAAGCAATAGCCAGTTGTGAAACCCCAAGAGTGGGTCCTATTTCCGCAAAGAACTGTAGTCAGCGTGTAACTCCAGGTCAGGGTCTTCAATAGAACTCTGAAAGGGAAAAATAGACAATAGACAATAGGTGCAGAAGTAGACCATTCGGCCCTTCGAGCCTGCACCACCATTTTGAGATCATGGCTGATCAATTCCTATCAATACCCAGTTCCTGCCTTGTCCCCATATCCCTTGATTCCCCTATCCATAAGATACCTATCTAGCTCCTTCTTGAAAGCATCCAGAGAATTGGCCTCCACTACCTTCCAAGGCAGTGCATTCCAGACCCCCACAACTCTCTGGGAGAAGAAGTTTTTCCTTAACTCTGTCCTAAATGACCTACCCCTTATTGACCATCTTATTAAAGATGGAAAGAGAGCTGCTTCTGAAGTTGCAAACAAAGGAGTTGCTTTCTAAGCTCCTCGTGAGTGTGATGTAAGAAATAAAGTCAATTTAATCCAATCCAATTCAATTCAATTCAACATATACTAAATGGTGAAACAGATTGAAGTGAGTCAGGTTTTAAGTGAAGTAAAAGGAAGAATAAGGAGACACAATAAGGATTTGATTTTAATGAGGATGCAGGTACAGACAGTCTGTAGGTTTCCACAGACAGCACATAAAATGCCAAGTCAAATTGAGGAGGATATTAACAAAAATACTCTTTAACTTTCAAAGGTAAGTACAAAAAGCTAGGACTGTGTGTATCACTGGTGGTGATAAATTCTAACACCACATTTTGAGAATGACATTGAACCTTACAGAGGATCTATAATACCAGGGTTGAGAGACCCCAGCTGCACAACCAGAGACTGGCGTTCAGAACAAAAGGGTTAAGAGATATTTAATGGTACCCATTAAAAATCATGAAGCTTTTAGAAAGGGCAATGTTGCGTAGTTAATATTTCCGTACTACTTGAGTAAACTTGTGTATATATATTGGTTGATTAAGCATTCTTGTTTGTTTAAATAATTCATTACGGGTTATAGGTATAAAAATGTGAATTGCATTCGTCATCACGCTACCACGTGGTTTGTGTACAGCTCGCTTAAAAGAAAACACAAAGTCAGACTACTTTGGATTAGTTTAATGGTTTGAAGTTACAAATCATAACAGACAAGTAGACACGCTTGGAGGCACTAGGCAGAGAACACAGAATTAAGCTAACTAGTAGAAAGTAATCAGTATTGCGACAATGAGTTTCTTTAATAAACTAAGTTGCCATGGTCTGGCATTCATTTCCCAAAAGAATGGTGGAAAAGGATTTCATTGTGACTTTCAGCAGAGAATTGGATAAATGTGTGAGCAGGGTAATATAGTGGAGTTGTGGAGGAATAGTGCCACAACAACAACATGTCACTCATCATCAGCAATACCAAAGAGCTGATTATTGACGAGAGGACGAAGAAGCTGGAGATCCATGAGCCAGTCCTTATCAAAGGAATGGAGGAGGAAGGGTCTATCGCTTTAAATTCTTTGACATCAGTGTATCAGATCTTTCCTGGGGCCAGCATTTAAGTGTCATCACAAAAAGGGCACTGCAATGCTGTTACTTTCTTAGAAGGTTGCATAGAATGGCATTCACCAACATCTTTGATAAACTTCTAAAGATGCACAGTGGTGAGTATCCTAACTGGATGCATCATGGCATCCAGTTATAGAAACACCAAGCCCAGGAACAGAAAGGCCCATGGAAAGTCACAAACATGAGAAAATCTGCTGATGCTGGAAATCCAAGGTAGCACACTCAAAATGCTGGAGGAACACAACAGGTCAGGCAGCATCTATGGAAAGGAATACGCATTTGATGTTTTGGGCCAAGATCCTTCATCAGGTCCTGACGAAGGGTCTCAGCCTGAAATGTCGACAGTTTACTTGTTTTCATGGATGCTGCCTAACCTGCTGAGTTCCTCCAGCATTTTGGATGTGTTGCTTTGGATTTCCAGCATCTGCAGATTTTCTCCTGTTTATGCCATTATGTCATTGTCACAAACACGAGCAAATCTGCAGATGCTGGGAATCCAAAGCAGCACACGCAAAATGCTGGAGGAACATTTGACGTTTTAGATCCAGACCCTTCATCAGGACTCATTGTGTGGTTTGGGATTACAGCTTACTATTTGTCTAATGGTGACCCTGCAATAAAACTGAAAAAGGCAACACAGTTATTACAGTTATTTCGAAGAGGTAATGAAAGATAGTACTGTGGAAACCTTATCAGTTGTGACCATCAGGAAAGACACTGAATTACTTCTTGCTGAGAAGCTAAAGTAGGGCATTACAGAGGGTGGCAGTCATAAGTGGGATACTCAGTTAAACTGGGACTCAACTGATACCTCCAGAAACAGCTCAATTCACAATCTCAGGCTGCAACTGAAATCTAAGTTCACACTGATCTTATTAAACTTAATGGGGCTTAATGGCATAGCTTTTTGGAACAACTGGAATTGAATAACACATGCAATATGTACTAATTTGAAACCTCACATATACAAAATGCTGCAGAGCTCAGCAGATCAAGCAGCATCTATGGAGGGGAATAAAGAATGAGCATCTTGCGCTGAGTCCCTTCATCAGGAAACTCTTTATTCTTCTCCATAGATACTGCCTGTGCTCCAGCACTTTGTGCGTGTTGCTTTTGATTTCCAGCATCTGAAGAATCTCTGGTGATTAGAATATCCCACATTTTGTTAGATGGCTTATTGTGTCAGACAATCAGTCGATTTCCTTTATAGGCAAAGGAGGCATGTTTCATGCTTTAACCAACATGGAGAGCAACAAGCAACACACACAAAATGCTGGTGGAACACAGCAGGCCAGGCAGCATCTGTAGGAAGAAACACTGTCGACGTTTCGGGCTGAGACCCTTCGGCAGGACTAACTGAAAGGAAAGATAGTAAGAGATTTGAAAGTAGGATTGGGAGGGGGAAATGCGAAATGATAGGAGAAGACCAGAGTGGGTGGGGTGAAGCTGAGAGCTGGAAAGGTGATTGGCAAAAGGGATACAGAGCTGGAGAAGGGAAAGGATCATGGGACGGGAGTCCTAGGGAGAAAGAAAGGGGGAGGGGAACATCAGAGGGAGATGGAGAACAGGGAGAGTGATGGGTAGAGAAAGAGAAAAAAAAGAGGAGGGGGAAAAAACCTAAATTTATCAGGGATGGGGTAAGAAGGGGAGGAGGGGCATTAACGGAAGTTAGAGAAGTCAATGTTCATGCCATCAGGTTGGAGGCTACCCAGCCGGTATATAAGCTGTTGTTCCTCCAACCTGAGTGTGGCTTCATCTCGACAACAGTACAACAGCAACAGAACAACAGTAAGCTTCCAACCAATGGGATAATCTGGGCACGACGTGATTCTAATCGATGCCCCTGTGGGAACTTTCCAACAAACAGTCTGCTGAAGGAACTCAGCCGATCGAGTAGTGCTTGTGAGCGGAGAGGAATTGTTGACGGTTTGGATCAAAACCCTGCATCGGGACAGTTGGTGCTTTAGGTCAAAACCTTTTTGACCCAAAACATCAACATTTCTATCCCTTCCTACAGATGCTGCTTGACCCACTGGTTCCTGCAATAGATTGTGCGTTTCTGCAGATTCCAGCATCTGTCACGTCTGCATCAGCTGGGAATATTTCAACTTGAGTCACCTGTCGGTGACTGTGAAATTTAATCCTTCTCCTCCCAAAGTTCTGAAGCATATTACAGGGTCTAATCACTTACCCAAAAGAAGTTCAGCATAATAGGGTGGCATGATAGCATAGTAGTTAGCACAACGCTTTACAGTACCTGCGACCCAGGTTCAATTTCCGCCGCTGCCAGTATGTATACCCCGTGATCATGTGGGTTTCCTCTGGGTGCTCTGGTTTCCTCCCACAGTCCAGTTGGTCATTAATGGGGCAATGTAAATAGTCCTGTGTTTAGGCAAGGATTAAATTGGGAGATTGCTGGGTGGCGTGGTCCGAGGGGCTGTAAGAGCCTATTCCACACTGTATCTCAATAAACAAATAAATCCAATGATCAAACCCAAGTCATTTTATACTTTCCTAACTCTGAGGACAGTAAGATGACTGACTGAGAAAATGGAAGAATCCTCATCTTTTTAATACTTTGTGATTTCAAAACAATTTAAAAGATGTCCTGATTTCCACATTAGAATGATATGTAACTGTGCAGTACTGCATGACGTTTTGCACAGATGTTCCTGAGATTTCTTCTTTGAGAGATAATTACACATTTGACAAATGTTCTAAGTAACACTTTAAAATTACATTAGATCTCGAGAAGCCACTGCTCTACTTAACAGATTGATTCCCACTGTGCGCAAAGGGTCAGTTGTTCTGTGCATATTTGGAAGTTGGAACATTGCAAAGCCAAGTGAGAGTTGCAAATATTGACAGGAAGTTGGGAGCTGCCTTGAGTGCAGCATTTGATTTGACCTCTTCCTCCTAAAACGGCCGAGGTCACTGTCTCAAGTTAAGTAAATATACAGCTGGCTACTTTTGTGAGGTAATGAAATATTTGTGGCATGTGGTAGCACATTAATATGTTCACACATCAGCCTCTGAAATTTTCTGTCACATTCGCTAGGGAGTTTGACAGCACAATTTATCTAATCTAGTATCTACAGCACAAGATGTACCATATTAACTGTACAACAGCAATAATTTTGAATTTGGTTACAAATATCCTGTGCTAAATGTCTAATCACAAAGTACTGCTGAACACCTACTAACATCACGGGAGGAGCGATGTCAAACACATTGCTCACGGTCAGCTGTACTCTTCCCTGTACATTCAGTTCTGTTAAAGACAATTACTCAAAATGGTGGCTGACACTCATGCACTGTTCTAGAAAATGTACTCAAAGGTCAATTTCTTCCCTGTCCTTTAAGAAAATAATTGCAGATTAATTGCTTAAGTAGGATCTTAAAAACATAGAACACTGCAAAAGGTCCTTACAGCCCAACCCATTCATGCTGACTATCTTTGCTGATCACATTGGCCCCTTTTCCTGTTCTCCCTTCCTATTCAAGTATGTGTCCAGATGAGTTTTAAACATTGTACATTCTGTGCCTTCATTCTCTTCTCTATAAACTCGTTCCAGATATTCACCAACCTCTGTGAGAATATGTTACCATTAATTTCCTTTAAATTCCTCCCATCTCATTTTAAACCTGCCCTGCGAAAAGGAATTCTTGTTATCTTATACATATGCCTCCCATAATTTTGTAAGCCTCTATAAGATCACCCCTCAGCATCTTTTGTTCCAATGAGGTGAGCATAATCCTAGCCCAAATAATCTCTCATTCTGACTACAGCCAGCATCCTGGTGAATCTCTTCCGCATTCTCTATATTTTTTCCACCTCCTTCTTGTGGTGTGGCAACAAGATCTGTACGCGATATTCTAAGAGCAATATTTTGCACGACTCGATTTGTGAATTTTCTTTTGGTCAGTGCATTTCTGTTTGAAAAAGTATTTGCCAACAAAAAAATAACATCCTAGTTTACTTATTTAGGGCAATTCTAGGAATTCTTTCAGGTCAGCAGCAAAAAGAAAGACTAGTACGATAACTTTCATACACCTTCAGAATTAATTTCATTGAAGCAGATTGTGGGAGTATCATATCAGAATTGAGAAAACTTAAAATTAGGGTCAAAGCATCATATAGTCATAGTGAGATAGCCCTTTGACCTCTGGTTTTTGTTGATCTTTAGATACCCATTTTTATACTAATATTGTTTGTTCGTACATTATGTGACGTGCTGTATGGTGTGGATGATCATAGCCCTTAATTGTTCTTGAGAGATTTTTCTATGGAAGCGGTTTGCTATTGCCTTCTTTTGGCCAGTGTCTTTACAAGACAGGTGACCTGAGCCATTATCAATACACTTCAGAGATCGTCTGGCAGGTGTCAGTGATCGCATAACCAGGACATGTGATATGCACCGGCTGCTCATACGTCCATCCACTACCTGTTCCCATGGCTTCATGTGACCCTGATCGGTGGGGAGAGGGGCTAAACAGGTGCTATACCTTGCCCAAGAGTGACGTGCAGTCTAGCAGAGGGAAGGAGTACCTCACACCCTCTTTGGTAGAGATGTATTTCCTCCCTGCCACCCACCTTATTCTCTCCATTTTTCCATCAACTCACCTATTCACGAAGGGCAACTTACAGTGGCCAGTCAACCAATCAGCCTCTTAACATGTTTTAAGTTGCAGAGAAGGAGGAGCAGTGAAGAGAACAAAGGAGCTGTTTGTGATAGAGTGGACACGAGGAAAAACTGAATGATGTAAATTCTTACGGGGAGATGCTGTTGAAGGCTTATTCAAGAAGAGATCAATTTGGAGGATGTGAAAAGGTGGAGAATTGAGGAAGAGAAAGAGAAAAAGAAGGATGCATTCAGTTCTCTCTCATAGTGAACATAGAGTTGGAGAAAGAGGTACACTTCTTCTCAGTGTAGAATATTACCCTATAACTAGCTTTCAACAGTATCATATCTCCTTCCCATCTTCAGAGCCTGAATTTTCTCTAACTCTTCTGATCTCTAGACTAATCCAATCACTTTACCCCCACATGATCTTCCTCAACTTTTTTCCTCCTTTAGTGGACTCTATGAAGTATTCCTTTAGTAGATGGAACCCACTTACATTTTCACTTGTTGGTCGTATTCATGTAGTTAAAATGATGACTTTACCAAAATTTTTATATTTATTTCAGTATATTCCTGTTTTTTTGACTAAGAAGTTTTTTGATCGGATTGATTCTATTATTCTATCTTTTATTTGGGATAATAAAAGACCAAGAATTGGTAAATGTCATTTGCAAAAGTTGAAAAAGGACGGAGGTCTCGCTTTGCCTAATCTAAGAATGTATTATTGAGCTGTTAATTTGCGATATATGTCCTTTTGGTTATATTGGGGTGATAGGAATGATCGGCCAATTTGGGTAGACCTGGAACTGAGAGCTGTGAAACAGTTTTATTTAATTTTGTTATTAGGAGTTGCTCTACCTATACAATTAGCTAAAGTTGCTAATTTAAACCTATATCCTGTGGTTAAGCACTCTTTACAAATTTGGATCCAGTTCCGCAATTTTTTAAATCTAAAAACTTTGTAGTATAATTTATCGTAATTACTTTTTTAAACCTTCTTGGAGTGATCTAATTTTTTTACTTTGGGAAAATAAAGGTATTAATTCTTCTTTGGATTTATTTAAAGAAGGCAGATTGATGTCTTTTGAACAATTAGTCGATAAGTATTCTCTCTCATATTCACACTTCTTACAATATCTTCGTTAGACATTTTTTGCAAAAATATTTAAGTAATTTTACTTACATATTGGAGGCTGACTTGTTAGATACCATTATGCATATGAACCCCTCGTTGAAAGGTTCTATTGGAAGAATTTATAATTTATTATTACAATGGGATAAGCGTCCTTTACTTAAGATTAAACAGGATTGGGAGAAGGAACTCAATTTGACTTTTATATGGGAGGATTGGACATGGATTCTGAAGCTGGTTAACTCTTCTTCGATCTGTGCTAGTCATTCACTGATTCAATTTAAAATTGTACATCGTTACCATTTGACGAAGAAGAGACTTTCTAAAATATTTCCCAATGTTGACAAGTATTGTGATAGATATAAAACTGAGATAGCTATACTGACACATATGTTCTGGTCATGTTCTATATTAAAATAGTTTTGGAAGTCAGTCTTTTTGACAATTTCTAAAGCACTCAGAATCAATTTACAACCTAATAAATTGACTGTGCTTTTTGGAATAATTCCTCAAAATATCCATGGTATTTCTGTGTCTGACCAACATGTTATTGCGTTTGTTACACTGATAGCTAGGAGGGCCACCTTGTTGAAATGGAAGGATATATCAGCTCCTACTTTGTCACAATGGTTCTCTCAAGTGTTGCTGTGTCTTAGCTTGGAGAAAATTAGAAGTCGAACCTTTGAACCTTTGTTTGATTTTGAGAAGAGATGGGGCTTATTTGCTCGTTATTATCATTTCAGTTAACCGATAGATTTCCTCCACGATCTAAATGTAGATTTTTTTTTGATGTATCTTTTTTTCTTGTTGGCAGTTTGATGTTTATTTTTGGAAGCTTTCTCTATGACGCATGGCTCCGGGGTTGTACCTCCAATGGGTTTCTTTTTTTCCCCTCACTTTTCTTGCTTAGTAGGGTTTTTTTTTATTTACAAAATTTTCAATTCTTAAGATAATTTCCTCTTTTATGAGACATTGTAAGTGTTGTTACTTTGATGTACTTGTGCTATTTTTGAATAATAATAATAATAATAAAAAGATTTGAAAAGAAAATATCTTCCTCAACATTGCTGTCCTTCAACATCCCTTTTCTAAAATATCCCTCCCAACCTTCCTCTCAATCTTCCAGTTCTCCTCGACCCATGCCTCACACCCGCTCAATCACCCATGACCTTTCCCAAAACAATTTTTACCCATCGCACTATGATCATTTACCCATCTGATCCTTGGGTTCCTGAAGAGCTTCCCTATTTGACATTTAGGCAGGCTTCCAATAGGAAATCTGCTGCAAACCACGCAGTTAAAATCCCTTGTCATTTGAGGCATCCTGCACATCTGCGTGTCCCAACAATGTCTCCCCCTCCCCTAGTCTGGAATCTTTTCCTATCCAGGCATAATGGGGCAGTGACTCTGCCTGGATATCAATGATACTAAATTTTTTTTCATACTTCTTTCATCCTTGGAAGTGTTGGCTATTGGAGATAGATACTTTTTTTTTCTCCGGTGCCTGAAAAGGCAGGAAATGATGTAGAAAAGGGTAACATATAAAGACAATGATCCGAAACGCACAGTGAATATGTACTAATTTCCTATGGCGGTTTGCTTCTCGATTGATTTAAATTGTTGCTTTTGAATTGGTTAGCAAATAGGAAAGAAAACAGCAAACACAGATTCTCTTTCCACTATAAAAAGGTATATTAATGGGAACATAACAGTTGGAACAAACTGTTTCCTGGTTTCCATTTGAGTGGAAAAGAAAGTCAATTTTTGATGCTTTTAGACCATTTTAAATTAGGCTGAATTGTCTAATTCTGATCCTATGTCATATAGTCTTATAGCCTAAAATCCAGAGCAACTTTTGGAAGTGTTATTGTGCATTTCCTATTCTCTCATCTTTATCCTGATGGTAATTTTTTAATCATGCTGTGTCTTATTTAATCTGTATTATTATTTTAATTTTTCATGATAGAATTACCTGTTGATTTTCATTATGTCTTTAAAAATATTTCTGAAAGGTACCTTTCACATTATGTGCTTGACCATTTCTCAAAGTTGGTAAGTTGTTTTTTTGTTGCCTCAAGTACCAAGTACAATGAAAAGCTTTGCTTTGCACGCCATCTAATGCGACTCCTTTTATCACATCAGTGCATTAAGGTAGTACAAGGCAGAGTAAAGTGTTGTAGTTGCAGAGAAAGTGCAGTGCAGGCACACAATAAGGTGCAAGGCCATAATGAAGTCAAGGGTCCAACTTTATCTTGTTCAATAGTCTTACAACAGTAGGATAGAAGCTGTCCTTGAGCCTGGTGGTGTGATTTCAGGATTTTGTATCCTCTGCCAGGGGTGGGAAAGGAGAGAATATCTAGGATGGGTGGAATCCTTGATTACTTTGGCTGCTTCACTAAGGCAATGAGAAGTGTAGAGAGTGAGAAACTGGTAAGAAGATGTTTACCATTCTGAAGGGACTGCGATTCCCTGCTTCCATTCCAACCAACTCTATATAGCTGCAGGAGAAGCAACATCTGCCTTTTACCTCTTCTCTTCCTGCATGTAACAGAGGCTCAAACTGTCCTTCCAGGTGAAGCTTCCATTGATAGAAGGCATTCAGTGTTCATGGTGTGTTCATTGGATAAGCCACATGCAGATTAGGTGACCTCTTTGCAGAACGTCTTTAACCAGATACAAATGCAGTGACCTCTTTGTAGAACACCATTGTTGCAGGGTTAACCTGGAGTTTCTTTCTTCTGAACCTCAATTCTCCAACCAATTCCCACTCTATCATCTCTGTGTCTGGCCTCCTACTCCATTCTGGTCAAGCCCAGGATAAGCCTTAGGAGCAGCATCTCATTTCTCATCCCGGCACATTGTAGCCCAACGGACTCAATATTGATTTGAACAATTTCAGAGCAAGCCATTTGTCCATTTGTTATTTATTTGTAAATTAAATCAAATTTTTTTCTTCTCCAGAAATGCTACCTGACCTATTAAGTACATAGTCATAGAAAAGTACAGCACAAAAACAGGCCCTTTGGCCCATCTGGTCAGTGCCGAACAATTTAAATTGTCTACTCCCATCGACCTGCACTTATAGGCCTTCATACCTCCATCCAAACCTCTCTAAACTTTGAAATTGAGCTCACCTGCACCACTTGCCCTGGCAGCTCGTTCCACACTCTCATGACCCTCTGAGAGAAGAAGTTTCCCCTCATGTTCCCCTTTAACTTTTCACCTTTCACCTTAAGCATTCTATTTTATTTCAGATTTCCAGCAAATGCTCTTCAAACAGATAATGGTTCCTTCTCAATGAAAGCCTCTGATGAGGTTTAGTATATTAAGTGAATTATATAATTATACTACGGTTTAACCTGAAACAGTTTCATGATGTGAGAAAAGGCAACATTTTAGGAGGATAGCATGATTAAATTATCTATTAAAGACTGCACTAAAGGGAGAAATTTCCAGGAGACACAATGGTGAAGGGTTTCCTAGCAGCTGTGCGGAATTCTGCCAATTCCATTCACAGCTGCCAATGGATAATTAATATGCTTGTTATTACTATGTGCATACTAGAATAATATTAAAGATGAAAGGTGAAAATAAAACAAGTCAGTCTTAACTTTCAGCACTTAGTTTAATGCTTTAGTGGAATATCCAAATGGAAATCAAACAATTATTATTTTTTACATGGTGTTATTTCTGATTTAAGTTCAACCAAGTAATGTGCTGTTCATAGCCAGAACGTAATAAAAAGCGGTTATGCATTTTTAACTTAATGACGGTTGAACTTTTTCCAACTATTAATTAGATGCATTTGATAGATGGTATGGACAGCAACAGAATCAATATTTACTAACAAGTAACGTTATTTTTTAATGATGTGATGCTATAAATTTCTCTTTATTTGATTGAGCATTGTTTGTTTCTCTGAATACAGCTCTCTGAAGTGATTTGAGATGTTTTAATATACAAAGGTGTTGTTTCAATCTAAGTTGTTGATGTAAAGAAACAATTTCAGATCATTTTTCTGCTGTTCGAACTTACACCTCCTCCTTTTAGTGTCTGGTCCCAGTAGAATTTATCTTCTCCATACACATTCTTTTACCAATTAACCATTTCTGTTTTCCATCTAATCCAAGATCTCTCTGTTCCTTCCTTCCTTTCCCTCTTGTACTTCTTTTGCACTAAACTTGTTACAACTTCATCTCATATTGATGACAGGCCACTGTCATGAGTAAAAAATGCTGGAATGATCTGGGACAGTGAACTGGTAAGGAAGTGGCTAATAATATTTTCAGAATATGGATGCAACAGTAAGAAATTTAAATTAATTTCACTCCTGGTCCCTAGGGGGGTCAGCATTTGCTCTTTCTCTTTAGACACTGCCAGGCCTGTTGAGAATTTCCATCATTCTATGTTTTGTTTTAAAATGATAGCTTTCCAGTATCCACGATGGTTTGCTGTCATATTTCTCTGTGTTTACAATAATTGTCTTGGTAGACTAGTCCTCATCTTAGTGTAATAAAATAAAACACTAGAGCAATCACGCCCCATAAAGAGTGGTGGGTGCGTGGAATGCACTGCCGACGAAGATGGTAGAGGCGGATACAATAGGAATACAATAAAAGGCGGATACAATAAGCTTGGAAAAATAGAGGGTTCTGCAGTAGGGAAATTCCAGGCAGCTTCTAGAGCAGGTTACATGGTTGGCACAACATTGTGGGCCAAAGGGCCTGTAATGTGTTGTAGATTTTCTATGTTTCTATCTGCAATTGATACCTTCTCTATTTTGTTGTTGTCATTATATCTACTGATAAGATGATCAGTGTTGATCAGAGGCAATTTGTTATAAGCATCTCTGCATGGTGAAGCTTTTTGCTTGCTATTTATTTATTTATTGAGATACAGTACGGATTAGGCCCTTCCGGCCCTTCGAGCCATGCTGCCCAGCAACCCTCGATTTAACTCTAGCCTAATCACGGAACACCTTACAATGACAAAATAACCTACCAACCGGTTTGTCTTTGGACTGTGGGAGGAAACTCACATGGTCACAGTGTGAATGTATACACTCCTTACAGCTTACAGACAGCGGCAGGAATTGAACTTGGGTACTGTAAAGCGTTGTGCTAACTACTAAGCTACCGTGCTGCCCTGTTTGATTTTGTTTAGTACTGATAAGCCTGAACTTGTTTGGGTTAGATTTGGTGACTTGTTTCCAAACACATCCTGCACTTGTCTGTACTCACCCTTGTAAAACATTTCTTCATAATCCTAGCAATCCTCCACAAATTTACCATGGCCTCTTCAAAAATTTGGGATGTTTACCAATAATCTATAGAAAGTGTTAACTTTAAGACATTTTAATTTACCAAATACCACCATGTCAGTGACTTCAAAATTCCCTTGGACGTTACAACATAAAATTACTTAAGCAAAGAATCTGGAAGTACTCAGCGTGTCAGTTAGCATCTGTGGTGAGAGGAACTGAATGCAGCTTTCAGGGTTATAAATTATAACTCTGCATTATAAATTATAGGATCTCTTAGAAACTTTTGAATAAAACTTATTTTATTGAGCATTTGTGGAAAATACCCTACTCAAAGCTATTTTACATTGTTTTGTTCACAATCATGTTAAAGAATCACTGATGAATATTATAATTATCAGTCTTAATGAAGGCTCTCAGCCCGAAACATTGACTATTTATTCATTTCCATAGATGCTGAGTTTTGTGTGTATCGGTATGACTATTATTACTGTTGTTGGATACTTGAGCTAGGGAAGTGAGATAAACACTAATTTATTCAGAAGAAATGGTTACAATTTATGCTTTTCATTGAAATAAATATTTTGGTATATTGAGGTTAACTTATATTTAAGTTAAATGTTTTATTTAATTTCCACTTTGAGTAATTAGTTGAATCAAAATGTAGAACATGTTTTAATATTAGCAAACTGGTTGCTGCTTCCTCTGTCAGTAGCCTCTGGTCTGCTGGGCCCTGTGACAGTGATTCATAATAGAAGCATATTAAGCAGAGAAAAAATATTACAAGTCTTTGCATGTCGATCACAAAATTGCTTCCATTTCTTTCCCATTTCTGATTGTTACCAAGAGATGATGAGTTTTACCAAGCCCACTTTTCAAGAAGAAAAGGACCTAGCATTTTAATACACTTACTTGCCAAAAAAATACCAATCACATCATTTCTCAAACTGAAGATCTATTGCTATGTGACCTGACACCTAATTTTGGTTTTGTGAGAGAACAGGTATTTCCCAATCTATTCCTGAAGATCCTGTGCCTTTTAAAGAATATATTTTTTTTATGGGATTGCAACTTTTACTTAGCCCTGCTACCTTTTGTCCATCAGTGCAAACAAATATTAACTAGAGCTTCTCTCAAAGCTAAATTTTAATGCTAATAAGCAGTCTATTGTATTTTAATACTGAATGAAATCATGAAGGCAAAAAAAAATCAAGATTTGCATACAGTGGGAAAAGAAGTGTGACCTCTGATGTGGGATAGGAGCACATATTAGAATAATCATGATATCCTGACCTGTAATTTGTATACATTAAAATTAATGGTTGCAAAATTGCCGTGTGTGTGAAAATTCTCGATTTCACTTAAACACAGGAGATTCTGCAGATTCAGATTCAGATTCAGTTTATTGTCATTTAGAAACCACAAATGCAATGCAGTTAAAAAATGAGACAATGTTCCTCCAGAATGATATCACAAAAGCATATGACAAAACAGACTACACCAGAAAATCCACATAACGTTTGGCAATCCCCAAATCCGGAGAGGCTGCTGCGTATTAATATCACGCTACCGTCTAGCGCGTTCCCCGGAAAGGAGCTCCAAAACCACCAGACAAAAACAAGACCAAAAACTAAAGCTACAAGACGTGCACAAAACCACATAATTACAACATATAGTTACAACAGTGCAAACAGTAGCATAATTGATAAAAAACAGACTATGGGCACAGTAAAAAAAGTCCAAGATGTTAAAGGACTGTAAGTTCAAAAGAAATCACCACAGTTTCCACAAGTCCCGAGGGTCCCGACAGACTCGTCCTCCCACGCCGGCGGCAGAAGGGAGTACCCCTGCTATGGACTTCCAAGGCACCACTCGACTCAGCCTCGCAGACGCAGCACACTATGAAAGCTCCGTCGAACCCAGCCTCGCAGACGCAGCACACACCGAAAGCGACCTGACCGCAGCGGACTCCGAGTCCGTCGAACCTCCGAGCCGATGACCATCCCCTCTGGCACAGCTTCTCCGAGCACCATCCTCTGCCGAGTGTATTAAGACGGCCCCGCCAATGGCCATCGGCAACGCGACCCCGAGGACTGGGGCCCTGTTCTTCCCAGCAGAGTCCCGGACCTCACAGCAGCAGCAGCAACGAAGAAGAAGGTCTTCCTGGAATTTCCCAATGTTTCTCCATGCTCCCACATCCATTTTCAATCGATTATGATTGTGCATGGCACCCCACTTCACAAATAACAGATAATCAGTTCCGGAGTGTCCGCTGCAAGCTGCGTCGCGCCGCCATCTTGGATATCCAGAGCAATGCACACAAAATGCTGGAGGAGCTCGGTAGGGCAGGCAGCATCTATGGAGAGGAATAGACAGGCAACTTTTGTGGGCTGAGATCCTTCACTCAGCCCAAAATGTCAACTGTTTATTCCTCTCCATAGATGCTGTGAATTATCCAACATTTTGTGTTTGTTGCTTTCAGTTTAACTTTCTGCCTTGTTTTAACAGTGGCATAACTATTAAATAGCGCTTTACTCTATTACAAACTGTTTCGTGCAGTAAATTGATTTTTGTATGAGGTGAATTGCTGTTACATGGTTATTCTGCACAAAAAAACCCTCATGGATGATGCAGGTAATGAACTGGTTAAAGTCTTCAATACACTATACATTCTGCTCATAAATTTGCTTCTGAAATGCTGACATATAGGCCTATTAGTTTGGGGTTTCCTTGCTTACATATGAGAAATTCTAAAATTATACACATAGAATTATATAGTACAGAAAAAGGCCATTTGGCCCATGAACTCTGCACCAACAATGAAGCACCCATTTACATTAATCCTACACCAGTCCCTCCCTCTCTCCCAACACACAGTCCCATTACCTCTCCTCAGATTATTCCACCACTGTCACAGTCATCTATCGACCAGCTGACCAGTTTATCTGCCAACCTGCCCATCCTTGGGGTGTGGGGGGGAAAAGGAGCATTCAGAGAGGACACACAAATGTTCTCAGGGAGAATGCGCAAACTTCACATGGACAGCTCTGGAGATCAGGGTTGCACCGAGGTCACTTGAATGGACGGCAGCATCTCTACGACCTGTGCCTCTGTATTAACCTATGATTTTTTCCCCTGTAACTTGATTTAGATTTCAAATGTTATTTTGTGTGTTGTATCATGTTTTATGAATAAAGGGGTAGAATCAAACTCCATAAAGCTGATAGAATCATCATTTACTGGATTTGTTAAACTTCTCATCTACTTTTTCAAGACTTGTCGGTTCATGATGTTTGGCCTTTTATATTTTGAGTTATTAATATTTAAAGAGCAAAAGACTATTATTAGATAAGACTGTGGTGTTTTGATTAAGACCTTCCAATCATCAGGATCCTGAACCAGAGTTGATAACTTCACTCATCTCAACGCTGAACTAATTCCATAACTTATGGACTCATTTTCAAGGACTCTTTTTTCATGCCCTCAGTACGTATGTATCATATGTATGTATTTATTTATGAATCTATTTGTTTATTTATCTATCTAAGTTATCTATCTATCTATCTACGTGTTTATCTATCAGTCAATCTATTTGCTTATTTATTTATTTATTTATTTATTTATTATTTTTTCTGCTTGTATTTGCATAGTTTGTCTTCTTTTGCACATACCATCATTTGTTTCTCAGTCTTTGTGTGTAGGTTTTCATTGATTTTATTGTACTCCTTTGTTTTACTGTGAATGCTGGCAAGAAAATTAATCTCAGGATAGTATATGGTGGCACACAGTACTCTGTAAAAGTCTTAGGCACATATATATAGCTGGGGTGCCTAGCGTTTTGCACAGTATTATATTTATTAATGTGAAGCTGAGAACGGGTTTGAAAATTTGGTGGGGGCAAAGGATGTTGGGAATGGCGAGGGTGGAGTGTCATGGGAGGGGGTAGGACAGGTGGCAGAGATAGAGTGCTGGGGCAGGGGATTGGCATAGATGCAGACACATGAAACCCTGAGACACCAGGCAAGGTCATTCGATTCCAATCAGTTGATTTATTGATCATTACACAATGTCTCTCTGGTGCTTCTCACTCCCTTCCCCTTTTCCCAGCCATGATTCCCCTCTCCCTGCCCCCTTCCCACTCTCAGTCCACAATACAGACCCATAGCAGAACCAGGTTGATCACCACTCATAAATGTCATGAATTTATTTTGTGGCAGCAGTACAGTACAATAGATTACTAAAGTACTGTGCAAAAGTGTTAGGCACCCTAGACTATGTGCCCAAGACTTTTGCACAGCACTGTAACTATATAGGTACTTCAATAATAAATTTATGTTGAACTTTGAACTTTTGCAGATATGTGGACCTTAGCTTGTTTAATCTGTGATATCCCTGCATTAATGTTTATAATCATGTTTATTGATGTAAAATAAATTGGTTCAGTGGCCTTTTTACCCACTACACTGCTGGTTTATTCTGCCTTCTGTGTGTAAAAGTCTGAGGAATTTTGCTGGAGTTTCCAACACTTCTGTGATTAATTGTCGTGACGAAAAGATTCATTGAGCTGTGAACCTTGCAATGATGATTTATGTCTGTGGTGTTTTATTCAATATCCACTCCACTCAGCTACACCAGAGTGTACTGTTGTTCATTCTTCTTCCAATTTTACAATAATTACCATCTATTTTATATACGTACTTCTCCCAACGGCAGCCTCAGTCACACAGCGTGTCACACTAACCACCTTGCTTTCAAAATAAGGAAAATACTCTGCCTTTGTAGGATGGCCGCAACACTGATTGACAAGACTCTCTTGCAGTAGTCTTGTATATTTCAAAAATAAACTTTATTCACAATGTTCTGGTTTCTAGAGGCGTAGTTCATTTCGTATGACCATCACTTCCTGTACGCAAGCTGTTTTTTATACCACTTCCTGTGAGGAGAGGTTTTCTCCTGATTTGAAAGCACGTTCATCTCAACCCACTCTTTATTTGTCCTTGGAACAGCAATTTCACTCAACTGCCCTCACTGTGCTTTTGAACACAGCTATGCAGGGAGCTGAAATCTTCTCATTAAAATCCCTGACAGAAAGGTGATTTTTGAGAAGTTGTTTACCTCGCTGCATAACTGTGTTCACACGCACAGCGAGGGCAGTCAACATAAGCTATACTGTAATCACAGTTGGTATGTGTCTTTATCTACAAGCATCAATTCACTACATTTTTGTGCAATTTACTAACGTCACTCATGGTTTCCCCTTAAAAAGTGCCAGGAGACCCTGGATTGTGGTCCATCCCATAGAAGCTTCATGATGGCTGCACGTCCTTCATCATGTAGTCCTGTTGTAGGTTTTCACAAATAAAATGGCAGAGGCATTTTACGAGGCGTGATTGATAATTTTGTGGCCTAAGGTAGAAGAAGACAATTTTAGAAAACCTAGCACATTTATTTTTCAACATAGTCCCCTCCTACATTTACACACTTAGTCCAGCGGTCGTGGAGCATACAGATCTTGGACCTCCAGAAAGTGTCCACAGCATGGGTGATTGATAAGTTCATGTATAACGAGAGTTATACAGCTCTCATTACATGCACATGCAGTTCAACTCTTTGAGTGATTATGCAGAAAGTTTGAAGTTAGTAACTCATCAGTTCATAACTCATTGGGGTGATTGATAAGTTTGTGGCCCAAGGTAGAAGGAGATGAGTTATTAACTTCAAACTTTCTGCATAATCACTCAAAGAGTTGACCTGCATGTGCATGTAACGAGAGCTGTATAACTCATCTTCTTCTACCTTAGGCTGCAAACTTATCAATCACCCATCTGTGGACACTTTCTGGAGGTCCAAGATCCGTATGCTCCATGACCGCTGGACTAAGTGTGTACATGTAGGAGGGGACTATGTTGAAAAAGAAATGTGCTAGGTTTTCTAAAATTGACTCCTTCTACCTTGGGCCACAAACTTAACAATCATCCCTCGTAAGTTTAAGGAAGACTTTAACAAACTCCCTTATAGTCCTCTAAACACTGAACATAAAACACTGTAAAAAAAAACTTCACGTAATTACATCATGTCAGACTTAAAATGAACCCCAACTGAATGTAGGTGGTCGTGAATTATGTACATTTCCACCGATTACAATGACCTACATTTGTCCTTGAACGTGACATCTCTCACACCAGAAGAAGAATAAGTTCTGAGCAGACCCTGCTAGGCCTTTCACTGAGTTGCTGATGGTCCAGTAGCAGTTGATGCTTGTCTTAGTAGATGAACCTGGGATTAAGATTTTTACAAACTAAGAAGATAAGATTAGTTTTATTTGTCACATGTACATTGAATGTCAAATGATGTTGAGATGTGTCTGGTGTGGTAGTGTAGTGGGTAGTGCTTGTCACTCTCACTTTCAACTTCCACCGCTGGCTAGCAGCCTTGCGAAAAGGAGAGCTGAATGTGTAAGTCTCTCCCTGCCAGTACACAGCCTCTCCAACAGCAAGCCTCATGTAGTGCCTCCTCGCTGGCAACACACCGAAACTGAACTCCTTTCGGACTCAGGCTGGACTACAGAGGACAGGGAGGAGGAATGGCCCTTGTACACGTAGCAAGCAGGCCCACCAGTGTGTGGACACGCCCTGGTGCACATGAACCAGATCCCCAGTAAATAGTCCCCACTGCCTTGTAGGCAACCTCGGGAGAGACGAAGGCTACAGGAGTAAACCCAGACAGCAAATCCGGAGTGGAGCTCCTAAGGCAACTGGACGTCATTGAACATCCTTCTGGCAGCTTCTGCAGCCAAGCTGGTACCAAACGTATTGCTACATAAGCTTTCCTTTGAACTAAACTGCTGAGTCCAAAAGGGGGATTTTGATGACTGGGCATCTCAGGATCGCTATACTTTCCACCAAAGCTTATGATGATGACCATCATCACCCATTGTCCTTTGAGACAGATGGATGCCAACCACATTGAAGCATATAGCGAAACGCCTTGTTATTTTACATCAATGACCAACATGGTCTGAGAATCCGCTGGATTGCAACTGCCCGCAACAGTCGCCACACTTCTAGCGCCAGTGTAGCATGCCCTTAACGTACTAAGCCGAACCGGTAAGCCTTTGGAATGTGGGGGGAAACAGGAGCATGTAGAGGAAACCCGTGTGGTCACAGGGAGAACATACAAACTCCTTACAGACAGCTGTAGAATTAAACCTGGGTTGGAGGCACTGTAATAGCATTCCGCTATGTTACTATGCTGCCCCACAGACTCCTGGAGGCCTCGTAAAGTCCTCAATTATGCATTGCTTGTGACAAACCGCTAGGAGGATGATTCCTGATAACCAGGGGCAGTGTTGCTGCAGTTAACGGACACATCTTGTGTTTCCCCCAATTCTCTTTTTATAGAAAAACATTATGTTGGATGGCTGTAATAGAAAGATTGCATTGATTTTGTGTTGTAATGCGTTTTGACGTTTCTTTTGGAAACTTTGCATTTCCAATCGATACTGAGATGTTGAAAATAGATTTTACATCTGTAGACAGACAGACAGACAGACATACTTTATTGATCCTGAGGGAAACTGGGTTTCATTACAGTCGCACCAACCAAGAATAGTGTAGAGATATAGCAATATAAAACCATAAATAATTTAATAATAATAATAAGAAGAAGAAGAAGAAGTAAATTATGGTAAGTGGAAATAAGTCCAGGACCAGCCTATTGGCTCAGGGTGTCTGACCCTCTGAGGGAGGAGTTGTAAAGTTTGATGGCCACAGGCAGGAATGACTTCCTATGATGCTCAGTGTTGCATCTGTAAGGATGAAATGCAGAGCAAGATATCAAAGTCAGCAAACAAGAAGTAAAATGAAGGTCCCACGGTTGCATGGCAGTTAACGTGATTCCTCTACAGCACGGTGTGTTGAAATTTGGAGTTTAATTCCAGTGTTGCCTGTAAGGAGTTTGTACATTCTTCCTGTGACTGCGTGGGTTTCCTCCAGATGCTCTGGTTTCCTCCCACAGTCCAAAGATGTACCGGTTAGTAGGTTTATTGTCCACGGTAAATTGTCCTGTGGTTAGGCTAATGCTAAAAAAGGCCGGTGTTGGGTGATCTGTTGTGCACTGTATGTCTAAATAAATGCCAATGAGTTGGACATTAGAATTGGCATTTTGCATTGTTAATAAATTCATTTATGTGTGATTCTTTTACAATATAGTCACTGCAGTAATAATGGCAAATTTCTTGTTTTCATCCAAAAATAACAGTAGAAATACATGTATCTTCTACTTGATTTTGCTTTAATTTTAGTTGGAGGATGATATCCTGTGTTGATCATTATACATGTAGAAGATATATTATCCTTGCTATTCAATGTCTCAGATGCTCTCTCACCAGCATTCTGCATTTCTGAATAAGATAAATTGGTGTTTCAGACCCAACACTCACTCTCCTCATAATTGTTAGAGACACTACTGCAAGCCAGCATTGAAACTTTCAAAACTTTGTAGCTGGATTTTGCCTCCAAAATAATAACAATTCCCTGTTCTGTTCAATACTGATATTATTAGTTATTGCCATTTATTTACAGTCTTCGTTGAATAATGGCTATTTTAAATACTATCAACTTTTGAAATAAAACTGATAGTATGTAGTTTGAATCTGAAAAAGATCTTATTCCCTTTAGTGTTAGAAAAATCAAAATTATATTAATCAGGATATTAACTGGTATATAACGTCATTATTTTGAAGAAAAATCTGGCTGCAAATAGATAGTTACTACTTATGGCCAAATAATTCTGACAAATGACAAAATGATTTCCTATTGTACTTTCTGATAGTGAGGATGGAGGCAAGAAATTTGGCCAGGGGATTGTAGGAATCCCCCATTCTTCTTCATCCAACGTCCTGCAGTATTTTGGCTGCACAAGCAGAGACACGCGGTTTTCACTCAATAGCAGTAGAGATCTGAAGTGATCAGACACATTGCCAATATTAGGAGCAGAACGTTGTTATTCTGTCATAATTACAGTGATGTTATGCTTGTACCACTTCAGGTAAAGCTAAGCTGCCTCTTACATTCATAAGCCAATCTACTGAATGTATTTTGGGCATTATTTTCCATTTAATTCAACATTTTAATTTGCTGGATGCTTTTTTAAACTCTTTATTGTCTTTTGATGTTCTTCTACCTATCCACTTTACTGTATTTTATACAAGAAAGAACTTTGAATACTCATCCTGAAGTTTTAGTATCTTACTGTTCAGTGTTTAAAAATATTTACAGGACTTCTGTTATAATCAATAAATTGTAAAAGCAAGCAATTTCTCTGTGATTTTCATTAATGTTGTTTACATGATTTGTTTCGAGGTCTTTTAAGACAAAGTATAAATTTTTTTGCAACCCTACTTGATACACTTAAAGATAGTAGCAATCTCACCATTAATAATTTAGAACTTTATTGAATAGGTTAGGACTTTATTCCCTGCAGCGCAGGAGAATGAGAGGAGATCTTATGGAGGTGTACAAAGTTATGACGGGTATAGATAGAGTGAATAGACATGCTTTTTCCCCTCAGGATGGATGAGAGTAGAACTCGAGGTCACAGATTTAGGGTGAAAAATGGAATATTGATGGGGACTCTAAAGGGAGCTTCTTCACTCAGAGGGGGGTACAAGTGTGGAATGAGCTGACAGCGGAAATGACGGATGTGAGTTTGATTGTAACATTTATGAGAGGTTTGGATAGGTACATAGATGAAAAAAAAATTGCCTGGGTGCAGATTGATGGGACTAGGCAAAAGAACAGGCCAGCATGAACCACAAGGACCAAAGGGGCTGTTTCTGTGCTGCAGTACTGTATGAAACAGGAGTTTTGTGGGGATGTTCCAAGATTTAGTTGTACTGGAAGGAAACAAGTCATAAGCCATGATGTACAAGAGGGTTCAGATGGGTTTGTTGACAGTCTCCCTCTGAAATTTCTTTCCTTGGTGATTATATGAACACTAAGTAGGAAATTAATTACTCTGTTCCCTTCAGCACAATTATAGTTCCTTTTGTGACTGTGAACAAAGTCACTGGGAAACACTGAAGCTGGCGGATATAAAAGTCTTTATTCAGAAAATAAGCAGGCATCATATTCAAGACGTTCTTGGCAGAAGAGGCTCATAAGCTCAAAGTACATCATATTTTTATACCTTATGATCAATGGTAACTCAATACAGTTTCAAAGGTTACAATGATATATTTTACTTCAATGCTACATTCAAGTTACATATAATTTTCAAACACCTAAATCTTCACACCAACACTCCAGACACCCTTGATGGAATGTTAATCACCATAATCCCTCTTACTGCATTCATGCATATGCAGACATCTCAGGTGAATGGGGTGCTCGGCTGCTCCCATATCAGACGGAGATGCAGCTTGTCAGGATGCTCTCAATGGTGCTCCTGTAAATACACAGTTAAGCTGGGAGGTGGCAGCCTTGTTTGCCTCAAACATCTTAGGAAGTGGAGGTACTGCGGTGCCTTCTTGGTCAGGGACGTGATATTAAGGGGCCCAGAGTTGCTCACAATATTCCAACTAAGGCCTCATCTGTGCTTTATAAAGTCTCAACATTACATCCTTGCTTTTACATTCTAGTCCTCTTGAAATGAATGCAAACATTGCATTTACCTTCCTCACCACAGACCCAACCTGCGAATTAACCTTTGGGGAATCCTGTTCAAGGACTCCCACATTCCTTTGTGCCTCAGGTCTTTGTATTTTATCTCCATTTAGAAAATAGTCTACCTTTTCATTTCTTCTTCCAAAGTGCATGAACATACATTTCCGGACACTGTATTCTGTCTGCCATTTATTTGCCCATTCTCCTAATCTATCTAAGTCCTTCTGTAGCCTCACTACTTCCTCAAAACAACCTATCCCTCACCCTACCTTCATATCATCTGCAAACTTTACAACAAAGCCATTATCCAAACACCCACACATCCGTGCCACATGGCCTGCCCACCATGTTCTGCGAATGACACCAGCAGCATCAACGACAACAGAACACAGCAGAACAGAATGCAACAAGCAACAATACAACAGCAAAAATGGCCCCATTCCTCTCTCCCACCCACCCACCCATTCACGCACACAGACAAACCCAGGACAGACCTCTGGACTTCTGGTGGACTATCAAGAGTCAAAGACGAGGGCCTCCAACTTTCCCAGTGGACTGTCAGACTCTTAGACCCAGGGCTTCCAGACTTCCAGTCGACCATTGGGCTTCAAACCTTTGCTATTGTCCCCAGGACTAGCTGACGATAAAATCCTGAACTCCAGGCCTCGAACTCTGGACTGTCAACGTGTATCTAGGGGTTACCGGCCCTCATGACTCTGGCCTGCATGGATATCTAATCCCGAGACCTACTGACCTGGGGTGCCACCAGCCCCCTTGTCCATATCACTTATGTCCTTCATCACACATCCATATTGCTGGCCTTTAAACATGGAGTGCGGAGCAGAGGCCTAAACTTCTGCCTGACCTTTAACTTCTCCGCATCCCTGTCACTAAATCTCAATCAGACTGCTAACTCTCCCACATCCCCGTCCTTAAACCCTAACCTGACTCCTAACTCTCCTCTCTGTCCCCAAAACCATCCCCCACAAACTTAAAAATCAAGTAAGTCTGAGCAACGACCTCGACGGAGACTGCAACTTGGCGGCAACTTGATCAAAATTATCCTCCCTAATTGCCTCTCATAATTTTGTGCATGTTATTCTGTATTATTCTGTATTTAGTTATTCTGTAAAATAATCCCATCCCACTCCAGCCAATGCTTCTTCTTTACAAAATTCCCCAATCCAATAAATCTTCTCAAAATTCTCTTCAGTGCTATCAGTACATCGCTCTCGTGATGTTATGAAGGATGTGAATAAGTATATTGGCTTTCCCTTGACCTAGCTTTATGCAGAGTTTCCTTGTCTGTCACTGGCATAAAATGCTGCTGATTTTTCTAATAAATACAAAGACTCTTTCACTATGTTGATGCGCTTACATCACAATGTACAATATCACCATAAAGCCAGCATGTATACTGCATCAGGCAAGCTGTGTGCATTTCTCAATTTATCCACTTATTACTGAGTCAAATAACAAAGTTAAATAATGCACCTTTTCTCTTGTTCTAAAAAGGAAGGAGCTGATTAACAAAATAAGGGAAATGAACTCAGTGGCCACTTTATTAGGTACACCCGCTTGTTACCTGCTTGTTAATGCAAAGATCTAATCAGCCAATCATGTGGCAGCAACTCAATGCATAAAGGTATGCAGAGATGGTCAAGAGGATCAGTTGTTCTGACCGAACATCAGTATGGGAAGAAATGTGATCTAAGTGACTTTGACTGTGGAATGAAGGTTGGGGTTTTTGAGCATCTCAGAACCTGCTGATCTCCTGGGAATTTCAGCCTCCAGGGTTTGCAGAGGATGGCAAAGAAAGCAAGAGAACATCCAATGAGTGGCAGCTTTGTGGATGAAAAAGCCTCATTAATGACAGAGGTCGGAGGAGAATGACTAGGCTGGTTCAATCTGACAGCAGGTCAACAGTCACTCAAATAGCCACGTGCTACAACTGTGGTGTGCAGAAGATTTTGAACCTTGAATGGATGGCCTACAGCAACAAGACCACACTGGGTTCCACTCCTTTACCTAATAAAGTGGCCACTGAGTATATTTCACGTGGCTTAACGTATGTTTAGAAATGCAAAATTTGGAGAGGATTTGACTGGAGGATTCAAATTGGCCGGACTGGCATCAAATCATCTAGGTCTGTCTTTCCTTCTACCCTTTGAAATAAAAAGTAGTGTTGGAAATATTTCCAAATATATCTGAGCAAATACTGTTCCTGCATTGATTTAATTTGTTTGATTTTTAAAATAGCAATTCATACTGGAGAACAAATCAATTTTCCATTTAATTAATGTCATGGAAATTTTTTGCTTTAATCTCAGGTTATTGGACTCTGCTACATTAGTTGAAGTTCCATGCAGTTTCATTGTGTCTCAGTCTAATTATTGTTTGAAGAATGATAATAGAGCAATTGGAGCCTGCCAAGGATACTTACTGAAAATATACAGGTAGATGGCAGCCTGTTTTTTAAAAAAAACTCAGCTAGTATCAAATACCTCGTACCTTGTTGTGGTTGAAGGCTTACGTGCCTCAGTGACCTGGAGAGCTATTTTGCCTGGAGTCTGGATTTTATGCTTTGTCTGTTGGTAGGGTCACCCATGCCAAACAGGTCAAAGGGTAGAGGCCAGACTAAGAGTGGTCTACTAGTTCTCTAGGTTCAGTTCAGGGCTAGTAAAACAACATTTGTTACAGAAGCAGCAATGAAGAATGCTTCTACATTTGAGTGTGATGGAGTTTCTGAGACTCTGTCTGGAGCTTGCATGACTGAGAATAGTGAAAACTGAGCTACTGACATGATGAAGGAAGGCTTGAATACCGCCAGGGATGAAGGAAGGGGAGAGTGGTGAGGGGGGAGAGAGAGAGGGCACGAGAGAGAGAGGGAGAGGGAGGGGAGAGAGAGGGGGGAGAGAGAGGAAAGAGAGAGAAGGGAGGGGAGAGAGAGGGAGGAAGAGGGGAGAGAGGTGAGAGGGGAGAGAGAAGGGAAGAGGGGAGAGACAGAGAGGGAGTGGGGAGAGAGGAGAGAGAAAGAGGGGGGAAGGGGGAGACAGTGAAGAGAGAAAAGGGAGAGGGGGAGGGTAAGGGGGAGAGAGAGGGAGAGAGAGAGAGAGAGAGAGAGAGAGAGAGAGAGAGAGAGAGAGAGAGAGAGAGAGAGAGAGAGAGAGGTGCAGTAGGCATGCTGGTATCTTTGCTGGGTTGTGGGGGAAGGGGGGGGCTGGCTCCTGCAGTGCTTTCCCCTTACGTTCCTTCTTCACCTTTCCTGCCTATCCCCTCCCTGATCCCCCCCCCCACTCCTTGATCTTTCCTCTGATTGGTTTTTAACCTGACACCCACCAGCCTTCTCCTTCCCACCCTCCCCCCACCTTCTTCATGGGGCCCCTGCCCCCTCCCTCTTCAGTCTTGACGAAGGGTCTCAGCCGGAAACGTTGGCTGCTCGTTTCCACAGATGCTGCCCGACCTGCTGAGTTCCTCCAGCGTGTTGTACGTGTTGCTTTGACCACAGCATCTGCAGTGTACTTTTGTGTTTGTGATCCTGCAGGCTATCTCTCCCATAGGTGCTGATCTACAGCATTCCCTCTCTGGAAGAATGCAGCTGACCCAGTGTGAGACAAGTAGGGTGTCTTTGTCCGTGGCTGACCCAGTATGAGACAAGTAGGGTGTCTTTGTCCGTGGCTGACCCAGTGTGAGATGAGGAACTGCTGCATGTCTGTCCTTGCAGAAATGTGTCTGTAGGACAACATCCCAAGCACCATCAATCTTCAGGCCATGTCGCTCAGGGACTTGCGCTAGTATTATTTTGTGACCGTATGTTCTGTGTTTTGCTCCTTCATCCAAGAGGAATGCTGCTTTGTTTAGCTGTATATACGTGTTCAGTTGAACGGCAATTGAACTTGAACATCAACTCAAAGACCACAGCTCCTGTGGTCAGGATATCACATACAGATGATCCTATGCTGTATTGCAACCTGCAGCTTAAAATACCAGACAACTTCAACAAAACGCTGAGTTAGAAATGTTTTAGATGCTCATAAAATGTAAAGACATTTCAGTTTCCAAGTTGGGTAATAGCAATGTTTTATGAAGTGGGCTCAGGAGATTTGCAATGAAGGCATGCTTACCAGTGATTTAAGCAGCATTCCACAATATCTGGTCGGAGAAAAATAAAGTGCATCAAATTGGAACAGCGTTAAACTAATTTGCTGGGATGTTAGAGGATGTTAACAGAAAGGTCAGGCTTTAGAAGCAAGTAAAATACTGTGTGAAAATGGGGAACAGCACTGGGAGAAGTAAGATTAGTGGTGAGAAGTTTCAGCTGTTGCTCAGGATGGGGCCACTACCCTTGCCTGGCAGTAGTTTCAATTCCAAAACAGAAGGGCTCTCCTTAGAGAGTTGTGCAGGGAACTCTGAACTGATATTTTACTGAAGGAGTGGGTTTCTACCGATCTGAAATTTTTAGGTTTTATTTTATTTAGAGATAGTGCTGAACAGGCCCTTCCATCCCAAGTTGCGCCACCCAGCAACCTACCTACTTTTAATCCTAACACAATTTACAATGACCAATTAATCTACTAACCAGCATGTCTTTGGATTGTGGGAGGAAACACACATTGTCACGGGGAGAAGGTACAAGATCCTTACAGATGGTGCTGGAATTGAACTCCGAACTCTAATGGCTCGAGCTGTAAAGCCATCGCTTTAACCACTACACTACCGTAGCGCTGATGTGAGAAGATATATTCATGCCAGGTCTGATTTAGTAAATTTACAGATGGCATCAAGATCAGTGGAACTGCAGATAGCAAGGAAGGCTGTCAAAGGCCACTGCAGGATACAGATCAGTTAGAAATGGCAGATAGAGTTTAATCCTGACTTACTGCAGCTGAATAAATCCTTGGTTAGGCCATATTTGGAGTTATGTTTGCTTCTCTGGTTGTCACACTTGAGTAAGGATGTGGACGCTTTGGAGAGGGTGCAGAAGATGTTCACCAGGACGTTGCTTAGCTTCAAATGAGTTAGCCATAAGGAGAAGCTGAAAAAACTTGAACTGTTTTTTCTGGCACGTCATAGGCTGGGTAGCGTCCTGTTGCAAAATTATGCGAGGCCTAGATAGTCAGAGACTTTATCCCGGGGTGAAAATGTTGACTACTAAAGGGAATACGTTTAAGGTGAGAGTGAGGAAGTTCCAAGGAGAGATGTGAGGCAAGTTTTTTTTAACACAGAGTGTTAGATGCCGGGAACACACAGCCAGGAGATCTGGTAGAAGTTGATTTGATAGCAAAGTTTAAGAGATTTAGGAACATCAGAGGTTTACATGGCACAGGCATGCCATTTCAAAGCCATTACTGGCCACACATTCAACAAAGAAAATCATTTTTGTTTTCCTTAATGTATTAACAGGATATATTTCCATGTATGATTTTAATACAATCATTACACCTTTAAAATATATACATTAACCAGATTATTATTCAAAATAGCATTTTGCCAAATTTTTACGCTGATGTGGAAGTGAACAAAATGAAAACAACACAAGCTCTTCATATTAGTGCCACAGTGGAGTGTCATGGTAACCCAGTGGTTAGTGCGACTCTGTTACAGCTCAGGGCATCGGAGTTCAGAATTCAGTCCTGGTGTCCTCTGTAAGGAGTCTCTGTACATCCTCCCTGTGGAATGTGTGGGTTTCCCCCAGGTCCTCCAGTTACCTCCCACAGTCCAAAGATGTACTGGATAGGTTAGTTGCTCATTGAAAATTGTGCTGTGATTAGGTTAGGGTTTCATTGGAGCTGTAGGCGATTTCAGGGTGATGTGGCTCGAAGGGCCAGAAGGACCCTATACTGCTAAATGAATAAATAAACAAAGATTGCAATGGAATTCATTTTTGATTAAGGTGGAAGACAACTATTGCTTCTATTTGAACTGAGATTAACGCTATTTTCTTAAACATCTAATAACATACATTTACATTATTACCATCCATTAAAATTGTCTGGCATCATTCAAATAATCAAAGTGACTCCCAAAGCTCAAAAAAGCAGCTAGTTCTGGAACTTCCAGTACATGAAGACACCTCACAGGTTTACAGCTGACCATTTTTAGGAGTAAAGGCACATAACGAAATCTTTTAATTACATTTTCAATCAGCAAAGTTGAACCTTCAGCAAAAAGGTTTATTGGGAAAAAAACATCAATAGTGTTAGTCTTCATGTGGACATCAAAGCGGTGCTTTGAAGGTGGCTGCATTAATGCAGAACCACACCAGCTGCAATGTGACAACTGGCTCAACCTTAAAGTGGCAAAACCCAATCTCTTTCCTGATTGGGAATGCAGCTTCAAGCAAATGAAGTCTTTGAAATACGTCCACAACATGTTTCTTTTCATTACTTCGGCTTTTATGAATTTCTTGATTCATTGTTTAATTTGCTGAAATATTTCAATTGGTTCTATTAATTAACATTATGTTTTTATTAAACATCAATCACATAGATTGGCACTATGGTCAATGGTAGAGAATGCTCAATTAAGGGTGGCATGTCCCTTTGTTAAAATACACCTATGAAGTAGCTTAGATTTTAATAAGTCAGCATTTTTTTCTAATGGTAATACATACTTTATTAAGTTTATTCTATTTTGCTTCAGAGCAAAGAATTAAATATTGTAAAAGTAGCTATATCCCGCAGATGCTTTAAATATGAAAGATAGAAAGGAAATGCTGGAAACACTCAGCAGGTCAGGTAACATCTGTGGAAACAGAGTGAATGTTTCAGTTGGAGACCCTGATGAAAAGTTTGAGTTGAAATGCTAACCTTGTCTCTCTTTCCCGCAGTTACTGCTTGTAACGCTTAATGTTTTTATATAATTTCATGTGAGATTGTTTCAGTATGAATTTCTTGGGACCGAGCAGCACTTGAAGAATGTATAAATTTATATTGAAAATGCACAAATCTATCAATTTTTAGCAGTGCTATTTTTGTATACTTGATGCTAAGTTTTAGATGTTTTATTTGTACAAAATGTAGTATGTAGATGCAACTGTGTACCACGTGAAGCATTTACTTATTGTTCAAAGTCCAAAGCAAAATTTATTGTCAGAGCACATACAACCCTGAGATTCTTTTTCTGCTGGCAGACTTAGCAAATCTATAGAACAGTAACTGTAAACGGGATCAATAAACAACAAACTGGGCAAATGCAGATATAAATAAATAGCAAATATTGTATGCATTTGTAATATGGGATCTGGTAAATCATAAAATAATTTCTACGACTATTCTCCAAACCTCCTATTCTTAATGTAACAGTAGTATTAACCAAATTTATTTACATAGGCTAACCCTCCATTAAAATAAGAAACAGTTGAACATTCCCTCCTTCTTCATGTGAGATCGTTGCCAAGGAACTCAGTCGTCAGGCTCAGAATCAGGTTGAATATCACTGACATATGTCATAAAATTTGTTGTTTTGCAGCAGCAGGACAGTGCAAGACATAATAAGAAAACCGCAAATTACAATAAGAAGAAAAAATTAAATTAGCGCAAAAAGAGCAAAAAAACCCCAATAAAAATCGTGAGGTAGTGTGCATGGGTTCATTGTCTTCTCACAAATCTGACTGCAGCGGGGAAGAATCTGTTCCTAAAAAGTTTGGCTTGTGTCTTCAGGCTTTTGTACCTCCTCCTTGACGGTACCAATGAAAAGAAGACCTATCCTAGATGGTGGGGTCCTTAATGATGGATCCAGCTTTTTTGAGACATTGCCTTTTGAAGGTGTCCTCAGTGCTGGAGAGGTCACTGCCCATGATGGAGCTGGCAGAGTTTGCAACTTCCTGCAGCTTTTTCCGATCTTGTGCAGTGGTCCCTCCATAGCAGCTGGTGATGAAGCAGCCAGTTCTTCATGTTCTTCATGGTACATCTGTAGAAATTTCCTGGAGTCTTTGGTGACCTATCAGGTCTCTTAAACTTTCTGATGAAATTTCACTGCTGTCATGCCTTCTTTGTAATTACATCAATATTCTGGGCTCACGGTAGCTCTTCAGAAATGTTGGCATCCAGGAGTTTGAAACAGCTCACCTTTTCCACTGTTGATCCCTCAATGAGGACTGATTAGTGTTCCCTCAACTTCCCCTTCCTGAAGTCCACTATCAATTCCTTGGTCTTACTGACGTTGAGTGCAAGGTTGTTGTGACACCACTCAATTGCCAGTAGGTGTCAGCAAGAGTCTTCTTAATAAACATGCTTCATGCTGTGACAGCAAGCTTCATGTATACTTGCACTATTTTATATCTTTTATGTCATTGTGATTTTTTTTGCATATTTGACAATAATAAAGCTTTCGCAAGCTACCACAGTAATATTGTCTCAATGCTAAGTTAAGATACCCAGACAGAATTTGCTGATGTGGAACTATCAATTCAGCTGAGACAAGAAATCAGAGTCCAATCCACTTTGTGCTAATTGCTGCTTTTGCATTTTTTAAATTAGATGTATTTGATTAATGCATTAGCCTTACAGTGTAGCACAAAAGGAATGAATTAGTACCGAACTCACGTCATACCACTTTGTATTAAAGTTGCTGAAACTGTTGTTTGAAACTTAAAACTGAACTTAAAATGTGGTTCCTGCTTTACTTGAATACTCAGTAGTCCTGTTGCTCAGAAAGTACTGGACACTCGGCTGATTAGTGCCATCCTCTCAGGAAATTCAGATACTGAGTATTAATTGACAGCTGTACATCAGCCAGTGAGTTGGAAATGATGAGAATGATTCAATCATCTGTGGAGGAGACTAAGTCCAGTCATTGAAAAAGCAGAAACCAAGGCTACAGCAACTTCTCCCTATAAATTCCAGAAAAAATGTGGTGAATTCAGGGCTGTGCATTCACCAATCTTGTTTGATGAGTAAATTACTCATCAAGTCTGCTCTAATGAATAATCCTACAGTCATTATATATGTCCCTTTTAAGTAATCCTTTTGATGGAGCTGAGTTGCAACATCATCGAGGCAACAGCTCGATTTTAGTTGATGTTTTAGTGTTTTATTTTCAGGTTCTTGGTGATGATTGTGTGGAAAACGTGTGGAGTTAGGAGTCAGGTTTGGTTTGGTGGACAGGGTTATGTGGGAATTAGAGGACAGGCTTTACCCTTAAGTCTACACTCCACGTTTAAAGACCAAGATATCAAAGTATGTGGTGAGACTTGCGGGCTGCCCTCATTATACTCATGGATGTGTTGGTTGTTAATGCAAACTGCATGTTTCGACATGCACGTAATAATTAAACTTGAATCTTGCATCTTGACCCAGTTTCTGTTTCTTCTTTTGATTTGGCATTAATAATGAACCTATTGTTGAGTAATGGTCATCACAAACTTTGGAATAGTTGAAAGAGCTCATCTGGTTCATGATCACGGTGTGGTCCTGACCTGGTCCATTCCTTACCCACCAAAGCCCACCAAAGAGGCTGATTCTAAAATGGCCTGATAATCCCTTCAGTTCAAGGGTTAAATGGGGGATAGCCAATAAATCCTTGCCTTTCTGGTGATACCAAGATCCTGAAAAATGAGTGTCTTAAAAAAAAATCTGATTTTTTCACAGAGCAAATTGTTTGCCCTCTTGTGCTGATGTGGAGGCCCACTGCAAACTCTCAGTGGAATCTTGGAGCAATGGAAAATATTAAAGGTACTGTATCACCTGTGGAGAGAGAAAAAGTACTGGTTTAGGTCAGGAAACTTTCATTGAGAATGAGAAAAGTTAAATACATTTTCAAATGCAAACAAAGGTAGAAGATTAATTATTGTTGGAACCAATAATCTATCACTAGCAAATTTAAAATCTGCTACGCTGATTGTATAATTATCTGCTTGATATCACCAATGTCCCTCCTAAAGATGGTGACAAATCAGCATATAGGAGGGACATTGAAAGTCTAGCCAAGTCATGGCATAACAACAACCTCTTACTCAATGTCAGCAAGTCTAAGAGGAGGAACCCAGAGGTCCGTGAGTCAGTCCTCATCGGAGGATCAAAGGTGGAAAGTGTCAGCAACTTTAAATTCTTCTCTATTATTATTTCAGAGGACCTGTCCTGTGCCCAACAACAAGTGCAATTATGAAGAAAGCACAGCAGAGTCTCTCCTTAGGAGTTTGTGAAGATTCAGCATGACATCTAAAACTTCGACAAACTTTTATAGATGTGTAGTGGGGTTTATATATTGACTGCATCACAGTCTAGTACGGAGCACCAATGCCCTTGAATGGAAAATCCTACAAAAAGTTGTGCATACAGCCCAGTACATCATGGGTAAAAAGCCTCCTAACCACTGAGTATATTTACATTGAATGCTGTTGCAGGAAAGCAGCATCCAGCATCAAGGACCCCCACCACACAGGACATGTTCTCTTCTCACTGCTGCCATCAGGAAGAAGGTACAGGAGCCTCAGGACTCACATCACCAAGTTCAGGAACAGCTATTACCCCTCAACCATCAGGCTCTTGAACCAGAGGGGATAACTTCACTCAGCTACACTTGAAATGTTCCCACAACCTATGGACTCACTTTCAAGGACTCTTCATCTCATGTTTTCAATAGTTATTGCCTGCCTGCTTGCTTCTTTCTTTCTTTCTTTCTTTCTTTCTTTCTTTCTTTCTTTCTTTCTTTCTTTCTTTCTTTCTTTCTTTCTTTCTTTCTTTCTTTCTTTCTTTCTTTCTTTCTTTCTTTCCACAGTGTTGTCTTTTGCACACTGGTTGAATATGCAAATTGCTGCAGTCTTTCACTGATTCTATTATGGTTATTATTCTATTATGGATTTATTAAGTACACCTACAAGAAAATGAATCTCAGGGCTGTAAATGCTGATGTATATGTACCTTGATAATGAACTTATTTTGAACTTTGAAGACTGAAATCTGTGTTGGGATGGAAAGCATGAAAGATTGAATTTAAAAAGGTATGATAATTGCAGACAGAACTGGCCGATAATGTTTCAAGAAAATAAACACATGAGAAGACGATACAGGAATAGATAATTTTGCTCTACATGCCTGCTCCACCATTCAGTAAGGTTATGGCTGACCATTTTCCTATATTTAACACTGTGTTCCTTGATTTCCTTAATATGAAAAATCTGCGCCATGTAAGTATATAATTCTTGGCTAACCCCCGATAGCATTTTTGAGCATTGGATTCCTAAGACTCACTACCTTCTGGGTAATAAATTTCTTTCCAAGACAGTCATGAATGGCCACCATTTTATTTGGAGGCTGTGACCCTTGGTTATAGACCCCTCAGCAAGGACATGTAAATCTTGCCTCTAAACTGTCAGTTTTCCCACTGATGTCTTTGGGGAGTTAAACAATAGAGATATGCCATTGAATTTCTAAGCATTGGGTTTGATTACATGACTATTCAAGTCACATTCCAGAGCTCAAAGGATCCAGCACTAGTGTGAAGGGGACTAGGGATTTGATCCTGGGTTCCCTGGCTGATATTTACCCAATATAAAATTAGTAAAGAATATCACATTATCTTGTTATTGTCTTCCTGCAATTTGTGGGAGCTCACATTTCCTATATTGCAATACCTCTGAAGTTGGAACATGTATGAAAGTTGCATTTGCCTAGTGTTACATACCCTGTGAGTATCTTGTGACTGTCTTATGGCCATGATGTAATTGAGTATCTTGTGAGCATGTTGTAATTGTCTTCTGATGGTGGGGTGATGTGATTTTCCCGCCAATGTGAGGTCACATGATGTAATTTTCCAGCCGGTGTGAGGTCATGTGATGGCATGTTCCAACAGATGTATAAGGGGAAACCCCTGTTGTGATGCAGGTTAGTTTGTTGGCTAGTTTATTAGTTAGTTTTGCTGCGTATTCATCTCAGGACGCAGTTTCGTTTTAAAGTGGAGTTTTTACTTTCTATTGTAAGGTGCAAAACCTTTGTGCCAGCAGTTTCACCAATCGCTGCCAGTTCTTGTTTGGTGCACCTTGATTTTATGCCCTCTTCAGTCTAGTATTGGAGACTGAAGACTTTATCAAAGTACGGGAACCCGAAGGATTGAGTAAAGTTGGTGTCATTTGGCGGTTCTGTAAAGGATCCACCTTATTGAATCTTCGTTCAGGAATAGTGGCCTGCAACTGAGATAACCCCTGCAAGATCAGGAAGGTTTGTGCAGTGTTCACCCTCCAGCAAAAAGGTCAGTTCCTTTAAACATTTTATTTCCTTCGTTATGAATCCTTTGGACAAGGCATCGCTCGGCTGTAGGATTGGCAGATCATTGTTACTTCGAAGAAATCAGTTTTCAGGGAAGTCTCTCCTTACTGACTGTATAAATCACTTGGACTTTTGAATTTACCACTTTAAGACTGTGTTCGAATTTACCACTTTAAGAACTATTCCAGAGTTTGGCTGTTTGTTAAATTGCCGTATAGCAGTTAACTTTCAGTTAAGTTAGTCGTTGGTTTACTTTTCACTTTAGTTGAGAAGAGTTTAGTAAATGTTTATGTTTGTTTATAAGACCTGACTCAATTCTATATTCATTGTTGCCCACCACATAACACCTAGACACTAGAGCAAGGGTTCCCTATCAGTTTATGCCATAGACCAACATCCCAGGTCCTTAGACCCCAGGTTGGGGAACCCTGCTTTAGAGCTTCAGGAAAAGCCTCTCATTTTGATTAAACAGAGGTATAACACTAACAGATCAAACAAGCTCCCCCATCCCTTGTAACTATTTGTTCGTGGACAAGAAGCATGATAAAGGTGTGTTTAGCCTATTGCTCTCCTCTCTCTATACTCATGACTGTGTGGCTAGGTATAGTTCAAATATCATATATACATTTGCTGATGATACAACCATTGTTGGTAGAATCTCAGGTGGAGATGAAAGGGTGTACAGGAGTGAGATATACTAGCTAGTTGAGTGGTGTCGCAGCAACAACCTTGCACTCTATGTCAGTAAGACAAAATAGCTAATTGTGGAGTTCAGGAAGGGTAAGATAGGGAAACATGAACCAGTCCTCATTGGGGGATCAGAAGTGGTGAGAGTGAGCAATTTCAAGTTCCTGGGTGTCAATATCTCTGAGGATCTAACCTGGTCCCAACATATTGATGCAGCTGTAAAGAAGGCAGGACAGTGGCTATATTTCATTAGGAGTTTGAAAAGATTTGGTTTGTCAACTAAGACACTTGAAAACTTTTATAGATGTACTGTGGGGAGCTTTCTGACAGGCTGCATCACTGTCTGGTATTGGGGGTCTACTACACAGGACCAAACGAAACGACACAAAGTGGTAAAATTAGTCAGCTCCATCTTAGGTGCTAGCCTCTGTAGTACCCAAGACTCCTTCCAGGAGCAGTGCTTCAGAAAGGCAACGTCCAATATTAAGGACCCCATCACCCAGGGCATGCCCTCTTCTCATTGTTGTCATCAGGTAGGAGGTACAGAAGCCTGAAGGCACACACTCAGCGATTCAAGAACAGCTTCTTCCCCTCTGCCATCCAATTCCTAAATGAACATTGAATCCATGAACACTACCTCACTTTTTAAAAATAAATATCTTTTCTGTTTTTGCACAATATTTAATCTATTCAATATATATATACTCAATGTTATTTTTTTCTTTCTATATTATGATGTATTGCATTGTACTGCTTCTGCTATGTTAACAAATTTCACAACATAAGCTGGTGATAATAAACCTGATTCTGATTCTAATGTACATGTTTGCATATTAACACAATTGAATTCTAACAACCATAAGGGAACCTATATCTAAGTTTAGAGAAATTGGTTGAACCAGTCTACACTTAGATTTGGGCAAAGCTTCACTTATGCCGTTCCCTCAAGGTAACTTATTAAGTATTGTACTGCATTGCTGTGCAAAGCAACAAATTATGTCATTGATAATAAACCTGATTCTGACATCAACATGATTAATAAAGTGTCAGCTGATTGAAATGATTTAGAATAATTTAAGCAGTTCATTTCAATAGTTTAGTATTAGTTGAACCTGTGCTTTCTCCTTCAATTGCAATGCTAGTTTAACAACTCGGCCCTCTCCCATGGAGCAACATGGCTACAATATTGGTCCCCATTCCAATACATTTGCAAACTGTCCCATTTGTCCAAGTCCTACTTTCCCTGGAAGAGATCCCAATGATCCAAACATCTGAAGCCCTCCCTCCTGCACCCTCTCCTTAGCCACATGTTAAACTGTATTATCTTCCTATTTCGAGCCATACCAGGATATGGCATGGGTACCAATCCTGAGACCATCATCCTGGAGGTACTATCCTTTAACTTCACACCTAACTCCTTGAACTTATTTTTCAGGACCTTGTCACCCTTCCTGCCCATGTTATTGGTACTGACATGGGCCACCACTTCTGGCTGCACACCCTCCTCCTTAAGAATGCTGTGGACTCGATCTAAAATATCCTTGACCCTGGCGCTTGGTAGATAATATACCATTCCAGAATCCTGTTCTTGTCCCCTATCACCACTGCTTGCCTCTGCACCCCTCAACTTCCCTTCTGAGCCACAAAGCCAGACTCAGTGCCAGATGCCTGACTGCTGTGGCTTTCCTCTGTTAGTATCCGAAACACTATCATTGTTATTGAGGGAAATGGCCACAGGGATACCCTTTAGTCATTTTTCCATCATCTGATGGCCACCAGTGTCTCGCACCTTAAGGGTAATTACCTCCCTGCATCTTCTGCCAATCGAGCTCTCCATCTCCTGAATTCTTCAAAGGTCGTCCAGCTCAAGCTCCATTTCCCTAATCCGATCTATGAGAAGGTGCAGCTGGATACATTTCTTGCAAATGTCATCATCAGGGATTCTGGAGGTTTCCCTATCTTCCCACGTCCTGCAGGAGGAACACTGCACTGTCCTGACTGTGCAATAAGAAAGAAAGAAAGCAACTTAGCAGAAATTTCACCTCCTGGTGGGATTCAAGCACGTCTTCATTTTAACACTTTCCCCTTTGGATCAGTAGTCTAGAATACTTGGAAAAAACTTAGTAACAATCACCATTTTACTACATTCATACAATTTATTTTTCCTATTTATTTACAAATAAACAATGCAATGGACTAACTCAGCCTGGAAAGCAAGGCTGTGGTCTATCATTCAATTATAGACTAAGTCCCCATTATTCATGAGGAAAAAGAGCACGACTTCCCACAAGTAACAAAATATGCTGACACCACTAAGATAAGGTAAGAGTAAAGGCTGATTTATACTTGTGTGTATGGACTACGCTGCAGCCTATGCCATAACCCGGATTTTCACTTCTGCGTCGCTCTACGCCATAGCCAAAACGCTAGTTGGTGGTGGGGTTTCTATGCCACTCTGTTGAGTTTCTTCGTGAGAGACATGGATGAGGAAGTGCATTTCAAACATTTTTGCATGTCGGCAGGTAGATTTGATGATTTGGTTCATCTATTTCGCATCGGTGTACGCATAGCCTACAGACATGGCGGAGAAGAAGCAACTGGAAATGTGTAGGAGGAAATGCGATGCTACCAAGCGGACCGATCATAGTCATTGTGGTCTGCGTCGCTGCGACACATGAGTAACTTTTCTGGAGAGGTGCACGTCACCCTACAGCATAGGGTATGGCATAGGGTATGCGTTACCTATGGCATCAATGCGATGCACAAGTATAAATCAGCCTTAACATTCACTTTATTTTGTTACATATACAGAAACAAAATGCATCGCTTACGTCAAATTAAATCAGTGAGGATTGCGCTGCAAAGCCTGTGAGGTGTTTCATGCTTCTGGCACCAACATAGTGTGCCCACAACTCACTAACCCTAACCCGTCTTTGGAACGTGGAGAAAACTGGAGCACCCGGAGGAAACCCATGCAGTCATGGGTAGAATGTACAAACTCCTTACAGGCAGTGGAAGGAATCGAATCCCAATCTTATATCTGGCGCTAACTGCTACACAAAAATGCTACAGCAAATTATAGATACACCAAGGCTGTGGCTGTATATTATGGTCAGCTGCTTCATGGATAGATAGGATGTCTATTTAAGTTTCCTGTGACTCAGCTTGAATGGACTCTAGCTCCAGCTATAAACTTTGCTAAGTCCCTGATATTCAGCATTTCCATTCCTGACCTTGGCATCCAATGCACATTTACTGTTGATATTTCACTACAAGATATCAAATACAATCTGTCTCATGTACTCTCCTGATACCTTGAGAGACAGTTCTGAAAGAACACATGATGCTCACCAACATTTCCAATAATATGTGGCTGATCTCATGAGTACACAGTTTTATGGATGTAAGTCAATAAATCATGAGGGCCTAGTATATTTATCGTACAGTGCAAAAGTCAAGCTATATATAGGCACCCTAGCTATATATATCTACTTAAGACTCATGATTACCCAAACTTTTCAGAAAGAAAGGTTTTCTTATATGGGTATCCAAGATCAAGGTAAGAAATATGAGGTGGGTGGGATTTCAGATGACAGTTCCTGATACCACTAACGTTGACAGCTGATTGTACCCACTCCTTGTCTCTTTCATCTGACTGAAGTAGAAAGAACATGAGAACCTAGAGGAGTTGGCCATTTGCTCATCAAACCTAAAATGCGATTCAAAAAGATCATGGCTTGTCTTTTCTTTGGTTTGAAGTTCTGTTTATCCGTCTGATTCCTGTGAGCTGGGATTCCCTGAATTCCCCAAACTGAGTGGTAGTCAATGCTCCCATGTGTGCTTAGCCCAGGTTGCCAGAGTCAAGTTTCACCCTTAAAGTCTCTTAATTTGATTTCTTATGAATACATTTAATTTGTAGAGCACTATCGGAAGAATCAGCTGCTTTTGGAAACGGCATCAGCGAGCAGCTGGAAAAGCCAGCATTTGCTTGAGGGTTTATAGTATTTCTTAGAATCCCATTAAGGTCACAACACCCTTTATAAACGAGTTACTAGTTATGTTGGACATTTTATAAACTTAAGCAAAGCTTATTAAATCTTTTCTTGAATCTGAGTGTTCACAAGTTAGCCCAATTTATTTTCTGGGAAGTTTTGCTTGTGTAAAGAATTGTTCTTATATCATCACAGCATCTAGACGAGTTGGATCTGCAAGTAAACATACACTCAGTAGCCACTTTATTAGATACTTCTTGTACCTGATAAAGTGGCCACTGAGTATATATTCGCGGTCTTCTACTGCTGTAACCCATCCACTTCAAGGTTCAATGTGCTGTGCATTCAGAGATGCTGTTATGCACACCACTGATGTGGTGTGTGTGACTGATGTACTCAACATTATGGGATAGTAAATAAAAAAAAGAACTTCCTCTGTTAAGAGAAACATCAGAATGAAAGGGTTAATGTATGAGGAACTTTTGATGGTCATTGGCCTTTTCTCACTGGAGTTTAGAAGAATGAGGGGGATCTCATTGAAACCTATCAAATACTGAAATACCTAGATAGAGTGGACATGGAGAGGATGTTTCCGATAGTGGGGCAGTCCAGGACCAGAAGGCACAGCCCCAGAATAGAAGGACATCCCTTTAGAACCCAGATGAAGAGGAATTTCTTTAGCCAGAGGGTGGTAAATCTGTGGAATTCATTACCGCACATGGCTATGGAGGCCAAATCATTGGTTATATTTAAAACAGAGGTTGATAGGTTCTTGATGAATGAGAACATCAAAAGTTATGGGGAGAAGATGAAAGAAAGGGGTTGAGAGGCATAATAAATCAGCCGAGGTGGAATGATGGAATAGACTCGATGGGTCAAATGACCTGACTCTGCTTCTATGTCTTATGGTCTTATTGTAGAGAGGACATGGATGCAGTGTGACCGGCAACAAAGCACTATCATTATAGACAGATTCAGCACAGAAAGGGCTTTTAACACACCTAGTCGCTGACTGTCAACAATCCTAAACCTATATTAATTTGACTTTTTAACCTCCCCAAATTTTCATTAACTTTCCCCCTTCCCTCACTGATTCTACTAATATCCTACACATTGGCAACAACTTACAACAGCTCAATTAACCAAAATCCTGCATATCTTTGCAATGTGGGAGAGAACCCACACAGTCACAGGGAGAATGAACAAATGGTATACGGACACCACCTGAAGCCAGGAATGAAAAGGGATCTCTGGTTCTGCTGGCTGTGCCACCATGCCACTGAATGATTCCTCACACTCTGGACTGCAGTGTTTGAAGGCTAGGAGAAACAAACCTTTGGCAGTGTGGAGAAAGAGATCTTGGGGTGCACACCCATAGACCCCTCAAAGTTGCCTTGAAAGTTGACAGGGTGGTTAAGGAGGCATATGGTGTTGGACTTCATTAGTTAAGTGATTGAGTTCACAAGCCATGGGTAATGTTTCAGCTCTATAAAGATCTGCTTAGACCACACTTGGAGCATTGCTGTTCAGAGCCGGTCATCTCATTATGTGATGTGGAAGCTTTAGAGAAGATGTAGAGGAGATTTGCCAGAATGCTGTCCGGATTAGAAAGCATGATTTATGAGGAAAGGTTGAGCAAGCTGGGGCTTTTCTCTTTGGTGTGAAGGAGGATGAACAATGACATAGTAGGTGATATGATGAGGCTTAGATAGAGTGGACAGACAGGACTTTTTTCACAGGGTGACCCAGATGATTGGAGGAAAGTACAGGCAGATATCAGAGGTAGGTGTTTTACACAGAACATGGTAAATGCATGGAACATACTGTCAAGGAACGTAGTGGAGCCAGATGCATTAGGGATATTTAAGAGACATGAGATGGATTAAAGCAAAATGGAGGGCTATGTGGAGGGAGGTTTTAGAATGAAATTGGAGTAGGTTAAAGGGTTGTCACTACACTGTGCTGTATTGTTCTATATGCTGTGTTCTATGATAAGAGTTAACATTGCTATCAGATGTTGTGGGATTTTTCAGGACTGGACTTGGATATTTGACTCCTCGTGGGACCAGCAGCGGAGCATGAGATCTCAGTAATTCCTTGGTGAAACAAATGCTGGATAATCCACTCGGCTAATCTGTGCTGGGTTAGATGTGACACAGGATGTCTGCCATGTGAACAGGGTGAAATGCCTAGACCTGACACAGGATCAGAATATCACACATGTGAATCTTAGTGAAGTGCCTTAAAGTGCCTGATTTTAGTTGGCTTATTATTGCTATTAAGTACTTGCAGTTTATTTATTTGATTATTTAATGCTTTTTAATAATATAAGTGTTTAATAGCTTACATATTTATAATGATGGTTAAATACTCTGAGTATTAGACATTCAGAAACTTCCAAAGTTTTGACAGATTTGATAGCTAATATGTCGGAGACCTTCTGGCTGTTTTGCAGGTGAGGCTAGCTGTGGGCTTCAATTTGCCACCCAGAGCCTTACTGTTAAGACTCGGACAAACTTCGATTACTTGTTGTTGGTCAACGTACAATAAAGGGAAGTGTGTAGTAAGGCAGGGTAGGAAATTCTGGATGTCGGATGAAGTCTGGTTGCGATAATTTAGCCTTCTGGCCAAATGATGGCAGTCATGTACATGAAATAGCACTCCTGCTACGTTCTGCTGCTTCTGAGAAAAACCCGCCAGCAGACGATATGCCGACCTCTCAAAAAAAAACAAGTATCCAGTGCAGCATAACACATAGCAAGTATTAAACACAACATTTATAGTTTAGCAGGAACAGCCAACTGGAAATTGTTAACCTGGCCAGACGTGAACACTCAGTGCAATTATTTCCAACAGATTCATTATGGTCTGGATACTAAAATTATGTCACTAAAGAATGAAATAAATACCATTGTATTTCAATGTTAATTATATTCCTTTGTCCCAGCTAAAGGTGTTCTTAGGGATTCCCTACAAATATTCAACATTATACTTTTCTTGATAGTTGGAAGATATAAGAGCTTTAGCTGAAATCATTCTTACTTCTGTCCTTCAGTCTAGAAAACTTTTGGGATATTTTGACACGTATTGGTGGAGTGGCATGACTACAAGATTATTATCTTCTGTCAGGGAAATAGTAGAGCTATACAGTTATACAGTACAGAAGCAGGCCCTTTGATCCCCTGTGCCCATGCTGACCATTAAACGTCCATCACTTGTGGGAGTCAGTGGAAGAACTTAGTTTCTCTTGCACTCAAACTGGAATTTAATGGTAAAGATTAAAAGATTCAGGAAATGATAAAGATAAAGAAAATCTCCAACTTCCAGTGGCAGCATCAAGAAGGTGACTCATGCGAGGAACTATGATGGAAATCTTCAAATATTCTCATTTTAGGCTCCTGAAGCTGAAATCCTCAGCTAAAGCCATGGACAATACAGTAAGCAACATCATTTACAGTTCTGATCAAAAAGCCTCAAGACCTGGGCCTCTGTACCTCTCTCTGCAACTGGATCCTCGACTTCCGCACCAGGAGAGCACAGTCCGTGCAGAGTAACAACCTTGCACCCAACATCAGTAAGACCAAAGAATTGATTGTGGACTCCAGAAAGGGTAAGATAAGGGAACACACACCAGTCCTCACTGAGGGATCATAAGTGGAAAGGGTGAACAATTTTAAGTTCTTGGGTGCCAACATCTCTGAGGATCTATCCTGGGTGCAGCATATCGATGTAGGAAATGGCGTGACATAGATGGCTTGACGGTGGTTATATTTCATGAGGAGTTTGAGGAGATTTGGTTTGCCACCAAAGAGCAATGCCTCAAAAAGGTGACTTACATCATTACAGACCCTCCTTCACCCAGGATGTGCCCTCTTCTCCTCACAGAGGGATCAGAAGTGGAGAGAGTGAGCAGCTTCAAGTTCCTGGGTGTCAAGATCTCTGAGGATCTAACCTGGTCCTCACATTTTGATGTAGTCATAAAGAAGGCAAGACAGCGGCTATACTTTATTAGGAGTTTGGAACGATTTGGCACGTCAACAAATACGCTCAAAAATTTCTATAGTTGAACCATGGAGAGCATTCTGACAGGCTGCATCACTGTCTGGTATGGAGGGGCTATTTCATAGGACCGAAAGAAGCTGCAGAAGGTTGTAAATCTAGTCAGCTCCATCTTGGGTACTAGCCTACAAAGTATCCAGGACATCTTTAGGAAGCAGTGTCTCAGAAAGGCAGCACCCATAATTACAGACCTTCAGCACCCATTATTAAGGACCTCCAGCACCCAGGGCATGTCCTTTTCTCACTGTTACCATCAGGTAGGAGGTACAGAAGCCCGAAGGCACACACTCAGCGATTCAGGAACAGCTTCTTCCCCTCTTGCCATCCGATTCCTAAATGGACGTTGAAGCTTTGGACACTGCCTCACTTTTTTTTAATATACAGTATTTCTGTTTTTGCACATTTTAAAAAATAATCTATTTTGATTTACTTGTTTATTTATTATGTTTTATTTGTTTATTATTATCATTCTTTTTCTGTCTCTCTGCTAGATTATGTATTGCATTGAACTGCTGCTGCTAAGTTAACAAATTTCACGTCACATGCCGTTGATAGTAAACCTGGTTCTGATTCTGGAGGATGTGGGGGAGTCTGAAGGCACACATTCAATGATTCAGGAATAGCTTCTTCCCCTTTGCCATCAGAATTGTAAATGGACATTGAGCCTATGAACACTGTCTCATTACTTTTTTTTCTTCTTTTGCATGACTTGCTTAATTTAATTTATATCTTACTGTAATTAACAGTTTTTTATTATTATGTATTGCAATGTTTTGCTGACACATAAGAACAAATCTCAAAACATATGCCACTGATATTCAGCCTGATTTTGAATCTGATGATTAGTTTTATTTGTCACATGTACATTAAAACATTGAAACATACAGTGAAACGCATCATCTACAGCAATGACCAATGAGCAGTCTGAGATGTACCGGGAGCAGCTCCCAAGTATTGCCATGCTCCTGGCACCATCATAGCATGCCTGTAACTTATTAACCCTAAACCGTATGTCGTCTGGAATGCGGGAGGAAACTGCGGTCTCTGAGGAAACTCACGTGGCCACGGGGAGAATGTACAAACTCCGTACAGATAGTGGGGGGAATTGAACTCCAATCGCTGGAGCTGTAATGATACTGTGCGATCCACTACACTGCCGTGCCACCCTCCATCTAACCTAAGAAAAATCCCTGAACTTAATCTTTGTGAGACTGCAAGCAATATCTGCCCCTCCTACTAACATTTCATCAAATAGAATGAGTATACTATACTGTACATAGATAGATCCTAACATCTCTTCCGTTAGCCAATGGTGTATTATGGGGGAAAACTGACATTAAAAAAGTCTCTGTAACTGGACATGCGCCTTATTGTACTGCTGGCGTCTTAGTTGTAGCTCAGTGATATGAACCTCTACCATTCTTCCATTCCGAAGGTTGTAAGTTCAAATCCAGGTTCAGGGCTTTGACAGATTCTCGGCTGGAGAACTATTGCATTGTGGGAGCCACTATTGTTGAAACGAGTTGTTGAAGCAAGATTCAGCCCTTCCTCCTTAATTGAAGTGAAAGATCCCACTGTATAGTGGAGAGGAGATGGAGATGGATATTTCACTTGAATTCCAAAAATCCAAATATCAATTGATTGGACATCCCAAAGTTTCAGCACCTAGCTCAAAGGGTTCTGGTACTGTACTCATTTTAAACACATCAACACTATGTTTCTAGTGCACTTTTCAAACTTTCCGGATTCTGTATTTGGCAGTCCTTTTAAATTCAGCACATTTTCGGAAAAAATTATTGTACTAGCGGGTAACCTATCAGAAATGGTGAACACCTACTGTGTTGGGGTACAAATAAAAGAAGGATGCACTAAGCCAGAGAATGATTTGGGTCAGAACATCAACGTCTTAAAGATGTCTGATTATATTTTAATGTATTAAATCACTAATGTGCTTTACTTTTGAAATTCAGTTCAGTTGACTGAAAGTTGCTATTTTCTTGCATGTTGAACACAAGCAAAAATTCTACCTTTGGAACTTCATCCCCTGTCCTAGCTGATATTGAACCCCCAACCAACAACAATAGAAGTGATTACTGGACCTTGTTGTCTGCAAACAGTCTGGCATATTTTGTATTTTTTTACACTGATTTCAAGAGACTGTTAGTGGCTCTGAGGTATTTTTGGAAAGTCCGATGCCATGAAATACATCACAAATTTTAATGAAATACACAACTTTAAAATAATTCCAAATACTCGCTTTGTAAATTGGCATGGAATTTATAAATGTGCAAAATATTCATGAGGCTACCTGGTATGCATCGCCAATTCAAAGCAGTGATTGAATAATATACCACTTCCTCAGATCATAAATCCCATTGCACTAGACTCCCAGAGACTGAACACCTTATAACAGCAAGCAGTCCCTTCAAGTGCACAGACATTCTTTTTATTAGTTGGAAAGAAAGCCTTGCCTTTCTTGTTATAGCTCATAATTCACATGGTAGTTATTCACATTACACATGGCGTTATGACAAGAATAATAGAAGGCACATTTATTAAAGGAAGAAGAAACTCCAAAATTGTCAATCTTTATACCTTTCTGTAGCCCTTTGCATTTAAACCCATAAGTGCACTGCTCCCTTACTGTTACATCTTAATTTATCTCATATCTCTCATCTACACTTCAATCTACAAATGGGGTTTCAGAACGGGTTAGATTTCACCTTGTGGTAGTGATTATTACTGAATTATTCACACCCTGTCTCAAGATTTTATGTAGGATCAATTTGATGGTATATGTCAGTTACTGACATGCCAACACTTGAAGTATATCAATATTTAATAATATTGTAGAGATTAAATGCTTATGTAGAAAGAGATGGCGATATCAGATTACGTTCTGTGAGAAAAATTAAGTTGGTGGCTGAGCAAAACTCTCTCCTTTGCAGAGCACACTGGTAATTTACAGAACGTGCTAGGCTAGAGATTTAAACATTTACAACTGTTATTCAGTCATATTCTTGTCTATCTATCCCAACCAGTGACAATTATTCCATCAAGAGAGAAAATCAAATTTGTAAAGGCTTTAATTGGCAGAAATTACAGATTTGAGGCTCCTGTTTATAAAGCCTCTACTGTCATGGAGTAATCTTTCTGCACGCACTTGGATCTGAGTTAGTGATTCCTGGGAAATATCTGGTGAGGTCAATCTTGGCACACAAGAAAAACAGGGAACAAAGAGCAGCATAATTAGTGGAATAGCATTGATCGCAAGCCAATCCACAACTACAATAAAAGGTAATACTTAAACAGGAAGCACCAACCAGGCAAAAACACAACAAAACATAGGGCCAAGGAATGGATGTTATTTGAACTAAAGAACAACAAAACGAAGAGCAGGGAAACTAAGGCTACTGGGGAGACTTTAAACTGGAATGGTTGGGGGCTGGAATCAAATTGAAGAGACAAAGAGGGAAGAGGTTGGTTCACAAATAGAGAAAGATTACAGACAGTGTGTGATGGAGGATAGGCAGGTGATAGAGAAGGGGTTCAACCCCCTCAGCCTCCTTTTCTTTTCAACAATACCAAGACTGATCTACCTCAAATATTATTTTCTGGAACTGTTACCTTTGGTATCTAGAAAATAGTTGATGTCTTGACCTTTGTACTGAATTCAACCAGTACCGAACCTCCACAGCACTCCAGGGTTTCAATAGTACACCATCACCTGAATGAAACAAACAATTAAATGGTTTACCCCTAATTTTGAAAGTCTCATCTATTGAGATGTTTCCACAACCAGTGATCTCTCTTTAAGGACTCTTTATCTTGTTATTTCATGCTCTTGTTATTTATTGCTGTGTATTTATATTTGCATCTCAAAAGTTTGTTGTCTTCAATGATTTTAGTCTTTCATTGATCCTGTTTATAGTTACTATTCTATAGATTTGCTGAGTATGCCTACAGGAAAAAGAATCTCGGGGTTGTATGTGATGAGATGAATGTCCTCTGATATTAAATCTCATTTTGATCTTTGAACTTTAATCATTAGGTTAGACTTCTGAAGTTGTAGAGAATACATTAATAGGCCTTTCAACCTCTCCTCGTACTGCAAACCTACCCTTCCTCAAACCAGTCTGATGTATCTTTATTGCATTTCCTTAATGGCAAATACAGTATGTCTCACTCTTAGAGAAGGTGATCAAAACTGAAGACAATACTCCAGCTGCAATGTTATCAAGGCTTCATATAATTGTAGTAAAACATCTTTATCCTTGTACCCCAATCTTCTTTAATAAAGATCAACTTAGCATGTGTCTTCCTGATTGCTAGGCTTATCAATATCCTGTGTACACATTGATCCTTTTCAATATCAACACCTTCCAATCTACCACTGCCTCTGCTTTTACAAAATACTAATTACAGTTACTAGAACTGACTTTATTGGAGAAAATTTAAATCCTTAGAACAGGTGAGAATTTCAATTATTTAAAAAAATCCATATCCAAACCCAAATCAACTCAGATGTAGAAGCTGAGCACCAGCAGCATGCCTTTTGATCGCTGGTGGGATCTTTCTGCTACGGAGAGGGGAGACTGCCTTTTGATCGCTGGTGGGATCGCTCTGCTACGGAGAGGGGAGACTGCCTTTTGATCGCTGGTGGGATCTTTCTGCTACGGAGAGGGGAGACTGCCTTTTGATCGCTGGTGGGATCGCTCTGCTACGGAGAGGGGAGACTGCCTTTTGATCGCTGGTGGGATCGCTCTGCTACGGAGAGGGGAGACTGCCTTTTGATCACTGGTGGGATCGCTCTGCTACGGAGAGGTGACACTGCCTTTTGATCGCTGGTGGGACCGCTCTGCTACGGAGAGGTGACACTGCCTTTTGATCGCTGGTGGGATCGCTCTGCTACGGAGAGGTGACACTGCCTTTTGATCGCTGGTGGGATCGCTCTGCTACGGAGAGGTGACACTGCCTTTTGATCGCTGGTGGGATCGCTCTGCTACGGAGAGGTGACACTGCCTTTTGATCGCTGGTGGGATCGCTCTGCTACGGAGAGGTGACACTGCCTTTTGATCGCTGGTGGGATCGCTCTGCTACACAGAGGGGAGACTGCCTTTTGATCGCGGGTGGGTTAGCTCTGCAGCCACAGTGGAAAAGGCTTGCTGCTGTGCCTGGAGACTGTTACCCAGGTTTTCTGTGTTTTGGATATGGACTTGGACTATAGACTCTTTTTCTGACTTATAGTTTTTTATATTCTGTGTTTTTCACCCAACCTTTTTCATTTTTTGTGTGTAGGGAGGAGGATTTGGGGGCTGATGATCATACTACTGTTTTTTCTTTCTTGGTTTTGTGGCTATCTGGAGAAGAAGAATTTCAGAGTTTTTTACTGTAATAATACATGGACCGTTGAACCTTTGAAATAACTTCAAACCCATTTATTTTCTATACCAGCAGTTTAAGGCTTCAAGATCTATCTGCTTTTTTAGCATGGGGTTGGAAATGTGGTTTTTTGAATTAGAACTTATGTGAAGTTATTTAGGAGTGTAACAAACTAGATGGATAAAGAGTAACCAGCAAATGTAGAATTTCTTGGACTTTTGTCATCTCTTCGGAATCTTGCATGTTTCATCTCTCTTCATCTAAACCTCAATAGGTATAAGCCCAAGTAGCTCCTGGTCAATGCCCATTCTAAGGTTAGGTCTCTTTCAGACAGTAGCCTCTTTTGAGTGCTTTGACTATCTATGCCACATACAAACTTGTCCCTTACTGCATCAGAAAGTCCATCTCTAAAGTCACAGTACTGGGAACGTTTGCACATTTCTGCAATGTATTCAGAAATGCTTTCATCCTTTGACTGGTTCCTTTTGTAAAATCTAAATATTTCAGCTATTACCAGTGGTTTAGGGCTCAAGTGATCTTGTAAAATTGTAACAATTTTGTCAAATATCTTGCTTGCTGGCCTTTCAGGGGCTGCTAAATTGTGTAAGAGACTTTATATCCTAGCACACATTAAGCTAAGAAGCATGGGGGCTTTCTGTTGCTTATCCACATCGAATGCCTTACAGTACAGTTCACCCCTCTCAATATACGACTCCCAGCCTTCACTAGCACTATTGAACTCGTCAACTTCCCTAATCAAAGCCCCGCCACGTTATTTTCACTTTAACATGCTAATTGCATGTCTTTCACTATGAGCTATGCAGTGTCCTCATGCGTCCCTTTGTTAGCATCCACGACGGCCTACTCCCTACTGTTTAGCTCTGTACTCTCACTGTCTCTTCCTGTAACTGTCAGTGCAGTTCACGATGTTTTCTGACATTTAGGTTCGTACTCATTGTCTATTTGTCGTGCCTGTGAAACCACAATCTGTATCTATTAAAATAAAAGCATGCATGTGTGAGATGCCTTTAACTGGTGTATTTACATTGTAGTGAGAGAGAGAGAGAGAGAGAGAGAGAGAGCAATGCGCATGCATAGATAAACAGGTCAATATGTAGTGCTAAGGTTTGTCATTGCTCTAAAGAAAATAGATCCATATATTACACCTCATCTATTTTCTTCAGTCTTGATGAAGGGTCTTCACCTGTAATGTTGACAGTTTACTCTCTTCCATAGCTGCTGCCTGGCCTGCTGAGTTCCTCCAGCATTTTGTGTGCATTGGTAAATGTATAGTATTTGGATTTACAGATAATAAATCCATGGGAATTAGAAAAAATAATCAATTTTGGTATCGACATGGGAAATGTCAGAAAACAGGAAACAGAAAACAAAATTAGATCAATGTTTCATGTTTAATCAAAAAACCAATCAATAAATAATGAGGTACTATAGGGAGCAATGCTGAGTCCTCAATTATCTATAATAAAATTGATGATCAGATTGATGATTCAGAATCAGAATCAGGTTTAATGTCAAAAACAAATTTTATGACTTACACTATGCCAGTGACATTAAAGCTGATTTTGATTCTGAATCAAATTAATGATTTGGTAGAAGGGACCAAGTATACTAGAGCCAAATATGCATGGCTGGGTTATCAAATTGTCAGGAGGTCACAAGCAAAGGATATGGATTAGCTAAATGATTGGACAAAATGGTTTATGATGTGGGAACATGTGATTTTATCCACTTTAGAAAGAGGTATGGGATTGAGAATATTAAATTGTCTCGCACTATAAAACATCGGTTTATAAAGGAACCTGGGGTCCGAGCATGTGAAACAAAAGTGAAACATGAAGCAGTTGAGGAAACTAAGGCCAGGACCAACAATGCCAGAGTAGTATTCAACGTCCTGAAGAAAGTGTGGACATCCCCAGTCATATCAAGGAAAACCAAAATCAGACCTTTCAACTCAAATGTTAAAACAGTGCTTCTCTATGGCTCTGAAGCTTGAAGAACAACAAATGGGATCTATAAAAACTGCAGGTTTTCATCAACCAGTCCCTGAGAAGGATCCTAAACATCAGATGGACTGACAAAGTAACCAACCAGACACTGTAGGAAAACACCAACCGGGAATCCACAGAAACACAAATACGTCAACGGAAGTGGAGGTGGATTGGCCACACCTTGAGGAAGCCAACCAACATTACCAGGCAGGCATTAAAATAAAATCCCCAGGCAAGAAGAAAAATGGCCAGAGAACACATGGAGGGGAGACGTTGAGGCCAAAATTAGACTATGTGGACACATCTGGTCCACCCTCGAGAAACTTGCTCAGAACAGAGGGTAACGGAGACGGGCAGCCATCAACGGCTTATGTCCAAGAAGAAAAAGTAGAAGAAGAAGAGGGAATTAATTAAGAAGACTAGTGGAATGTGTGCCTATACTGCAGGGATATGGAGTGTAAAAATAAGTTTGAAGCAAATTTACAGAGGCTCCACCTGGACTGTGTCTATAGTTTTTTGTCTCTATATTTAAGAAAGGGTGTGCTTGCATTGAAGGAAATTCAGAGGAGATTCACCGCATGATTTCTGGGGTGAAGAATTTGCCTCGAGCGAAATGTGGTGGCTGGAGATAGATAAGCAGATTGAAGACTTGGCCAAAAGCTGTTTGGGATGCCAGAAAGTTCAAAATGCACCCCTACTGGCACCATTATACCCTTGGGAGAGACCGTTGTCACTATGGCAAAGAGTTCATATTGGCTTTGCTGGGCCATTCATGGACAATGTTTCTGATTGCTGTGGATGCTCATTCGAAGTGGCCAGAGGTTATACCAATGAAGTCGTCAACCACCTCAGCAAGACTGTGTCCTCCCTGAGGAATATCTTTGCCAGAAACAGCTTTCTTGAACAAATTGTGAGTAACAATGGACCACAATACACATCAGAAGAATTCAGACTGTTCATGAAGGAAAATAACATCAGACATTTCAAGTCAGCTCCTCACCACTCAGCAACGATGGGCTAGCTGGAAGGTGTATCTGAATGTTCAAGAAGTCCATTAAAGCTATGGACAGGGAAGACATTTCTCTACAGCACAAGGTGGACAACTTCCTTTTTGTGTATCAGAACTCTGATTATGCGATGACAAATCAAACCCCTGCAATGCTGTTCATGAACAGGAATCTGAGATGTCAAATAGACCTCCTGAAACCAGATCTACGGAGGGAACTGCAGAATAAGCAGTTCAACCAGTTGCCAAGTGAATCAGCAAGAAGCTTCAAGATTGGACAAGAAGTCCTAGCGCATGATTACTGTGAAGACAAGTGGACACCCGGTAGGATAGCGTCAAGAACATGCCCACTGATATACACCGTGACTGTTGGAGATCAGGCATGGAGACGTCCTGTGGACCAGATACTGGGTGCTCAACCGACGAACACACTTGAGTCAATTGCATCCAATAAGATGGACACATTACAGTAAGTGGACTTACCTCTCAGTGATGATCATGCCACTGATAGCAACGTGACACTGGAAACCGAACATTATCTTAGACAAGACACCTACCAAACTTGATGCCACTCTACAGGTCCAGAGGCGCTATCCTGAAAGACACAGTGCGTCATCCAAAAGACTGAATCTTTAGAACAGTGAAGTTAGGTAATGGATTGTTATTGTGAAAGCATGTTTATTTGGATATGGTGTGTGAAAGGGAAATTGAAAGTTTTATACTACATTGATCTAAAGGGGGAGGAAATGTAATGTATGGATCTATTTCTTTTAGAGCAGACTCTCCTTAGTACTACCTATTGATCTGTTGTCTATGCATGTTCATTGTTCTCTCTCTCTCTCTCTCTCTCTCTCTCTCTGATTCAATGTGAATACACTAGTTAAAGCCATTTCCTGTGTGCATGCTTTTATCTGATTGATATGTAGCTTTATAGGCACTGGAAGTCAGAGTAAGAAGATGGAAGGAGGCGAGGAAGAAGTATAAGGTAGTAAGTGATAGGTGAAACTGGGAGGGGAAGGGGTGAAGTAAAGAGCTGGGAGGTTGATTGGTGAAAGAGATACAGGGCTGGAGAAGGGGGAATCTGATAGGAGAGGACAGAAGACTAGGGAAGAAAGGGAAAGGGGAGGAGCACCAGAGGGGGTGATGGACAAATAGGGAGATGAGGTGAGAGATAGGAATGGGAGATGGCGAAGGAAAGGGAGGTCGGAGCAATTACCAGAAGTTTGAGAAATTGACATTCAAGCCATCCATACAGAATGTAAGGTGTTGTTCCTCCAACCTGAGTGCAGCCTCATTGCAGCAGTGGAAGAGGCCATGGAATGGGAATGGGAAGTAGAATTAAAATGGGGTGGCCTCCTGGAGATCCCACTTTGTCTGGCAGAAAGAGCATAGGTGCTCAGTGAAGTGGTCTCTCAATCTATGTTGGGTGTCACCACCCCAGGAGCACCAGGTACAATAAATGACCCCAATAGACTCACAGGTGAAGTGTCGCCTCACCTGTAAGGACTGTTTGGGGCCCTAAATGGTACTGAGAGAGGAGGTGTAGGGGCAGGCGTGGCACTTGTCCCATTGTGAGGATAAGTGCCAGGAGGGAGAACAGTGGGGAAGGACGAATGGACAAAGGAGTGATCCCTGCAGAAAGTGGAGGGGAGGGAAAGTTGTGCTTGGTGGTGGGATCCTGTTGGAAACTCTCACAGCTGCCTGGACTGTACCCCCTCCTACCCTATCAGTTGTAAAAATGCCATCCCCATCTCCGAATTCCTCCATCTCCGCTGCATCTGCTCTCAGGATGCTTTTTCATTTCAGAACTAATGAGATGTCCTCCTTCTTGAAAGAAAGGGGTTTCATTCCTCCACCATCAACACTGCCCTCACCTGCAGCTCTTCCATTTCACGCATGTCTGCCCTCACCTGATTCACCCGCCATCCCACCGGGGATAGGGTTCCTCTTGCCCTAACCTATCACCCCATCAGCCTTCACGTCCAGTGCATATTTCTCTGTAACTTCTGCCATCTCCAACAGGATCCCACCACCAAACATATCTTTCCCTCCCCACTCACTTACTGCTTTCCGCAAGGATCGCTCCTTGTCCATTCGTCCCTCCCCACTGATCTCCCTCCTGGCACTTACCCTTGCAACTGGAGCAAGTGCCACACCTGCCCCTACACCTCCTCGTTCACTACCACTCAGGGTCCCAAACAGTCCTTACAGGTGAGGCAACACTTCACCTGTGAGTCTGTTGGGGTTATTTACTGTATCAGGTACTCCCGGTGTGGCCTCCTGTATATCAATGAGATCCGATGTAGATTGGAAGACTGCTTTGCTGAGTACAGTACCTACGCTTCATCTCCCAGCGGCCACCCATTTTAGTTCTACTTCCCGTTCCCATTCCGACATGTCAGTCTATGGCCTCTACTGCCGCAATGAAGCCACACTCGGGCTGGAGGAACAACACCTTATATTCCGTCTGAGTAGCCTCCAACTTGATGACATGAACATTGATTTCTCGAACTTCAGGTGATTACAACCCGTCCCCCCCCCCCCCCTTAACTATTCCCTATCCCCTTTTAACTCTCTCACCTTATTTCTTTTGCTCCTCTTCCTTCCCTTTCTTCCATGGCCTGTTGTCCCCTCCTATCAGATTCCCCCTTCTCCAGCCCTTTACGTCTTTTACCAATCAACTTCCCAGCGCTTTATTTCACCCCGTTCCCCCCTCCCGATTTCACCCATCACCTGCCACCTTGTACTTCTTCCTCTCCTCCCCACGTCTTCTTACTCTAACTTCTCATCTTTTTTCTCCGGTCCTGATGAAGGGTCTCCACCTGAAATGTTGTCTGTTTATTCATTTCCATAGATGCTGCCTGGCCTGCTGAGTTTCCCCAGCATGTTGTGTGTATCACTTTGATTTCCAGCATCCGCTGATTTTCTCTTGTTTGTGGCTATTCTTTATCTACCTTGTTTGTTTCATTCCCAAATAATTCCTATAAATTTGTGAAAAACTATTTTCTTTTTTCATAATACCACATTGTGGGAGAGTAGGTTCTGCATAGCCAGCAGCAAACAAAACCTCTACACCCACTCCTTTAGGCTCACATCAAGGCCTCCAACCCTGACTCTGGCTGTTCTACCAGCTCCTGGTATTTGGCTTTCTTGATTAGCATTCGATACTGATTGCACTAATCCCTGTTAGTTCATAGATGAAAGGTAAACATTTTAAAGATAGCTGATGATTGCTTCCTGGTTAATTGGGCTGCCTCAACACCATAGGGTGGGTTATAGTGCATCCGGCCAGCTAGCTAAACTTCCTACCACTGGCACAAATCTGATCCAGATAACAGAGGCCAACCAAGCTAACCCTATGTCACAGAGCGATATGCACAGCCTTCAGTCCACTGAGCCCTTGCTGATCATCGAGTACCCATTTACACTAATCATATTTTTATTTGGAGATACAGCACAGTAGAAGGTCCTTCCGGCCCAACAAGGCCAACCCAGCTCGATTAAATCCCTGTGAGAAATTAACCCACTAACCTGTATGGATTGGAATATGGGAGGAAACACACATTCACGGGGAGAACATATGAACACCTTACAGACAGCGGTGGATTTGAACCTGGGTCGCTGTCGCTGAGATAGCATTACACTATACTACTGAACCACCCATAAAATACATTTCTGGCAAATTTCTGGCAAATACATTTTAAGTATACTTACCTGAAAGCATTCCCAGGCTCTGTAGAACCATCCTTAGGCCCCACTCCAAAACAGTTTCTTGTACTTTCAATAGACTGCAGAGGCCTTTTTTTTATGTGTCTAGTACATATATGTAAAAATGTTTAATTAGAGAAATACTTCAACATGTGAAGAATAATTAAAAATAAATACAATTGAAAACTTTTAAAATTAATTAAAACATCAAAATAAAGAACATAAACAGGTCATTTACCTGTGTTAACCTCTGTGCAAGATTGGTGACAGCATCCAATGCCTCTGCTCAATGAGTCAGTGTTCAGCTGGAGGAAGTTCAATATCAGGCACTTGACCTCCAGCTTGCCTTGAACTTCCACTTTTGAATCCACAACCTTTGGCCAGAGGTGTGTATGAAACTGCCAAGCATTTTCTTAGATCCCTGAACTAATGATCTCCAGTGTCGTAGTCAATGTTGTCTGAATGAGCAAAGGAATAAAAATTGGCAGAAGATGGCATTTTGTTTGAAAATGTCTTTCGATGTCTGTCAAAACAATGTTCCATTATTGGCAGGACTTTACACCATTGGAAATTCTTGAGAAGATAAAGGCTTGTGTTTATACTGATTGGTCCTTGGCAATCTCTTAAACTTGTCAAACTTACTAACTCTTTTAATTCCAACATTGCGATAGATCCCACTGTGTGCTTTGAATGGAGCTTTGACTCAAGTAAACCTTTGATGTTTCAACGAAAACCACATCTTTCATTGGCCGCATTTTTATAATTTCATAACTCATGAGACTGACATTCCACGCACATGGAAGTTGAAAACCTAACAATTTACACATGTGCAAAAGCACCAGAGAATATATTGTCCTCCTGTATAGAATTACATGCAAACTATGTTGTAGATTGCAGCAATTCCGTCCAATCACACCTTCTTGATTGGATTGAAATGCTAGACACTGCAATATAATTTGCATACAATTATCTTGTACACATATATGAGTCTTAACTTTATGTTCCTGCCCAACTGTATTCCACTTTCCTCATATGATCTTGAAGCCAATTCCATAAAGTCCTTGTGGACCATTTCCTCTGATTGGTCAGTGATCTTATCCAACTATAAATGAATGACCCGAAGCACCCAGTTTAAAGAAAAATAGAAATTTGAGGGGCAGACAGTCATCATGTCAAAGAGTAACTTTTTGTGGGATTTCTTCGGGTGCCCTGGTTTCCAAGCACATTCCAAAAGCATGCAAGTTGATAGGTAAATTGGATTTGTTTCTGAGAAGACATTGAAATTAGATTCTGGCTTCAAGGTATTCCTTTGACTCTGAACCCTGCCATCAGTTCATGCACTGAGTCACTATTACATGCCCTCTTGTAAATAATTCCAAGAGGACTAACTCTCCATACTGTCCTCTCAGCTGTGAAATGTGGATTGAGCAGGAGAAAGGAAGGGAAATAGCACATTTCACTGCTGATGTAGATGGAATCCTCATTAGCGGCAGTTCGTATTTTCTCCCCGCGATCGTGTGGGTTCTCTCTGGGTGCTCCAGTCTCCTCACGCATTCCAAGGATGTATGGTTTGGGTTAGTGAGCTGCGGGCATGCTGTTCCAGCTCCCGAAACCTGGCAACACTTGTGGGTGGCCAGCCCAACACAATCCTCGCTGACTTGATTTGATGCTAATGCCGCATTTCACTGTATATTTCGATGTTTTCATGTACGTGTGATAAATAAAGCTAATCTTTAATGAAGCCTTCTGCAGCTCATGGGCCATCAACTCCTGTGCTGTGATTAAATAAAGATCAATACATTGCTAAAAGAAACATGCATCTTGTGGGCACTAAGCAGCCATACATTTACTTCCGACAATATTCCTCTTGTGAAAAGCAATGCTTCTGAGAACAATTTTATATTACATTTCCTGATTCGGCTTGAGAATATTTTATTCTTCCCTCACCATTGCACTTCCAGCGCAGATATTTTTATGCACAGAAGAACAATTCAAGTACAAAACCTGACTCAAATCTCAATGAAGGTGCGTCAACATTCAAAGGTTATTGACAATATCAATTCTGCATTCTGTTCTTGTTTTCCCCTGCACTACCTCAATGCACTGATATGCTGAAACGATCTGGGTGGAAGGCATTGAGGAAGCCACATCGAATGCAGGAAGAGCAGGTTGCAAGATGTGCAGGTAAATCATTGGATGGTGGTGAGGGGTGAATTGAAGGACAAGTTTACACCTCCTGTGTTTGCGAGGAAAAAGAAAGAAAGGAATGAGGAGGGATAGGTAGAGAGTCCTGAGGAGAGTGGTTCCTGCAGGAAGTTAAAAGGCTGGGGGTACTGGGAGTGGGGAAGATGTGACAGGTGGTGGGATTACATTGGAACTGCCGGAAATGGCGGAGGTTGATGACATGGATGAACTGTATCAGCCAAGGATGAGGACCTAAGGCAATTCTATTGCTGTTCTGCCTGGCAAGAGGGAATATCAGTGTATTTTTGGGAAATAGAGGAAATGGAGAATCATTCTCATCCCTTCAATTCCACCTGATTCCTTCCATCTCCTACCAGTCTCTATCTCAGCCCCTTACATGCTACTATATACATGTAATATTGGATCATTTTTCTCAATAAATAAATAAACGAGTATAATTTTCTTGTGTTATTTATTTAATTGTGTTCTGTTAATCAAGTGTTAGGACTTATGTGAAGATCTGATCACAGTTTAGGTCAAATTCACGCAGAAATAGAGAAAATTCTAAAGGTTTCACTAATTTTCTAGCACCACTGTAAGTTCTTCCATCAGTCTGTGTTTATATACTTCACCTGTAAGTTTTTCTCTGGAGAAAGTTGAGAGCAGCATGGTAGTACAGCAGTTAGCCTACCATTATTATAGCACCAACTATCACTTCTCAGGTTCAATTTGCACTGCTGTCTGTAAGGAGTTTGTACGGTCTCTTCATGACCGCGAGGGTTTCCTTGGATGCTCAGTTTTCCTCCCACATTCCAAAGATGCACAGTTAAGGTTATTGAGTTGTGGCCATGTTACGTTGGTGCCGGAATTGTGACGACACTCGCGGGGCTGCCCAGCACAATTCCTTGCTGATTTGATTTGACACAAATGACATTTCTTGCAATATGTTTCAATGTAGACATAAAACTCAGAATTAGAATCAGGTTTATTATCACTGACATGTGTCGTGAAGGTTGCTAACTTAGCAGCAGCAGCAGTTCAATGTAATACATAATATAGAAGAAAAAAAATCAATTATAGTATATATATATATATTGAATAGGTTAAAAATTGTGCAACACAGAAATAATATATATTTAATAAGTTGGGTAGTGTCCAAGGGTTCAATGTCCATTTAGGAATCAGATGGCAGAGGGGAAGAAGCTGTTCCTGAATCGCTGAGTGTGTGCCTTCAGGCTTCTGTACCTCCTACCTGATGGTAACAGTGAGGAAAGGGCATGCCGTGGGTGTTGGGGGTCCTTAATAATGGACGCAGACTTTCTGAGACACCGCTCCTTGAAGATGTCCTGGGTACTTCGTAGGCTAGTACCCAAGATGGAGCCGACTAAATTTACAACCCTTTGCAGCTTCTTTTGGTCTTATACAGCAGACCACCCCCCCCATACCAGACAGTGATGCAGCCTGTCAGAATGCTCTTCACGGCACTAGTATAATTCTTGCCTTTTTGAAGCAAGTGGGAGCTTCTACCCATAGCAGTGAGAGGATGGAAATGTCCTTGAATACTCCCACCAGCTGGTTGGCACAAGTTTTCAATCGTAAAAATCTTTAATCTTTTCCAGACTTCAGAATATATTGCCATTCCTAAAACATTGCTGGTCTAAATCTTGGAACTCACAATGCTACCAACATTGTGAGAGTCTCTTCATCACAAAGGCTGCAGCAGTTAAAAGGCAGCTCGGCAATACCTTTTCAGCAGGAATTAAGAATGGGCAAATACCATTCCTCTAGTCAAAATGGATCTGCAGCTTGACAGTAAAGAAAATAACAGGGTTTGTGCACAGTGTTCATGGGACAGGATTCCTGGTGATCTAGCGGTGGAAAAAAACTGAGGAAAATTAACTAAAGTGAGGGTAAAACAAAGTAATTTGTGGAATGTGAATCATTTCTAAGAGCAGAGTCTGGCCATTACTCTCCTTATAAGTGAATCACATTCTGGCTTTGCTTTTTGAAATAATTCATGAACAATAAATAATTGTATATTAAATTAGCTATTGTGCTGGCAAAGTCCAATTAACTTATGTAGAGTGAAGGCAAAAGTTTGCAAGTGAGGGGACTGCATGCTAACTTGAGTCATGAAGCCTGCCTAATGCTACCTACCAGTTATCATCTCCATCATCAAGCTCTTGTTTTCAATGATTCACAGATCTCTAACCACACTCTATTCATCTCACTTTCCACTCGCACCATCAACAGTTTGTCGTCTCCTCACTCCAACCACCAAAAACACAACTCTGCCTCCCACACACCCAGCATCATTTTATCTCTCCTCGTGCTGACTCCCTCAGGTTATTCTCCCCTAATCACGGATATTCCCAAATATCTATCCTCACTCCAACCACACATGACCCACCCACACCCAGTGTTCTCATCATCCATCCCCAACATTCCTGTCACCACTGACTAGCGAGCCTCTTTAAGAAGGTCTCTTTACCCAGCTCACAGCCAAGTCTACCAGGCATGGTAAGGAACTAGAGGAAGACCATCTGTCACAACCCAGAATTAAATTCCATTGGTATTTAGTGAAACTTAACCATCCAGATTTTCCAGCCAGAATTCCCTACATCGCCTACTCCAAGACCAGACCTTAGCAAAAATTGGGATTCATGCTTTAATTGCACGCATCTGAAGTGTTTCTCGAGCTTATGCTTGGGTAGATATATTGGCTTTGGAGATTATGGAAGTACGCTAGAAGCGTAATTGGAATATGAGGAATTTAATTGTGCACACAGGCTGTTATACACTTGATTTGTAACCCCTCAAGATGAAGTCTGTATGGGCTAAGCTGCTGAATAACTGTGCAGCCCAGGGCAGGCTGAGGATAAAGGGATTGGAGCGTGAGCAGGACTGGGGTTAGGGGCTTGGTCTTTGTATGTGGGCAGAGCAGGGTGCAGGAATGTCGACATACTTGTGGCAGGACCTGAGTGAGGAATGAGCAGGGAAGCCGAGAGCCGAGGCAAGGGCTGTTTGGGGGGAGGGGTGTGTGTGTGTGTGTGTGTGTGTGTGTGTGTGTGTGTGTGTGTGTGTGTGTGTGTGTGTGTGTGTGTGTGTGTGTGTGTGTGTGTGTGTGTGTGTGTGTGTGTGTGTGTGTGTGTGTGTGTGTGTGTGTGTGTGTGAACACCGATACCCACATAAAGATGGTGTGCAGTGATCTGGGTTCCCCTTGCCACCGGATCGACCTTGCTTTATGTTGCCTGAGAGACAGCTGGTGTGCAGTGGTTACTTCTTGTTAAAAGACCCACATGTCTTACTGAGGCAACTTCCACTCCACAATGTGTTGTTCACAACCTGGAGTATCACCACACTCATGGACAATCCTTACATGAGCACCATTCTGCTATTATAGCTTGAGAAATCAAATATTCTAATATCAACATGGCTGTGCTGAGTGAGAAACACTGAGCAGAGTCACCCAGTTTAAAGACTAAGGTAACTTACACACCTCCTTCTGGAGGTCAAGAATGTGCTCGTTTGGTTTTTTAGTGACTTCCCTGCAAGTGCATCATTTTGTCCTCTCTACCCTGGGACCAACAAGGTGCTGTCATCAGTGCGCCTGCCACAACACTTAAGAGGAGGCAAAGAAGAGTTCTACATTGAACCTGGTCAACTTTAATGACGGGGTAGGGAGGTTTCAATTTTCCGGCAAGGTTTGATCAGCAAGGAAGAGGTAGGAAACTGGTCTTCTAGGTCCATGCTTGTGACATAATATTTACCTTTGTGATCTTACAGAGGATTGTCATCTCAAGGTAACCTTCCTAGTACATTTCAACTGCTCCTCTAACCATCTGAACCCTTGTGCAGGAGTGGCTGTCTTGACACTGTCACATTGACACAGAAATGTTAGATAGTCTTAGTGCATCCAGTGCAGTATAACATGGTCCAAGTGTCCCCATTTAACCTGGACACATGTCATCGGGAGATGGCAGAATGGAGTCATACTTCCCCAGATGCTCTCCCTGTGGTGCTATCAAGCATTTTTGCCTTAAATTCTGGTTTACGTTGTCCTGTTTTTTAAGTGCAGAATAAATATAATATTATTGGTTATTGGTTATCAGTGAGGGAATGTTGCCCTCTCTAATACAGCCCAAGTTTTCTTGCTCCTACTATAGTAACTATGACCCTTATCTCACTTGCACGTTCCTGGAGAGTCAACGTTGCAGACAAATTATGACTCAGAAAGACAACATTTGGCCCATTATTTAAACGCTGGTCAAAAAACATCCCTCCTCCTCCTAGTCAAATTCCACCTTCCAACCCTTGATCCATAGATCTAAGATAATGACTGGTCGAGTATCCACACTCTCAGTATTATTTTTTTTTCTTTCCATAATTCGTCCTTTGCATGTTGGCTGTCTTTTTTATGCATAGCTTTTCACAGATTCTATTGTATTTCTTTTTAACTTGTAAATGCCGGTAAGAAAATGTATCTCAATGTAATATATGGTAACCAATACATAAATTTACTTTGATCTTTGAACCGCGAGGTTGTCTGCCTCCAGCGCATTTTTAGACTGTGGGTTCCAGAATCCTACCACTTAAATTGTGCTCGAGCTGATCTGACAGATCTGTTCTTGTTCAAGGGCAAACAAGCCCCAAGATCTCACCAGTGGCCAACACCTTGTATGTCCTCCTTTTTTCATTATTTTCTTTTGTTGTGATGGGAAAAATTAGAACCTTACCCGGTAAGACAATGTTCCCTCTAATTTGTAATGATTAGTGTGTGCAAAAATCTTATGCTGTGCAATTTTTTTGCCCAGTGACAACAACATGTGCCCACTGAATAATTTTTTCAATAAAAAACAGTATAAATAAGTTAGTTCTAAAACCTGCAGGCAAATCATCACACAGTTCACGTTTTCAACACTGTCTGCATCAGAAACTGGAAAAGGAAATGTGATTGTCACGATCGTGAAATATACTTAACATGCCAACGAGGTAGAGAGTGACAACCTTTTGTGCGTAGTTTAAATTCCTTTGTGCGCTGGTAGCAAAAGATGTGTGTCTGCACGCACCTGAGAAGGAACACCTGTTTCAGCGATCCTTTTGTATTGTTGTGGCCTCTGGTGTTGTTTTTTAACTATGTAAGTGTTTTGGCAATGAGCTGATTGTTTCTGCCCCCTGTTTAAAATTGCTAATTTTAGAACTCTGCATTAATCCCTTCTGCAAGCTCTGAGATACTCACACCACATTTTACTTACTGGGGGACTGCAGGGATTTCTGATTTCTACTTCAATCATGCCACTTTCAGACAAAACAAACTGTGTGAGAGAGAGAGAAAGAGATACCATCAATTGCAAAATGTTTATATTCTTCTTTCATGTGCCCCTAAGTTTCTCCAGATCCAGTAACTGCTGAAAAAGACTGTTTCATTAAATTGGTGAGGAAATCATGTATGGTTATGGTAAGTAAATTAGATAAAGAAAGCATATGGTATGCTTGCCTTTATTAGTCAAGGCACTGAGTTGAAGAGTCTGGAAGTTATGTTTCAGGTTTTAAAACTCTGCTTAGGTTGCATCTGGTGCGTTGCGTTAATTCCTGGTCACCCCACAATAAGAAGGATCTGTAGGCTTTGGAGAGGTGCAGCTGAAAGTTAACAGGATGCTGCCTGGATCAGAGGGGATGCGCTATAAGGAGAGGCTCCCTCTAAAGCAGTGAAGGCTGATGGAAAACATGGTAGAAATTGATGAGATTATGAGAGGCATAAAGGAGATATGATATCCCTCTCCTTGCCTTGTGGCACATCGGGCAACAACCTTACTGTTTCTTTAGCATTTTATCTGTTTTTCACAAGGCCGAGTTGCTGGAAAGCGTGCAAGGAGCTGAATGGATTCGAACCTGGGACCACTCAGTTTGAAGTCCGGTGTTGATGCCAGTGGATAGCTGAGTAGATAGCTGGTATCTATTTCCCAAGATCAAAAGTCCAATACTAAAGGGAATGTGTGTAAGGTGAGTAGAAAGTCCAAAGGAGACGTATGGGGGAGGTTTCCTTTATAGAGGTGTTGTTACCTGGAATGTGTTGCCACAGTGAAAATGGAGATAAATATAACAGAGGCATTTAAGAGGCTCTTAGAGAGCCACATGATGTGCAAAGAACAGAGGGCTATGAATATTAGACCATAAGACCAATAGTCATAGGAGCAGAATTAAGCCTTTCAGCTCATCGAGTCTGCTCCGCCATTCCATCATGGCTGATCCCGGATCCCACTCAACCCCATACACCTGCCTTCTCACCATATCAATGATCAACTTTTGCTTTAAATACACCCATGGACATGGCCTCCACCGCAATCTGTGGCAGAACATTCCACAGATTTACTAGTGTCTGGCTAAAAATATTCCTCCTTACCTCTGTTTTAAAAGATCACCCTTTAATTTTGAGGCTGCGCTCTCTAGTTCTGGATACCCCCACCATAGGAAACACCTTCTCCATATCCACCTTATCTAGTCCTTTCAGCATTTAGTAGGTCTCAATGAGATCCCCCCCACATTCTTCTAAATTCCAGTGAGTACAGGCCCAAAACTGCCAAATGCTCTTCATATGTTAACCCCTTTATTCCTGGAATCATCCTTGTGATCCTCCTCTGGACTCTCTCCAATGGCAACACATCTTTTCTGAGATATGGGGCCCAAAACTGTTGATAATACTCCAAGTACGGCCTGACTAGTGTCTTATAAAGGGTCAGCATTATCTCCTTGCTTTAATATTCCATTCCCCTTGAAATAAATGCCAATATTGCTTTTGCCTTCTTTACCACAGACTCAACCCATAAATTACCGTAACCTACTGGGAGTCTTACATGAGGACTCCTAAGTCCCTCTGCACCTCTGATGTTTGAATTCTCTCCCCATTTAGATACTAGTCTGCACTTTTGTTCCTTTTACCAACACTGTATTCCATCTGCCACTTTTTTGGCCATTCTTCCAATTTTGTCTAAGTCCTGCTGCAATCGCTTTATTTCCTCAGCACTACCTACCCCTCCACCTATCTTTGTATTGTCCACAAACTTTGCCTCAAAGCCATTAATTCTATTATCTAAGTCATTGACAAACAATGTGAAAAGTAGTGGTCCCAATATTGACCCCTGAGGAACACCGCTAGTCACTGGCAGCCAAGCAGAAAAGGACCCGTTTATTCCCACTCACTGAACTCCTGCCAGTCAGCCATTTTGCTATCCATGCCAGTATCTTTCCTGTAATGCCATAGGATTTTATCTTGTTAAGCAGCCTCAAGTGTGGCAGCTTATCACATGTCTTCTGACAATCAAAATAAATGACATCCACTGCCTCCCTTTTGTCCACCCTGCTTGTTACTTCCTCGAAGAATTCTAACAGATTTGTCAGGCAAGATTTCGCCTAACAGAAACCATGCTGACATCTTTAGGGAGCGGTGTCTCAGAAAGGAAATGTCCATTATTAAGGAGCTCCAGCACCCAAGGCATGCCCCTTTTCCACGGTTACCATCAGGGAGGAGATACAGAAGCCTGAAGGCACACACTCAGCGATTCAGGAACAGCTTCTTCCCCTCTGCCGTCCGATTCCTAAATGGACATTGAATCTTTGGACACTACCTCACTTTTTTTTAATACACAGTATTTCTGTTTTTACAGGTTGTTTTTAATCTATTCAATATGTGTAATTGATTTACTTGTTTATTTTTTATTATTATTATTTTTATTTTATCTATTATTATTATTTTTTTCTCTGCTAGATTATGTATTGCGTTGAACTGCTGCTGCTAAGTTAACAAATTTTACATCACATGCCGGTGATAATAAACCTGAATCTGATTCTGATTATTTTATCATTACCCAAGTACCCCAAAACCTTACCCTTAATAATAGACTCCAACACTTTCCCTGCCACTGTGGTTACGCTAACTGGCCGGTAATTGTCTTTCTTTTGCCTTCCTCCCTTCTTAATGAATGGAGTGATATTTTCAATTTTCCAATCCTCTGGGACCATGCCAGAATCAAGTGATTCTTGAAAGATTATGACTAATGATTCCTTTATCTCTTCAGCAACCTCTCTCAGAACTCTGGGATGCAATCCGTCTGGTCTAGTTGACTTATCCACCTGAAGACCTTTGAGTACGCTTAGCATTTTTTCCTTTGTACTAGCAATGGTGCTCACTCCTGCTCCCTGACACTCACGGACCTCTGGCACACTGCTAGTGTCTTCCACAGTGAAGGGAGTTGCAAAGTACTCATTAAGTTCATCTGTCATTTCTTTGATCCCAATTACTACCTCACCAGCATCATTTTCTGGTGGTGCAATTTCAACTCTCTCCTCCCTTTTACTCTTTATATAACTGAAAAAAAAAACTTTTTTTAGTATCCTGTTTTATTTTATTGGCTAGTTTGCCCTCATATTTTGTCTTTTCCTTTCTTATAGCTTTTTTTAGTTGCCTTTTGTTGGATTTTAAAAGCTTCCCAACCATCCAACTTCCCACTCACTTTTGCTATTTTATATGCCCTTCCCTTGGCTTTAATGCAGTCGTTAACTTCCCTTATCAGCCATGGTTCCCTACCCTTGCTATTTGAGAACTTCTTCCTCTGTGGGACATATTTCTCCTGTGTCTTGTGAACTGTTCCCAGAAACCTCAGCCATCTCTGTTCTGCCATCATCCCTGCCAGTATCCTCCTCCAATCCACCTGGGTCAGCTCCTCTCTCACGCCTTTGTAATTCCCTTTATTCCATTGTGATACTGATACATGTGAGTTATGCTTCTCCCTCTCAAATTGCAGCATGAATTTCTCTTTAAAAAGCCATCTCATAGGCATTCAACAAATTCCCCCTCTTGTGATCTGACACCAACCTGATTTTCCCAGTCCCCTTGCATATTAAAGTCCCCCATTACAATTGTGTCATTACCCTTATTACATGTCTTTTCCAGCTCCCTTTGCAATCTCAACCCCACATCTTGCCTACTATTTGGAGACCCATACATGATTCCCAAAATGTTTTTTTTTTGCCCTTGCAGTTTCTTAACTTGATCCACAAAGATTAAACATTCTCAGACCCTATGTCACCTCTTTCTAAAGATGTAATTCCATCTCTTACCAACCAAGACACACCACTGCCTCTGCCTTCCTGCCGGTCCTTTCGATAGAAAGAATAACCTTTGATGTTAGGCTCCCAATTATGGCATTCTTTCAGACACCACTCAGTGATGCCTACAACATCATACTGTCCAATCTCTAACTGTGCCATGAGTTTGTCCACCTCATTCCAAATGCTATGCGAGTTTAAATACAGCACTTTCAGTCCTGCATTCTTCGCCCTTTTGAATTTTGCATTTATGGTACAATTTAACTCTTTGCTCTGTCTGCATTTGTACTCAATCACTGGCTTATCCTTACTTGCATTCATGTTACACCCATCATCTACTTGTCGACCTCCTGGCACATCCTCAGCTCTATCATACTGTTTCCCATATTAAACAGGTAGAATAGATTTGTGTAGTTAGACATTTAATTACTAGTTGAATTAGTTCTGCAAAATATCATGGGCAGAAGTTACTGTTGTGCACAGTTCAATGTTCTATGTTTTCCGTAAGTTAAACTGCCTTTGTGGAGAACTTCTGCTGTGACTCAGAGATGTCCGCTGAGCTCAGCCTCCTGGGAAATGTGGTAAAGAGCTAGTGTAACACACACGAACATGAGAAAACCTGCCGATGCTGGAAGGCCAAAGCAACTCACACAAAATGCTGGAGAAACTCGGCAGGTCAGGCAGCATCTGTGGAGAAGAGTAAACTGTCAACATTTTGGGCTGAGATGCTTCTTCAGGACTTCCTGACTGATTGTTCATCAGGGTGATTTCTGAGATGCAAGATGGCAAGTAGCGGAGTTAAAAGTTCAGGACAATGAAAGATTATTTAAATGAAGCATACCATGATTCTTGTTTCATGGGGACAAACATGACAGATGTGGAAACAATGTTTCAATGAGCTGGAGTTCTCATCTTTGAATAAGGAGGCTGACCATTCAAAGTTTGAGGACGGAAGAACTTTCTGTTCAAGAGGATTGAGGAAGCCCAGTCACTGAATATATTTAATGGAGAGAGCAATATGTAGGTTTTTGGATGTTAAAGGAATCAAAGGAAATGGGGTTAGCATAGGAGAATGGTGTTGAGGCAAAATAAAATCAGCCAACATACTTATAAATAGCACAGCAGGTATGAGGGGCCGGGTAATTGAATCATGCTGCTACTACTTCACAAGTTTTTCAACTGCTTTCATGAATTTCAGGATATATATTCTATACATTTCTCTGACATTAAATGTAACTATGGAAACCTATTGAAGTGTATGTGTGTGTGTGGGGGGGGGGGGGGGGGAGTGCGAGACAAGTGGCTCATTCGACTGTGAGAACAAAGTATGAAATGACCCGTCCCACCTGCACTTGCTGGTGTGGAATGTTTTGCTGTTGGACTCGGGGCAGGTGAGTCTGCAGTGGCCTCATGTAACAACACTGGCAGCTCCTAGCCAACATATGGGAAAATGTGCAGATCATCATCCTCCCCCTAGCCACAAATGCCTCTGGTGATGCTCACCACTCTATTTCTGTCACTCACCAGATGAGTGCAACTTCAGTTATTTGGTTGATATGAAAAGCAATACAACTACTTAGGGAGCTGGACTGCCAATGCTACAGAACTGGCCTCTTTAATTATACTGTAGGGGGGCATTATACAGAGTTTGTAAGGCTTCACTCTCACATAATTCTGATCCAGTATACAGTATATGATTTCCCCCTCCTGGATTTCATTAGGATCCAATAACAGTTTATCCACTTTATCACATTTCCCAATTATGTTTGCTCCATCTGGATGAACATTTTTCAGGGCCACCCACAGCCCTTTGACAGATCTATCCCTGGCTACTCTCATTTCCTGACTTTCAGCCAGGTGGGGATGAACAGAGGTGTTGCCATACATATCTGTCTTCTCTGTAACCACTTTGTGTGGGAATCAAGCAGGGCTTTTAGTGGTGCTTCCCCTGTCAATGTCCTATACAGTACAAGTGACCAGCTTCTTACTTCACTGTGAACCTTTCAATGTTAGAAGATGCCTGCCAGAAAGGACATCTCAGAAGATCTCCTCAATTATGATTCTTTCCTTGGCATGAGTACACTCTACACTGATCTATTCCATCTAATAGATGCCTCTCCTGACTGACAAGGAATAGATAGATGTGTCACTTGAGTCAATTGAGGAGCAATGACATTCTTGCTAAAGTTTTAAAAGTTAGAAGTGCAGAGCTTCTCTGTGAGAGTAAGTGTTGGGCAGTGAGAGTAAGCGTTTGGCATGGACTAGAAGGGCTGAGATGGCCTGTTTCCGTGCTGTAATTGTTATATGGTTATATGGAAAGACTTGCCTGGCAAGTCTGTTGGAATTCTTTGGAGAAATAAGAAGGACAGACAAAAGAGAATCAGTTGATGTTGTGTATTTGGATTTTCCGAAGGCTTTTGACAAGGTGCCACACATGAAGCTGCCTAACAAGCTATGGGGAATAATGGCATAATGGGGAAGATTCTGATGTGGATAAAGCAGTGGCTGACTGGCAGGAGGCAAAGAGTGGAAATAAGGAGATCCTATTCTGATTGATTGTTGGTGACTAGTGGTGTTCCACAGGGGTGTCTGTTGGGACGGATTCCTTTTACACTAGGTGTTAATGATTTGGATGATGGAATTGATGGCTTTGTCGCAAAGTTTGCAACACTTTGATCACTTCGATCACTTTTCCCTTAGGGTTCTTTTACCTTCAGCTCTCTGATTAATTCTGGTTCAGTGCACAACACCCAATCCAGAATAACTGACCCCTGGTGGGATCAACAACGAGCGGCTCTAAAAATCCTTCATGTAGGCACTCTAGAAACTCCCCCTCTTGGAATCCTGAACCAACTTGATTTTCCCCAATCTAACTGCATATTGAAATTCCCCAGGACTGTTGTAACTTTGCTCTTTTGGCATGCATTTTCTATCTCCCGTCCTTACTACTGTTTTGGGTCTGTATGTAACTTCCATCAGGGTCTTTTTACCCTTGCAGTTCTTTTGCTTTATCCAGAATGATTCAACACCTTCCAGCCCTATGTCACCTCTTTCTAGTGATTTGATTTCACTTTTTACCAACAGAGCAATGCCACCCCCTCTGCTTTCCTGCCAGTCCTTTCGGTACAATGCGTATCCTTGAACATTCAGCTCACAGCTATAATTTTCTTTCAGCCATGATTCAGTTCAGTGATGCCTACAATATCATACATACCAATCTGTAACAGTGCTACAAGTTCATTGACCTTATTCTGTATACTCTGCACATTCAGATATACCACCGTCAGTCCTGTATTTAGTCTTTTTGATTTTGTCTACATTTTATGTTTCATCCTGTTGACCTGCAATTTTGCTCTTTCATCTTGGAGTCTCATTACACATTGCCTCTGTTTGTAAACCAGCTAACTCATCTTCAGCACTATCATTCTGTTTCCAAACCTACCCGACCAACTCTAGCCACCCTGCCCACAAGGATATTGCACCCCCTCGAGTTCAGTTGTAACCCATCCCTTTTGTATAGGTCTACCTTCCCCAAAATAAATACCAATGATCCATAAATGTGAACCCTGCCCCCTGCCCTCTGCACCAGTTCCTCAGCCATGCATTCAGCTGCCAAATTATTCTATTCTTATCCTCACTGGAACATGGCACAGGTAGCAATCCAGAGATTACTACCCTGGAGGTCCTGTTTCTCAGCTTTCTACCTAGCTCCCTAAAATCTCTCTTCAGGACCTCCTCACCTTGTCTACCCATGTCATTGGTGCTGATATGCACCGAGACTTCTGGCTGCTCACCCTTGCCCTTGAGAACGCCATGGACCAGATCTGAGACATCCCTGGTCCTAGCACCAGAGAGGCAACATACCATCCGGGTGTCTCTATCGCACCCACAGAACCTTGTCTCTGTTCCTCTAACTAAGAAATTTCCCATCAACACTGCAGTCCTCTTCACCTCTCTGTTCTACTGAGCCATAACACCAGACTCAGTGTCACATCGCTCCTCAACTCAGAAAAACTACTGTGAAAATCTGCCTTTGAAATCTCAATCGTCCTCCTGGTTAAAAAGTAGCTCTGTTATGCAGCCCTGGTCTGGATTGTCCAACTTTGGTATCAGATTTCACAAATCTGGATGTTATAGTCCCATTCAACGTTCCTTTCGGTGTATGGGATGTCCAGTCGGGGTAGTGGCTCTGGTGAATGGGCTTGTTGTGTCCATTCTGGGGTAGCTCAGTCACCTTTGGTCCCAAATGGACACTCAGTTCTCACCTGTGGCTCCAAGTAGCTGTTTGCATGTGATAGCGGCCACACCCAGGTACACCACTTCAACAGGCGGGCTAAACCAGGTGAGGGTTTCCAGTTGGTTTCCTCATTCTCCGGTGATATAGGGACATGCCTGTTGTAGTATGTGAAGCCAGCTCTGGGGGACAGTGCAGATGAGATCTACAGCGAGAGCCAACAGCCAGGAAGATGGTTCTTCAACGCTCCACGGAGAGCGGAGGTCATGACAAGGCACAGAAGATGCCATGTTCATTCACTGCAACCAAGAAAGACCCCAGTTTGTGACGCTTGTTTGCAGGACTTCCGAGGTTGAGAGAGTGGAACTGCCCCAGTGCAGCAGCTTTTCCATTTTAAAAACTCTCCGCACAGGTTTCCAGCATTGTGGGGACTATACTGTTATCTGACTTTTACTCAGTGTTGTCATAATGCTCAATGCTCCATGCAATTGCAAATGAAAAACAAATCAGAAAAATAGTTAATACGAGAAGAAATTCTGTTGGATGACTAGTAATGTATGTCATCTCGACCACTGGAGCTTACTGAGAGCTAGCATTAGAGTGAAGGTGTAGTCTCAATTCCACTCTGCTCTCAGGACATAATATCCACATTCAGCCCTTTGCCCTCCTTGTTCAACATAAGCAGATCCACCTAGAATGATATTGTGTCCTCAAGATCCCTTTTCTTTACCAAATACCTTCCGTGACAAATGTATACGTATCTCTCTCTGCTGTAACTAAAAATGCAGCCAGCCTAGTGTAGGTGAGATCTTCTTCCATTAACTCATGCAGTTCCAACAAAATTGATCACAAAGCAAGAGGATAATTTAAGAAAATCCTCTCCTTAATTCTATTAACTATCAACAAGTTGTTTGGCGTGTGATAGGTGAGCAAGGTTAAGTTTGCTGGTCTGCGTAATAACAAGAAGTCCAAAATGTGACCAGTCACTGTTGCTTACTTGTAGAATACCGACTTTAAACTCTGATAGTATCACACACACACACACACACACACACACACACACACACACACACACACACACACACACACACACACACACACACACACACACACACACACACACACACACACACACACACACACACACACACACACACCTCAAGTACCTTGCATTGGTTGTATATCTACTTCGCTTAAATTGATCTCTCCAGTTAATCTCCTTGGGTAAGATTGATCACCCTGGAATAGATGCAACATTTAAGTTGTATGAATGCTTCCTCATATCTCTACTTGATCCTTTGTGACCTTTAATAATAAGAACGTTCTTCCTGCAGAATTTTTATTAGTTTTATGGAATATTCCGTGAAGGATCTCACTACACGACATAGTTTGGGAACATTGTTTTTCCTATAGCTTTATTGACTGTCCTTTCTCCTAGTCTCAGTCCTCAAAGTTGCACTTCCTTCTGTCAAAATGCAACCTCATATCAATTTAGGACTCCTTGGCTATTGTTCATTTACTCAGGGTTTGTAATTATTGGTGTTTCATGGGTAACATAGGCTGTAGTCATTTTTCTGTTTTCTGGTCATTCTATGTAAGTGTTCTCCCTTAAACAACTTGCTGAGCTCTTCTGACAGGTTCCTGCTGGTCTGTCTCCTGTGCAGGTCTTTCAAGCATCAAGGCAGTGACAGTGCCTGTTATTTCTATGTCTGCAGTTCATTTTAAAACACTTCTACCTGCCTCTAACACTGTGTGTGATTAATGTTTCACAGTTCATGAAAGCTCTGTTGCATCAGACCACATAGAGAGCTGTGTTCAGTTCTGATCACCTCATTATAGGAAGGACATGGAAGCTTTAGAGAGGGTGCAGAGGAGAATTACCAGGATGCTGCCCGGACTAGAGGGCATGTTTTATGAAGATACGGTGAGCTTTTCTTTACGGCTTTTCTGGAGCAAAGGACGATGAGAGATGACCTGATAGAGGTGTACAAGATGGTAAGGGGCATAGATTGAGTGAATAGTCAAAGACTATTTCCCAGGGCAGAAATGGCTAATACCAGGGGGCATGATTTTAAGGTGATTGGAGGAAAGCACTGGGGCGGGGGGCATGTCAGGGTTAAGTTCTTTTCACAGAGAGTGGTGGGTGTGTGGAATGCCCGGCCATGGGTCATAGTAGAGGCAGATACGTTAGGGGCTTAAAGAAAGTCTTAGAAATTCACATGGATGATTGAAAAATGGAGGGCTACGTAGAAGGAAAGGGTAAGGCTAGGTTATAACATTGGCACAATATCGTGGGCTGAAGGGCCTGTACTATGCTGTAATGTTCTATGTTCAATGTACATTCATCTAAACGCTGCTTTTAGAATATAAGCTTTCCATTTCGCCTTCACTTTTTCAAGCTGTGGCTGTTTTATCTCGCCAATGAAATTGTCAGCTCAGCTCCCACTATTTATGTTCGAGATTGTTCCGTCTGCATGCAAATCGCTGCTCCAGCGAATGACATTGTTCTTTCTTTTCAGAGAGGAACTGATTAATGACCACCCTCCTTTTCACTTAGTGCCTCCTTGAGATCACTGTACAATTCCTGAAGATTAATTAATGATTCCTTAGACTATCTGCAAGTACGTTTTGCTTTATATAGTGTTTGCCAACAGGCATTCAGGCTTCTGTTAGTTACTATTACAAGGTGATCCCTGGAAATATATTTATTAAATCAAAGGTCTTTTCTTAACACTTGCAAGAACTGCATTAATTAAGCAATCAAATGAATGCAGACTGGAACCAGGCAAGCTTACAATATTCATTCCATCAGATTGGAGGGTACTTAGACAGAATATAAGGTGTTTCTCCTTCTCCCTGAGGGTGGCCTCACCATGGATCGACATGTTGGAATGGGAATCAAAATATTTGGCGACTGGAAGTCCTGCTTGTGGCCAATGGTGCAGGGGTACTCAACAAAGCAGTATCCCCAATTTATGCAGGTCTCACCGATGTAGAGGAGGCTACGACCAGAGTGTCAGACACAATAGACGACCACAGTAGATATGCAGGTGAAGTGTTGCCTCAGCTGGAAGGACTGCTTGGGGCCCTGAGCAGAGGTGAGGGAGGAGGTGAAAGGGCAGGTGTAGCACTTTGGCCACTTGCACGGATAAGTGGTGAAGATGAATGGACAAGAAAATCGTGGAAGGATTTCACCCACACCAGGATAGCTGCATTTTAAATTACAGCAAGGAGAGATATACATTTGTTATAGAAGGTGTTTAGGAAAGAGAAGGGATCTTGAGGATCTTCTCCCCACACCTTCCTCTATTCCCCACTCTGACCTTTCACTTCTTTTCAACTGCCTATCACTTTCCCCTGGGTCCTCTCCTCCTTCCCTTCCTTGTATTGTCCTCTCCTATCAGATTCGTTCTTCTCCACCCCTCAACCTTTCCCACCCACCTGGCTTCACCTATCATCTTCCAGCTAGACTTTTTAACCCCTCCCCTCCACCTTTATATTCTGACATCTTATTCCATCTTCATCAGTTCAGAAGGGTCTCAGCCCAAAACATTGACTGTTTACTCTTTTCCATAGATGTTGACTGACCTGCTGAGTTCCTCCAGCATTTTGTGTGTGTTGCTTTGATTTCAAGCATCTGCAGATTTTCTCGTGTTTTAAGCTTACAAAATGCAGTTTGCCGGCTCAGAAACTGAGCATCAACTTTTACAGAAAAGTGGGTAGTTTGGGTTTTGCAATTGTCTCCTTGGTGGGAATGGCATCACTAACCTAATTTCAGTCTCCAGACTGAAATCCCAAAATATTCACAATAGATTCAGATCTGATTAACTGTTCACCTATCACACAAGTCTGATTAAAGATTCATCTCTGTAGATATTATCTGTTCCTTTATTATTTAATTTTGTATTTCTTTCAATATGAAAAACAAGGTCGATCACATTTTAACTATCTTAATTCTTCAGATGTACTTTTACACCTATTTTCACCATATTTCTAAGGACCTTATCAATTTATTTACATTGGTGAAATGGAATCCATTAAATATGGGTTAATTATTTTAAAGATGATTCATTTGGAAGCAGCATCTGTTGTTTCCCTTCACTCAATGTGTGTTGTTACTTTAATGAGCAGAACTTTTGCATCTGCAGGAAGGTCGCTGAATTTGGCCTCACTGACACTTTCGATCATGATGGTGGTTCTGTTTTTTGTTCACAGTGACATTAAGCAGAGGTTCTGTCCACATATTTTGATCACATAGAGAACATACAGAAATAGTTGGAGAGGAACAGGATGTAACCCTTTTGTTCCGATTGAAATCTTCATAAGTAGTTCCTCCAGGTGGCTCGGCGATTTTAGCAGACAAGTCCTTAATTACTGTTATCCAAATCAGCTCAATTTCCACTAAGTGGTTGGATTTCATTAACTCTTGGCCAGGCATTTATGATAGATGACTTCCAGAATATGGTAACACTGTGGTGTGGATACAGCATCCATACCAATGTGCTTCAACTCCTTTCCAATTTGGCAGGGAAATAGCAATCACGGGCCAATCAACTTCCTCAGACCCATGCTTGGACTCAAGAGTTATACCCATAGTATCCTCACATGACTTCTGTTTATTTTAAGGAGCATTTGGCTAAAACTGTGAAGGACTTCAGCTTTCATCTATAAGCTTTCAAAACTCCCATCTTGCTGAGACTGGTCAGGATCATTTGGAAAATTCAATCAGGTGGAAGGTCAAAAAAGATGGTCCGATTGAGAGGTGACTTAACATTGGTGGTAATGCTTTCATTTGTGTAGAAACTTTCAAAGTGTTTCCCCTTGATAATACTCAACACCAATGAAATAATCAATTAAGTATGGAGACAAGACCAGATTATATTATTTCTCAAGTCTGAATCTCATTGTAATTCAGTCACAGTTGATGTATGCAAGGCAGATGCAGGCTTCTCAGTTTAACAGGCAGCTAGGAAACTTTTGCTGACAACATTCTTGCTATCAGGAACTCCACGATAGCATAGATTGCTTAAAACATGCTTTGCAATCTTAATTAATTTCTTTGATGAAATAATGAAGAGGTTTGCTGGCAGTAGTGTGATTGATGTTTTGGAGTTTCAAATCACATTGGGGAAAAATACCACACAATAGGTTTATTAGCAGGATTAGCAGAAATATTAGCCCTTGGGATTAAAGGTGCAGTGAAAGCCTTTTTATTACCTGAATTTGGAGTATGTATATTTCAAACTTTGCAGCTCATTCAATATATTAAGTAACAGAATGGATTGCAGCACACTTGAAGGACATAGATTAATGAGAAATGATATTTAATATAGGGAACTGTGAAGTGATACATTTTGGAAAAGAGCTTAAGAATAGGAAATGTGAACTGAATGTTACGATTTTATAGGAGGCACAGGAATAGAGAGACATGGTGGTGCATGTATATAAGTCTCTGAGGGTGGCTGAATAAGCTGAGAATGTTATTAAAATGAATATGGGATCCTTGGCTTTATTTTCATATTGAAAAGTATACACAACATTGGGATTATACTAAACCATTATAAAATATTGGTTTGATCTTAGCCAGAGAATAGCGTTCAGTTGTGGACATCACATATTAGAAAGGATCTGAAGCTTTTGGAAAGGGTCAAGGACAAGAGACTAGATGCTAAATTCCTGATGGGGCCTGATTGAGGCCCTACACTAATTATAGTTTTCCACCCCTTGCATTCTAGCCTTTTTGAGATAAAATCCAACATTTCATTAGACTTTTTATTACCATCCACCATAGTTTACTGATTTGAAGCACTTGGGAACTAATTTATGTCTCTTATTTCATAAATATTGTGATTTGTCTCTCTCTGTATCAAATTTGGTGACCTTGAACTTCCACACATTAAATTTCATCTACTTGAAATTTTCCTGCTTATTTAATCTGCTTCCTTCTCTTTTAACTTTCTGCTCATTTCTATTCAATTTACTGAGTATTTAAAGTGCTGCAACAAAGAAAAAATATTAATGTACTTATTTAGGAATATGAGCATTGTAACATGCTGCATTACCATGCGGTAGGGAAACTGCACCGCAGTGGAGGGAACTGCTCTACAGTGAGTAGTTAATACTGTCCAACACATCACTGGCACTAGCCTACCCACCATCATAGTCATATATAAAGACTGGTGCTGGGAGAAGGTCAGCAGTATCATAAAGGATCCTACCCATCCAGCTTATGGACTGTTTGTTCCACTCCATTAGGGAAGAGGCTACGCGACATTCACGTCAGGACTACCAGACTCAAAAACAGTTCCCCCAAGCCATCGGGCTGATCAACACCTTCACCCATTAACCTACCCCACCACAACCACTACCACCATTACTTTATTACTTGCTGTCAGAGTTGTCCGATGTTCAGATACTCCTATACCTACCATCACTTTATGTATATGAACTAATCCTATATATTTATATTTATTGTGTTCCTTATGCTTACGTATTTTTTATGCTGCTCTGGGACTGGAGTAACAATCACTTTGCACTCCTCTACACTTGTGCACTGAAGAATGGCAATAATCAATCTTGGCTCTTCAACATAGCAATTAAAGAAGATTTGACTTTGAAAAGGTTTTTAATGGTAAGATGAACGTTGTAGAGGATAAACAAAATCTGTATATAGAACTCTGGAAAGGAAGAGATTCTTGAAGGATCCAATAATAAGATAGACATAAGGGTAAATACAAGCAGAAGGCTAGAATCAGAGAAGTGGAACAATTAGGTTGGATACATGCTTATTGATGTAAGGTGGAGTAAGACCCAATAGAAATGGCAAACTATGACATCATTTAACAAGGTGCAGGATGGTGAATCAGTGGGGGATAATAAATAAGTTGAGGCTTTAGGGAAAGTAAAAACTGTTGAGCTTTACAGCTGATGGTCAAAGTTCAAAGTGAATGTATTATCACCATATACGACCATGAGATTCACTTTTTTGTGGGCATACTCAATAAATACATAACAGAATAATTAACTTAATAGAATAAATGAAAGACCGCACCAACTTGGGCATTCAACCAGTGTGTACAAGTCACCAATCTTTGCAAATACAAACACTAGTAATAAATAAATAAGCAATAAATTTTGAGAACATGAAATGAAGAGTCCTTGAAAGTGAGTCCATAGGTTGTGGGAACATTTCAATGATGAAGCTGAGTGAAGTTATCTCCTCGAGTTCAAGATCCTGATGAGTGAGGGGTAATGATAAGAGGGTATCCATGTCATCAGTGATTGAAGCTGAGCTAAACCACGGTACTGAAAGCAAACCTGGAGAAGGATCAAATTTTGAACTTCAAGTTAGTAAAGGTTTAACTTCGAATCCTGATTCTAAAAGATGGTGATGTTCAAGAAAACTAGTTTTCAAATGTTTATAACATTGATAGATATGTTGTGCTGACAATGTATAGATACTAAGCTACAGCAAGATAATTATTTAGTGATCAAGCGGTAAGAGTCTTTGTTGGAGTCAATATCAGCCCTTAATTGCTGAGTCAACAACAGACTTTTTTATAAGCCTCATGTAAGAAAGTATCTAAATTTGGATTTCTACTTAATATGGATCAGAATCAAGTTTACTATTACTTATCTCTGTCATGACATTTGTAGCTTTGCAGCAGCAGTACAATGCAATAAATAAAAATACTGTTAAATGGCAATAAGAAATATCTATTAAAAAATTAGTATTGTAAAAAGAGAGAAAAACTAGTGAGGTAGTGTTTATGGGTGCATTGTCTGGTGGAGGGGAAGAAGCTGTTCCTAAAACACTGAATGTGTATCTTCAGGCTCCTGTACCTCCTCTCTGCTGGTAGTAATGAGGATTGGGCATGTCCTGATGCGGGTCTCCGATGATGAATGTTGCCTTTCTGAGGCATCACCGTTTAAATGTGTCCTTGGTGGTGGCAAGGCTAGTGTCTATGATACAGCTGGCTGAGGTTATAACCCTCTGCAGCTTTTTCTGATTCTGTGCAGCGGCCCCTCCATACCAGGCTGTGATGCAAACATTTAGCATGCTCTCCACGATATGAAGTGTTGTAGCTTGTTCCAAATTGGGCTGGAAGTAACAAAACTGCACAGGTAAAAGAGTCTTCAGAGCAAATGTTTAACTTGCTGTCTAGGCAGAAAGTGCTTTATGAAGTAAAAGACCGGGGAAGATTCCACAATAGTTCATCCAGAAAACCACAAATCCACAGTCAGAACATATGTGGCGATGTCTTAGATTAAGCTATATAAATATTCACAATGATCTTGATCAGCTTCAGACATTAGGGAGGATGAAATTAATAATGTCAAGTAGCTGATCTGGAATTACATGTTCAGACACCAGAGCATGACGAATGATTTCACTGGTAACAGTATCCATCTATTAGTGTGGTTCAAAGCTGATTTGATCCAATTGACACCAGGCCAGCACAAATCTCAGTCATTAAAGTATTCCATATAGATTTGATACCAGAACATCGTGTCCTTGTATTCTGTAGACATTCCAGTAACTGGTAATGAGTTGTTTTATTAGCTCGACTAACCCTTTAAAAGAGAGCAAACACTTCATCCTACCCATGCTGAAAAATAAATCATAGGAAGTGATGCCTGTAAAACTCAATCTGAATTTCTAAATTTGTATAAAATGGCTCAATATCATTTGGGTTTCAGATTACTTTTGATAATTTGATTCTGCTTTTATGATAATCTTTCCCAATGTAAATTAAAATAATTTATGTCTGTGTTTAGACCCTTGCAATCATTTCCAGTTGCATTTTTCAGACGAACCTATGGAAGTTTGATTGGAATAGACATTTTTCTTTTAGAATCTGTTTTTTATTCATAAGGCTCACAGCCTAATCAGATATGTGGAATTGATCTGAAGTTATTTGATGTGTAATAAAAACAGACTTTTGTCCCTGATCTCTCTCCCCACCCTTGGTGTTTAATATAAAACATGTGTTTGCTGTGCAAGGTGCTGCCCTAGAAAAGTGGACACGTGGTGCCCATTTATTCAGACATTAAAAGCTCATAATAGTTTAACATCTTTTCTGGGTGGCCCTGAGCAACAGTTCATCTTGCATCATCTCTGACTGAAAATGGAAGATGGGTAAAGCATGCTAATTTGATGACCTATCATCAAAATTGCTTTCAATCACTGTAACAGGCGAAATATTAGGTGATGATGGGAGGTTGAGATAAAAATTAATGGACTAAACAGGACAATCTGTCATTTTTTTTTGTTTTGAGATTAACTACAGGCTTCCTTTGCATTGAAATGAAAGGAAATACTACAAAATCCCTGAGAGAAGATCACTTGGTTCTTCAAACTACCCTTCCGTTTAGGGTTGCAGCATAGAAACTAAATGTTTACCCTGAGTGTACATTAATTATCAACCAACCAGTTGCATTAATCCTACAGCAATCCCATTTCTTCTTCTTCCCTACATTCTCATCAACTTCAGCCGGGTTCTACCACTCAACTAGATACTGGAGACATTAGAGTGACCAATTAACTTACAACCTGCATGTCTTTGGAATCTGGGAGAAAACCAATGAGTTGATAGGGAGAATGTGCAAACTCCATACAGTTAGCATGCAAAGTTAGGATTGAACCCTGCTCTCTGATATTGAGGCAGTGACTCCAATACCATTGTGCTGAACCCCTACTGAGATTCCATCTTAGAGAACAAAGCCTTGAAAAACCTGTAGCCAACTGACACTTCAACACTAGTACTCTGAATGATAGAAAATACTTCTGATAGGTGACTGTTACTTTAATATGACTTGGTTCTTTTCAAAGAAATGAAGAAAATATTTTGCTTTTGCCTAAACTGCATGGCCAGATACATGGCCACTTTATAATCCACTTTACAGTAGGCAGATTCATTAAGGTTGGTAATGGGGATAAGCTCGCTCTACCTATTAAAAGCTCCCAATGGCATACCTGTATGTCTCAAATAGCCTCTGACAGCAAAGTCCAGCTCCTGGTCTTCACGTGTGGCTTAGCTACTAAGCCCAGTGGAACTGTTTGAACTGACAGATAAGGGGCAAAGCAGGGTTACTGGTGCCTTAAACCCAGTCGCTTTGAGTAGATGGGGCTTGTCAGCCGTTGTTGACTCTGATCTCAAACCTCTTGCTGCCTAGTGACTATACCCACTTATGGGGAAGGCTTTGGGAATACACAGAGGGAAAAATCAGGAGCTGGAGTCCCTAAGGCAGTCCTACAATGAGTTCAATGCTGACTGGCAACTCCTGCGACTCTGCTGGTGCCAAATTGTATCGGTCTGTGTCGTTCCTTTGGGTTCATCAGATGTATGGAGAGGTGGAAAGCTTGTCTTGATGTTATATGTTCCTTCACTAGGTGTGCAATGTTATTGGCAAAGCCCAGATTTATTGCTCAAACCCAACTGCCCATTCAACTGTGTCAAAAGGCAGTTGGGACACTGGAGAGTAATGGCAGATATCTCTCCTTATATATACTTAATGAATCAAATTGATTTTAAGAATAATCTAGTCATTTTATATTAAGTGTCTTCTTCCACTTTTATTCAATTGCTTGGATTTAAATTCCCCAGTTGCCTAAGATAGGATTCGAACACATTTTTAGATTAATAGTCTAGGCCTCTGTAACTTAGGATTTATTATTCCATTTGTTAGGAAATGGCATTTCAGAAATAATATTGATAATTGTATTATATGGTTATCAATATCACTTAAGCTTTTCATTATCGGGATAAAGCAGGCATGGTTTGAAAATGAACTTATTTTAAGCAAATTTTGATTATTTTTTGCTGCTGATCCCAAAATAGCCTCTGGTTATTAAACAATTTCTGGAAAACTGATAATCCAGTTTGGGACATAAAGCTACCCGATACTCAAAGTCATAGAAGTAATTTAAACTGCCTACTCACATCAACCTGCACTGGAACCATAGCCCTCCATACCCCTACTATGCATGCACAAATCCTCTCTCTTTCAATCTTTTTATTAATATTTAGAATATTATGAATGAGATACAATTCAAATAATGGTAAGGGATTACAAATATATAGACTCCCATTATACATAAAGTATTACATAAACAATGAATAGAGCATAAGTAAGTTTCCCAAAACATAAACCGTATAGTATATATATGAACAAGGTAAGTTTAGATATTTCATAATATATAGTGTAAAAAAGAGAAAAAAAAATCTATCTAAGGAAGTTAGCTAATCTACTAATCTAGTATCAAGAAAAAGAAAAAAAAACAAAGAAGAAAAAAAATAAAAAAAACTTTTAAAAAGAGAAAAAAAAAGGGCTGTTCATAGTATCTCACGAGTATACATAAACATCAATGACGTCAACTCCGATCCTCTCAACATACATACGATTAAAGCTGAAAAAAAACCCAATAAGCCTGGCACAGGGCCATTACATCATATGAAAATATTGAATAAATGGTCTCCATATCTTTTCAAATTTAATAGAAGTATCAAATACAGCACTTCTAATTTTTTCTAAATTTAGACATAACATAGTTTGAGAAAGCCAATGAAATACCGTGGGAGGATTAATTTCCTTCCAATTCAACAAAATAGATCTTCTAGCCATCAAAGTGAGAAAAGCAATCATTCGACAGGCGGAAGGAGATAAGTGAAGTAAGTCCATCATCGGTAAACCAAAAATTGCGGTAATAGGATGGGGTTGTAAATCAGTGTTCAATACCGCCGAAATAATATCAAAAATATCTTTCCAATATTTTCTCAAAAGTGGACATGACCAAAACATATGAGTTAAAGAAGCGATTTCTAAATGACATCTGTCACAAATAGGGTTTATATGAGAATAAAAATGAGCTAATTTATCCTTGGACATATGGGCCCTATGTACAACCTTAAATTGTAATAATGAATGTTTGGCACATATAGATGATGTATTAACTAATTTAAGAATTCTATCCCAATTCTCAATAGGAATAATAAGATTAAGTTCTCTTTCCCAATCATTTTTGGTCTTATCAAAGGGCACTGAACGTATCTTCATAATTATATTATAAAGTTTTGATATAAGCCCTTTTTGAAAAGGGTTTAGTTCAAACAAACTTTCCAAAGTATCTGAAGACAGAGAATTTGGGAACGAAGGAAGTACCGTACTTAAAAAATGCCTAACCTGTAAGTATCTAAAAAAATGAGATCTAGGCAAATTATATTTATTAACTAGTTGCTCAAAGGACATAAAACAGTTGTCCAAAAATAAGTCGGAAAATCTTAATAATCCCTTAGTTTTCCAAGCCAAAAAAGCATGATCTATAATTGAGGGATGGAAAAAACAATTAGATACAATAGGACTATTTAACATGAATTGAGTCAACCCGAAAAATTTCCGAAATTGAAACCATATACGTAAGGTATATTTAACTATCGGGTTGTCAATTCGCTTCGGCAATTTAGAAAGAGCAAAAGGGAGAGATGTCCCTAAGATAGAACCCAGAGCATAAGCAGAAACCGATTTGGTTTCCAAACTCACCCAATGAGGGCCAAAAGGACCATCCCAATCTTTCAACCAACATATCAAATATCTAATATTAACTGCTCAATAATAAAATCTGAAATTGGGTAATGCCAACCCACCATCCTTCTTTGTCATCTGTAAGTATATTTTACCTAACCTGGGATTTTTATTCTGCCATATATATGAAGAAATTTTTGTATCAACATTAGTAAAAAAGGATTTCGGAATAAAAATTGGTACCGCTTGAAAAACATATAAAAATTTAGGTAAAATAACCATCTTAATAGCATTAATCCTACCTATCAGAGATAAAGATAATGGTGACCACTTAGTAAACAAACATTTAATCTGATCAATTAAGGGTAAAAAATTAAACCGAAATAATTCTTTATGGTTTTTGGTAATTTTAATCCCTAAATAAGTAAAAGAATCGTTAGCTAATTTAAAAGGTAAAATACCATAATTTGGGACCTGTTTATTCAAAGGAAACAATTCACTCTTATTAAGATTTAACTTATACCCAGAAAACTCACTAAATTGAGCCAACAATGATAAGACTGCTGGAATAGATTTCTCAGGATTAGAGATGAATAATAATAAATCGTCTGCATATAAAGATACCTTATGAATATCTGTTCCACGATTAATACCCAAAATATCATGCGATTCTCTGATGGCAATTGCCAAAGGTTCTAAGGCGATGTTAAATAGTAATGGACTAAGAGGACAACCTTGTCTAGTGCCCCGAAATAAACGAAAAAATTGAGATCTTTGATTATTAGTAAACACCGAGGCTACTGGAGTTTGATATATCAGTTTAATCCAAGAAATGAAGGTCGGACTAAAATTAAACTTCTCCAACACATAAAATAAGTAGGGCCATTCAACTCTATCAAATGCTTTTTCCGCATCTAATGATATAACACATTCTGAAGTATTATGTGAAGGAGTATAAACAATATTCAATAATCTCCTAACATTGAAAAAAGAATAGCGATTTTTAATAAAACCGGTTTGATCTTCTGAAATAATTTGGGGTAATACCTTCTCCAACCTAGAAGCCAGCAACTTGGAAAAAATCTTAGAATCCACATTCAATAAAGATATTGGTCTGTAGGATGCACAATCAGTAGGGTCTTTATCTTTCTTCAGTATTAAAGAAATGGAAGCTCTATAAAAAGATTGTGGCAACTTCCCCAATCTAATTGCTTCTTCAAACACCTTGCATAGCCAAGGAGATAGAGTATCAGAAAAACATTTAAAAAATTCTACTGTAAACCCATCTGGACCTGGTGCTTTCCCAGAGTTCATTGAGGAAATAACCCCTTTAATTTCCGCATCTGTAAACGGAGTATCTATTACTGAAATATCATCAGATGATAGTTTTGGAAAATTCAATTTCCCGAGAAAATCACACATGGTATTATGATCCTGAGGGAATTCAGATTTATACAGGGAGGTATAAAAGTCTTGAAAAGACTTATTTATGTCATCATGGTTAACTGTCAAATCCCCATTCTGCTGTCGAACCTTAGTAATCTGGCGTTTAACTGAAACATTCTTCAGCTGACTAGCTAACAGTTTTCCTGATTTATCACTATGTATATAGAAATCAGATTTGGTTTTTATTAATTGATTTTCTATCGGAGATGTAAGTAATAAACTATGTTCCATTTGAAGTTCAACCCTTTGTTTATAAAGTTCCATGCTAGGAGTAGTCGAATATTTCTTGTCAATCTCTTTAATTTTATCAACCAGTAAAAGAGTTTCCTTCTTAATGCGTTTTCACAGACCAGCAGAATACGAGATAATCTGTCCACGTATATACGCTTTTAAAGTGTCCCAAAGTGTTCCGCATGTGATATCCTCCGTGGAATTAGTTGAAAAGAAGAAATCAATCTGTTCCTTCATAAATTTAATAAAGTCCAGTTCTTGCAATAAGGTAGAGTCAAATCGCCATTGTCTAGCATTTAAAGCTGTATCCGTAAAATTAATAGAAAGTTTTAATGGAGCATGGTCAGAAATAGCTATAATATCATAATTACAACCAATTACCGATGGAATAAAACAAGAGTCAATAAAAAAATAATCAATTCTCGAATAGGAGTGATAAACATGTGAGAAAAAAGAAAACTCTTTGTCATTAGGATGACGAAATCTCCAAATATCAAAAACTCCATTATCAGTCAAAAAGGAGTTAATACAAGTGGCCGACTTATTGGGTAGAGTCTGAATAGTTGTAGATTTGTCCATCAAAGGAATTAAACAACAATTAAAGTCACCACCCATTATTAATTTATATTCATTTAAATTAGGTAAAGAAGTAAATAAGGACTTAAAAAAGTCAGGACAATCCACATTTGGGGCATAAACATTAACCATAGCAACCTTTTTATTACCGAGTAAACCTGTAATTAACAAAAATCTACCATTCGGATCCGAAAGAATATCGTGTTGAACAAATGTAATAGAGGAGTCAATAAAAATTGAAACTCCCTTAACTTTGGCATTCGAATTCGAATGATATTGTTGACCCCGCCAAGACCTAAAAAAGCGATATTTGTCCTCCTTCCTCACATGAGTTTCTTGTACAAAAATAATATGAGCATTAAGTCTTTGGAATACTTTGAAAATCTTCTTTCGTTTAATCGGATGGTTTAATCCATCATGCACAAATCCAAGTTTCTCTTAAACATTAAAATCGAGCTCATGTGCACCACTTGTGCTGGCAGCTCAATCCACACTCTCATGACCCTCTGAGTGAAGACGTTTCCCCTTATGTTCCCCTTAAACTTTTCACTTTTCACCCTTAACCCATGACCTCTGGTTGTAGTTCCACCCAACCTCTGTGGGAAAAGCCTGCTTGCATTTACTCTATCTATACACTCCTCATAACTTTGTATACCTCTAGCAAATTTCCACTCAATCTTCTATGTTCTAAAGAATCCAGTCGTAATCTATTCAATCTTTCCTTATAACTCAGGTGAACCAGTGACCTTCAGATCACTAGACCAATGCCTTATCCACTAGGCCAAGCGCCAACATGCCGGTCCCTTAGATTACTTCCAGTAACTTTTTCACAACTGATGTCAGATTCACCAGCCTATTATTTTCTGGTTTATGTTTAAAGCCTTTTTTTTTAAACGTCAGAATAACATTGGTTATCCACCAGTCCTCTGGTACCTCTCCTGATGCTAAGGATGATTAAATATCTCTACTAGGGCCCCAGCACTTGCCTCCCATAGGGTCCAAAGGAACTTCTTGTACTGAAGGAGGAGAATGTCAAATGACCCTGTGGTAGTATAGATTTACTCATCATGAGCTGCAATGTGACTTTTAATTTAGATGTTATTGCATTGTTGATTCACAGTCCAAAATGTTTTGATATCTTCACATTTTTAAGGGAACAGTTTCAAACATCTTGAAATAAGGAAAGAAAACTTGACCGAGTATTGGATATCTGAGGGAACTTGTTAACCACAATTCTGTGAGTTGTAGATTGAATTTCAATTTGTAAAAAATTAAGAATAGTGATAGAAATGGACAGAAAATTGGACAAAATGTAACAGTTTTGAGAGGTCACTGATAAAAGTTGGATGCAATATTGAAATTGAATGATTTTTAAACTTTCACTTAAATGAAACAAGTGTAAGTGTCTATGTTGGACAGCCTGGGTGCCAATGCCCATGGATGGAAAAGCCTACAAAAAGTAGTGGACACAATTCATTCCATCACAGGCAAAGCCCACTTCACCATTGAACACATCTATAAGGAGCACTGCCACAAGAAGGCAGTATCCTTCATTAAGGACCTTCACCATCCAGGCCATGCTCTCTTCTACCATTGGAAAGGAAGTACAGGAACCTTGGGTCCCAAACCACCAGGTTCAGGGACAGTTATTACCCTTCAACTATCATCTCCTGAACCAATATGGGTAACTTCACTTACTTCAACTCTAAACAACTTACACAAAGTATGGATTTGGATTCACTTTCAAGGGCTCTACAACTCCTGTTCTCAGTTTTATATAGCTATTTATTTATTTATGTATTGATTTATTGATTTGTTGATTTTATTTATCTATTTATTTGTTTGAACGGTTCTCATATTTTGCTCGTTGATTGTTTGCCTGTCTTTCTTTATGTGTAGTTTTCATCGATTTTATTGTATTTTTCTGTTTGACTGTAAATGCCTGCAAGAAAATAAATCAAGTTAAAAAATGGTGACCTACTGTATATCTACTTTGATAATAAATTTTAATTGTACTTTGAACTTCTATTGATAGGTTCAACTTACTTAACTATTTGATTTTTCATGGTACTGTTCGAATATGTCTTGTTAGATTAATAGTCCAAGCCTTTGGCTTACTGGTCTAGCATCCTCATTTCTACAGGCGATATTTCAGAATATTGTTAGCTTACATTGAATAGTCATTGATATAAGTTATCACGAGGTAGGCTTTGATCGAGATTTCACTAGCAACTTGTTCACTAATGGCTTGACCAGAGGCTTGCATGACTTTTGCACATTATTGCTAGCCCACTGCAAGTACCTTCAGGGCCATTGCTGTCGGAACTGAGCTGTCGCATAACGAGTGCGGCTGTGAGTCCAAGAGTGAAAGTCACATTTCCTGGCTCCCTAGAGCGTTTAGCTGGCCGGTGGCGTAGTGGCATCAGCACCGGACTTTGAGGTGAGTGCTTCAAATCCAGCCGGCTCCTGGCACGCTTTCCATCTGTGCTGGGGTAACAGTCAACCTAGCAACTTGGCCTCATGAAAAAAGAGATAAACTGCTAAAGAAACGGGAAGGTTGCCACCCAATGCACCTCAAGACGCAGAGACGAATAACAATAGAGTCTTTTAACCATATTCAAGGCATGCCCCAATGCAGCTTCTATAGTGCTAATAAAGCTTAATATTCAAGGCAAAGCATGCTCGTTGAAAAATTATCCAATCCATACTTTAAGCATTCCCTCTGACTCCCGTGCTGACTACAGATGGAGTGTGTGCCTTCTACACAATACGCTTCAGTAATTTGCCTGGGCTGATCTGACAGCACCATCCAAACACATGTCAAACAAAGGAGCTGGTTGTGGACTACAGGAGGAATGGAGACGGGCTAATCCCTATTGATATCAATGGATCTGGGGTTGAGAAGGTGAACCACTTTAAGTTCCTTGGCATACACATCACCAAGGATCTCACTTGGTCTGTACACACCAGCTGTGTGGTGAAAACGGCACAACAGCACCTCTTTCACCTCAGATGGTTGAAGAAGTTTGGTATGGGCCCCCAAATCTTAAGAACTTTCTACAGGGGTACAATTGAGAGCATCCTGACTGGCTGCAACACTGCCTGGTATGGGAACTGTACCTCCCTCGATCGCAGGACTCTGCAGAGAGTGGTGCTGACAGCCCAGCGCATCTGTAGATGTGAACTTCCCACTCTTCAGGACATTTACCAAGACAGGAGTGTGAAAACGGCCTGAAAGTCATTGGGGACCTGAATCACTCCAATCACAAACTGTTCCAGCTGCTACCATCCGGGAAACAGTACTGCAGCATAAAAGCCAGGACCAACAGATTCTGGGACAGCTTCTTCCACCAGACCATCAAACTGAATAATTCATTGCTGACACAATTGTTTTTCTATATTATATCGACTGTCCTATTGCACATACTATTTATTATAAATCACTATAAATTGCACATCTGAATGGAGACTTAACGTAAAGATTTTTACTCCTCGTTTATATGAAGGATGTAAGAAATAAACTCAATTCAATTCATGCAGAAGCAGTGGGGCAACAGCCACCTGGGTACTAGGACTCCATCTTGGTGACAAGTAGAGCCTGGGGGATATTGATGGGAATGTAGGGAGAATAAAACTGGATCAGAATGGGTTTAGGGAAAATGGGCATTTGATGCTCAGTGTGTAACTAGGGGTGGTGGGGCCTATTTTAACTTTGTGTCTCCGAGACTCCATGACTGGTACTGAAAAGGTCAGGGTGTGAAGACTGGAGGTAAGGGATGGGCCGGTTCAGCTCGCTGCTCCATGATATTTACCTGGCTCTGAGCAGAATTGAGGCAGTGATTGCTGGGCTGCAGTAATGCCTGACTTTGTGTCTGTGGCCCCACGATGTTTACTTGGCTCTGTGATGAACTGAAGTTGTGGCCAGCTCCAGCTGCAGTGATACCTTGCTTTGTGACTTTGGTAAAACTTTGGGTTTGGACAATTATTGCTTACTTCTGTTGTTTGAATAATTGCTTTTTAATCTCTGTGCACTGGGTGTTTGACAGTCTTTCTTTAAATGGGTACTTTTGGGGCTTCTTTGTCTTGCGGCTGCCTGTAATCTCACAGTTGTATAGTGTATACATGTTCTGATAATTAATGTACTTTGAACTTTGAAATTCCGTTTTCACCCATATCCTAAAAGACATGATGCTTAATAGATTGATTGGCTTCTGCAAGTTACCCCTGTGTGTTTGCTGGTGGGGAAATCATGGAGTGTTAATGGACAGTGAGAGAAGAAGTGACAGTGGTAAGTGGTGGAAAGAGGTTGTCAGGATGGATTTGATGAATCAAATGACTCTCTATATTATCAGGAAATTTGCTATATTGTATGAACGCAGGAATAGAAACTTGGGAGAACTGATGGCATCTGCTTAGTTTAGACCAATAGTTCATGAAGGCCCTTGTCACCGCCCCCTATCGATTATTAGGGATGAGCAATGTCACTTTGCCAAACAATACAGATCCTACCATTGAAAAGATCAATGATAAAAATCTGTAGCATGAAGTTCTGTTCAACGTAAGGACATCTAGTTCCCCATCCAGAGCACTAGAACATAGAACACAGAAATCTACAGCACACTATACAGGCCCTTCAGCCCACAATGTTGTGCTAGCCCACCATTAAACCTACTTTAGAAACTGCCTAGAATTACCCTACCCCACTGCATAGCCCTTCTATTTTTCTAAGCTCCATGTACCTACCTAAGAGTTACTTAAAAGACCCTATTGTATCTGCCTCCACCACTGTTGCTGACACACACTCACCACGCTCTGTGTGAAAAGCTTACCCCCGCTGTCACCTCTGTACTTCGAAACACCTTAAAACTATGACCCCTTGTGTTAGCCATTTCAGGCCTGGGAAACAGCCTCCGGCTATCAATATGATCAATGCCTCTCATCATCTTGTACACTAACAACAGATGTCCATCCATAGAGGTAAAGACTGAAATTGATATCCACACGTTCGACAATATCTCAAAAGGAAGAAACAAACGTAGTGTAGTGGTTAGCAGAAAACTTTCAGTGCAGGCGACTGGGGGTTCAATTCCATTTGCTGCCCTTAAGGAGATTGCATGTCCTGCCCGTGACTGCGAGGATTTCCTCCGGGCACTGCACTTTCCTCCCATGGTCCAAAGACGTACAAGTTACTAGGTTAATTAGTCATTGTAAATTGCCCTGTGATCAGGCTAGCATTAAAAATCGATGGGTTACTAGACTGCGTGGCTTGAAGGGCCGGAACGCCCTATTCCACCCTGTATCTCAATAAATAAATAAAAACAGAACATGGAAGGGATAGTGAGCATGGAGGGTTGACAGCTCTGCTTAATCATTTTACTCAATGTTGAGCACTTCCAACATATTCTGTTTTTGTTTTGGATTTCCGTCCGCAGTTCTTTTTTGTTCCATTTACCATCGCAATTACTTCACCCTGCAGAACCTCATGGTTCCACAGGGAGCACCAGTGACCCCCTGATGAACTTTGTGTTCTGAAATGCAAAGCAATTAACTGCACAACACATAAAAGGAGATGGATCCTTGGTAAAGAAGCAAATGCATTTGGGATAACTTGGTGGCTTGCTGGAACCCATAAGGAGTAGAGAAAACTTACTCCCTTAGGATCGTTAACATGTTGTGGCACAGGACACTACTTAACCTATCTGATAGTGGAGAATCTCATCAGCTCTAGTTTCCCGTTTCTCTCCCCATGGCAAAGCAAATTATTCTCTCTCAAGTTGTTAATTAGTTAAAAGCTGATCTATAATATCAAAGATTTGTGCAAATGATCTGCACTGAATAATAATGTAAAATATAAAGTAAAAGTTGTATATGTCTCCACAGTCCTTCCCTGCTATTTAACGAAACCATGTCTGACACCCCTCCACCATCATCCACCTTCCCACATTGAACTCGTATCTCTGGCTTCCACTTGAGTGCAAACATCTGTTTCCCTTAGCCCTAAGTATACTCAGTAATTGGACATCCAGTGGAGGAGAATTCCAGAAAATCACAGTCTTCCTGTGGAAGTGACAATTCTTTTACCCTGAGACAATTGTGCCCAGTACCTGCTAATCAGATGAGAACTTCGGTGCTTTCGACAATGCAAGTAAGTCCCAGATTTGCTTCCACTTAAAAGAACAAATACTTTGGAATCACCGTAATTTACTGCACAATCTGACAATGAAGTTCGTGCAAAACTTCTCCAACTAAGGAGCCCCAACTTACTTGTGCTGATCTACTGTCTGGGATTTATTTTTAATTTTTAAAGATCTCAACATCATTTATGAGTTTGAATTATTAACGTTACATTAAAAATTGTAGTTTATTTCATTTTAATAGATTTTAAAGGTCAGAATCTTGTGGAGTCATTTAAATAATTCATGGATAGTCAATAAAGCTAGAGGCAGGAGTTTGCTACCGCTCAGAAGTGTTGGCACTTGCAGATCTCTACTAGAATCTGGGACACTTCAGAGCAGCAGGAAAGCATCTGGACGCACAAGTCTGGATGTGGAGCTATTGCAGGCTGCAATAAAAGCTTTGACAACCTCACTAATTATTGGCACCTGATGGTGTTTGACATAAATGTCAATAACTTTCAGAACTAGTTGTTCATAATCACTGAAATAACCAGATACTATCAGCTAATTTCCCCTAAAGCCAGTTTTAACAAAAACAATTCCAAAAGTCTAGAAGAACACTGAGAACAGGCAAAGCTGTCAAAGTAAAAATTTCATGAGTGCTCAGAGTGAGAACAGGCATTTAAGTTAAATTATCATGTATACTGGGCCTGGTTTTGAACTGCATCAAATGCAACATATTTTGGTACAAGATTAAAGGTGTCTCATGAGAGAATTCAGGAGTGTCCTATCTGGTATCCCTGGACAATCCACCTCACAAAAAAAGCAGAAATGACGAGGAAAATCGGAGATCTCAAAGTACATTTATCATTAAAGTATGTATATAATGCACCCACAGAAACTCAAAGAAATACAATAGAAACCATGAGAAACCACACATAACAAAGACCAAGAAACATCCAATGTGAATAATTTGTGTAAAAGAGAACAATTTGTGCAAATAGTAAAAAAAACAATAAATGTACAATGCTGAGAACACAAACCGCAGAAAGTGAGTCCACAAGCTTCAGAGTCAGTTCAACACTGAGGCAAATGAAACCAGCCCACAGGTCTGATGGCTGAAGGGCAACTAGTACTGCTGCTGAACCTGGCACTGTGGGGCCCAAGGCTCCTGCACCTCCCAGTCGATGGTGGCAGTGAGAAGCGAGGGAGATGGGTCAAACACAGTCAGACAGGGCAGGCTCAGGAGTGGGATTTCAGCTGGCACAGAGTAGTCAGGCTGAACACGAGTTCATTTTCCTCTCCTGGGCTTCAAGCTTTAATGAGGCTTAAAGTCTGCCCTGGAAGTCTGTTCTGCTCTTTCTTCTGGCGATGGTGGCTGAATTTCGTCTGTTTCAAGGTGCCATACCAGCATTCCTGAGAGTCAAGTTTGCAGAGTCCTTCAGGGAATCATAAAGTCAATAGTTCATTTAGACGATTCAGAAGTACGTTTCTTAAAATGAAATTACAGGCAATTGTAGTTCAAAAGAAATATTTCTAGTAGTTTTGTAAGCTGCCTGCAAAACGTCACCACATGTTACCTGCTCCACTTGTGCTACCTAGAGCAAGAACATCTGCAGTTAACCTGCATCTTAGGAGTGCTGCTTGCTGGTAGTGGCATAAATGTGATTGAAAGCCAAAATTTAATAGCAGCCTCTTTGATCACAATCTATATCACAGCAGGCCACCTAGTAGTATTCAACACAGTATCAGAAACTTGATGAAAACGTTGGTATTTTATACACACACTCATTCTTTAAACTGTGATAACATTTAGCTATATTGTAGGATGTGTAACTGAGTTTCCAATAGCATTCTAGGAACTCAAAGTACATTTATCATCAAAGTATGTATAGTGTACTTTGAGCTCATAGTATGCTATTGGAAACTCAGTTACACGTCCCACAATAATGTGAATTGTAGATCCTTTTTTTGCTCCACTGAGAACTACTGCAACAAATCCTTTATTGAATTGATCCTTGCAAGTATTTTCTGCACCCTCTCCAGGTCCTTCATATGCAAGTGACACTTTTCCAGACACCCCCGATTAATCCTGACTCCTGGTGCTGTCCTTTCTGTGACTGTAAGGGTTTCTTCTGGTTTCCTCCCACGTCCTAGAAATACGTAGGTTTGCATGCTGTTTGGCCACTGGAACTTGCCCCTAGTGTGTGGATGAGAGATAGACTATGGAGGGAATTTGGGCTGAGCAACATAGGAATGGTGTGGGATCTGTAGGAAATGGGTGCTTGATTCTTGCCATGGCTTGATTACCCAAAAGACTTGGTGACTATAACTGGATTCTCATTAGCTATTATTAACATATCTCCTTGCTTTTGTATTACTCATTCCCATTAATCAAGCCAGGATCTCTTATCCTTTACTAATTATTCAATCAACATTTGATGTCATGTGTCTTCCATTGGGAAAGAGGTTCAGAAAGCTTGGGTCCTGCACCACTACGTTCAGGAAAAGCTATTACCCTTCTACCATCAGGCTTCTGAACCAGCATAGAAAACTTCACTCACCTCAACTCTGAACTGATTCCATAACCCCATGGATTCACTTTCAAGGACTCTACAACTCTTTTTCTTAGTATTATTTATTTATTATTATTTTTTCTGTATTTGCGCGCTTTGCCTTTTGCACATTGGCTGTTTGTCATTCTTCATTTGTGTGTGTTTTTCCATTGATTTTATTGTATTATACTGTGAATGCCTGCAAGAAAATTTTTCTTAGGTGAGTATATGGTGACATATATATAGGTACATTGATAATGACCTGGATCAACATGTTAACACCGTGTGGGTGCTTGCATGCTTCAAGGACTTCATCAGGAGATGCCAACTCAGGGCTACCTATGTTGGTACGGCTGTGGACAAGATGCCAGGCAAAGAATGATCCAATCTTGGCTCCCAAATGGACACTCTCACATCTACTTCATCAAAAAGTAATTATAAGTGTGAAGAGAAAAACACCTGTTGTATGAAACAACTAACATTGATGACAAATTTACTTTGAACCTATCACTTTGATTTGAGGACCTGAAACGTGCCTCATGCTTGATTTAAAAACTTCGCAAATGTAGTCACTGAGGTAACCAGAGAACGGTGGCTGGGAATGTACTTTTGCAGGGAATGGTATTCAGAATCAGGTTATTATCACTGCCTCATATGATATTTGCTGTTTTTGCTGCTCTCCTTATGAATTAGATTCTTACACTTTCGGCTGAATGCAGGTGAGTTGAACACATAGCATTCTAGAAAAAGGGTTGGAACTTCAGGGTCTTGTACTTCATGGTATTTCCCCAGTTCTTATCAGAGTCCTTACTCTATCATTAATAAATAGCACATTTTCAACAGAAACTTAGTTTGGATGTTTGCAATGGAATATGAAGTGTGTTTGGGGATATCACATCAAAGGAGAGATCTTCTTCGCACTGACTGTCACCATATCTGCTAAAATGCAAGAGATCAATTTCCTTTTGGATTCTGTAAATTCACAGGAAGGTTCCCCTTCTCTGTTTTTCTGGAGGAGACACAATTAGATTGGCAAATTTCTACTGATCAAAGTTATCCAAACTCTCCAGCAGTCCAACATACCAGAAGGATTAGTTTAGCATTTAGTCCCATTCTTTTAATTGTTTCTAATGCCATAACTCAGGAATCCTCAGATATGGAATATATTAAAACAGAGATCATATATGTAGCCAATACATTGAAGAATGGAAATAAAACCCTCTTTCTTATTTTCATCAAGCAAGAGTGTTCACAAGTAAACTAAAGTCTACCGTTACCTGTCTTTTTACAGGTAAAAAAATTATTCATAACATTAGTAATAATCCAGACAGTCTTTTAATCTCCTCTGTATGATTGGAGAAGCTTTTAAAATATCTTTCCTTTGGTGGCATGCAACCTTTTGGTGTATACAGATGGAATTAAATTATCATGAGGTTTTAATTCACAAAGGGAATTACAAAACCACAAAGGCACTTTTTTGATTTTAACTTTTGTCTGCATTGTGGTAATAATAAGCACTTGGAAAATGTGAAGAGTCTTTGACAAGAGTTAAAAGGCTTAGCTTGTCACTGTGTTTGTTAGCCTGTCTGCCATGTATCAGTGTAATAGCCCTTTCACACACTGTGTATGCATAATTACTTTCTGCTGGTGAGCTTCATAAAGTGGAAACGCTTTTGCAGATGCCAGCAAGTATGGCTTACATTCTATGAAACTGAAGAAAATGAGTGTAATTCCAGTTCTGTGTGACACTGTCAAACTGGTTACCCGTTATATCTAATACACCCAATTTCCTCTTCCATTGGTTATTGGAAAATAAGGTATGCTTTAGAATAGGCAACTGAGTCAGTTTACACCACTGCTTGAAGTTAGGACTATGCTAAAAAGACCACAAAATTGCAGCTTAAGTATTGATGAATTAATTTTGTTGACTCCATATTTATTCAATGATAAAACTAAGATACTGTTAACTCTCACTTCCCACCTCTTTGACTTGTTTAAATTAAGCCAAGAATGTCTAATTGCAGCTGTGGCAGCTCGACTTCCAATCCACAGGAGAAACAATTTGTTGCCTTCAAAGATATGGGGAATGAAAGCAAGTCTAGGGAATAAACAGAAGTCCTTCAATCAGCCTGATAGCTCCCTTGTGGATGATGGGTCAAAGGATATTGAGGAGGTGATCTGATGGGAAAATTGTGAGAGGCATATTTAGAATTAATTGTCACAATCATTTCCTGCTATAGAGGTATCAAACAAAAAAAAAGAGGGAATAAATGTGAGGGTGAGGAAATTTAGATAAACCTGTGAAGAGAGGCATTGGAGGGGATGGTTAAGACCCAAGTGCAGGAGTAGCTGAGACTAGTATCGAGGCACAACTTCGAGACTGAGACGAGAACGGGGTTCCTGACTAGATGCGAGACGAGAATCCAAATGAGATGGAAACCCTGGATGAAATGGCAGACTGGACCTAGGTTGGATTGATGATTGAGCACTGAACCTGAGTTCAGGCGCTCTTTAAATATCCAAGTCTTGGTGCCAAAGCTTGGCCACCATCAGAGAGGGCCAGAATCTTTAAAGGGACAGGGTCAGTTATCCATACACTGGGGGATCAAAGCGTCTAAACCCCGAAGGCTTGTGCAGTCGGGTGTGTACCGTAACAGAATCTAGCAGGAAAATGGGGGATATAGACTACATGCAGGCTCAGAAGTGAAATGACTGTAGAAAGAGGACAGGGTTAATGGGCAACACCCTCCTAGAATGTCTGCTCCATGCAGTGCAATAACATAGTTCCTTGGGATTTTTGATGTAGGCTTTACTTCATTAATGTGTCTGATGGTGATTAATATACTTGCATTGCAATGGCAAACTACATTGCACATGAAAGATGGCAATTGATTTTACGGTCCGTCATCCAACAGAACTTAATAGGTCCAACGCTTTATGTCAGCACTTGATTAATTGAGACCATAACTTCTTTTGAGATTCCATGCCACTTGGCATCACCCGGCAAAATAAATGGAGGCAGCTGGGGTGAATTTTTTTAAGTATATGAATCGGATATGATTCAATAAATTCCAGATGTGCATCAGAGGAATGCAGGCAGAACAGAGCTTAACCAATGATCAAGTCGAGTCACTTAAAAAATGCTCTTGCAAATTATATTGTCACATGAACCCTTCCATTGGGTGACTGGTTTTCAAGGCAATGCCAGACAGCCTGAATTTAATGTTTTCAGATATATTTTCCAGACATTGCTCCTATGTTAGTTGGATCAGATAAGTATTTTTCCGAGTTGCCCAAAATTTCTCAGAATTCCTGTTTAAAATTTTATTTATTATTATAAATTGAAATAGGGTCACAAGAGAGATAAAGAATGGGAAAGAATGTGTTAAAAAGAGAAATGTAGCCTGGTCTATGAAGGATCTCAGTCCACTGAAAAGTACCTAGGAGCAGCTGGAAAGGAAAATGTTACAGGTAATGATATCGTTCCATGGTTAAAAGAATTGCTATAAATGTCTTATTGAAGCTCAGATACCTAAGCTCAGAGGACCAAATCATCATGAGATTACCAGCTGTACTCCTGGGAAATCAAGATATTTCTCAAGGTAGCCATATGATAGTTTATATGATATTTTATATTATATATATTATTATATTATATTTTATATCATATTTTCATATGATATTTTCAAATCAGATGGACGCTGTTGGAGCTGGAAATGGGGCATTTTGTATGCCTCAGGTTGAGGGGAAACCAGTCGTCAGACTATAATCATTTTCAAGATTTCAACCCAGTGACGCTGGTGTGTAACAGTGCGGTGGCAAGTGCAGGGCAGAGTCCTGATTTGGATTTGGTGCCTTGTAGCAACTAATGGCCTTTAAACCAGGGATTTCCAACCTTTTTTATGCCATGGACCAATATCATTGAGAAAGGGGTCTGTGTACCCCAAGTTGGGAACCCCTGCTCTAGACCCCTGTATGAGAAATAACGAGTTGCTAACTTATCATTTTATTTAAATAATAAACTTTATTTTTAATAGAAAATATTTACAAAAGCAATGCAAAACTCTTTACATTCTTGGCGTCATTTGGTCAGTAATAACTCCCTGGGGCGATGCATGTCCCTCCATGTCCAGTAGCAGAAACAGCCTAGACTGTGATCTTTCCCCGTGGAGCTTTTACAATGCCTTTTCAAGCTTCAGTGCAACCCTCAGCATGTACCCTTGGAGCCTGGAATGTGCCGGTCAACCAACATACACTTATGGATATCTTGCTCTGCTGGAAAACCATCAAGTCTCAAGCAGATCAAAGAGTGTCTTTCACTGAACTGATGATCTTCCAGCAGCACTTGATGTCTGCCTGAATGTGTGTTCCTGGGAAAAGGCCCGTAGATCGGAGCCAACATATTGGCAGACTGGTGATATCATTCGGAACTGTCTCCCATGCAGAACCATTAAAAGGGAACTGGGCAGTTTGGGGGAAATACTCCTCTTTCATCAATTTGAATTGAGAGAACAGACATTTATATAAGGTTGGTGAGGGGAGCTGGGGGATATTTCTATTTTATTTTTTATTTCTGGTTTTATTTCTATTCTCATCAGTTTTGCAAAGATTCATATGCTTCTTGTCCATGCTCATATCATGTAATAAATTAATTTAATCAGTGGGCTGCCCCAGGTGGATGGGTTTGTAAACATGTGATGTAATCTTGAAGGCTACAGTTTAGAAAATGAAATCTATTAACGCATGCTTTTCATGTGTGTATCATATACAGTATATAAAAGTGAATTAACTTGGATTAGTTAAAGCCAGTGTTTCCCTGGCCCACCCATGTGTAATCTGATTTTCTCAGCTGTAGTTGTGTAGCCAGTTCCATTGTAAATTGTACACAACTCCACCACTTACTGATAGAAAATAAAGCTCGAGTCTGTGATCTATGACCTTCATTGAACGGTCATAAAAATACGGGAGTTCATCGTGGTGAGATTGGCAATAAAACATCATTGAATAGTCCCCATTCTGAAACTGTGGTCTTGTACATTAGATCTGTCAGGCTAAGTATTCAAACGGTCAGGATATTTGAATAGCATAGTAGTTCACACAGCACTTTACAGTACCAGTGACCTGGGTTCATTTCCCACCGCTGCCTGTAGAGAGTTTGTATGTTCTCCCCCCTGACTGCACAGGTTTCTTCCCACAGTCCAAAGATGTGCCGGTTGGTGGGTTAATTGGTCATTGTGAATTGTCCTGTGATTAGGCTAGGGTTAAATCGAAGGATTGCTGGGTGACATGGCCCTTTGGGCCAAAAGGGCCTACTTCACGCTGTATCTCAATCAACAAATAAACAAATTTAAATAAAAACTCCATCGCTGAGTGCAACATTTTTAAACAATGCCCATTAGCGCTGCACTTTACGATCTCAGCCTCCTATATAGCTCCACAAGTTACAATGGCTTGGGTCCACCTGGTACTTGTGACTCGATTAAGGCAGATAATCACTAGGATGAGTGACCAAACACTAGGTCGATCCATCTATTATCACTTACGTCCACTGTAGACATCGATAAAATATTTTTGTGACTACCACGGCGAAAGTCTCACTAAAGTCTGATGGCCCTCCTAAAAACGTGGCAAAGATGTGGAACTTGGGAGCTTCTCATTACTGCTTACCTGGGGGCATCATCTTGGAGATGTAAACCACCATATTTAGGTCTGTTCTTAACATATTTTTGGCCAATTTCTCAGTTTTTTTTTGCAAACATTTGGTTTCTATTTTTAACTGGGGGGGATAATTTATTACGTTAACTGGAGCCTATATCACTCTTTTTTAAATAATTATTTTCCTCTAACTTTAGAAACCATTAGTAAGACCATCAATTAAGCCCAAGGGAAATGATATTCCCTTTTGAAAGCCGATCAGTTAACTTCCAAAAAGAAAGCTTAACATAAATACACAGGGCCTCATAATTGCCGAATTTATTACATTTTATTAGTTGACTAATGCTGAAATATTAGATGAATCACTCCAATGGCAACATGAGAGCCCACAGTCAATAGTAAATATGAAAGGATTACCAAAACCATATGTGGTATATATTTGTATGTTTTGTGATTAGTGTTTGAGTTTGGGATAATAATGACTACGGTCTTAAAAATTCATCAAATTTTATTACTTCAGTATTGTATACAATGACTTTATGAGTACTTTAATAACTTTGAAGATGCTAGTTTTAGTACAGTGGTAACATTTTTGATACTGAGTTCAAAAACAAAAGTCAATATAAGGCATTGGCCTGTGGCATGATCTGGGATGGTGTTGCAATATTGTACAGAGGCAGCGGTGTGCTGTTGGAAGTGCGTCCTTTAAGTTAAATGATAGACAGACACCCGTCTTCTCTCAGGTTATTGTAAGTGATCCCAGGGCACTAAATAAAAACAAGATTCTTCTCCTTGTGTCCTGTCACCCTTCACCCTACACCCAAATACTTGAGGTACAAATTAACAATGAATTGTTTTTGGATTTAATTTTAGCCCTGAGGCTAATGTGAAATTGGGATTGGAGAACCATTTTAATAAACATTGTTCTGTGCAATGTTCATTTCTTGCACTGTTACACACAAAAAGTGGATCCTTATCTACAAAGTGGTTTGGGATTTCCTACTGTTGTATTTATGCATAAATGCAGGAATTTATTTTTAATGATGCGCAGATTAAGAAGCAATTTGCATAGGCCAGTCATCACAATTTGCAACTGAGTGCATGTAGGCAAAAGGGAGTATACATTGTCTCTTTAATGGAAGTGAAAAGAAAACTTTATCCACTGAAGAGAAAATGGTTGTGGAGCTTTCAACGACAGCTTTGCCGAGTTAAAGATTCTATTCATCCCCTTGCCTTTAAACATCAGTATCCTCTAATAACAAGAAAATCTGCAGATGCAGGAATTCCAAAGCAATACACACAAAATGCTGGAAAAACTCAGCAGTTCAGGCAGCACCTATGGAAAAGAGTAAACAGTCGACGTTTTGGGTCAAGACCCTTCATCAGGACTGGAAGAAAAAGGTGAGAGGTAGGAGTAACAAGTGGGGGAGGGGAGGAAGAGTGTGGTAGGTGATAAGTGAAACCGGGAGAGGGGGAACAGAGTGGAGTAAAGAAATGGGAAATTGATTGTTGAAAGAGATAAAGGGCTGGAGGAGGGGGAATCTGACAGGAGAAGGTGGAAGCTGATGGAGAAAGGGAAGGGGGAGCAGCACCTGAGGGAGGTGATGGAATAGGTAAGGAGATAAGGTGACAGGGAAACAGAACTGGGGAATGGTAAAGGGGGTGGGGGCCATTACCAGAAGTTCGAGAAATTGATGGTCATCCCATCAGGTTGGAAGTTACCCACACAGAATATAAGGTGTTGCTCCTCCAACTTGAATGTGGCCTCATTCTGGCAGTAGAGGAGGCCATGGACTCACATGTCAGAATGGGAGTGGGAGGTAAAGTTGAAATGGGTAGCCATCGGGAGATCCTGCTTTCTGTCTCAGTTAGATCGAAGGGGCTTGACAAAGCTGTCTCTCAATCTACATCGGGTCTCCTCAATGTACAGAAAGCCACACCGGGAGCACTGGATGCATAAGGCGATCCCAACAGGCTCAAAGGCAAAGTGTCACCTCACGTGGTAGGACTGTTTGGGGCCCTGAATGGTGGTGAGGGAGGAGTGTACGCGTAGGTGTGGCACTTGTTCTGCTTGCAAGGATAATTACCCAGAGAGAGATCAGTGGGGAGCGATGAATGGACGAGGCAGTTGTGTAAGGAGCGATCCCTGTGGAAAGTGGGGGAGGGAACGATGTGCTTAATGGTGGAATCCCATTGGAGATGACATAAGTTACAGAGAGCATACTTTTATGTTTCGCTTGATATTCAACTTTCTCCTCCCGATGTTAGTGAGTTCCTCAGATCAGCTGAAGACTGTACCTGGAGCTGCATAAGCAAGCTGAACCTGGAAAACTGCTTGCTAGGAGCAAACTTAATCTTGGGTGATGTCCCAGTTATTTCCAAGTATGCTAGACTCTTGGAAGTCTCGCACAACGAGAACTCTTTCATCATTCTAAATAACCAATGGTTCGGACCTGATTCTTTACAAGATAGTTATTCAATTTGTAAACTTGAAAGCTAAATACAGTCACAATTAAAAAGGCGATGTATTACAAAATATAGAAAATCAAAAACCACTTGCTGCTTCCTTTTATGTGAAATAGTGAAAGACATTTGACCATTTCTTTAGTCGCTTCCAGTTAATGATCAATGATCTTGATGGAACATACTCCAAAACCGAAAAGCATCTTTGACAAAATGCTTTGTCAAAGCATTTTGACAAACTGTAAACTAATGTAAAATGGTTTAACATTTATATATTTCGTCATTATCCTGAAGGCATGGCAAATGGCAGATGCTGGAATATTGTTCAGAAAACAATCAGCAGAAGGAACTGTTTGGGGCCCTGAATGGTCATGAGGGAGGAGGTGAAGGGGCAGGTGTGGCACTTGCCCCACTTGCAAGCAACTGAACTGATCTGAGCATTATCTGTAGAGGCAAGGATATTGTGAATATTTCAGGTCACAACCTGGTGTTCAGTTGTCCCTTGACCTATTAGACACTCATAATCGTGAAGCTAAGTACATGTTTCAGCCTCTGGGTGACATAGCGACATGGCTGGTGAAGCCACAGTCTCACCGCACCAGGTACCCAGGTTCAATCCTGACCCAGGTCATGCCTCCGTGGAGATCGCATGTTCCCCCTGCACCGACGTTCATATCCTCTGTGTGCTCCCACATCTCCAAGCCGTGTGTGTCGGGGAGGCCGTGCCCATTGTAAATGGGTATATACAAGTGCTAGAACTTGGGGAAGTTGCTAAGATTTAAAAGCAGTAGGATTGTTACAGGAGAACATAAATGGATGGATGATGGTCAGCAGGCCAAATTGACTGTCCCATGCTGTATCTCCCTCTCTGTTCCTCTGACTCTGTTACCATGAAAATGGCAACAACTACAGCAGATCCCGCCTTTGCCTGACATCTGCAGCCCTTGTTCGTTAATCAAACGTTCAGATCTGAACTTATTTCACTCGCTAGTAAGCCAGGGTGTTAAGACCAGCTGTCGGGTTCCCACTAACACGTACACCGTGATCAGCAGCCTCACCGCAGACCAGGAATTAAGCCCAGTGCCTTTCTGATATATTAAGTTCAGTTACACATTGGCCTTACTAACTGGGTTTCATGAATTTTGTACGTAATAAAAAAAAATCAAACTGCACAGAGGACAATTGCATTTGGCTTTCAGGATGCTCTATTGTATTTTATTTTTATTAACCTTTTAATAAAGGTATATTAATGAAGCAAATCTTGCTTCAAAGTAAAGGAGAAAATAAATATTTACTTCTAGCTGTCAAAGGAATATCTTATGCAGAAAAATAACTCGAAATTCAAAGTAAAAGAAGTATGCTTTTTTATTGCAACATTTCAGTCCACCCAAAGGGTATTCACAAAAGCTACACTGTTAAATGGAAACTGGCTGAGGATTTCTATGAATGAAACATCTGGTGTTTTTATAGTGAAATTTAAAAGTCTGTGGGAAAAATCAACACAAATCTTGGCAAAAAATGCCTGATTATTAGGAAAGTGTTCTGCGAAAAAGGTGAAGTTATCAAAGCCCCATCTTTGTAAATGCGATGTGTACACAGTTTTGTCTAACCTTTCCAGCGTCTCGCTTTACATACTGACCTCCTTAACAGGTTTATCAAGCAATCACTATTTAAAATAAGCTGTGTTTTCAGTTTTTGTTGCACAATATTTCACTTTAAATATTAGCTTAGGAACTTTACGCTTGGCAACAGTTGTCGCAGACTTCCCTGCTTGACTGGTGTTGCTATGACCAGGGAAACAGGCATCCACTGCACCAACTGTCTTGCTAACACAAGATTCCACTGATGCCTCATGGTCCTGCCTACCCACACACCAATAGCAGGGCAGTTCTCACATGGAGTCTGGAATGCAGCTTCCCGCTCAGCAGTAGGTGCTAGGATGCTAGCTTCAAGGCATTCAAGAAGGCAGCATCAACTGCACAGATTCTATCTGCTGAACTCGTGCCAGGTAACCTGACAAATACACATTGAAATGAAAAGGGAAATTGACTGCTGGTGAAAATAAAGTGGTTTTCTATTTGATTTAAGTCTTCTTCTTCTTCTTGTGCCCTTAACTCCTTGTGGAGTTGTTGGGGCACTGTCACGTCAAGCTTTGTACCAGTCTGTTCCATCTGTCATGGCTGTGTGCCAGGGCCTGGGTCACCGCAAATGTTTTCCCTGTCCATTCTTTAATGTTGTCCGTCCATCTTTTCCTCTGTCTGCCTCTCCTTCTTTTCCCCTCCACAGTTCCTTGTAGAGTGGTCTTTGCAAGGCCACTGGGTCTTGTTACATGGCCGTACCATCTCAGCCTTCTTTTCTTCACCGCTGTGAGAAGATCTTCATGGGGGCCAATGTTGTGCTGACTGGTCTTACGGACCTGCTCGTTTGTGATGTGGTCCAAGTATGAGATGCCCAAGATGTTGCGATAGCAACATCTTGATTTAATTAGAAGCATTTAAATGTTTAAATAGTTTATTTTTTATTAAAAGACAGTGTTTTTTAAACATTGTTTTTAACAGATTTTGAGTGGTTTTGAAAGCTCATGAATTTTATTTACAGCCATGTAAATACCATCTTGGACAGTGTGCAGGCTGAGGGCAGGGCTGCATCACCTGGCAACGCCTTTCTGTCAGGAGCGATAGTGTTACAGGTCCTTTGCTGCCCTGAATTTCAGCAGTGCTGCGGCAAGAAAACCCCTAATGCAGGGATTGCTAACCCTTTTTATGGCCATGGACCCCTACCATTAACCGAAGGGGTCTGTGGACCCCAGGTCGTGAACCCCTGCCCTACTGGAAGACTAGCTGGGAAACACCGATGATCTCAAGGTTGTAGATGATATGGCCTGTTTATCTACATTCTACCTTTTTATTCTGGCATCTTCCCCCTTCCATTTTCCTCCTGAAGGAGGGTTCAATAGGTACATTTAATGTCAGAGAAATGTATACAATATACATCCTGAAATTCTTTTTCCTCGCAGACATCCATGAAAACAGAGGAGTTCTCTGAAGAATGAATGACAGTTAAAACATTAGAAACCCAAAGCCCCCCAAATCCCCCGCCCATGCACAAGCAGCAGCAAGGGTCTCGGGCTCAGTAAGTTGACTGTTTATTTATATCCACAGATGCTGCCTGACCTGCTGAGTTCCTCCGGCATTTTGTGTGTGTTTCTTCCAATGGAGGTATTTTTCCCTGAATCTGCCCCTCATGTCATCCCTGAATTATCATGGACAATTTCTTAGGAGACAAAATTGAAACGTAATGACTTATACTCTGCTGGAGAGGGCATCTACAGGTGGATTTGTTTGTTCCATAAATAATCTTTCAGTGAATTCTGAGGAGATAGCTCACATTCCTTTCCCTTCTTTAAACCAATGCTCACTACAGGGCCACCTTATCACTTGTTCAATAAATCTCAGGACTTAGATTCTAATATACCTGGCCCTGATATATCCATTCATGTTCCTTTCAAAACAGGAGCTGAGTTGTGCCATGATTTCACCATTCTCCTCTATTTCACTGTGATTGCCGAAAGACAGTTCCAACTTCCGGCAACTATACAGACAAGAATAACTTTTTCTGCCTTTCCCTAATGAATGCAGGTTTCTTGGTCAAAAGGAGTAAGTTTGAAGGCATCCCTATCACTTCCCTGTACAGACAAAGTTAAAGAAGTCACAAAGGATATAAATATATAGCAAATCATAAACATTCCTGGTGAAGGGTCTCATAGGTATGTTCATTTTATTCAAAGTGTGCATGTGCAATACAGCCTTGATATTTGTCTTCTCCAGACAGCCATGAAATACAGAGAAATCATGGGGGTTGTTGAAAGAAAAGACATCAACTCTCCCCCGGCAAAGAAAAAAAAGAAACAAAAACCCTGCCCCCTCCCGTAGAAAAGAAACAGTGACAATAACATCAAATCCCCAATTCCGTAACATAATCAAGATGGAAAGAACAAGCAGAAGCTGGATAAAAAGTGAAATAATTGAAGAGGTTAGCTATTTGGATGATGTCACCTGACCAGTTGCTATTGACCAAAGCATTGACTGTTTGTTCTTCTCCACAGATGCTGCCTGACTGCTGAGCTTTTCCAGCATTTTGTTTGTGTTGCTTCAAATACATAGCCAATATATCCGCTATTAAGGATGATATCTCTTGAAGCTTATTAGGCTTAAATCTATGTCTTGTTTTTTGAAGGCAGACAAATTAAATAACTCCATTTTATTGCATTGCATTTTAAAATTTTCTGTTATGTCCCCCTTTTATTCTTCTTCCCAATCAGTAGGAAGAATCTTATCTCCATTTTCCTTCTTTGTGGTAATCTCAAGGATATTCAATCTTCAGGAATATTCAATCTCTGAATTGTCTCCAATATTACTTTGAGTCCCTTTTATCTAATTAGGTGAAAATTATTTAATTTTACAAAAGAAATGGTAAATGTCTCAAAAATACTGGAGGACAGAGTTCTTAAAGTGAATGAGTGAATGAATTTGATAGATGAAAACAAGTGATTGTTTCACCTTCTTACTTGGAGAATAGACCAAGCTGTAAAACTAGTTACTCCCTTGTTTTAAGCATTCCTGATCAGATATGACATTTTTTTCAGCAATTGATCACAATTGCTGAGTATTTTTCTCCTCTAGTTGAATATATTACTATAGTGTTATCATATCAGGCTGGAACTGCCCAGACTGTTAAACAAATCTGTGTTCCAATCATCTAAGTATTCAAAGTTTCAAATAAACACCTTTTTTAGATTGAAACATTGGAACAGAACTGTTCTGTGAAAATGTCATTGTGTGGGGAATCTATGTCAATTTTGCTTGGGGTTTATAAATTGAACCCCATAGTATCAAAAAGCGATACAGCCCGCTGAGCCTGGTGATCATGGTAAAACTGACAGCTCCTTGGGAAGACCAGATTGAGGAGTTCAAAGTTCAAAGTACATTTACTATCAAAGTGTGTACACATTGTACAACCTTGAGATCTGTCTGCTAACAGGCAGCCACAAAACAAAGAACACCCCCCCCTAAATAAAACCTTTAAAAAGACCATGAAACCCCCAATGTGCAGAGAAAAAAAATCAAATCATGCAACTATAAGTTCAAGCAAGCAAGTAGCATTCTGAACTCAAGTCCACAAAGACAGTCTTACCCATAGACCCTTAGCTGAGTGCGGAGCAGAGTGGTCTGAACCGGCCTGTCACTTGCCTTGGGCTCGGACTCCCTGACCTTTTCAACCTGACCCAGTGCTGAAATCATCCAAACATTGGGCTCTGGACCTTGGGCCCTACTGCCTTGATCCGGCCTGTACCTAACAATGTGTGTTGGTTGGATTTCCAGCACCTGCAGACTTTCTTTTAACATTTCTGATGTGACCCAGTGCTTAAATCTTTGTCCAAACTTCGGTTCAGTTGCTTCGATACGCTCTGGGGCTTGGACCCTGCCGCCACTATTCGGCCCGTACCCGACCCTCCCAATTCACTTAGTACTTAAACCGATCAAACCTTGGGTCTTCCTCACTCTCGATGACAGGCCTGCTGCCTCGTCTCACCTCGGTTCTGCTGCATTGAATTACCAAGTCCAAAGGTAAGTTACAGGCTAATGTTTATGATGATCATTTACCAGAAAACGAGTATTTAGTTATTTTCTTTGTTTTGTTAGCCACCAGCCAGAAGTCGCTGATGTTCACCAGTGCCATCTTAAACTGAGGCGTTTGAACATAAGAAAACCAAATACAGGAACAGGCTGAGCAGTGCCAGAGACAGGAGCGGAGGGCACGATGAGGGCATATAGAGGTGGGCTGTAGAGATGTTGCTTGCTGCTCGAGTGCAGACCCTACTCTCTCCTTTGCATTATTAGGGCTGCAAAGAGAAGAGCCAGCAGGACCATCACAGAGGCTGCTGAGCGAGCCTCCAGTTGGCTATGGATCAAGAGGTGTGACTGGTGAGTGCTGCTGGGACACAAACCAGGGCCTGATCAACCCTGGCTGGGTCGCCTGGGCAACGATCTCTAATGTTGAAAGACCTAAAACTCCCGATGACCGCAAGTTACATCACAGATGATGTGTCCCAGCACATCCTCGGATGTACCTCAGCATCACGGATGGGCCATCTACCACGCATTTACTCTAATCCTACATAATCCTATTTTTTAAATTCTCCTTCACTTACCGACACATTAAGAGCAATTTACAGTGGACAATTAACTCACCACTCAGCACTTCATTGGGATAAACCAGAGGAAAGCTTTGCCATCACAGGGAGACATACACCCTGGATTTCTGGCACTGTGGAGACTGTGACTGCACTATGTCACTTTTGCTTACAGTGGACATGAGGTACGAACTTGATCGTCTCAGAATTTTTCACTTATTTTACTGCCATTTATCTACTGAAATCAAAAATTTGCTCATTCATCACATAAATCTTAGCGAGTTAAAAAAAGCTGTAGGTAAAAAAAGAGGTTTGAGACAATTCTGAAAGACTTAGATACGGGCAAGACATTTATATATACCGTATATATGTGTTAGGGCAAAGTTTAACAAGTTAAAGAAGCAACTTGTAGCATTGAAACATGCATCTGATAAACTTTTAAAATTATTAGCTCTTGGATGCGTTGCTCTCGGTGTATGTGTTGAGTTGACTAGCAAGTAACTGTGATTGTTTTTAGAATGGAAAATACCTGCCTCCATGGGGAGCAACACACAGGTAAAGTCAGTCAGATCCACATGGAACAAATTTGTTTATGTAAGCCTGATGCAAATCTTTGACTTTGCAGCATGGAGTTGCACTAAAAGAAAGGCATGCTTAGAATATGTGGTCAGAAGCAAATAGATCCCGATTGTTTATTCTGCACGCTTTGAAGTACATCAACTGAAAATTTGAAACAAATGTGAGCTTGTAGACATTGTGCAAAGTGACTTTTGAGCTTGACCTCTATTTTCTTTCACTGCTTACAAATAAGGCAGTGTGACTTTAATGCAGATAAAGCAGTGCACAAAACTGACCAAGTCAGAAATGAGGAACAGAACCTTTGCATTTCAGTAATTCTGAGAGCTGACAGTTTAAATAGGACAAGTGTCACCTCACAGCTGTTCTCTGATTGTAAATTAATGACATTAGGTTGATGAAATCTTATAAAGGGATGGTATTTGAACAGTCAAGTTTAAATCATTCTTTAGTCATATTAATGCATGTGAAGTGATTCATGTGCATTTTGGATAAGGTCATTTTAAACTTGTCAAGTAAGCAGACTGTGTATATAAATAAGTTATATATTTTGGACATATTGTAACAAATGACTGAATTACATGTCTGTAAAATACAAGAGTGGTTACTTTGACATCATAAATGACATGCAAGCAACTGATTTAACCATCCAAACTTGGTTTAATGTTCTATTAACAATTCTTTTCTGCATTGATCTGTTAGTCTGTGACTGGGTTTCCACCTGCTTTTACTGAGCTTCACGTTATCATTGCGAAGTTTGGTCGTGGAGTTCTGTGTCAAGTCTAATCTGTCACCGACTCGACCACTTTGTTTGAGTGGATTGGCATACTTTTTAAAGAGTCATTTCGTTGGCTCCCTGAAGTCTGCTTATCACTACTGGAACCCTCCAGTACTTGATTTGAAAAGTTTTCCGTTGCTACATGAATTGGCCTTGAGCTTGGCTGCCAGGACAAGGATTCACGACAATACGGTGTGATTGGATTCTGAAGTGTACGTTCGTAACTTCAGTTCCACCGTATCAAAAGCCTGTGCTATGTTTTTGACAAAATGAATTTCAAGGGGATGTAGGCTGAGGTTTCAATTAAATTCTCTTCACTCAGGGGAATGTTTCCTGCTCCTATTTCTTATGTTCTTATTGTGGAGGCTACCTCAGTAAACATATTTAAGACAAGGTTGTGTAACATTTGCCCAACAGGCTGGTAAATGTCTAGGGGAAAAATTCCAGCCACTCTCCAACCCCGCCTCCCGTATACGCATGTGCTGTGGGAATCAAGTTAATGCAGCATCGCACACACAATATCAAAATCACACCAGATACCGTTATGGAACATACTTTAAAGATTTTATTAAAACAAAATGAGTACTAACAATACAGTATATATGAAGGAAAATAAAATAAAATAAAAGGCGCCAAACTTATCAGAGTTCAGTCAGTTTAGTGCACATCGTTGGAGCTCAACCATCGCACCATTCGACCCCTCGTCGCTTTCCTCTGACCTCCACGTCCTTGCACCTGGGACCACCCTGGCGGTCAACCGAGCAGTGCAGCGCACGCCCACCTTCTTCGGCGTCTTCTCCCCGACTCCCCGAAAAGACCGCGAAAACCCCGCTCCCATACCCACAAGACAAAATAACATTTCCCCATTGGTTAACAAATGAATACAATCCCCGTTATCAGCAATTCTAAAGCTAAACAAACTGCTAGAAGCTTTGAGAATGCTCTGCAAGAAACACTCTCTCACCATAACAAAGAAGCAGATTTACTTTTACCCACAAAGAAGCCATTTTGATTAACATATGCAGTACAGTTGGATAGATCTTTGCATAGTAGGGGAATAAGGGGTTATGGGGAAAATCAGCCGTGATCTTATTGAATGGCAGAGCAGGTTCTACAAGCCAAATGTCTGACTCCTGCTCCTATTTCCTATTTCTTATGTTCTATGAATCTATCAACAGATAGATTGATATCGATTGATAGTTCTAAATACACAATTAGGTAGTAACTACAGGATTTGTTTAAACTAAGACATTGCATTATCTTGACCATTCTGAGAACTCAATATCAGGAAGAGAAGCTAAAGTCCACAGAAAGCAGTAAGGTGGTGCACCCTTTCTGATTGAGTAGCTCGATGCTCGATGGCATGCCAGTGGCTACATTTCAATAGGTGTTTGAGGAGATTTGGCATGTCACCAAAAACACTTGCAAGGTTCCACAGATGTATTGTGGAGAGCATTCTAACTGGCTGCATCACCATCTGGTATGGGCGGGGTGGGGTGGGGCTACTGCACAGCATCGAAATAAGCTGCAGGGAGTTGTAAATTAGTCAGCTCCATCATGGGCAGCCTCTGTAGTATCCGGGATATCTTCAAGGAGCATTGCCTCAGAAAGGCAGCATCCATCATTAAGGACCCCCATCACCCAGGATATGCCTTGTTCTCATTGCTACCATCTGTGAGGAGGTCGAGAAGCCTGAAGGCACACACTCGAAGGTTCAGGAGCAGCTTCTTCTCCTCTGCCATCAGATTTCTGGATGTACATTGAACACTAGCTCACTATTTTTATTTTTGCACTACTTATTTAATAGATATAAATACTTCTTCTTCTTCTTCTTCTTCTTCTTCTTTTATTTCTGGCAGTTTAGATGCATCTAGGCATATTACTGCCCTCTGCAGGATGTACAATTAATTATAGAATTTCAAGAAACTCAAATTCTCAAATATAAACTAGTCGCACGTAGAAACAGAATAATAAACTTTTCAATCAGATGGTGGTTGTGGCCAAACAAAGATTTAATAGAAAAACAAAATACATTTAAGTCAGACAGCCTCTTGAACAATATTCTTCTTTCAATTTTATATCAATTACAACTCAGCAAAACATGCTGAACTGTCTCTGGACTACCACAGTCACATAATCCAGTGGGATGTTTTCCTATTATCTTTAAGTAATAGTTTAGCCCACAATGCCCCAACCTAAGTCTTGTTAATTTTGCTATATCTCTATGATTTAAAGAGTAACAGTCTGAGACCTTTTTAACTAGAGGGTGACTAGGAAAGAAATGCCTTCCCTTTAATTCATTTTTCCAATCCTCCTGCCGGTTCTTCTCTATGCCTTTTTTAAAAATCCTATTTCTCAATTCTACTCTGCCTAGGGGTATTCTAATTCCTACTTGCCCACTCTGTAAGGAAGACTTTGCAATGCCATCCATAATTTCATTGAATACTTATTGTATTGTAATTCAGTTTTTTTCTCTATTATTATGACAGACAGACAGACATACTTTATTGATCCCGAGGGAAATTGGGTTTCATTACAGCTGCACCAACCAAGAATAGTGAAGAAATATAGCAATATAAAGCCATAAATAATTAAATAAAAATAAGATAATCATGCCAAGTGGAAATAAGTCCAGGACCAGCCTATTGGCTCAGGGTGTCTGACACTCCAAGGGAGGAGTTGTAAAGTTTGATGGCCACAGGTAGGAATGAATTCCTATGACGCTCAGTGTTGCATCTCGGTGGAAGATGTATTGCATTGTACTGCTGCCGCAAAGCTAGCAAATTTCACGACACATGCTGGTGATATCAAACCTGATTCCGATGCTGCTGTCCTGATACTAAGAAAACTATTCCTCAGAAACACAACACTCATACCTAGAGCTATCCTGCTCATCTTGAAATCACTTCGACGTCCTTCCTTCAGAGGCAAGAACCCTTTGTTAGTCTTGCCTTTTCTCGCACTTGCTGAAAGAGTACGGTCTCCGGCATACAACACAGTGGTCTGAGTGTAGCTGAACACAGCAATGATTTTGTAGCCTCGTGACTTAAGAAATGCATGGAGTAATGAAGTTGTGTGACTTACTTGACTCCCTTGATAATCCTCAATAACAGGGAATGTCATGATCCTATTTGACTCTTGTACCAGATTGTTGATTTAATCACTGAAGATGACTTGCTTCACAATTTATATCCCCACATGTGACATTTTGGGGCTATCTTAATAATATATGAACACTATTTCTTATGGAATGGTTGATTAATGAGAGATCATTTATAATATTGTTGTTTGTCCTATAGTCCTTTGCTTGTCACTACTCAGAATTCACATTATGGACTGCAGGGGCCTCACTATGGCAGAACTAAGGAAGTGAAGGAGAGAGACCCTGAGTCTGAACCGAGTGCAAACTCATACAATCAAGGGATGAAATCAGGAGATCAATGAAACAAAACCATTAGGAAAGAACCGATGGATAATAACATATTTTTACTGGCATTTTGTTTTAACTGAATGATTGAACAACACAACTCAAAGCTTGCAACTGGCCTGAAAAAAAATGTAATAACTTAATGTATTAAATTTAAAAAAATGTTTTTATATATCAGTACAAATTTCACTTGCAAATTAATTCTAAATTACAGTACTCTCCTCAAAGTCAGCTATTGTTACTAACGGAAATGGCAGAAATTATTAGGTAATGTGAATAGTTTGTAAAATAATGTCTCAAGTTTAATATTCATGGATTTTTTGGAAGATAATGAAAAGTGACAGTAAGAAGATAAACTGCCTTTTTACAGCCATGTTTGAACCTTGCCTAGTGGAAGGTAAGTTTGCTCTTTGCAAGTTTGTAAAGCTACAGTTTTACAAAAGTTCTGAGCATTCTTATACTAACTGGCAACCTCAGCATTTGGTCCTGAGAGAAAGGAATAGGTGAAGAGGAAAATTCATATTGGTGCTGTAGACAAGCTCTTCTGAATTGAGATCTGTGTTAACAAGAAAATTATTGGTGTGTGCCACTGCAACATTGTGAAATTGAGGCCAACATCATGATATCTTTACAGGCATAGATTAACTGAGGAATCCCTAACTTTCTGCCAGTGACTCATTGCAGTCTGCACTATTTTATAGCCTTCTTTGGTATTTTCAAGTGAATTACTGAAATTTTCAGATAATTACAAATTATGCACAAAAGATACCCAAAGTGTTTTGCATGATAAGTGAGTCTTTAATGCTGTACTAAATTATAATTGCTGCTTGGTGAAATCACTGGCCATAAAAACAGACCAGCATTATATTTGTGGGCTGAAATTGCCTCAATTAAAATTTTTTAAAATAAAATTTAAAAATAACTCTTTGTGAAAAGTTTGTTTATAATATATTGGCTCCTGCCTTAATTTTATGTTTATTTCTGTCTTTTTATCATACTGTAAGATCTTTAAAATGCTAACTAAAAAAATGTGTTTTTCCCTTTCCTAATCTGTGACTTCTTCAGTGTGATGAGGTGCTGGATATCAGAAACCCTTGAAATGAAGCGTGAAAGCAAACTGATATAGGAAAAGGAAAAATCTGAACTACAGCAGTAATTTCACCACACAGAGTTTGGACCATTACTGGAATAGGTCACTGGACATATTTTTATCCATTTATCCATTTTTGGGATATGTGCATTACTGGCACAGGCATCATTTATAGCTCATCTCTAATTATTTCTGAGCAGAGCGATTACCTAGACATTTCAGAGCATTCAACCACATTGTTTTGGGTTTGGAGTCACAGACAGATCAGGACTGGCATTTAATCCCTAAAACCTTGATGAAGGTCAAAACCTTTCCTTTGTTCATTATAATTACTCATGCAAATCATTGCAAGAGCTCACCATAAAAAAATGTTTGTGTTCCCAATGACTTCTGCAGCTTTGATCTTCATTCCCACTGCTTCCTGTAAAGAGTTTGTATGTTCTCCCTAAGACCATGTGGGTTTCTCCCACAGTCCAAAGATGTACAGGCTGGTAGGTTAATTGGTCATTGTAAATTGTCCCTGGAATAGGCTAGGATTAAATTTGGGGCATTGCTAAGTAGTGTGGCTCAAGGACGAGAAGGGCCTATTCCACATTGTATCTCAATAGATGAATAATTGAATAAATTTTGTTGATCAATGCTGCCCATCAACACTTACTAGTCTGTGTATGTGTAGCTTTGTGCCAAGTATCTGATGACATTGAGCGACATACAAATGAAAGTAACTATTTGTGTTACAGTTTCTAGCAAAGGAGCTTAAGAACAGCAGGAAGAAGCTGTACATGTGTCCATTCATAAGCCAAAGAAAATCTGACGTAGACAGCTCTGGAATTCTATCTGGAGTTAGTGCAATCCATTGATTGGTCATCCACTGTGGTCCACTATCCAAAATACACTGCAGAAAATATTAAAACTGCTGCATTTTTGAAGTTAGTGCCTCTGCAGTGGTAAAGGAGGAAAGCATTGTGAGATTGGGGAGGTTCTGGGTCTTGAAATTTTATTGCACGGGACTTTTTGTGCATTATTAATACAAAAAGAATGGGAGTGCACTGAGAGAACATGGAATTCTTTTGTTTGAATTAACAAGTCTACATTTTGCAGATTTGGTTCTAATGAAGCAGTAAATAGAAACAAATCAACTAACTTGAAAAAAGGTGGAGCGTACTAATAATAATATTGGTTACCTGCTATTGCTTCTAAACTGGCCTTCACATAGTCCTCAATAGACTTCCTTTTTCAGGTCTTTCGACTTTCATTCATTGTCTCCTGTTATAACCTTATTCCAGTCAAGGAGTATAATCTCAGTGGCTGGTTTATTAGGTACACCTGTACACCTGCTCATTAATGCAAATATCTATTCAGCCAATCAAGTGGCAGCAACTCAATGCATAAACATATGCAGACAAGGTCAAGAGGTTCAGTTGTTATTCATAGCATCGGAATGGAAAAGAAATGTGATCTAAGTTACTTTGACTGTGGAAGGATTGTTGGTACCAAACAGGGTGGTTTGAGTATCTTGGAAACTACTGATTTCCTGGGATTTTCACACAAAACAGTCTCCTGGGATTACAGAGAATGGTGCGAGAAACAAAAAAAATCATCCAATGTGTGGCAGTTCTGTGGGCAAAAATGCTTTGCTAATGAGGGAGATCAGAAGAGAATAGCCAAACTGGTTCAAGCTAATAGGAAGGCATTAGTAACTAAAATAATCACACGTTGCAAGTGTGGTGTGCAGAAGATCATCTCTGAACGTACAACACGTTGAACCTTGAAGTGGATGTGTTACAGCAGCAGAAGACCACGAACATACAGAAATAGACTCTGTGGCCATCTCCTGTAGCTAATAAAGTGACCACTGAGTGTAGAACTACCACAAAATGTCAAACAAATAAATTTAAACAGAACTTCTTTAAGAACCATTTCTGATGAAGTGGGATCATCTGATTCCCCTACTTCTATTTCTTTCCTGTCTGCTGGAACAACTTGATTGCTTTTCCTCTTTCCTCATATAGGCATATCCCATTGGGAATGATGACAGTTCATGAATCTCAGCTTGAAGAACCTGCTCAAATTTCCCATTAATTGCTTACTGAAGAACTGGAATTTGCAACTGACCATTTGAAAAAAGTTGAGGCAAAATCAGGGGAGAAGACATATTGGAAATATGATTCTTGATGGGCCAGGAGTTTCATGCATTGCACATTATTAGGACCAGTCATTCCTCTGGAGAGGGAATGTATTCCTGGCAGCAGGAAATTTAGGGTAATTATTTAGAAATAGTAGAAAGAATAGGTTCGAGGGTAACAAAAGCAATATTTCGGGACAAGATTGCCTCTTTATGCTTAGATGCATCCAACAGACATATTTATTTGCTTAAATAAATTTTGCAGCAATGCTTTAACCAATGTTAAAATGATTTTTGGGTTTGTGTTCCAGAAATTTGACCAGGCATTTCCAGTTGACATTCACAGGATAACTTCAATCCTATTGCCAACCTCCTATGCTGGTCCATCTGGCAGCCTCTCCAGAACTGGTTTCACCACTAATGCTGCTGAGGTTGCACTGATATGTTGAGGAGAGGAACAGGATGCACTTCACATCTGATCCTCAGCTGCACATCAGCAAAATTGATCAAAGAACTATAGCACGTTCATTGTTCTCAGGAAGGCAACAAATTTCACAAGATACACCGTTGATATTAAACCTGATTCTGACTGTGCTTCTGAAGAGGTGAAAAAGTTAAGTGTTTGAGCTATATTATTTTAACTTACTATTTTAATTCATTGTTAATAATTTTATATTTTAATTTGCTTTGAATTTATTTTATTTTACCTTTTATTTTTATTTTTTAGATCAGTTAACTCTCTTTGAACAAAAGGATTTAAAAATTGTTTCAAAAGCCTTCATCAGAGGTGAGTTCTGGAGCAAAGTGCTGGGGTTCTGTTGCTTGAAATAGAATGCTCATTCCATCTCATAGGAGTCCCTCTTTTCGAGACAGTCATCTCGACCAGACCTTCATACCTGAGAAGGTTAAGGTTGATGGACAGCCCAGATAAGTGGTGCATTCAGGCAAGGGGCTCAATGTTAGACAACCTCAACAAAGATCTCCAGCTTAATTAGGCAGAATTGGCATGTAAGCCAGTGGTGAAGCAGTTGTCTGCATTTTTAAATGGTTTTATTTTTACTATAGAGCTATTAAACACTAAATCACAGAAATAGGGCCTTTGACTAATCTACTATATGCCAACCTGGTCTTCTGCTTAATCCCTTCTACCTGCACCCAAACCAAAGCCATCCTTGCCCATCTCATCCATCTTCTTGGTTATGGCACAAGAGCCAAGACAGAGACACTGAAGCAGATCAAGTGTTCACTGACTTTAATAGGAACCGTGCAAAAATAAAGGAAAAACAATAAACGCTAGACCAACTAATCATTAATTAGAACTTTCAAACTAAATCTAATGCTGATACAATGGCTTGGCAGCAGAGGCCCAATTATAAATCAAGACCGGTCCCTAACAGTGCCAGTCTAAATGGGCGTCTTCTTTCCTGGAACCAGGACAACGGTAAGCAATGAGCTTTGACATTGCTGTGCTTTTGGTCAAGTCTGGACAAGACTGAAACAAGAGGAAAGGAGTTAAATACCAGCACAATGAAACACTAATTGGCTGGAGAGTGCAAGCTCATGAGCGTATTCGCTGAACACGTTCCGCAGCCCGCCTGTGAGGGTGCACAGACGCTGAAGCAGAGTTTGTGGTTGTGACAGGGCCCACCTCCCGAGGTACAATTCCTGAGGCCTGAGAGACCTGTGCCTGCTGAAAGTTCTGGATGTGAGGCTTGTTTAAGATGTTTTGGGCCAGAACCAAAGGACATTCCTCAGGGCACACCCCTTACAATTCATGAGATACTGGAACCTGCCCCACACCCAGTGAGATGCCAGGAGGTGCAGCACAGAGTAGACCAGGGACCAATCCACCAAGTGGGAATGAGAGGAATGGGGGAGGGGTGAATGGGGCACAGTGGGAGGGTGTCCCCGGCTTGAGCTGGGAAACATTGAACACTGGGTGCATTTTCATTGGTGATAGTAACTGCAATCTATACGAGACCTTATTGATAACAAGACTTTCTCCTTTGGCTTGCGAGTCCTCTTCTGTCAGCAGAGCTGATCAGGCTGCCAGCCATTTTGTTTCTGAGTGTGAAACAGAGAAGCCTTAGCTCTTCTCCACATGCACTTACAGCTTTGGACCAACTGTTTAGCAGCAGGAAGTCCCAAGTCAATTTCCTAGTCGGGGAAGAGCGGTGGCTGGAATCCTTTCTGACATTCCAAGGGACAAGTGCCGGTCGAGGGTGACGAGGTTATTGTGGGTGATCTCTGCCCAAACCATTTGGGAGTTCCAGGACGTAGGGTTAGAAGAGGCTGGGTTGCTTCCAACTCCTGATTCATTCTCTGTATGGTCGTGAGAATGGGGGTAGAAATCAAATGAGATGGCTGTGGCTCCCACAAGAGAACAGAAGGCCTTCCAAAAATGGGAATGTGAACTGTGGTCCTTGATCAGATGCTATGTCATGAGGGCAGCTGTGCAGCCTGAGCATATGTGGCCATGAGGGTGGCTGTCTCATGAGCTGACAGGAGCTTAGGGAGAGGTAACAAATTAGGCAGCTTTGGAGAATCAGTCCACAGCAACTAAAATGGTAGTGTTTCCAGCAGATGGAGGCAGATCAGTGATGAAATGCATGAAAAGGTGGGACCGTGGGCAGTGAGGCACATACAGCAGATAAAGCAAACCTGCAGGGTGCTGGCATTATCTTATTGTGGGCATAAGTGGGACAGGGAAAGATGAAGTCGTGGATGTCCTGGGACATAGATGGCCACCAAAATCATCTCTTGATATATTCTAGGGTCCGTTCAATTCCTGGCTGCCCAATCAGACAGGAAGAGTTACCTCATTCCGTCACTCTGGGATGCACTGTGGCAGGGACAAACAGCCTGCTCCGAGGTTTCCAACCTGTGCCTGGATCTGACTGTTGTGCAGCCCTCACCTCCACCTCTACTCCTCAAATCACAGGATGCAGCAATTGCACGAGTGAGGAAGGATGGGCTCTGGATTGGCATTGTCCTTAGACAGATTGAACTGCCAGGAGAGACCATTGACTCTGGTATTCTTACTGCTGGGATGGTGGGTGTTGGTGAAGTTAAACCGGATGAAGAAGAGAACCCAACTGGCTTGACAGGAGTTGAGTCTCTTGATGTCCCAAATGTAGGAGAGGTTGTTATGATCGGCCCATACCAAAAACGGGTGCTCTGCCTTGTCCAGCCAATGTTGTTATGCTTCCAGGGCCTCCTTGACAGCCAGAAGTTCTCACTTTCCAACATCATAGTAAAAAAGGCACAAGGATGCAGCCAGTTATCCATAGAAGAGTGCTGAGAGAGTACAGCTCCAATGCTGATGTCTGTTGCATCCACCTTGTAACGAATGGATGGGATGGGTCTGGATGTTGCAGCACTGGGGCATTGGAGAAGCGTCACTTTAGTTCTGAGAATGCTTGGTCTGCTTTATTTGTCCAAAGGAATCCTGCAGAGATCTTCCTGGTGAGTGCATTAATGGGGGCCGCGATGGAACTGAAGTTTCTGATGAAGTGGCAATAAAAGTTCACAAACCCCATGAAGAGCTGCACCTGTTTGACTGTAGACGGTTTTGTCCACTCTTTGACTGCCTGAACTTTATATATAGTAGGTACATTTGAGCACTGGAAGGGGTACATATATATATAGCTCAAAAGCGACACCTGCTCTTTATGGAACCCACATTTCTCTAGCTTGGCATAAAGTTTATTTGTGAGGAGCCATTTGAGAACCCTCTGGACATGCTGGACGTGTTCTTGGCAGGAGCGGGAAGAGATTACAGTACCATCCAAACACACGAAAGCAAACTATTCAATGTGTCCCAGAGCACATCTTTGACTGGGGCCTGAAAAACAGCTGGGGCATTGGTCAGACCAAAAGGCATCACAAGGTGCTAATCATGGCCAATGGCTGTCTTCCACTCATCCCCTTCTCAGATATGAACCAGGTTGTAATCACTGTGCAGATAAATCTTGGAAAATATAGTTGCTCTCTGGAGATGTTCGAACGCAGAGGTAAGGGGGGGGGGGGGAAGAGGGCGGCAGTTCTTCACCATGGTGTTGAATGACCAATAATCAACGCAGGGATGGAGCTTACCATCCACCATGCTCGCAGAGAAAGAAGCCCATCCCTGCTGGCGAGGTTGACAGACTGAGAAACCCTAAGGCCAAAGCCTTCTTGATGTACACCTCTATGACCACCATCTCAGGATGAGACAGTGAAAAGAGCTGGCCCTGGGGAGGACTAGCACTGGGGATGAGGTCAATGGCAGAGTCATATGGCTGGTGTGGAGGCAGGGAGGTGGCCTTCTTTTTACTGAAGACCTCAAGAAGTTCAGCATATTCAGCCAGATTGCCAGACAGGTCCACACTAACAGTAGACACAGGTGGGAATACACTAAAAGGGGTTTGGCCTGGACCCAGACACTTGGACAGGTCCCACTCTTGGAGCGCCTTTAGGGACCTATCAATCCATGGGTTGTATGGAGATAACCAGGGAAGACCAAGCACCTGTGGCAGTTCAGGCAAATCATTCAGGCAGTAGGAGAGCTACTCACTGTGGTTGCCTTCTTGCACAAGTTGGAGAGGTTTTGTGGGAAGGTGGAACTTGCTGTTACCAGAGGCCGACCATCCAGGGTCTTGACATCAATGTTCACTCTCAATTACTGGGTCAGAAATTTCCGTCTTTGAGCATGAGGTTCCTAGCTGCCTTGGAGTCATTAAATGCTTGAAGTTAAGTCAAGTCACTTTTATTGTCATTTCAACCATAACTGCTGGTACAATACATAGTAAAAATGAGACAACGTTTTTTCAGGACCATGGTGTTACATGACACAGTACAAAAACTAGACTGAACTACGTAAAAAACAATACAGAAAACAAAACTACACTAGACAATTTGAATGAAGCCCATGGGTCTGAGACACCCACAACAAGGAAGCTGGTAGCATTATAAAATTAGGGGAAGATACTTACAGGAAGAATTGACCCATCAGAACACCCTTTCCTGCTGACAGGTATCCTCTTTTACTGGGTACTTGGGACATGAAGCCTGGAACTGGCCTGGATCACCACAAAAGAGCCAGGAACCTGTTCCTTTGTGCCAATCTCATCCCTCTTGAGATAGAGGCATGCGTCCCACTTGCATTGGCTCCTCCACAGACTGTGTACTGGGTAATGTGGGAGAGGTTGCAGACAAACAGTGACCTAAGGAGTAAGAAGCTCGGGCGTTCTTTCTCTGTGTCATTCCATTGCTCAGTTATCAATCTGAATGGGCAGATTAATCAGGTCACCCAGGCTGTCCCGCTCATCACACTCTGCGATCACGTGCTGGACCCCTACGCACAGTCCTCGCTAGAAGGCAATGATAAGGGATCTGTCATTCCATTTGTCTCCACCGCAAATGTACGGAACTTTATGGAAGTCCCTCACTGTCCTTCCACCTTACTGCAGGTCCGGGAGTCAGTGGGCATCTCATGACCCTATACTGGAAGATTAAAAAACTCTCCTGAACTCGACAACAAAATGCCGAAACGACTGGGCTGCAGGGGAATTGTGTTGCTGTCGAGCATTGAGCTGGCTGAGTGGAGGGGGTCTACCTCAGAGATACACCTTGTCCGCCAGTTTCCGCGCATCATCACCCAACCAACCAGGCTGGACCAGGAAGATCAGCTCACATGAGGTAATAAATTTCCTGCAGCCGCTGGGGTCGGGGTCGTCAGAGTGTCTGCCTCATGGAGGTTTTGGGCTGGTCAGGGGACTAGTGGACAAAGTTGATGAGATTGTTGAAGAGGCGGATCTTGGAGATGCTGGGAGTGGAACTGGCTAAAGGCTGCTGAATTGTGGCAGTGAGAGCAGTGATGGCTGTCAATGATTCTGGCTGATGGGATTAAGCTGTTGAACTGCGGCCCTGAGAGCAATAATCACTACCGCTTGATGCTGGCTGTCTGCGATGAGTTATTGGACTGTTGCTGCAAGGTCTGACACCTGTTCTTTTAGCTGGGACTGGTTTACCACTCTCTTAGTAGTCATTGCGCTGTGCAGACACATCAACCAGCCCAGTCTGTACCAATCATAGTTTCTCCTTTATGAACTTTGGTTTGAACTTGGCTTGTTATTCTGAAAGTATCTGTTGCACTGCTTGAGTCATTTCTCCCAAAACAATAGCAGTGGACCGATCGATTCGGAGTGGGAGAGAGCTTTGCACATGTCGGGGAGAAGAGTTTAAAAAAGGAGCGTTTTGTGGGGCTCGGCGCATTAGCGGTGGACCAATCGATTTGCGATTTATTAGCAGGAGCAAATAAAAGTAAAGCAGGGTCAAAGCAGAGCGGCCCTTGTGAGGGGACCAGTGTAGGAGTGGGAACTTGAGGCTTTGGCGAGGAGGCGCAGGTAAGTAGTAAGGCTTTTGTAGTGGTTGAATAAAAAGTCTCTAAATTACAGCTAATTAAATAAAGGGATGTGGGAGCTGGTCGACTCCATTGTAGTTCCTGGTGACCACATCTGCAGCAAGTGTTCGCTTGATGACCTGGAATCTGAGCTTCAAACACTGTGGCACATTGGGGGGAGGGTGGGGTGACAGTTACCTGGACTCTCTGCTTCAGGAGGTAGTAACACCCATTAGATTAGCTGCCCCAAAATCGGCCTGTGGTCAGGGACAAGAGGGTGTGACGGCGAGTGAGGCAGGTAGTGGCATCCAAGAGACAGGGCTGGAGGAGCCTCAGCCCTTGAGCTTGTCCAACCTATCTATCTCTGCCTTAAATGCACCCAATGACTTGGCCTACACAGCCACTTGTGGCAACAAATTCCACAGATTTACCACTTTCTGACTAAAGTAATTTCTTCACCTTTCTGTTCTAAATGAATGTCCTTCAGTCCTGAAGTTGTGCCCTCTTGTCCTAGACTCCCCACCATGGGAAATAACTTTGCCATATCTAAGCTACTCAGGCCTTTTAACATTCAGAATGTTTCTATGAGATCCACCCTCATTCTCCTGAACTCCAGGGAATACAGCCCAAGAGCTGCCAGACGTTCTTCATACAATAACCTTTTCATTTCTGGAATCATTCTCGTGAATCTTCTCTGAACCCTCTCCAAAATCAGTATATCAGTATAAAATAAGGAGCCCAAAACTGCACACAATACTCCAAGTGTGGTCTCACAAGTGCCTTATAGAGCCTCAACATCACATCCCTGCTCTTATATTTTATACCTTCAGAAATAAATGCCAACATTGCATTCTCCTTCTTCACAACTAACTCAACCTGCAGGTTAACCTTTAGGGTATCCTGCACAAGGACTCCCAAGTCCTTTTACATCTCTACATTTTGAATTCTCTCCCCATCTAATTAATAGACTTCCCATTTATTTGTTCCATCAAAGTGCATGAACATACACTTTCCAACATTGCATTTCATTTGTCACTTCTTTGCCCATTCTCCTAAACTATCTAAGTCTCTTTGCAGGCTGTTTCCTCAACACTACCCAATCCTCCACCTGTCTTTGTATCATCGTAAAATTTAGCCACAAATCCATTAATACCATAGTCCAAATCATTGACATACATCGTAAAAAGCAGTGGTCCCAACACTGACCCTGTGGAACTCCACTGGTAACCGGCAGCCCGCCAGAATAGAATCCCTTTATTCCCATTCTCTGTTTTCTGCTGCTCAGCCAATACTCCACCCATGCTAGTAACTCACTTGTAATTCCATGGGCTCTTATCTTGCTAAGCAGCCTCATGTGCAGCCCCTTGTCAAAGACCTTCTGAAAAACCAAGTACACCACGTCTACTGCATCTCCTTTGTCTACCCTGTTTGTAATTTCCTCAAAAAATTGCAGTAGGTCAGTCAGGCAGGATTTTCCTTTCAGGAAACCATGCTGGCCTTGGCCTATCTTGTCATGTGCCTCCAGGTACTCCATAATCTCATCCCTAACAATCGATTCCAACAATTTCACCACCACTGACGTCAGGCTAACAGGTCTGTAGTTCCTTTCTGCTGCCTCCCAGCCTTCTTAAATAATGGAGTAACATTTGCAATTTTCCGGTCATCTGATACAATGCCAGAATCTATCAATTCTTGAAAGATCATTGTTAATGCCTCTGCAATCTCTCCAGCTACTTCCTTCAGAACCCAAGGGTGTATTTCATCAGGTCCAGGAAATTTATCCACTCTCAGACCATTAAACTTCCTGAGCACCTTCTCAATCATAATTTTCACTGCACAAACCTCACTTTTCTGACACACCTGAATGTCCAGTGTACTGCAAATGTCTTCCACTGTGAAGACTGATGCAAAATACGCATTCAATTCCTCTGCCATTTCTGCATCTCTCATTACAAGATCTCCAGCATCATTTTCTATTGGTCCTATATCTACCCTTAACTCTCTTTTACCCTTTATATACTTAAAAAAGCTTTTAGTATCTTCTTTGATACTAGTTGCCAGCTTCCTTTCATAATTAATCTTTTCCTTCCTAATGACCTTCTTAGTTTCCTTCTGAAAGTTTTTGAAAGCTTCCCAATCCTCTACCTTCCCACTAGCTTTGGCTTCCTTGTATACCCTCTCTTTTGCTTTTACTTTGGCTCTGACTTCACTTGCCAGCCAAGGCAGTGTCCTTCTTCCATTCAAAAATTTCTTCTTATTTGGAATATATCTGTCTTGCACTTCCCTCATTTTTTGCAGAAACTCCAGCCATTGCTGCTCTGCTGTCCTTCTTGGTAATGTCTCTTTCCAGTCAACCTTGGCCAGTTCCTCTTTCACGCCATTATAATTTCCTTTATTCCACTGAAATACCATCACATTGGAATTTAGTTTCTCCTTCTCAAATTTCAAAGTGAACTCTATCATATTGTGATCACTGTGCGCCAAGAGTTCCTTAACCTTAAGCTCTCTTATCACCTCTGGATCATTGCACAACACCCAATGCAGCACAGCCTAGTGGGCTCAACAACAAGCTGTTCTAAAAAGCCATCCCTTAGACATTCTACGTTTTCTCTCTTGAGGTCCAGTACTGGCCAAATTATACCAATCAATTTTCGGGTTAAAATCCCCAACGATTATCATGACATCACCCTTCTGGCAAGATGGTCCATTTTGTTTCTTATGCTGCATGCATTCAAATATAACACTTTCAGACCATTATTTGTTGCTTTCTGTTTTAACTTCACACTTCTCTTGCCCTGTAACTCATCCCACTGGCTGTGATTATGCCTCATCTCCTACCTGTCCTTTCTATCATCTCTGTTGCAGGTTATCTTTGATTTATTTGTTTTCCCCTTCCTCAGCCCTATTACTCTGATTCCCATCCCCCTGCCAAATTAGTTTAAACCCTCCCTAATAGCTCTATTAAATATGCCCACTAGGATTTTGGATCCCTTTTGGGTTCAGGTGTAAGGAACCCGAAACCCTGCCCCCTACACCAGTCTCCCAGTCACACATCAGTATGCCTGACCATGCTATTCTTGCACTCGTTAGCATGTGGCACAGGCAGCAATCCCAAGATTACAACCCTGGAGGTCCTGCTTTTCAGCTTCCTACCCAACTCTCTGAATTCTCTCTTCAGGACCTCCTCCCTTTTTCTACCCATGTCATTGCTACCAACATGAACCAAGACTTCTGGCTGTTCACCCTGTCCCTTCAGAATACTCTGCACCCGATCTGAGACATCCCGTACCCTGGCACCTGGGAGGCAACACACCATGTGAGTATCTCTATCAGGCTGACAGAACCTCCTGACTGTTCCCCTCACTATGGAATCCCCTATGACTACCACATTCCTCATCTTCTTTTCTCCCTCAGTGTTGGCGCGTGGCCTAGGGGGCAAGGCGTCAGACTAGTAACCTGAAGGTTACTGGTTCGAGCCTCAGCTGAGGCAGCGTGTTTGTGTCCTTGAGCAAGGCACTTAACAACACATTGCTCTGTGACGTCACCGGTGCCAAGCTGCATGGGTCCTAGTGCCCTTCCCTTGGACAACATCGGTGGCGTGGAGAGGGGAAGGCCTGCAGCTTGGGCAACTGCCGGTCTCCCATACAACCCTGCCCAGGCCTGCACCCTGGAAACTCCAGGCGCAGATCCATGGTCTCTCGAGACCGACGGATGCCACCACCATTTCTCCCTCAGTGCCAGAGACCCGATCGCTATGGTAGTCCTCTGTCAGGTCACCTCCCCCCTCAACAGCATCCAAAATGAGATAACAATTACTTTCAAATGTTTTAATATCTTTCCTGTAGGTAGGTCACCAGAAATACAGTACTTTGGAAACTCAAAGTACTCCAAATTGGGCTTCATTAACATCTTATACAACTTCAACGTAACATCTCAACTCCTGCACTCAATGCCCTGAGTTATGAAGGCCAATGTTCCAAAAGCTCTCATTAGGACACTATTTATGACCCTATCTCTACCTGCCATGCCACTTTCAAGCAATTCTGGATCTGTATTCCAAGATCCATCTGTTCTACCACCTCAGTGCCCTACCTTTCACTGTGTAAACCCTACTTTAGTTTTTCTTCCCAAAGTCCAACACCTCACCTCATATTCATTTCCATCTGCCATTTGTCAGCCCATTTTCCCAGCTAGTCCAGATCACTTTGCAAGTTTTGATAGCCTTTTTCCATGTCCACTATCTCTCCATCTTGGTGTCATCTGCAAATTTGCTCATCCAGTCTACCACATTATCATCCAATCATTAAAATGGATGACAGACAACAAAGAACCCAGCACTGATCCATGCAACATGCCAGAAGTCACAGGCCTCCAGTCAGAGAGAAAACCATCTGATACCACATTGATGAAACATTTCCAATCAGGGCGACAATTTCCTAATATTCTATTGATTTCTTGGTCCATTGATGATGCCGGCAGGTTTTATGTTGTTTCTGTAGACTTGCTCCCCCACTTAAAGCCTGGTGTACAGCTGGATAACGGTTAACCACTAGATTGGCATTCCAGGAGCATTAGGTAAGCTTAAATCTTAGCGTGGCTGCAAATGTACATTTTGATTTAAAATAGGAAATAAAATAAAATAGCTCAGAGCCAAAAAATACCATTATGCTTCAAAATCCCAAACAGTTTTACAATGATACATACAGAAGAATTATGTTTACTTATTCTGGCCTATGTGACTCTTGTTCCAAATCTACTAACTTTCCTCAAAAGTAGCCAGAGGAGACACTTCATGTGAGCAAGTTATTCAAACAGATTTGCCACCAGTTTGACAAAACAGATAGGAACGAGGGTTAATTAACAACATGGCCACCTGCTTTGAAAATGAACAATAAAAATATTGAATATGTTGATCTAATATTGACTGACAAAAACAGAAACTGCTTTTTTTTCTTGAAATGCCTTTTTTACTAAGAATACAGATAAAGAATACACCCTCAAAAACCACAGCTCTTTAGACTGGTGCTGCTGGGAAGCAGGGAAGTTAACGTAAAGCTGAATTTCAAAACGTATCTGATTAGTGTCAAGCCCTTGTTGGAATCTTAAGTAGGTAATGAAAGGTAAGGGTGTGTGTGTGTGTGTGTGTGTGTGTGTGTGTGTGTGTGTGTGTGTGTGTGTGTGTGTGTGTGTGTGTGTGTGTGTGTGTGTGTGTGTGTGTGTGTGTGTGTGTGTGTGTGTGTGTGTGTGTGTGTGTGTGTGTGTGTGTGTTCAGTTGCTTCTTACTTTTTCCAAATACAGCACATCCTATAAAATGCTTCAGTATAGAAGAGGTTCGAAGAACGAGTCATCGTCAAGAGACACACACAAAATGCTGGTGGAACGCAGCAGGCCAGGCAGCATCTATTAGGGAGAAGCGCTGTCGACGTTTCGGGCTGAGACCCTTCACATCAGGACGTGACCTGACGAAGGGACTCGGCCCAAAACGTCGACAGCGCTTCTGAGTCCTGACGAAGGGTCTCGGCCCGAAACGTCGACAGCGCTTCTCCCTATTGATGCTGTCTGGCCTGCTGCGTTCCACCAGCATTTTGTGTGTGTTGCTTGAATTTCCAGCATCTGCAGATTTCCTCATGTTTGCATCATCAAGGGATTTCTTTTTTGTCTCAACAATTGCAGCTCCAGCTCTGTTTTGTATCGCCTGTGATTGGGTGAGAGGGTCATTACTGAGCTGCTGAAGAAAGGCCCCATCTGCTCCCCCAGGTGAATTTAAGAGCAGGTTGCTTCTTGACTATTTGTAAGACATCCCACAGTATGAATGACCCCACAGTAGTTAATCAGTTGTCGAAGGTTACCATTCTTCTTGTAGTACTGTTTGGGGAACTAGCTGCATTTAAATTGTTGCTTTATGTAACGACAGCAGTAAGTATACTTGAAAACTAGTTGGCTGCAGTGTTGCGAATCTTTCTGAAAGGAAGGCGAAAGACTTTACATAAGTACAAACCTTCCCTTGTATAATAATTACAAATGATGAAATATTGACCCTCTTTTCTGGATAACTGCAAAACTGCACAACTCATGAGCAATTTTCTTTGAAAAGAGAGACATTGAATTTTGATAGTTCCTTCATGATTTCAGAAGCTTTGAAAGTGTCTTCCAAGCAATGAGAAGCATAATCACTGTTGTAGCATGGAAAATTCAGCAGTCAAATTCCCTTCTGCAAGGGCCGCCAAAAAGGAGAGGATGTTGTATTTTTAGTGATGTTGGCTAAGTGAAAAAATATGGCTTGGATTCCAGGAAGACCTGGTGGGAGTTCTTTGGTCTTTCAATGTAAAGTAGCTAGAATCTTTTGTGTCCAACTGAGAGGGCAAGTGAGAATTTACTTACCGTCTCATTCTAAAGATAGCTCCATGACTCACAACGTAAATACCACACACATCAACTCCATGATACTAAACTCTTATTGAAGGCAGAGTTATTGCTTTAGCTGTGAAGGAATATTAAAATAATGTCTCCAGTCACGAGAATTATCATTATTTATTTACTCTCAGGTTGCGGAGCTCTTGGTCAATGTCAGCTTGTATTGTCCATCCCTATTTGTGGTTGAAGTGAGAAGGTAATTTGAGAAGTAATTACATTGGTGGGTTCTAGGGTGAATATGGATTATGGACTTCCTTCTCTGAATGATACAGGTGAACCAGATGGACTTTCATCAAGGTCCACCATTTTTGTATTTAATGTCTTTGAGGTTAGTACTTTTTAAATTCCAGACTCATTTAATTTGGATTTAAGTTTCCCACAGAGGGATTCAGAGTCAAGTCTCTGAATGGATGATCCGTGATGCTCGCTGAGCAACTTGAGCTTTTTGCTGCCCTGAGCAGATTGAGGGTGGGTGTAGGATGGGGCACTGGTGCGATTCGCTTCATCAGCTTGATCCCTCCTTGCTGAGGAAAAGGCTTGTACACAGCCAGCAACCAGGGTTGTACAGAAAGCAACTGGAGAGGTAACACACAGCTTGTGAAGGCTCCGGTGACCCAGCTTGGAGAAATGCCGAGTACACTTTGATGAAGTCAGCTCAAGGAAGGGCAAGTTTCACCTTCAACTGCAAACTTAGCTCCAAGCCTTAATTTAGTCACCAAAGCATATGTGCAAGACTGTGCTGTGAGTTCTGCTGGTTGGCAAATTAGGAAGCAAATTCTACCTGTTAAGTGTTGTTATCTCTGAACACCAGTTAAGCTGTAATATTGACTAGGAGTCAGCACTGTTAAAATGGAGCGTAGATGCTAACTATCAGCTTCCTACGTTCACTAGGGAATCTCTACCAGGACTAGTCATTGGTTATCAGTTATTTTCAGTCAGGTGGATTGATGTTAATGGCTAGTCCCAATTCAGAAAATAGTTTTAGTAGAAGACATAGGTGTTTTGGTCCCAATTTGTTTACGATCACAGATAAGCGTAATGTTGAAAACTGAAGTCAAAGGCAACAGGAAAACATATGACCAACATATGACCTTCGGTTACTCCTTGTTCAATGTGAAAATAAAGCCAGATGCTGGCCACTAAAGGGTTTTAAATGTAGCAGTACATTGCTTTGAAATGTAGCAATTGCACAAATATGGTACCTACACTTTGACAGCAAATCAGCTCAGGTATTCCTTCAATGGAGAAGTTGAGATTGTATCTCTTTCTTGAGCTCATCAATGGTCATGAAAACAGAATCTGTTTCTGCTTTTATTTTTCAGTTGAGTTAAGGTGGAGAGTCTGGTATGTGTAGAAGTGTGTCGTTCTGTAGCAGGTAAACTGATTCCAACAGCGTGATCGGGAAATAACTCTCAGTAGCGCTGTAGCAGAGGCAGGGAAGGTTCATTCTAGTATAATTCCTTCTGCATTCTACCAATGCAAGAATGAGCCAAGATTCTTTCTTGCAGGTCTTCCAATGCAGTCTTAAGCAACCCTTTTTCCGTCCTTTTCAGTGCTGCTAAAGCAGGAAGGTGTTTGAAGATATTTGCATAATTTAGTCAAAACCTTATCTATTGCTTTCTTCAGTTTTTCTTTACTAGATCAGTCTTGCCATTTTCTTTTGTCTTTTTTGTACTTTATGAAACATGTCCATTCTATCAGGTGAGATGTTATGTGTCCAAAGAGGAATATGTGTTTTTCAACATCACAACTTTGTTAATCTGCTCAAAATATTTGTACCCTCTTCTCTGCAAAATTAGATTGAAAACATTCAGCTGATCAAATATATCAGCCAGATATGCAATAGAAGCAAGTCATGTATGAAACAGATCTTTTTTCAGAAATAAATCTGCCAACCCACTTTAAAGTTTCTGTAATGAGCCAACATTTTTCCACACACCAGCCAATAAACTCCACGTGGTAAATCTGATCTATGTGCTCACTGTCCATTTATGTCAAAGATTCTAAATCATATTAAATTCTTGACAGTTTTGTTTGATTTAATCCTCAGATTTAACAAGAGCTTTCAGAGTTTTGCACAGCTCAGCTACAAGGCTGAGCTTCAACAACAATTCTCTTTAAAGAAAGCATTGGTATGTTCAAAAGGATCTTTTCATTAATTTCAGCAAAGTTTTGGAGCGATCCCATCGATTGTAATTTATCTGAAATACTTAGGACAGTTCAGAGTCACTGTTTGTAAGCAACTATCCTGTGCAATGTGCTGGATACAACCCAGTACAGCCCAGGAAAAACCTTCCTTACCTTTGAGCACATTTACAAGGATTCGCTGCCACAGGAAAGCTGTATCCATCATCAAGGACTCCCATCATCCAGGCCGTGTTTTTTTCTCGCTGCTGCCATCGGGAAGGAGGTACTGGACCCTCAGGTCCCACACCACCTGGTTCAGGAACAGTTATTACCCTTCAACCGTCAGGCTCCCGAACCAGCATGGATAACTTCACTCATCACAACTCTGAACTGATTCCGCAATCTGTGGACTGACTTTCAAGGACCCTATAACTCATGTTCTCAGTTTTATATATTTACTTGTTTATTAGTATTTCTTCTGCATTTGCACAGTTTGGCTTCTTTTGAACATTGGCTGTTTCTCGGTCTTTGTGCGTAGCTTTTCGTTGCTTCTATTGTATTTCTTTGTTCTAATGTGAATGCCTGCAAGAAAGTAAATCTCAGGGTAGTAATTGGTGACACTTAAGTATTTTGATAATAAATGATCAAACTTTGAACTTTAAAGAGAAGACAACCTGTACCTTGTGTGATTTCCCATGACCTAGCCAGATAACTGAACTTGACACGTGTGTGGATATGTCTAATTGTAAATCTAAGCACTTATTCACTGAAAGACTAGTAGATGCATACCTTTTGTGATATTGCAATTTCGTTTCTTTGTCAGGACTTCATAGAAGGATTCTTTTTCTAGGTATGTCTCCCAAGAACTCAATGAACACAACAAGCGAAGTGACCTCTGCTGGTGAAAGGTTTTCTACATTTCGGCAATCACTGAGGTAGGAAGCAGATGTGTATTGTTCTTCAATCATTTGGAATGATCTAGGTCTGGAGAAAAGTACACCTTCGTGAATGCAACAATTCTGTCTGTTTCCTCAAAATATTGGAACCCACGTTCCTGCAAAGAATGAATCAAAACTTTCAGCTCATCAGATACACATCAGTGGCCACTTTATTAGGTACACTTGTACACCTGCTCGTTCATGCAGATACCTAATCTGCCAATCATGTGGGAGCAACTCAATGCACAAAAGCATGCAGACATGGTCTAGAGGTTTAGTGTTGTTCAGACCAAACATCAAAATGGGGGAGAAACGTGACCCAAATGACTTTGACTGTGGGAATGATTGTGGAATACCAGTTGGGGTTGTTTTAGTATTTCAGAAACTGCCGGTCTCCTGGGATTTTCATGAACAACAGTCTTTTGAGTTTACAGAGAATGGTGTGATAAACAAAGAAAAACACCCAGTGAGCAGCGGAGCTGTGGGTGAAAATGCCTCGTTAATGAGAATTGTCAGGAGGAAAATGGTTCAAGCTGACAGGAAGGCAGCAGTAACTCAAATAACTATGCGTTACAACAGTGGTGTGGAGAAGAGCATCTCTGAAAGCACAACATGTCCAGCCTTCAAGTGGATGGGCTAAGCAGTAGAAGAGTACACTGGGATCTACTTCTGTACACAGTAAAGTAGTTACTGAATGTATCTGTCAGACATACAATGGAAGAACGTTATGTATAAAACTAGCCTTTTCAAAATTATGATGCTTACAATTCTTCATCTCTGTTTAAAAATAGTAAGAGACTTTGCTTTGAAACTGTGCAGTGTTCTCCAACATCTTCAAATCTTTGATGATTTTAAGACTTCATTTGGCAACAGTTTACTGTTTCAACCCCTCCCCTATAAATTAAAACCCAAATCTTAATTAATCAGATTGCTCGCAGAATCATTCTCCTCCCAATTTCTGAGGAATATCCGGCATCACTGGTACAAACAGTTGCAATATGAGATCTTAACAATTTGTCAGTTTCACTAACAGATGTATTGACACATATTGTGATTAGGAACTGGCTCTTCCCTCCAGGTGTTCCAGAACACACACACTATTCTCCTAACCCTTGCCACCTTTTACTTAACCACGAAAATATTGTTTATGGTTGGCTAATTGGTGACATACCAGTTCAAATAACTTTATCAGTCTGCACAGCAGTGATACCAAGTCTGCTTGTAATAAACAGGGTAGTGTGCTTTTTTAAAAAAGTTGCTTCAATACTTCCAGAATGCAGACGTTGTTTTTAGCACTTGTTTTTCATGGAGATTGGTGTTTTTTTCTCACTCTGACCTCAACAGAGCGATTTGCTATCCAGATTTGTCTAGACTGATGGATTCTTTGACAGAGTCTTGGCTCTGGGGATAATGTGCTTGCCCACCCACCATATAGAAGGTCAGAGCTCCCACATTATCCGCAGCTCATGGTAGGAGTTGATTTTTAGCCACCTAGGAAGGATGGCACAATTTGCAAAATAGTGACTTCCTGTTGCAAGACAATCAAGATAAGTGTCAAATATTTGTTTGTTTGTTTATTTATTTATTTATTGAGATACAGTGCAGAATAGGCCCTTCTGTTCCTTTGAGCCAGGCCACCCTGTAATCCCACAATTCACGGTTACGGTTATGGATCCTGCGACCCGCCTGAGTCATAGGGGCACTGACCCCCTGATTTAATCCTTAATCACAGGACAATTTACAATGACCAATCAGTACGTTTTTGGACTGTGGGAGGAAACTGGAGACCGGAAACCCATGCAGTCACAGGGAGAACGTACAAACCCCTTGCAGGCAGTGGTGGGAATTGAACCCAAGTCACTGGTACCTTAAAGTGTTTGTGCTAACCACTATGCTACCGTGCCGTCCCATAGTGACCTCCTCTACACTGGCTGACTGCTCAGCCAATTACGTTCACTCTGTGTGTCATGGCCATCCAGCTGTTTTGGTTGCCAAACATGCTACTTCACCTATTACTCACACCAACATCTTTGTGCTTGCATGTTGTTCCCCTTCTTCCCTCTGGCCTCTCCAGCTTCCTCTTAGATTCCATTATCTTTGTCACTTTGGCCTATGACAGTGCAGCTCCTGGTGCCATCCTTGCTATCCCCTCCCCCATTGTCCTATCACCCTCTCATCCACACCTTGGATCCACATCTCCTATTGGCTTTTGCTCCATCCTGTCCTTCTGCCCATCCTTTTATACTGGGTTCTCTTCCCTTTTAATCCAGACGACCGGAAACACTGATTGTCCATTTTCCTCCTTATCAGCCTCTGGCTCCCTGAGTCCATCCCGCTCTTTGTGTGTGTTGCTGTAAACATCAAAAGGTTCTTTATCCTCAGAAGCATTCAGGCAGGGAGAAATAATTAGTGGGAACTTCAGGAAAGCATGCAAATCTGCCCCCACTACAGCTGATGGAAGTGGATATGGAGGAGGAGCGGAGAGACAGAAAGCCAGCAGGTCGTGCTCTTAGCTTTGGAGTCCTCCAAGATCATTTTCGAATCCAGAGTCTGGTCCACAGGGCAGGATGGATTGTGCTCTCTTTATTTCTGATAGCTTCATCTACAGCCTTAGGACAGCTTAGTAACATCCTCACAGTTGGACATCCTGAAGACCTTCTATGTAGCACAGGACAGCAACTGATAGCCCAGCCTTCTACATTGTTGATCAATCGCAAAAATAGCTCCAGGAGCCAGAGTCAGGAAAAGCAATGTCATGCTGGTTTTGGTCTGACACATCCTCTGTTCACTCTTCACCATCAGGACTGATTTCCTGAAGGGGCTGGAAGCTGTCTTGGAGGAGCCAGAGTGAAAGCCCGGAATGAGCCAAGGTGGAGCAGAAGTTGGGAAGGTGGGTGCAATGATCTGCTTTGATGATGGAAAAGAACCTGATCATCAGGGTCAAGGTGCTCTCAATATTGTTGTAGATGGGGCAGGCAAGGTTCATATTCTGTTGATGCACTTGGCCACCTGAGCCACCTCGTGGCTAATATGGCATTGTGTCAGACGGGACATGATATATCCAATGTTGCCGTCATCCTGGTGGTCAACTTTGTGTGTGACTGCTGTGTGTGCAGCTCGAGTATACAGACACCGTGTGTCACAACATGCTGAAGTTCTACTGTTCCCTGATTCAAATTCAGATTCATTTATTTATTACGCAGAAACAGAGTGAAATGTGTCATTTACACGAACAACTAAGGATGTGCTGGAAGTAGCCCTCGTGTCACCATGCATGCTGATACCAACAGTGTGACACAGACGTGGCGGGAAAACGAACCCAAGTGCAGGACTCCGACGCGGAGGCAGAATCTCCATAGCGAGTGTAGAATCGGGACCAGGCTGAGTCAGGACCTGGGAGACTTGGTTTACAGAGAGCTACGGGGTTGAAGACTTGGAGCAAGGTTCCTCTCTCTCTGAGAGTCGACCAACAATCTGGCAAGGGCTGATCGGAGCTGTCAGAGTCTTATCCTCCGGTGGCTAATGGAAACCAGGTGCTGGTGATTGAGAGGAATTGGGAAAGATTGGGAATCAAGTGTGGGGATTAAGGACCAATTAGGGAGGAAACGGAAAAGGTGGGAAATGCCAGCCAGGACCATGACAACAGAACTTGTCCACCATGTTCACAAAACAAACAAGCAGCAACGCTGGCAATAGAATAATAGAAACTAAATAACAACAGCTAAACAAGCGCCTTACCTCCCTCCCACCCACCCACACACCCACGTGCACACACAACCAGTCCTCCAATTCCAGGACAGGCTCTCTCCAGTGGACTTGTGGACTCAGACCTTGGGGCTTTGGGCTTCTCCAGTGGATCTGCAGAGTCAGGGCTTTGGCTATTGGGCCTCGATTTCTGGGCTTCCGATTGATCTTCGGGCTTTGATCATCGGTGTTGAAGCTAGGACACCAATAAATCAGAACCCTGGATGAGGACCCAAAACTCCAGACCTTGAATTCCCAATTCACCAAATGATAGGTGTTGGCTTGTTGACTTGAACCATACTTCATAGAAGAGTTTCTGTGAGAATGCATCTATGACCATGAATCAGCAGGGTCTGCATGAAGGCTCTGTGGAAGCAGATGGAAGATCCTTTCATATGGCTCCCTGAGCAGATGGTCATGATCATTTTCCATAACACCTCATCACTAGAACTCTCAAATGGGAATCAAGACCTCATTTGCTCTGTCTGAAACAAAAGGCAGGATCTCCAGGTGGCCCATTTCAATTTAACTTTCCATTTCCATTCCGATGTGTTTGCCCATGGCTTCCCCCGCTGTCGTGATGAGACCAAACTCAGGTTGGATGAGTAAGACCTCATATACTGTCTGGGTGACCTCTGGCCTGACAGCATGAACATCAATTTCTCTCATTTCCAAAATTTTCTACTCCTCCCTGCTTCTCTCTTTTTTCATTCCTCATTCTGGTTACCCTCTCATCCCTTCTTTTCACTTCACCTGCCATCACCTCCCTTTGATTCCTTGCTTCCATGGTCCACTGTCCTCTCCTATTAGATTCTTTATTCTTCAAACCTTTACCTCTTCCACCTATCAACTCCCAGTTTCTAACTTCATCCCCCCCTCACCCACCCACCTTGCCCCTCATCTGGTTTCACCAGCCCGTACTCTTTCCTCTCCCCCGCCCTCTTATTCTGGATTATACCCCCTTCCTTTCCTGTCCTGATGAGGACTCTCAGCCCGAAATGCTGACTGTCTATTTCCTTCTATCGATACTGCCTGACTTGCTGAGTTCCTCCAGCATTTTGTGTGTGTTTTTCAAGACCTCACTTCATTTGTGATGAGAGAGGTGCCCACCACCAAGTTCTTCATGCATAGCTGGAGTCTCAGCCCCACTTCGTTGTGCCCTCAAGCTGATGATCTTCCAGCAGCCGTTGATGTCTGCTTCAGTATGTATATTGGGTGATGGGAAGACCATCCATCTCCTTGTGGACTCTGTTGCTTGCCAAGGATGACTGGAAAGGGACATAGTGATCTTTGCTGAGTTTTGTCCTGAGCAGCTGCAGAGTGCTTTGTAGACTCTTCCCAGAGACACAAACTGAAAAAAACATCGACGACTGATAAAAGGTCATTAACTCAACGAGCACTTTGGTCTGCCCCAAAGTTTCTTGGTGTTCCAGTCCAAGGAGCTGCCTACAAACGAATCCTGCAGATGGACACATTCCAATGTGCAGAGGGATGAATGGTGTGGAAAGACCATAGTCTATGGTCCTGCCCATAACTAATTAACCTTAAGGTCTGTCTGGCACAAGTGGAAGGTTAGTATGTGGGCTCACACAATGTACAAAGTTCAAAGTTGAAAGTTCAAATTTAGTACCATAGTACTGTATGTATACAATATAGATTCACCTTCTTGTCGGCATCCACAGGACAAAGAACCAGTACAGAATCCATGAAAAACCACGCACAATAAACTCTGCCAAACATCCATGTGAAAAAGACTGCAAATAGTAACAAAAAAGTAAAGAAATAATGCACACGAGCTGCAGGGTCCTGGAAAGTGAGTCCAGAGCTGCGGAGGCAGTTCAGCACTGAGGCGAGTGAAGCTGGTCCAGGAGCCCGGTGGCTGCAGGGCAACAACTTGTCTCAAACCTGGTGGCGTGAAACCCAACACTCCTGCGCCTCCCTGCCTGATCGTGTAGCAAGAAGAGAGGAGACAGGTCAAGTGTAGGCAGATGGGTTCATTTTCCGCTTTTGAATCTAAACGCAGATCCGTCCCTGGCAGTGGCTGCATCTGCTTTCCTGAGAGTCAAGTTTGCTGAATCCTTCAGGAGGCTGCAAAATCACTAGTCTGGTTAGATGGTTCGTAAGGTACATTTCTTAAAGGGAAGTTACAAGCTGCGGATGTGATGATACTGTGTTCGCTGACCACGAAGTACTAAGCTCAAATGAAGACCTAGATAGCTATGGCTACATTCACAAAAGGGAGGTTATACTGTAACTCAATATTCAAAGTCTACCTCCTTATTCATTGTCAACATGAACTTCAAGAAGTTTGAACACATTTGGCGTGCAATGTCTGCGCTTTACAACTCGGAGGGATTGTAAGTGGTATCGAGACAAAAACTGGGGTCAGGTTGCTGTGCATATGTAGCATGAATTATCTTTTCCTAGTTGGTTGGCTTCAAAACGATGGATGAGCAAAAATATAACAGAAACAACAAGGAAGTTTTTCCACACTTTTTTGTGCATATCTTTGTGTGCTAAAGATCAGTTGGCGTTCCTTGTGACTGCTCCAGTTTCTGGTAAACATTTTAAACAATCAACCTCCAATTTGTGAATTGCTGCAGTCTGTCTCTAGAAGGTAAAGCAACCTGATTACTCAGACATTTAAGAGATGCAGAGAAGTGTGACAGCCCCTGATGTTTGATGATGTAGCCAAATTCACTTAATCTGTTGTTTGAACAATATATGGTTTGAGCTTCAGTGCATCTAATATAACTTATCAAATACAGTATATACAGCATAAATAACCAGCAACTTTTTAAAGCAAGTTTCTGCTTAATACACTTCCTATCGCATCCTGCATCAAATTAAGTTTTTATGATGTGTCGATAAAGGTGGAAGGCCATTCCATCCATGCTCAGCTCTCACAGTAAGCCTATCAATCACATCTCCTCACTTATTTCCTTGCAACCTGTACTCTCTGACAGGCTCATCAGCATTTCCCTCGATTTATCTACCACCTGCCTACACCTGGGGTAACCTACAGCAGGCAAAGGACACACCTATAGGGTGCAGGTGAAACCTATGTTGTCACAGAGCTCACATGTGGAGGTCAGCATCGGACGCAAACCGGTGGAGCTATGAGACAATCAAAATGCAGCGAACTTCTTGAACTGGTAATTGGTTTATTAGTGTCACGTGACCTGTGATACAGTGAAAAAATTTGTTTTGCATGCCATCATACAGACCATTTCAAAACATAAGAACATTATGGAGGGGAAAAGCAATAACAGAATGCAGAATAAATATAGTATTACCATTACAGAGAGGGTGCTGTGTAAATAAGTTGGAAGGGTCACAGCGAGGTAGATTGAGAGATTAAGAGTCCATCTTTATCATACAAGAATCTTATAACAGCAGGAATGGAAGCTGTCCTTGTGCCCGGTTATGTGTGTTTTGAAGTCTGCATTCTGGAAAGAGGGAGAAGAGAGATTGATTGCATTGGGAAGGGTCTTTGATTTTGCCGGCTGCTTTTCTGAAAGGGTAGAGAGTCCATGGAGGGGAGACTGGTTTGCGTGATGGACTGAGCTGTGTCAGCAGCTCTCTGTAGCTCTGGGCAGAGTGGTTGCCACCAAGCTGGGATGCATTGGGGTACGATGCATCCACTGTATAAAAATTGGTGTGAGTCAACGGGGTCATGCCAAGTTTCCTTAGCCTTCTAGGAAAGTAGAGGCTCTGGTGTACTTTCTAGGCCATACTGTCTATGTGATTGGACCTGAAGTGACTGGTGATATTTACAATTAGGAACCCACAGCTCTTTTACCTCAGGGAAAGACCCCAGGTATTTGACAAACTGTTCATGACAGGGGTGACCTTACAGATGTGTATAAAACCTCAAGGGGCATAGAGGAGGGAATAGTCATGGTATTTTTCCGAATTTAGGTGAGTCTGAAACTAGAAGGCATAGATTTGAGCTGTGAAGGGAAAGTTTTAGAGAGGACTTGAAGGGCAACTATTTCACATACAGGATGGTGGGTATATGGAATAAGATGCCAGAGGAAGTGGTAGAAGTGGGTACAATCACAACATTTAAAATTCATTTGGACAGAAATAGAAAAGGCTTGGAAGGACATGGGGCAAATACAGGCAAATGGGCCTAGCTCAGGTAGACAACTTAGTTGACGTGAACAAAGTTTTCAAATTTATACCGGCTGTGTTCAAAGGGTGATGGAACTCTCAAGATGAGGAATATGACATGTGCGTGCAGTCATCTGTATGTATATAAGGATGAATAGTAGACAACCAGCTGTGTCCACTCAACCCATTTGTAACATGGAAACTCCCTGCTGAACTCAGTCCAATTTACATGCTTTCTGCAGGCATTGCTGTTTGTAATTCATTGAACCAGCCTCGCCAGGAGACGTCAAATTAACCTTTCGAATATAAGGTAAATTGGGAATTATCACCATTACAGTGCAGTCATATGTCTTTTTCATACTGTTAAGTGGTGTTCCTTGGAGATTGAATGAACTTATCTCAAGAGACTTTCTGTATTATTCAGTGAAGAATGAACTTTTAGATTATAATGTAGTTTATATTGGTCTCCTTCGGTTTGCTGTGTTTTCTTGTTGCTGGTTGGTGGGTGGGTGATATGCTACTTTTTGTGCGAGGGAGGGTTTGGGGATTTGAGCTCCAATGTTTTTTCTGTGTGGACGATCTGTAAGTTCTAGTGTGTGAGAGAGGGGGTTGGAGGCTTGATGCTACTGTTGCTGTTTATTTTGCGAGGGAGGGGGTTGGGGGTTTGGGGTTTTGATTTTCCAGCTGCAGTTTTCTGTTAGGTTTTATGCAAGGCAGGGGATTGTTGGGGTGGGGGTGGCGGTGAGGATTTGGGGTTTGATGTTCTAGCTGCCATTTTCCATGTTAGATTTTTGTGTGAGGGATTGGATGGGGAGGGTGCTTTGTTTCTTTTACTTTTTTGTGCAGGGTTGGGGGTGATGACATTTTCTTTCAATAACTCCCTTGGTTTTTCTGGAGTTCATGGCTATCTGAAGAAGATGAATATCAGAATTGTATTGCACGTGCATAATTTGACAACAAAATGAACCTTTGAACTTTGAACTTGCACTGAAATAGAATTGTTCCTGAACTCAAAAGGCTTTATATCATTTTTAGGGTAGAGTCAGCACTTAATGAACAAAACTCAGCAACCATTTATCTAGCAATCATTTGTACAGCAACCTTCCAGAAATAGGGATGTGATTATGATGAGATTTATTAAAATAGATGTCCATTAAGTGATAGGTGATGGGATTATCTCCTGCATAGTTTATGGAGTCACAGAACAAGAAGCAGGTCCTTCAACTCACCAGGTCCACGTTGACTAACAAGCACCTATCTGAACTAATCCCATTAACCTGCACTTGGTTTGTAGCCTTCTATGCCTTGTCAAATCAAATGCTCTTCCAGATACTTTTAAAATGTTGTGACATTACTTGCCTCCCTCAGATTCTCAGACAGTGTATTTGACAATGCAACCACTTTCTAGGTTAAGAACAATCCTCAGATCTCCTCCAGCCTTATTATTCCTCACCTGAAATCTATGTTCTCTGGTAACTACCTTCTCGGAGTCCTGCTGAAGTCTCGGCCTGAAACACCGACTGTACTCTTTTCCATACATGTTGCCTGGCCTGCTGAGTTCCTCCGACAGTTTGTGTGTATTCTCTGATTTTAGTTCTCTTTGTTAAACTTATTTGACACCATGGGATTTTTTTTTATAAACATCTGTGAAACAAAATCTAACAACACAGATTTTAGTTCAGTGAGGTAGCCCAGTGAATGTATAATTCATAAGCCTACTGGCTAGACACATACAAATTCCCCAATCCATCCCACAGGTGCACACATCTGATACAGCAGTTACAGGTTAGTCTGTATTAGACTCTTTACCTCTGTAGCCCTTTATTAAGACTTGAATGCGGGTGGTGGATCCACAGATCCCACTCCTGCAACTGTCTCATCAGATCCTGATCTCAGAGGCATTTCCATTGTTGTAATGTCTCTGATCGAGTATATAATACACTTGTATTGGATTAAAATAATGTTTCTTTAATAATTAAAAATAAAAATCCTGTTACATTTGTATTGATTCAAAAATATAAATGTAGATTGAAATGAAACAAAAAACTTGGCATATGTTACCTTGTCACAGAAGGTCAATGACCTCATCACTCCAATAACTAGGGTCGTTTTATGTACACCAATCAAAGTGCATCCAAACATCATCTGATCTAAATATGGTGAGTCCGCAGTGGTACTGTAGGAGGTCAGTTGCACATCTAATCTCCAATGCGTTGAGCACTTATGGGTTACCTGGCACAAATGTAGAAGTGGAAGACCCTAAGTAATTGAGGGCTGATGTGGAGAGGTTTCCTACACAGCATCCATATATAGGGAACTATTAAGTTATACCTCTTATCCCTGTTGTTCCAGGAAATCTTAATGGGATATGTTTTTCCATTGAAAATGGCACAAGTGTGAGTCTTGTAATTTATTTGGCTGTATTTCTATGGAATAGCCAGCCTTCCTCAATTTTGGGTGTCTTGTGATAAACAGCCAGCACTGAACTACCTGTATTTTGGCACAATATCGTGACCAATCCTCAGAATAAATTTACCCTGATGTTATGCCTGCTGTTCTAAGATTTAGCCACTAGGTAGCAATATTGAACACAAGAAGAGGCTCCCTGCAATACAACAAGTGGATGATGCCTCTGCTCTGATTAAAGGGTCTGAGAGGGGTTGTTTTGTGCAGGGGACCGCCCGAGAAGGGGGAAGGGTAGGGCATGGGGTGGAAGGAAAAAACTCCTGAGGTGTATTTGAAGAAACACATGGAACGTTTTTGTCCTTATATGAGTTGGACTGAAGAACCATCATGGAGCTGTGAGTAAAACCAGTCTTAAGTACAAGCATATTGTACACAAGAAACATTCACAAAATATATTGTTTTTTGACAAAGGTTCATTATGATAATTTCTTCACAAGTGCAGCAGAATACTTAACGTGAAGTTGAAGGAAATCTGTCAAAGCACATCATGTGAAATTAAAGAGACTGCTTGCTGGCTTCAGACTTCAATTAATTGGTACTATGGTAATTTAATTATTCTATACTCACTGTAGGTAACACAGTGAATGTGCATTGTTGACCACATTTACTATCTGACAGGATGTACCTTGATGTGATTAATTGACGTGTGATTGGAGCCAACTAATTGTGCAAATTCAAATACTTATATAGGTAAATAAATGTACTAAGTCAAATAATTTTCACTTTTAAGGTGAGGGGGAAAAGTTTAAGGAGATGTGTGAGGCCTGATATTTCTTAGACACGAAGACTAGCAGGAGCCTGAAATGTATTGCCAGGGGATGTGATGGTAGCTGATACAACTGTGACATTTAAGAGGCATTTGGATGGGCATGTGAACAGGCAGGGAATGGAGGGATATAGATCATGCACCAGGCAGATGGAATTACTTTAATTTTGTGTTCTTGTGGGCTGAAAGACCTGCTCTTCAGCTGTACTCTGTAATATCTGCAAGTCCCTTTCTGCTGCCGATCCGATCTCACTGAGGGAAACAGGGTATTTCTTTCTTTAAGATATTTGGTTGAGAAACACAACAGAATTAAGGAGCGACACACAAAGCAGCTGGAGGAACCCATTGGGTCAGGCAGCATCGATGGAGGGACACGGGCAGTTCACAGTTCAGCACGAGACAACTAAGGTACTGGACGTAAAGTCTATGGAATGAAAGGAGCTGTGAGAGATCAACCCAGATTACCTCACACTTCCATTCAAACTTTTGTGTTTACATCTGAAATCGGGCAGTCATCAAAAGTTCAGGAAGCGCAGTAAATTAACGCTTTGAGCCAAAACAAATTAATGTGACCACTAGAGTCACAATCAAAATGCTTTGATTGGGCTGTTACCAGGCTAGCTTCGGGCAATGGGGTAGAAAATCATGCCCAGCTATCTTTCACAATATATATTCATCACTGCACAGAATGAGACCAATCAATCCTTCAAGCCTATTCTAGATGATTGAAAGACTAATTCAAATTAATCCCATTTCTTTATTTGTTTTGCTTAGGTCAGCAATTCTATTTTTCTCCTGAAAGTTGTTTTCAAAATCTGCTTCCATCAGCCCACCATGCTGTGCATAATGAATTGTTTATGACTTTCTAGATCTATTACCATTATGTTGAAATTTTAGTTCACGGACCTGGGGGTCAGAATAACCGCAATAATAAACAGCTCAGATTGTGTTCTCCCCCACTTCTGTTGTCATCTCTGCTCTGCACAGCAGATTGGCAATGTGGCTCCATCGTTTTCCCTTTGTTTTAGTTTTGGTTCCCTTTGGATTTTGAAACTTAAAACACATCGATCTGATAAAAATTTGTTTTTACTTTAATGAACACACCAGGGGGAGTTGTATAGTGACATTTCCATCCATGTGGCTGACACATGCAAAAAAAGGAAGATTTCTTTTTGAAAAGATCAAACTTAATAACTTACTGGAAAGCATTTGTCATTTGCCATAAATGCATGTGCTTGCTGCCAGAGACCAGAGTTTCAGGACAGGCACATTATTCTGTTCCTGAAATCTGAGTTTCCTTCTGAAGGATCAAAGTCCCCCTGGCTCACATGCCCTCTATCCAGCAATGTTGAAATTAAAAAATATATAAATATTGAATACAATGTTGTCTAAATCCACAGGGAGTACACTGAATTTGCCAGGAATTGCCAGGAATTGTTTAACTCACAATTTTCAGGAGCCAATGAAGACATACATTTTTATAATCACCTGGTTTGGGACTGAATTGTAACTCAATTCTCAAGAAGTAATGCAGTGATGACAGATGCTCAAATTAGCTTTTGTAATTTTCATGTTTTTATCCAGTGCCGCACGATTGGATCCTCTTGTGACAGGTGGGTACCAGAGGGACTGGAGTGGATCTTTGCGCCATATCAGGACAGCATTTTGACTTGAGTTCAACATTAATATTCCATGTGAAATCATTTCACAACAATAAAGATGGCTTAGCAAGTGCTCTCTCTTAAATGGACAGCTAACATCATTTTACAAAGCTCCAGTGTGTTAATGTTTACCATTCCTAGAAGTAATTTTAAAAATTGTGCTTCTTTGACTCCACAAAGGAAAATGGTCTTTAGGTTCCATAAGACATGGGAGCAGAATTAGGCCATATGACCCTTTGAGAATGCTTTGCCTTTCAATCATGGCTGATCCTTTATTCCCCTCCTCAGCCCCACTCCCTGGCCTTCTCCCCATAACTTTTGATGACATGGCCAATCAAGAACCTATCAATCTGCACCCTAAATACACCCAATGACCTGGCTTCCACAGCTGCCTGTGGTAACAAATTCCACAAATTCAGCACCCTCTGGCTACAGAAATTTCTCCACATCTCTGTTTTGAAAGGGCGCCTCTCTATCCTGCCGCTGTGCCCTTTTGTCCTGGACTCTCCCACCATGGGAAACATCCTTTCTACATCTACTCTGTCTAGGCCTTTCAACATACGAGAGGTTCCAATGAGATCCCTCCTCATCCTTCTGAATTCCAGCAAGCACAGGCCCAGAACCATCAAATGTTCCTCATACAATAACCCTTTCATTCCTGGAATAATTCCTGAACCTCCTCTGAATCCTCCAATGCCAGCACGTCTTTTCTTAGATAAAGAGCCCAAAACTGTTCACAATACTCAAGGTGAGGCCTTATAAAACCTCAGCGTCACATCCCTGCTCTTATATTCTGGACCTCTTGAAATGCACTCTAACATTACATTTACCTTCCTCATCACCAACTCAACCTGCAAGTTAACCTTTAGGGTGTTTTGCACAAAAGCTCCCAAGTGCCTTTGCATCTCAGGTTTTTGGATTTTCTCCCCATTTGAAAAATAGTCTGCACATTTATTCCTTCTACCAAAGTGCATGACCATGCATTTTCCAACATTGTATTTCATTTGCCACTTTCTTGTCCATTCTTCTAATCTGTCTAGGTCCTTCTGCAGCCTACCTGTTTCCTCAACCCAACCAATTTTCATATCACTTTCCTCCTGCAATGAAAGGAGTTCACTTTCAGACAGGTCACAGTGATGTTAATTAATTTAAGGTTGTAGATAAAATCAATCCAGTTCATCTATTAAATAAATACTCTGGAAAAGGATGCTCCCACATGAATTCCCTTCAACGTTCACTGGTTCAATGAACAGCAGCAGCAAACAGTAGTTTCTTTTCCAATTGAGTATCATATTAGAAATACTAATATCCCCTTCACTGATGGTGCTCGATGTGCTGATTTCCTCCAGCATTTTGTGTGTTGCTGTGAAACATATAACTAGTGTTAAATTAACCACATCCAGTTCTTACACTAGCCATGGGTGCTTCCAAAGTGCATGTTATGGTGGTTTCTTTAACACCTTAAAATGTCCCTGGAGCTTCCACAGCTCTAACAGAAGTTGTAGAATTTCTACTGAGGTTCTATGGAGAGTGTTGTGACTGATTGCCTCACTGTCTGGTACGGAGACCCTAATTACAAGAACCCTCTGTTGAGGGTTGCAGACTCAGCCAGCTCCATCACGAGCATAATCTTCCTCAACATCGAGGATATCTTCAAGATGGAGTGCCTCACTAATCTCACCATCTAGGACATGCCCTCATCTCTTTACCTCCATCACGGAGAAGGTCTAGGATCCTAAAAGACCTACACTGAACATTTTTAGAACAACTTCCCCTCTGCCTTCAGATTTCTGAATGGTCCTTGCTATTCCACTTTTTCCATATAGTAAATATTTGTTGTGCGCTGCACTGCTGCCACAAAACAACAAAGGTGACATACGTCAATGAAAGTAAACCTGATTCTGAAGAAGCTTCAGAATTAGTGTCACGGGCAAGCATTAAGAATAGAAGAGCAATTTGTGAAGCGCTTTCAGAGAATTTGTGTTAAATAACACGAAGGAAAAGCAGCTTACACAGAAGACTAGATGATGAAAATGGTACTCATGATTCTGGATTGTGGACTGACAAAGGCCGCAGTTGTAAAGAGGAGAAAGTCCAGCACTAGAATTTTGAGGAACACTCACAAAATGCAGCAGAAAGTCGCATCAAGATTCAAGATTGTTTAATGTCATTTTTGGTACATAGGTGTAATGGAGAACAGAATAATTGTTACTCCAGATTTGATGCAGCACAAAAATACACAATGAGATAAAGAATGTAATAAATATAAGTGCATAAATAGGTTATATACATATTGATTGTATATCCACAAAGTGACACTAGGCACGGGAGTGTTTGTACATAAGGTGACTGACAAGAAGTGATAAAGTAGTGGTGTTTGGGGATGTAGAGGGGTGGGTTAGTGGGCGGAGGTATTGATCAGCCTTATTGCTTGGGGAAACTAACTGTTTTTTTGGATCAGGTGGTCTTGGCATGGACGCTACGTAGTCGCCTCCCTGATGGAGTGGGACAAACAGTCCTAGAGCAGTGTGGTTGAGATCCTTCATGATGTTAATGGCCCTTTTCTGCCACCTTTCTGTATATATGTCCTTGACGTTGTGTAGGCTGGTGCTGGTGATGCATTGGGCAATTTTGATTAACTGTTGTAGAGCCTTGTTGTTGGCCGCAGTGGAGTTTCCATACCAGGCAGTGATGCAGCTTGGTTGGATGCTCTCTATTGAGCATCTGTAGAATGACGTGGGTATGGATGTGCAAAGTCCAGCTCTCTTCAGCCTCCTCAGAATGCAGAGGCATTGGTGAACTTTCCTATCGCAAACAAGAGAACTGGAACTCCAAGCAACACACGCAAAATGCTGGAGGAACTCAGCAGGCCAGGCAGCATCGATGGAAAAGAGTACAGTCGGTGTTTCGGGCCGAGAGCCTTCAGCAAATGTAAAGAGGGGTGTGAGTGGTGTGAATTCTGCCAAAGTCGATAACATAGAAAACCTACAGCATAATACAGGCCCTTCAGCCCACAAGCTTGTGCCAAGCATGTCCCTACCTTAGAAATTACTAGGGTTACCCATAGCCCTCTATTTTTCTAAGCTCCATGTACCTATCCAGAAGTCTCTTAAAAGACCCTATCATATCCACCTCCAGCACCGTTGCTGGCAGCCCATTCCACGCACTCACCACTCTCTGAGTAAAAAACTTACCCTGACATCTCCTCTGTACCTACTCCCGAGCACCTTAAACCTGTGCCCTCTTGCTAGTAACTATCTCCTTTGTCTTGTTGACATTGAGGAAGAGGTTATTTGCATGGAACCAGGCCTCAAGTTCTTCCACCTCCACTCTGAGGTTATTGAGCGTAGGACAGAATGTGGAAGGTATCCTTTTGGTCTGTCTGCTGGAGCTTGAAGATTTGTGGGAATGTGAAGTGCAGAGATGAGACTGTTTGGTGGCTGGACTGGTGCAGTGTTAGGTGATTTCTCATTTCTACCTGCCTCAGTATCATTTGGGTCTGTCTTTGGTTAATGCTTTACAATTGCATATTCAACCTTAGTCAAGAATTTCTTATCTCTTGGATTTAGGTTGGTTTGGATTTGTCCCAAGTGGATTTGGAGTGAGAGGCAACGGCCAAGTGAACCTGAAGAGGATTCTACTGCACTGAAACACTGGGCTCCTCTCCCTCTGCCAGATAAATGCTGAGCTAATTGAATTGCGTGGAAGAGTTTAAAGTCCTTGAAATGGTACATAGTCTGTAATTAGACAGGATCTGTCAGGAAGAAATAGCATGCATGGCAAAGAAAGTCTAAATTCGTAGAAAAGCCATGTTCACACTCACGAGAAGCTATCAAAATAACAATTGTCTGTATAAACAAAACATTGTGAAAATGCCATGAAGGAAGAAGAATAAATTTGACAGGGTTCAAATATACAAGTCTGTGCAAATTCAAGGAAATTGCTGACAATTTTTTTTCAGCTTTGTTAATTAAGAGCAATTTTTTTCCGTGAACAATGAGACGTGATCCAAAATTACTTTAAGATAAATTACTTGAAAGCCATTAATACAAAAACAACCTAAGTAGATATATTAAATTCCTAGAAAGCACGTCAGTATGGTTGGAGATGCTAAGCAGATTACTACAGATCTATTTTACTTAGAAAATGATGACCTAATTTGATGATTGAATTCTCTCTCTGCCTTTCTCCAAAAGCAGTAATACTCAAGTACATTAGAAAAGAAGACTATTCCCACAGGCTCGATGTGCACGGTCTATTAGTGCAGCAACAGCCTTTTCCCTTCATTTGATTGATTATAAACCATGAGGCAACCTTTACAGTTGTGTTCTTTAGCCATTCCTACAGCATGCTGTTTATGAAACCATATTTGAAATCTAAATAATGTTGACGAGAATGATTTATGTAAACCCAGTGACTTTTACGACTGTGAGCGTGATGAAGCATTACGCAGTGCAACGATACGAGTATTTGCAGCCTGTATAATTTGCTGAATAGTGAGACCATCGCTAATGTATATGTACCTGTGCATTTTCACAGTGTATCATTGTCTATTGTCACGTCAAGCCAAGTCAAGTTTATTGTCACTTATGAAACTATATACATGTATATAATGATTATAACCATTTAATGTATATAGAAGTGATACAATGTTTCTCTGAACCAGGGCGTAAAGCACAGTAGTACACATAACACACAGTAAGTTATGAAGATAAGGATAAAATCTAGAGAGGAATTACAAATAAGTAATGAACGAAAGTGCATAAATTTATACTGCAAGGTACAGAACAGATTAACCTGTGACACTTTGAATATGATGCAGCAGAGAGTTTAGAAGCCTAATGGCCTGAGGGAAGAAGTCACTTCACATCCTGACTGTTCTTATTTTTATTCATCGGAGTCTCCTGGTGAATTGTGGATTTTAAGACCTAATATTTACAAACTTCCTTCTGTTCTCACCGGATACATCATTGCTGTATCCTGACTGACAGACCTCAATCAGCGTGGATTGGTAACGGCATCTCCTCGCTGACCACCCACAGAGGTACACCTTACAGTTTCACATTCAGTCCGCTGCTCGACTTGTGGACAACATTCACTCAGTAGCCACTTTATTAGGTACAGGAGGAACCTACTTTGTGTTACTCTTTTGAATGTTGTGTCTCTAATACAGTGGGCCAGTGATGCTGCTGTGAGTAAGTTTTCTCATTGGACCCGCGCATACATGGACTTGTACACATGACAATAAGCTTGGCTTGACTGATATCGTCAGCACTGGAATCGAATCTTGGCTGTTCCACCCAAAGGTGAGGTCCAAAGGAGGTGACATGCTCCATGATTGACTCACTCCCCACTTGTCCCAGGCTGGTTATCATTTGTTCTGCAGTCACGTTCACGATATGACATGTTTCTGGTTCCTGGTAACTACTATTTGGTTACTTTCTGGGCGATTTTCATCGGGGTGGCCTGCAGACCCGAGCTGAATATGCCTGGATTCTTTCGATGTTGTGGTTTATATTCCTTGTTTTTTGCTCCTTTGTTTTGCTGTTGGTGCAATGTGGTTTTTTTTTGGCTGGTGGGGGGGGGGGGGGGTTGATATTTTTCTTTGAACGGATCGCAGGATTTTCTTTGTTTCATGGCTTTCTGTGGGAAGACAAATTACACAGCTGTATACTGGAGACATACTTTCATAATAAATGTACTCCGAATCTTTGAATCAAAAGACAGGCACTTTCAGCTCTGAGGCTCCTACAAGAGTAGCATAGGCAAGGAGTAGAGAATTTGGGGAAGGAAGGGGGTGGGAAGTTGTCAAAGTGGCATGATCAGGTGGGACAGCAGGGAGGAGCATTTCCATGTTAACTGCCAAATCAACGTCCTGCTACCAGACGGAAAGTCCATTTGAAACTCCAGGAACTGAGATCAGTAAACACCACTGTGGGTGAACTGAAAAGAGGTGTTAACTGCCTGCAGATGATGAGAAGTCAGAGAATAGGAAGAAAACATACCTGGGCTATTTTCAGTCAGATCCTCCCAGTTGAACCATGGATCAAGCTTTGGGTACAAGTAGCCTGTTGGACTTTACTACTGATATGTAGTACAAAACATGAAGTTAGTGGTTATTGAAAAAAATAAATTCATTTTTTGTTTAAACATTGTACAAAGAACAAATCTCACTGGGTTTATAATTTAGAAAAAAGCTTGATTTTATAAGTAATTTATAGATGCAGTTGAGCTCCAAAAACACAATTAATCAGAGTAATAGAACCTTAAAATAGGATTTATGTGTCTTTGAGTTGTTCATAAACAGTTTTATACAAATTACGTAATTGTTTCCCTCCTGTGCGTCACTTCGCAATTCAGAGAATAGCTATGATATAATTGATTATAATTCGATTTTCTTTCTATATTACTGTAAATGCAGTAGTGCAAAAACATTAATAAATACTATTTATTTAACCTTAGCAGGAGAATAAGTCACCATTTAAGCCGAAAGGGAAAGGTCTTTAGTGGTGATTCAAGTATAATTTTCAAGTATAATTTCAAATATGATTCAAGTATAATTTTCGTCCAATTTTATATATATATATACTGTAGAAGAGGATTTTCATTACTTGGCAAATTTAAAACAAAGTGGGTTTAAAGAACCATGAGCTATTAGGAACATAGACCTAACCACCTATGCTAAGTACAAAATTAAAGAATTCTTCATTTGCATGCGCAGTGGGAATCAGAATAAGTTTTAATATCACCAGCATAACAACTTGAGATGGTTTATCATTAATAAACTCAATGCTCAGTTCTTAGTGTTTGATAGAGTAATTAACAGCATATCTGTTTGTTGTTGGATTAATCCAATGAAGAGACATCCTGAACCAGAAGGCAAATTGAGGATAATATTTCTATTGATTATTAAGATAGTAAATAAAGTTCTTATTTAACAGTTTGTTAAAAGAGCAGAGAGAAAGGTTGGAAAAATTTAATCAAGTCAGTTAATAGCATGCAAAATGGGAGAAATCAGATACAGTAATTCTTTGATTTATGAAAAATACATCTTCCTAGAAAATAATTATATAATCAAAATTCATGGATCAATAACTAGTTGAACTTATGAATGGTATTTTGATGTAATATGTTCTTAGATGTGGAGAAAGGTATGTTATTCATTAGAGTGTAAAAACTATTGCTGCTTTATCAATGACCTTACCTCCAATGATAATGTCAAAATATGGATGTTTGCTGATGTTTGCAGGCTGTATCAGTTCCATTAACGTTTGCACATTTAGTGAAGCAGAATTAGCCACCATCTGGCAAGATGAGAATTGGGCTCAGATTTGGGAGATTAGGAGCTAATTAGCATTGATGTTGTATGAGCGCCAATCAGTGACTGCAGAAAACAGAAAGAATCTAAATACTTCCTTTATGACAGTTCAAGATATTACAATTGCCATATCTCATCATCAACATGATGAAGTTGCTCACTGACTAAAAACTTGACCAACCATAGAAATACTGCGAGATGAACTGTATATCAGAGGCTTGCATATTTTGATGAACAGGCCACTTCTAGATTCCCAAAGGGGTTTCCTCCATGAAGGAACTGGCCAAGCCTTTATCAGTCATCATCAACATCATTATATGCTGTGTTGTATGACATAGGCGATTATGGTCTTCCAACTGTCTCTATCCATGACCATAATTGTTCTTGGCAAATTTTCCACAGAAGTGGTTTGCCATTGCCAGGTGACCCCAGACGTTATCAATACTCTACAGAGATTGCCTGCCTGGTGTCAGTGGTCACGTAACCAGGACTTGTGATATGCACCAGCTGCTCCCATGGCTTCATGTGACCCTGATCTGGGGAGGAGGGGGAGCGGCAAGCAGGTGCTGCACCTGGCCCAAGGGTGACCTGCAGGCTAGCGGAAGGAAGGAGCGCCTTACACCTCCTTTGGGAGCGACGTACAGTATATCCACCCTGCTGCCCAACTTTATCAATACCTCTCCTAAAGCTGTCTAGAAGGACTAGGTGGATACACTGAATTCCTCTTGAAGACACTTAACACACATGGAATTCCCTGATCACCACTGGGTTAAAATCCTGGAAATCTCTTCAACAGTATCATGTATGTTCTCTCAAAACAAGGCCTCAAGCATTTCAAGAAGCTAGTTATGGATTAACAGTGTAATCTTATTTTGCCAACAGTACTCACAATCAACAACATAAAGGAACTAACTGATCAGCATTATAACTACGAGCATTTTAATTTGCTTTTAAGTGATGCTATTTAATAGGAATAAAAAACAGGTCAGCTAAACAGAAAATTGAAAGAAAAGTTTTATACCAAGACATCTACAAACATGTATTTTTAATATTGGCACTTTTGAATGCAATATAATATTCTGTAAATGTGGGCATGTTTGATTTCTCATGGGTAAATGAAAAGAAAGCATGGTTTCGATCCAATATGAGTGAATATACCTATGTTGTTAACTTAGCATTTAAATTTGGCTCTGTTTTCAAATGCTTGAATGCAAGAACACAGAGGTAAGCACCTGCTGCAAATGTACCAACATCGTATGAGCTTGTGAATTGTAGCTGGTGTGATGAATAGATGTCATTGACTCAGGCAACATTTGTGAAGGGCAAATGCTTTCAGAGTTGAACTTACAATGAACAGACATTAAATGAAATTGCACTTATGATAAGAATTTCTAAATGTCACTTTTTATTTATCCTATATCAGAACAGAAAATAATTTTGCAGGATTTGGTCCATTAGAAACTTCTAAAAGCATCTCATCTATCAAAAGAAATCCTGTTTACTTTCCATCATATATTACTAAGTGGAGAAACCTCTTCATGCTGCTAGATGGATAAGGGAAGACAGATTGAATTGGCTGACTTTTTCATATCTTCCTTGTAATCCTGCAATAAAATGCAAAAGATATTACTTTATCCCTAAACGTTTAAATACCCTTTGAAGGATCATTCCTTGCATAACTTTGCTAAGGTTTTCTAGGTAGTAAATATATGGCTAAGAGCCACATATTCCCCAAGCATTAACAGCCATTTATATATTAAGTGTTGATTGATCCACCACCATTTGAATCATAAAGATTTCAGTGAGATACAAATTGAACTGGCAGGGACTAGGAGTCTAATCATTAAATAGCTCATGAAATCCCTTTTTAGTGAGTTTTGGTTTAGTATTTTAAGGATTAAATTAAACATAGAAAAGATTGGGAATCATCACTTCAGAATGTAATAGGAAAAGAAATGTGTGAGAATGAACAGTGAGGAATCATTAACATAACATTTTACTCAAAAATTGCTGTCATAATAATTTTATAATATCTCTACAGGGAGGATGCTGGAAAAAAGATCATCTTTTGACTTTCAGGATTTCAAAGAACATAAAGCATCCAGACAATATAAAATGGACCATAAGCAATTAGGATACCAATGAGTAAAACTTGATTTTTGTGAAACTGATGGACTGCATTTTAAACTTGAAAAATATCAAGGATAATTCAGTCTAGGTTTTGACCTTCAATCTTTTTAACATGTGCATTTTTGAGTGGATTATGATGTTTGATGGATGTAATATATTACATTAAAAATTTCCTTTCAAAAGTATAGCTGAATTTGCTTACTGGCTACTTTGCCTTAGAGTACATAGTGATTTATTAAACTATTTACATAGAGTTCAAATGTTTCATATCAGGTTTAATAGTTTGGAATATATTAAAATGCTTGGCTGGAAATTGTACTTTATAGACATTATTTGATTGTACCAACTGCCTAGAAGTTGCTGGTGTTTGGGGTCTGATTAGAACAAATGAGCTCTGGAGGAATATTTTACAAAGAATTCCATTTGGCATTGTGCTAGAGAATGGGAACTGTGTTTAGATCCTAAAAATTCAACTCGCATATTGGACCAGATCTTACACTTAAAAGCCAAGAGTTTTTCTCCATATTACTGACTTCTACTTACATAACTGGATGGATGTTCAGGACTCAGGAGTAAAGGCCAAAGCCTTAATTTTCCATTCAGCTGATTAGTGCTCTCCAGTATAAGACTCCATATGAAGTGCAAAGGGGACTCACAAATGTCCACAAATTCCCAAAACAGACATGAAATTCTGTCTGCTGAAAATCATCTAGGCTATGCTGAACGAAGTCCAGCAGACCCAGAAAGGAATCACAAATAGAAAGATAGGTACAAGATAATTTCCTTTCTTCCAGCCATTCAGTCAATTTATATGTACAGTATTCAATTACAAAGTTTGTATTTGTGCAAATATCATATAAAATAATATTTGTTATTATTTAAAATAATAAATCTTCATGGTATGCATAATTCTAATTTATAATTAATACATTAAATAATAATCAAACATAAAACTATTATAATTTTATTAATATTATAATTAAAATTGTAAGATATAATCTTCAAAAATATAATGATAATATTAATAACATTATAATCAATAACTTTTTGTGTTTTTGAGTACACAGACATTCTTGACAGATGACAAGACTTAACCTTCTTCCACTGTATTTTTGGGGTGGCAGAACTTTCTAGTCAGAAAGGTCCTGCTCTGAGCTGCCTTTCTTCCGTCAACTATGAGCCAGTGTTTTAGGAGGAAGATTGCATCAAGGGACCTAATTCATGTTTAAGTTGACTTTGTGGCTTGGAGGCTAGTGGCTCAGGTAGTGTGAACCAAGTACATTGATCAACTTCAGCTGGTCTTGGAAAGAGCAATTGGTGAGCTGCCTCCTTGAAATGATTTAGACCTTGTTCTGAGAGAATTTCCATGGTGTTTCCTGAATTAGAAGTTTGTTGTTGATGAAAAATCAAAAGTTGTCTTTTATTTGCCATTCTGGGAGTCTTAGAAATGTTTTCTTTGAACATTTATAACTGTTCTTAAAATCTAACCACATGAACTTTGACATATACCTATCATAAACGGTGAATTCTAAAAGAAGTTATAGAATGCACGAGTGACACAAAGTGTGGAGGTCTTGGCCCAAAACATCGGTGGTACTCTTTTCCATAGATGCTGCCTGGCCTGCTGAGTTCCTCCGGCATTTTGTGTGTGTTGCTTAGATTTCCAACATCTGCAGATATTCTCTTGCTTGAGAATTCCCGAGTCAATCAGTTACTAATCAGACAAAAACAACAAACTGTGCAAATACAAAAAGAAAGAAAGAAAAAATACTAAGCAGATAAGCAATAAATATTGAGAATATGAAGAGTCCTTGAAAATGAATACATTGACGGCAGGAACATTTTGGTGATGGGACTAGTGAAATTGAGTGAATGATCCCCTCTACTTCAGGAGCCTGATGTTTGAAGAGTAATAACTGTTCCTGAACCCGGTGCTGCGAGTGCTGAGGCTTTTGCACCTTCTTCCTGATGGCAGTAGAGAGAAGAGAGCATGACCACTGATGGTGCGAATATGCTCCACGTGTAGATGTGCTCAATGGTAGGGTGGGCTTTACTTATGATGGACTGAGCCATATTCACTACTTTTTGTAGGATTTTCCATTCGAGGGCATTGGTGTTTCCATACCAGGCTGTAATATAGCCAGTCTCCTCCACACATCTATAGAAGTGTGTCAAAGTTTTAAATGTCAAGCCAAATCTTCGCAAACTCCTAAGGCAGTAGACACGCTGCCCTGATTTCTTCATAATTGCACTCATGTGCTGGGCCCAGCACAGGTCCTCTGAAATGATAGCACTGAAGAATTTAAAGTTGTTGACCCTCTCCACCTCTGATCCTCTGCTGAGGACTGGCTCATGGACCTCTGGTTTCCTTCTCCTGTAGTCAATAACCAGTTCCTTGGTCTTGCTGATATTGAGTAAGAGGTTGTTGTTGTGGGCACCATTCAGCCAGATTTTCAATCTCCCTCCTATGTAAAATTCGCCGCCACCTATAATTTGGCTAGCAACAGTGGAGTCATCAGCAAACCTAAATATGGCATTGGAGCTGTGTTCAGATCACCATCATAAATATACAGCGAGTAGAGCAAAGGGGCTAAGCTCACAGCCTTGTGGTTCACTGTGCTGATGGAGATCGTGGAGGAGATGTTGTCGCCAATCTGACTGACGAGGGTAGACAAGTAAGGAAACACAGAATGCAATTGTACAGAGAGTTACTGAGGCCAATGTCTTGAAGCTTATTGATTAGTTTTGAGAGGATGATTGTATTGATAAAGAGCATCCTGATGTATGCATCTTTGCTGTCCTGATATTCCAGGGTTGAGTGAAAAGCCAATGAAATGGCAGCAGCCATGGACTTGTTCTGCCGGTAGGCAAATTGGAGCGGATCCAAGTCACTTCTCATGCAGGAGTTGATGTGTTTCATCACCAACCTCTCAAAACAATTCATCACTGTGGACGTAGGTGCTCCTGGACGACAGTCATTGAGGATGGTTACGATGTTCTTCTCGGGCACCGGTATAATTGAAGCCAGCTTGAACCAGAAGGGTATGTCAGACTGCTGAAGCGAGTGGTTAAAGATCTCAGTGAACACTCTAGCCAGCCGATCAGCACAGGTCTTTAGTACTCGGCCAGGTACCCCATTTGTGACGGATGCTTTCCATAGGTTCATCCTCCTGAAAGAAGCCTTCACTTTGGTCTCAGAGACTGAGCTCACAGGATCATCAGGAGCTGCGGGAGTTTGCGATGGTTCCTCCATGTGTTGATGGTCTAAGTGAACATAGAAGACATTGAGCTCAACTGGAAGTGAAGCCCTGTTGTTGTCTATGTCCCTTGATTTCATTTTGTGAGAGGTGATAGCATTGAAGCCCTGCCACAGCCTGTTGAGCATCCTTCATTGATTCAAGTTTAGTCTGGAAATGCCAGATTGCCTGAGAGATGCCTTTCCAGAGTTTGTATCTGGGCCTCATGTAACTTTCTTGGTCATTAGAATTGAATGCCTTTTATCTAGCAGATTCCATGGTACACCCATGGCTTCTGGTCGGGGAAGATTCTGGCCGATTTTGTGGGGACACACTCATCTACAGCTGTTTTTATAAAGTCCATGACAATCACAGTGTTTTCATTAAGATCCACAGATGAACATAGCCCAGTCTACAGACTTGAAGCAATCCCACAACCACTCCTCTGCCTCCCATGACCACCTCTTTGTTGCCCTAATCTCTGAGCCTTGCTCTTTAACCTCTGCCTGTACGCAGGGAGAAGGGCAGCCAAGTGATCAGATTTCTGGAGATGCGGTCTGGGCATGGAACAGTATCCATTCCTTAGCAGTGGTCTAGTGTGTTGGGACCTCTGGTGCTACAGGTTATATGCTGATGATAACTGGGCAGGGATTTCTTCAATCAAGCTTGTTGTTATAAGACTATTGAATTGGACTCTTGTATGAAAAAATGGAATTTTGGCCTTACATTCTATTTGTCATGGCCTTACCCGTTTTGTCTCCCTGCACTGGACTTTGTTCTGTAACTGCAACACTACCTTTGCAATTCTGTTAGTGCTTTTCTCTTGTTGCACCTCAATGTGCTGATGTGATAAAATCATCCGTTAGGGAGGCCTGCAAAACACATTTTTTCATTGTACCTCAGTACATATGACAATCATAAACTAATTTATTAGTTTAAAAGAATGGACCTTTCCACCTTGAAACAGGATAGTCGATACTCTGTTTTACAGCTACTATTGATACAGTGAACAGCATGGGAAAGATAGAATCCTTAACACCACAAGCAAACTAAACAAGGGTAAGGAGCCCAGATGCAATGCTTTGAGTGAAACATATCGATGAAGGAAGAAAACAATAAACAAGGGCATAGCTATAAAAGGTAATTTCTGGACTATAGTCACAATTAGGATATAGAAGTTGCAACACCAAAATGATCAGTCCTTTATTGATATTGGTTGATGAGTAATTATTGTCCAGGACATTGGAACATTATTTAAGAAATAATTGAACACAGCATAACATTTTTCTGCAATAAAACATGTAAAATATGACTGGTATTTCTCATTCATATGTTGCCCTGAATCAGAATCAGAATCAGGTTTATTATCATTAGTGTGTGTCATGAAATTTGTTAACTTAGCAGCAGCAGTGGTGGCATCTGTTAGTCTCGCGGGACCATGGATCTGCGCCTGGAAAATCTACTGGAGTGTCCTCTCCAGGGCACAGGCCTGGGCAACAGTAGTTTAATGCAATACATAGTATAGAAGAAAAAAAATTAACTAAGTAGATCAATTACAGTATTTGTATATTGAATAGATTAAAAATCGTGCAAAAGCAGAAATAATATATATTAGGAAAGTGAGGTAGGTTCATGGGTTCAATGTCCATTTAGGAATCGGATGGCAGAGGAGAAGAAGCTGTTCCTGAATCGCTGAGTGTGTGCCTTCAGGCTTCTGTACCTCCTTCCTGACATTTACAATGAGAAAAGGGCATGCCCTGGGCACTGGGGCTCCTTAATAATGGACGCTGCCTTTCTGAGACACCGCTCCCTGAAGATGTCCTCGGTACTTTGTAGGTTAGTACCCAAGATGGAGCCGACTAAACTTACGACCCTCTGCAGCTTCTTTCTGTCCTGTGCAGTAGTCCCCCCCATAACAGACAGTGATGCAGCCTGTCAGAATGCTCTCCACGGTACATCTTTAGAAGATTTTGAGTGTTTTTGTTGACGTACCAAATCTCTTCAAACTCCTAATGAAGTATACCTGTAGTTGCTGTCTTGCCTTCTTTATATCTGCATCAATAGGTTGGGAGGTTAGGTCCTCAGAGATCTTGACACCCAGGAACTTGAAACGACTCACTCTGTCCACTTCTGATTCCTCTATGAGGATTGGTATGTGTCCCTTTGTCTTACCCTTCCTGAAAACCACAATCAGCTCTTTCGTCTTACTGACATTGAATGCAAGGTTGTTGCTGCAATACCACTCCTCTAGTTGGTATATCTCAATCCTGTATGCCCTCTCATCTCCATCTGAGATTCTACCAACAATGGCTGTATCATCAGCAAATTTATAGATGATACTTGAGCTATGCCTAGCCACACAGTCATGGGTATAGAGAGAGTAGAGCAGTGGCTAAGCACACACTCCTGAGGTGCACCAGAGTTGATTGTCAGCGAGGAGGAGATGTTATCACCAATCTGTACAGATTGTGGTCTTCCGGTTAGGAAGTCGAGGATCCACTTGGAGAGGGAGGTACAGAGGCCCAGGTTCTGCAACATCTCAATCAGGATTGTGGGAATGATGGTGTTAAATGCTGAGCTATAGTCGATGAACTGCATCCTGACATTGGTGTTTGTATTGCCATGTGAAGAGCCATTGAGATTGCATCTGCTGTTGACTTATTGTGGCAATAGGCAAATTGTAGTGGGTCTAGGGTCCTTGCTGAGGCAGGAGTTCAGTCTAGTCATGACCAACCTTTCAAAGCATTTCCTCACTGTAGATGTGAGTGCTACTGGGCAACAGTCATTAATGCAGCTCACGTTACTCTTCTTAGGCACTGGTATAATTGTTGCCTTTTTGAAGCAATTGAGAATTTCTGCCAGTAGCAGTGAGAGGTTGAAAATGTCCTTAATACTCCCTCCATTTGGTTGGCACAAGTTTTCACAGCCTTACCAGTTACTCCATCAGGGCCTTCCGCCTTGCAAGGGTTTACCCTCTTTAAAGATAGTTTAACGTTGGCCTCCGAGACAAAGATCACAGGGTGACCAGGTGAAGCAGGGATCTTCACAGCTGCAGTTATATTCTCCCTTTCAAAGCTGGCATAGAAGATGTCGAGTTCATCTGGTAGTGAGGCATTGCTGCCACTCATGCTATTGGGCTTCACTTTGTGAGAACTAATGTCTTGCAGACCCTGGCAGAGTTGCCATGCATTCGATGTCGCCTCCAACTTCATTTGAAATTGTCTCTTTGCCCTTGAAATAGCCCTTTGCAAATCATACCTGATTTTCTGGTACAGGCCTGGGTTGCCAGACTTAAATGCCACAGATCTAGCCTTCAGCAGACAATGTACCTCCTGGTTCATCCACAGCTTTTGGTTTGGGAATGTACATTATTGGCACACACTCATCCACACAGCTTTTAATGAAGTCAGTAACAACTGCAGCATACTAACGCAGATTCGAGGATGAATCCCTGAATACAGTCCAGTCCACTGATTCAAAGCAGTCCTGTATGTGCTCCTGTGCTTCCCTTGTCCATACTTACTTGGTCCTCACTACTGGTGCTGCAGTCTCAGTCTCTGCTTATACTCAGGGAGTAGAAGTACAGCCAGGTGGTCAGTCTTCCCGAAGCAATGGCGTGGAAGAGCACGGTGGTATAGCAATGGTCCAGTGTGCTGTTTCCTCTGGTATTGCAAGTGATCTATTGATGGTAATTGTTCAGTGATTTTTTTAGACTGGCCTGGTTAAAATCCCCCAAAACTATGGAGAAGGCTTTAGGGTGCATTGTTTTGTGCATGTTGATCCCATTGCTCAGATCATCTAAAGCCTGATTGACGTTGGCTTGAGGTGGAATCTTATGATTTGATGTAGAAACACAAAATTGGAATGAGCTATTCAGTCCCTTGAACCACCTCTATGTCTATCTATGTTGCATAATACTGTGTGGCAATCTATCAGCCCAGAATTTAGCAATTCTTTAGTGAGAGAACTCCAGATTTATATTTACTTCCTGCGAAGAAGTGTTTCTGAAAGAGTATTTAAAGAGTGATTTTAATTTCCATTGTCTTTTTAGCAGTTAAAATTATATCTCGCATCCTCACCCTTCAACTTTCTATCTGCAAAGGAATTAAATTCTGGATGGCACAAAATTCCCTCAACATGCAAGTTTTTTTTGTGCCTTGTTCTGTTTTGATTCTATTGAAGCTGTGTGTCTCATTCTTCAGGGCTAATGCACCCTTTCTAAGTAGCAGTGTCCAGATCTTGCTGCAGAAGTCTGGATGAGGTGTTACACTACTGTAAGATAACCACTATCCTTCATGAGATGATGAAATACTGCACATTTCAGTTTATTTTCATGGCTATCCACTAGCAATTTAGTGATTTCCTAGCTTTTTTGCTATTCAATAAGTACCTTGATCTTTGCATTAACTCAGGCATTAAATAGATAGCTGACAAGTTGATCCCTCTTTAATAACCACGTGTTACAATTATAAAGTTAAGCATTTCAGATATTAGTACAAATCTTTTTTGTTTTTCCCTAGTTTTTCTCAATGTCAGTGACTAACCAACAATTGGAAAATGTAATGTTGCCTTTCTATTTTTATGAAGTGACTAATATACTTAATTGCACAGCTGTGAGTCAGGCTGATGATTGTTGTATACTTCCATCTGAGAATATTAAAATCGTTCTAACATAAGCATATGTTTCCCAGTGACTCCAACTAATAACGGAATATTAAGGGAGTCAAGGGATATGGGGATGGGTAGAAACATGGCACTGAGGTAAAAGGTCAGCCATAATCTAAATGAATAACAGTGCAGACTCAAAAACCTCTTCCTTCTCCTGCTCCTTACTTCTGTAATGAAAAGGGAATACTTAATTGTTAAAGCTCAGAATGAGGCCACTTAGCCTGTTGGGTCCTGTGCTGCTCGGCACCTTAGCAATGCTATCAGCCTAATAAGTTTTCTCCTCCAGAGGCCCACAGCCTTGTCGTTGGGTTGGAGGTTTGAGTGCCTCAATGGCCCGGAGAGCTGTGATGGCTGGAATCGGGGCTTTATCCTTCGGCTCTTGGTAGGGCCACCCATGCCAAACAGGTCAAAGGGTAGAGGGCAGACAAAGTATAGTCCACTGGTCCTCCATGTTCAGAGGTTCAGCTCAGGGCTAACAACACTAACTGGCCAAACAAAATTGTTACGGAAGCAGCAATGAAGAATCCTTCTGCATCTGAGTGGCTCAGGACAGAGAGAGATGGACGACCTTCATTGCTGCCCTAAACACCAGCAGGTGTAATGGGCAGTAAGGAAATAATTTATTTCTCATATAGTGCCACTCATTCTCTCTCATGTGCCCATCAACTCTTTATCACTAAGGAGTAATTGTAATTGTATCTGCCTTTATGATGCAGTGCGCTGCTTTGAAATGTCACGTAGTTCAGTTCCAGGAGTAAATGCCAATACGTCAGAGTGAATATATTGGTATCTCCCAAATCCCCCCTTCTTCATCCATCCACCCATCAGATCCAATACACCTAAAAAGAATCTAATCAAACTTTGAGTAAAAATTTTAACCTGAAAGCTTAGTGATATCAGTGAGCAGATATTTAACAACACAACACACACAAAATGCTGGAGGAACTCAGCAAGTCAGGCAGCATCTATGGCAATGAAGAGATGTCGCCTGACCTGCTAGCATGCTCTAGCATTTTGTGTGTGTTGTTTTGGATTTCCAGCATTTGCAGAATCTCTTGTTGTGTAAGATATTTAACAAATACTTGTGACAATTCTTCCTGTTCAAACATTCATCCACTTTTATCACCAGTAGTGCTTGCTTAGGCTGCGCCCTTTATCCATAATTACATGGCATTTGCCTGAATGGGGGTTGTTCTTCATGGAAAGCGTAGTCAGTGTAAATGATACAGACTGGAGCACCTTTGACTGTCACATGCTCATCAAGGGTGTGATTGTCCTGCTTTACAAGGCTTGCTTATTTTTGTGTTTTTCTTTATTATCCCACAGCTAAACTTTTGCTACTTTGGCAGTGGTTACGTGCAGAGATACCTTTACAATTAAATATTGCAGACATCTAAGGATGCTCAAAGTGCTGTGATCACTCATCTGAGGTTTGACATCATTGTGCTGGTCTTGAATTCAATTGCTTCCGATGTCAATATTTAAGCTTGGTCATGATATCAGTAAAGACTGATTCATCCAAAAAAAAGATCATCTCTCTGACATAGATTGCAATGACTATTGAATTCTGACTCAGATGTATCAATTCAAAACTTTCCTGTGGTGCAGGATTGAGTCAGCATGTTAATTTTTATTTAAAATTTCACCCCACATAACATCACTCATAAAGGTGACATTTGTGTTGGTGCCAAGTGATTACCAGTTCGATTAGAAAGCAAATAATTAATTCTATGAAGGTGATAAAGAAATTCCACAATTTTAGTTAATACAAGAGGACAAAGTACAAGATTCAACTTCTGAAATGTTCCATTTATTTGCCCATATGCAATACTTCTACTGTAAATCATTTAGGGAGATAATCCATTCAATAATATTATGTGTTATATTTGACTTTATCACATTTTGATATCACTATATTCCTTCCCTGGATTCCACTAATAAAGAGACATCTCTTAATCTCATTCTTAATTACATTTAATGAATGAGCATTCATAATCCTCCAAAGATCCCCAAAGGTTTAAAAACCTCTATATAAAAGAAAATATTCTTCTTCATTCTAAGAAGAATGAAATATGATTCTAGAGTCTCAGACAAGGGAGAGAGTATTTTCTCTCACCTCCTCTCAGAATCTTGCTTGTCTCCTCTGTTTTTCTCCACTTGAAAGAGTATAGACCTATCCTGTTCAATCTCTCCTTATGGGACAAGCTAGTATGGAAACATCAATGGCCAGGAACAGAAAAGGATGCTGAAACTGCCGGACACAGCCCAATCCATTACAGGCAAAGCCCTCCCTACAAATGAATGCATTTGCATGGAGTGCTGCCACAAGAAAGCAGCAACCGTCAGCAAAGACCCCCACCCCATCCAGGCCATGGCTTCTTCTTGTTGCTATCACTGGGCAGCAGGAACAGAGGCCTTATCAGATTCAGGACTAGTTATCACTCTACAATTTCAATCAGCAACTCTTTGAACTGATTCTATGACCTACAGATTCACTTTCAAAGAAATATTTGCAACTCATGTTCTCGGATTTATCTTTTATTTGCAGTTTTTCTTCCTTTGCTCATTGGTTGTTTGTCAAGCTTTATCATTTTGGGTTGAATTTTCCATAAATTCCATTGCATTTTTTCCTGTAAATCCCTACAAGAAAATGAATCTCAATGTGGTTATAGTAACATATACGTACTTAAATAATAAATATACCTTGAACTTTGAACTATGCCTGTGTGTTCTGATTTGATTGTGATTTTGATCTGTTACTTGCATTGCAATTCATCTGGGATATTTACTCTCTTTGTATATTGAGAAAATTAAATCCATTGTGATAAATAAATACATCTAGATCTTACTGCTTAATATTTAAAGTGCTTGCTCTGATAATTACTTTTTGCTTTTGCAATATACTTTCACAAAAATTGCAGGGTGTAACTAATGATTTTAGTGCCAGTTTTAGGACAAGTTAACATTAAAATGATATACAGTATATCACAATAAAGTGGAGTGGGAATATAAGTAAAGGTGAAATGCATTTTCTCTCTCTTCCCAGGTGAACTGCATGTTAAATGCTCTAGAAACAGAATTTCCTCTGAATGGAGGCAGAAGCTTTATTTATAAAGAGGAATATCAACAATGTCTATTTATTTTTAAAGATATCCACCTTAAACAGTTAGCAAAAAATGCTAGGTACCTATAGGTTGCTAATTTATAGTACATAAGCAGTTTGATACCTTTAAAAATGCTTCAGAAGTGATTTTGGGTGTTGTTTAACTTATTTGATACGATTAACTGATGGGACTCCATGCATCTGAAGTTCTCATACAAGATAAAAATTCGAAAGGCATATCCTCCTGATGCAGTTTTTTTTTCAGAGTAATTTACACTTCTGCTGATTTTGTACAATTTTGTAAGAATGAAACTGCATCTTGCTTCTCACCTCTCCCTGTATGTATTTTTTGTGATCTATTATCTCAAAAATATTGAGAATCTGTGCATTGGACTAAATGGGAAGTGTGGTTCAAGACTGTGCTGAGCATTGTCTTAAGAAAAGTCTTTTATTCAATGTAATAGGAATTTGAACAACAATTAAAATGTAGCAATTAATCATTTGATATATTCTCACATATTTTCAGAATATTCCACATGGAGCAATGTTTTCATTTATTGCTTTTATAATGTGATACCCTTTATTCACTTGAACTGAAGTCCTGTCATACCATCTCCATTCGTCTGGCATCAGCACCGGACTTCGAGGCGAGTGGTCCCGGGTTCGAATCCTGCTGGTTCCTTGCATGTCTGCTGAGTGTCAGACAAAATGCTAAAGAAACAACAAGGTTGCTGCCTGGTGTGCCACAGGGTGTGGGGAAGAATAACAAAACCATCTCCATGGAACTCCTATCATCGCTTTTAGTCACTCGTGGGATCTAGGTATTGCCTCATTTCGTGCCTAACTCCGGTTACGTTTGAGCGTTCCGCCAGATGGGAACTCTGAGGTTTAGGCGGTTCTGATGACAGTGATGTGGCAGTGCCCTCATGACCTTGGTGAACATCATTCTAGTTGTTGGAGGTTCTGAGTTAGACAGATGCTGTTGCAGATACTTTCCAAAATCATTGCAATGCAACATGTAAATTAATTTTAAATAAAAATAAATTTTAATAATAAAATTATTAATAATTCAATAATAAAATTTTAGTAATACATTTTTAATTGTAATAATAACATTAAAAGTTATATTCTTTTTTCTCCTAAGATTCTTGAGTCATCCAGGCAAATGTCACACTCCTGACTGTACCTTGCAGATGAGAGAAAGACTTTATGAACTCAGTCACCATAGAATAGCCAGACACTGACTCAGTCTTGTAGATTCTCTCTTTTTTTTGGCTGGTCCAATTCAGCTTTTGTAACCACAAAACTTTGAGGGTGGGTAGTCAGACAGTGATAGTACTGAAGGTCATGGAGAGGTGATTAAAGGCCACTGTTGGACTTGCTCACTGTCTGGGCACTTGTGAGATGTGAACATTTCTTCTCATACATTTGCTCATGTTTGATTGCTGCATGGGCTTCCCATCTTTGGCACAGATTTCTTTATTTTCTGTAGAGGTGGAAATTGCACAGAACACTGGTGTTATCCTAAAGATGAAACAGCTAATCTCCAACATCCACAAGCATCTTACGAGTTCTTTCATTGATTTGAACTTCTTTCAATTTTAGAAGGCATGCTGGAGGTGTGTCTGGTTAAATACTGTGAAGGTATTCATTCCTGTGGTACCGCTGGAATCCAACTTTTTGATCCAGGTTTAATTTCTGGAGCAAAGTGTTTTAAATGAAATCTGAATTGATGACCAGTGTGCAGGTTAGTGGTGAGTCAACATTGCCTTTAACCACTATAAATGCCATTTTCCCTCTCTTTGTTGATGGTTGATGGTAGACTTCTGGAGTGGTAATTGCCCAGGGAGGACTTAACTTTGTCCTTATGGACTGGAAGTACCTGAATGATCTTCCACAATGTCAAGTACAGTAGGTACTAGGATTATCTATTATAATACATGAAGCATGAACACATCCATTGTGTCCATGTTCAAAAGGAATGCAACAATTTCAAAGCTTAGAGAACTCATCAACTCTGCAGAAATCTACCCTTATCATATCCTAAAGTATTGCTCGATTAACAATAACGTCATATCACCTTTTCAATGAAACCACACGATCCTGTGTTTGTATAGAATTTGGAAACACTGACACCACACTTCTTTATTTTTTCAAAGTTCAAAGTACATTTATTATCAAAGTATGTATACTGTTGTTACGTTCCCCAGTAACCGGGTGACTTACCAGCAAAGATAGATAGGTCCGCTGAAGCCTGGTGCTACTATTTTCAAACGTTTTTATTTATAAAGGGGCACAAACGTATGGTTAATACAAAACATTCAGATCATATACGTCGTCACACTCAATCTAAAGCACAGGTATAGTAATAATCAATCAGAAATAAGCTCTATCGTTGTCTAGGGGTAATGTAGATATATATTGTTTGCTGGATATCTAAAAGTCGTTTGCGGTCACTGCAGTTCCACCAGCTGCCGTCGGTTGTGGTGTCGCGTTGGTGCACTTTTGTTAGAAAGAGAGAGAGAGATGGGATGAAACAGTTACCCGACCGGTTTTCCAACCTGGAGGAGTTCGGTTTGTCGGAGCCTCGTTGGGGGAATGAACGCTCATCTGTGACCTCCCCTGTAGCTAAGCCGTTCTTCCGCTGTGGGGTCGCCAATCCCAGGCAAGGAAAAGACGAACACGAACCCCACCACCGGCTGTCGCTATCAAAACGCTGTCACAGGATTTCTAGCGTGTCTTCTGGTGCGTCTCAGGCCCCGCCTCGGCAGCCCACCTTTTATCTGGACTGGCAGGGTTGTAGATGTCAATCAGGGTGGGGGGTGAGGCAATCTTTCCCCCATCATCCAGCCCACATTGCCCTAGGGCTTTACACGTGGTCTTCATGAGACAATAGTCAGAGTCACTTTACTCTGCTTCTCGGGAGAACGTGGTCTTCCGCACGTCTCCCTCTCTCTCTCCCATTTCCTGTGTCTATTCAGCACGTCTCTCCCCCTCTTGGGTCAGTTGACCCCCCCCCCTTGACTAGGGCTCTTGCGATTCTCACAAAGGAGGGGGCTGAGGTCATAACACTGTATATACAGCTTTGAGTTTCATCTCCTTACAGGCAGCCACAAAACAAAGGAACCCAATAAAACCCGTTAAAAAAGAAGATTGTCAAACACCCAATGTGCAGAAAAAACCCAACTCATGCAAACAATAAAAATAAATAAGTCACACTCAGAACTGAAATTCACGAACGTGAGTTCACAACCACAAAGTCAGTCCACGCTGCAGCCAGTCCAGGAGACTGTTAGTTGCAGGCTACAGCCTCAGTTAACACAGAGATGAGTAAACCTTACAAGCAGTGAGACGAACACTGGCCCGTCAGACTCTTTCACCTCTGACACCCTGAGGTTTTCAATCTGGCCTTTGCTTATATTGGCCAAGCTGCAGGTCATTCCTCGCTTTCAGACCTGGGCCCTGCCTCTTTGATACGCTCTCATGCCCGGGCTCTCAATTCGGCTCGTATTCGACCTATTCAATCTGGCCCAGCATTTAAACTGGTCAAACATTGGTTTGACCATATGGATAATTTTTTTTAACCATGATCTTCAGAGGTTCATATGGATGGCACTCTCCATCATAAATCTTCTGCTCACAGATCTGCAGACTGTAAATTTAAGGTATTGCTTCAAAGTCTGTCAAGTGGGAGGTAATATGATTGATTGTCATCTGAAAGAGTCATGGATATTCATGGATCTGCCCAGATTCACTCACTCAAGTATTCTTCTGCAGGAAAAGAATAAATGCTTCATATTGCCAGCTGAAACAGTTGGGAATTATCTACTTGGATATTCTTGGCATTACCTACCGTCCGTACTTTTACAGAAAATAAACTTTCCCTGTTACCACATCCACATCCTTCGCACAAACAGAAGACGTAGCCAGGACATTAGATTCTTTCATCTACACCTGCCTCCTGTTCTTTCTCAGATTCAGATTCAGATGAATTTATTGTCGTGTTCACCAGGGTGCAATGAGATTCCTTGCTCATGTGAAACAAGATATGCATGGTGATAATAAATACAACAATAACTACAGGGCTGAGTACAAAATAGCAGAATGGTGCCAAGATGGTAAGAGCAGATCTGGAGTAAGCACAAAAAGAAATGCTAAAGTAGACAGTAATGAAATATTTGAGAAATAATATATATTAATGAACAGTGGATTCCTGTTAATTGGGCCTTTGGTTAATTGGGCAGCTGCTTATTTGGAACAACTCAAAGAAAAGAAAATGATCGGCAAAGTGACTGGGATTCCCTTTGTTTATTTGGGACACTATGCTGCTTAATTGGGGCAGGAGGCTGTTGCCAAACAGTTTATAACTAGCATCAGACTTGTGAGGCTGTTAGACACCACACCATGCTTAGAGTGGACAGTTTTCAGATAAAATCAGTTGAAGTACTTGTGCTTAAAAAGCAGTGATTTTTGTCACTGGCAATTGGCGAGAAATAAGCAGTAAGACAGTTCAGAACCATGTTGCTGTCTGTGGTTTTGAGCATTCAGAACTGGCTGGGAGTGAAAATGAAACAATTTTACTACTTTAACAAGTTAGGGACTATGAAGAATTTGAAAGTATCAACAATCATCTTGAATGTTGCAATGAAAATGAAGATTTGGAGGCTACAATTGTCAATGGCAATGTACGATGACAGTCCATTATCTACACTACATTCTTGCACTGATTTTGTTCATTTACAGTCAATCAGAAGTATGTGCCACTGGATTAATTCCTCCATCAAAAACTATTATGAACTAAGACACAGTTTTATAGTAGTGTAGAAATATTGATAGTGTTCTAATTTGTTCTTTATTTCATTTAAATATGTAATTTGTTACTCGGTTAAATGATAGTTTGTCTTTTTGTATCTCTTTAGCTGTTTCCATGAAACTTCGGCTATTTGGGGCAGCCGCATAATTGGGCCAAAATGTACAGATTCTGTTGTGTTCCGATACACCAGAATCCACTATATATATTATCTGAGAACATGGCAGCACCACTGGGAAGAGGATGTGAAAAAGGTGATTGATTCAGAAGTTGACAGCAGGGCAGAAGAAGCTCCTTTCAGTCTGCTCCTCTAGGTTTTCAAGCACCTGTATCTTCTCCCAGAAGGTAGAAAAGGGAATGGCCAGGGTGGCAGACATCCTTGATGATACTATTAGTCTTCCTGAAGTAAAGGACTGAATGGATCCATGCCTTTGCATTCATGGACATGATTGTTCTTGCACATACATACACTATTTAGATGGTCTTTCCTCTGTTACTCTTTAATTTTGAGATTATCCAAAAATTTTGCATATTTTCTTTCATATTTGCTCATTTTGAACTCTCAATACATGTAAAAGACCCAACTCCTGGTGTTCTTGAAAACCCAAATGAGTCTGCATACATTAAATTCTTTGCAATTTAATCTGTTTTCTGGATAAGAAATTCAACACAAGTTTCCAATCCAGTAACATAAACATAAACTTCAGCACAACATCTATGAGATGTTTTGGCTGGTGAAGATTTCTCTTAGATCACACACAACACATTTTTGAGTGAAATTCTTCACTGCTGCTTTCATGTCTGGCCAGAGCAGTGATTGGCAAGCTCTCTTGAAATGGCCGTTCCTCAAGATTGGCACATCTCTTCTTTAAGCACAACCAACTCTGCTTTGATTTCTTTCTTTGTTTCAGTTTTTTTTCTACTTTCACCTTCCATTTTCTTAGCAGTTCCATGGTAATGTGGTTGTACATTGTTATTGCTGGTTTTGTCTCTTCAAGCAAACGTCTTTGAAAACCCTTGCAAACTTCTTTGGAATGGTATTATATTTTGCATTATTGTCTATTTGGGATTGTCCCTTCCAAGGTAACAATGATCTGTACTGCTTATTTGGTCTCCTCTACTCTGTTCATCTGTCTCACTGTCTGCTGTTCATTGTCACTAATTTAATCTCCTGACCATCTTCTCCACGTCTCACGAGGTCTGTAGTCTATATACAGTTTGCAGCATTGTGAACTGGCATTGTCTCTGATGCACCATCAATAACTCTCAGAGACGTGAGTCGAGATAGGCTTTTATTAGCTGGAAGAAAACACCGTCAGCAGCGTCTGCAGCAAGAGACCACTGCACAACATCCTGGAGACTGAGGGAGGAGCAGTGCCTCCAATCGCCTTTATACAGGGGTCTGTGGGAGGAGCCACAGGAGCAGTCAGCAGGGGGTCTGTGGGAGGAGTCAGCAGGGGTCTGTGGGAGGAGCCACAGGAGCAGTCAGCAGGGGGTCTGTGGGAGGAGCCACAGGAGCAGTCAGCGGGGGGGGGGGGTGTGTCCAGACAGGTATATGTAGTTCACCACATTCACCCCCCCTTTGTTTGAAAAGAGAGTCCCCATGGGGCGAAGTTTCTTACAAGTATATTTACAGGTTAAGTCTATCAGGTGGTCGAATCTGTCACTGCGATCTATGTAGCACCGGCAGTGATTGCACAGGTGCCGGTGCTGATTGCACCGGAGATGGTGGTTGTGCTGGTTCCGGCCTAACATGAGGTGTCAGCCCATTAGGCGTCAGTGATCTCTCATGTGTGCGCGAGGCGCCGGGTATATGCGTGTGCGAGGCGCCCAGTATGGGAGTGTCGTGAGGAGTCTGTGTAGGGCTTGGTGTGCGCAGTGTCAGGTGGGTATACACCTCGGTGAGTACAGGGTTCATAGTTACCGTGGAGTGTTCAGGGTAGTGGTCTGAATGTGGTGAACTACAGTCTCCTCACTAGTTTCCTCCTTCTTGTGACTTGTCTTCATCCCTCTGCTCTAAGATGAAAATTGAATCTTCTTTTTGTCATTTGTGATTATAGGGTGGCACAATAGCATAGTGGTTAGCACAATGCTTTACAGTACCAGCGACCTGGGTTCAATTCCCGTCGCTCCCTGTAAGAGGTTTGTATGTTTTCCCAGTGACTGCTTTGGTTTCCTCCTACAGTCCGGTTGGCGGGCTAATTGGTCATTGTAAATTGTCCTGTGATTAGGCTGGCGTTAAATCAGGGGGTAGTTGGGCGTTGCAGCTCACAGGGCTGGAAGGGCCTACTCTGTACTGTATTTCAATAAATAAAGTATTCCTTTCTTTAAGCTGAGCATTTCTGCCTTACTTATTCACAATGTTATAATATTTACACTCTTCCAACAGTCGCTATGCTTTCCTTCTCTGCTTTTCTGTGACTGCATGACTTGTCCACTTTCGAGCAGAAAGACAGTCTGGTATTCCACAGAATGTGACACACTTTGCTTTGGCCTAGGCCTGTTTCCCCCAGCGGACATTTAGCATTTCAAATTCTGCATTCAATTGTGTCCTAGTCCCTGAAGGTGCAATTTGGAACGAGCAGCTTCAGTTCAGTGAAGTATGAATTGAGTGTCTCCCTAGTCACCTGACATCCCTCGTCCATTGTCTTATTGCATGGAAAGATGTAACAGTTGTAGCAAGAGTTACTAGTTTGTAATCAATCCCTCACACAATACCTGATATTCTGCTTGCCCTCTTAATACTTACTGCATTTTATATGTGAAGACATCCCTCTGAAGAGATTGCCCTTTCACAGCATTCTGCAAATTTGCTACATTAAAACAATATTTTTTTTCTTTGTACTAAATTTGATGCCTTATATTTTAACCTAACTTCTAGATGATACCTCTCTGTAATATTTTGCAGTCTATGCACGCTTAACATCTTGCTTTCCTACCTTTCTTTGCACTTCCAGCACATTTGGCTACAGTGCACCTAATCCTTCATTAAAATCATTAATATAGATCATATCCCTTTCACAGTCAATAAATCCTCTCTGAGATATGGTATCTGAAACCAAAAGTATACCCCAGATAGAATCCATCCAAAGCTGTATATAACTCTGACATAACTTCCTGTCCTTTATTGACCAGTGACCATCGACACAAAATACTACATTCCATTTGCCTATTTGATAACTTTCTATCAGTCTGCACAGACTCCAGTGACTTTGCCAGACTGACTTTCTTCAATGTACTGGCTTTAAAAAGGTATTCCAATTCATCATAGTTCCAGACTAGATGATCTCATCCTTCCAAATGTTAGCATCCATCTGCAATAGTTTTACCCACTTAGTCTGAATATATCACTTTGACATTCCTGCTCCCATCCACACAAATTGTACTCCCTCATAATTCACGTCACCTGCAAACTTGGATGGACAGCTCTTTACTTTTGAAACAAATTATTAATATATCACAATATAACACCAGACGTGATGCTCTAAGATTAGCTGTTCACCCGTACAGATTTTAAAATGAGACGTTGTTACATGGTATGACTATACAATAGTAAAAGGCTTCAACTCTTTATGTTCTGTTGCAACCTGACAAGGCCAATCAGGGAATTTGGCAATTACAGCCTGGAGTTTCATCTTTTAAATTTCTTCCAGAGGCAGGACAGCATTTTTGGTTTTCTGATTTTTTTTTGCCAGCCGATTGTTGGAATGTAGTATCACAGTAGACATTTCTTTGATGTGCAAACTTGAAGCTGATGACTACTAATTAAAACAGAGGTATATGGACTGGGTCTAGCGTTGTAAAAGCACTTTCATCTGGGATTAATCTAAGTGATTTATTCTGAAGCAAGTCGGTTGTCCTCACAATGTGAAGTGCTTTAATTTGTGCCAAAAGAAAGACCTCACCCTTTTCTATTTATCTAAACTAGCCTTTGGTTTAAAAGAAATTAAGTTCTCACATGAGTTTCCGCTAACATAGTTGATTTAACAACAAGGAGACACAAACAGGAGCGGACCTTTAAAGACCTGCTCTACCGTTCATTCTGTGTCTCAGTTCCACGTTCCCGTACGAATTCTGATCAGGGTTTATCTTTTATATCTGGTGATCTATTAATTTCAGATTTGAACATGCTGTCTGGCTAAGCATCTCCAGTTCTCTGAAATAGAAAACTCTGAAGCTTTGTAGCCCTCTATGCCAAGAAATTTCTTCTTCTCTCAACTCTGCTTTTGACCGTACACTTGGTCTCAATTTAAACAGATCAGACTCCTATGCCATCGTCATCCTTCTTTCAAAGTTGTTATAATGATTCCTCAAAGATCCATTATGATCCGTTTTCCTCTCCAAAACACTAGTGTGAAGGACCAGGGTAAGCATAAAACTGGGAGAGCAGGTAAAGGTGGAAAAAATAGGGGTTTTATTACCCAAAACGTTTACAAACTCAACAGAACTGTTCTAGAGTCCAAACTTGATTCAGCTAAACAGAACAGAACTTGGTTACAACAGTATAATAAATACTCCTCAAACCTAGTGACACCACTCTTCTTCTTCTTCTTCCTCCTTGAGTTTTTACAGCAGTTGGCATCCACACTGTTGCATTACTGCCATCTTCAGGATTTACTGTCCCTCATTGTCCATTCACTTGACTGCCTGAAGTCGTCTTTCCAGTCCCGTCGCCCTTAAAAAACTAAACAACCATTTCCTCCCCTGATCACTCTCCCCACATTCCAATAAACCTTTAACACTGTTCTCTACCAGTCCTATTTTGCATAATTGTTGTAGCATTTGTTGTCTTTCCTGTGCAAATTTGTGACACCACTCATCTCCTGACTGTGGGTTTATATTCAATGCTGGCCAGTCCATAGTAAATAGCAGGGGAGAGAAAACATTCCTCTCCTTAAAAAAGATAACAGCATAAATGAAGCAGCTCCAGAGAACACCCCTCTGGCTGTAGCAGAATGGCACAATTCAATTATCCAGCTCCATCTACTGAGGCTGGTGTAATGCAACAGCTCAGTTGTTTGCCAGATTATCAGGAGGATGGTCAGCTACCGGACACTTTAATATGCCCGGTTGATGGTGCAGCTGGTAATTGCAGCCGCCACAACTAGAAATCATCCAGAATCTTGCTTCCTGTATCCAATTTCCCACAAAATTTCACTTATCCATCATGATTGTGATGACTGCTAACACTACCATCCTCATCTTTATATTCAAACCCCTTCCTACCTGCTTGTTTCCTAAAACCCTGGTCATCCTTTCATAGAAGCAACTGAAACCTCTCTAATTGCTTTTCTTTCCCCTTCATTCACTCCCCTACCATTCTCACAGTCAGAACTACAGGCTTTGCAGTCTTAGCATCCCATCTGATCCTCAGCAGACTTCCCAGCCACACATTCCTCTCATCAGTACTCTAACCTGTTACACATCTCTGCACCAACCCTTCCATTGTAGAAATATTCACTTCTGTCCTTGTCATTTCCAGAAAACCATTTCATTGTTCACTTGCATATCCTCAAATCCTCCACCTTCTGACTGCTAATCCAGAATCCTGCTTTCTATAACCCACTCTCCCAGCAACTCCCACTCATCCAACACCTATGCGACCATTGACCACACCTCTATCCTCACCTTTACCTTTCTAACTATATGTGTCTCCACCCCTATAATCGTCCAGGAACCCTATAACGATTTAATTGAGATTTCTTATGGATTTCTGCCTCCCTGTGGCCCAGTGTTGCTAGTCATTCCTTCAGTTGTCTTTATTTCAAACATTTGGAATACTTTAGATTTAAAATCATTGTTGAAATCTATTTTTTGACTAAGCTTTTCAATACAATTCAATTCAAATTTAATTGGCATTTAACCAATATGCATGAATAGAGCCAAATGAGACAGTGTTACCAAGGGGCCAAGGTGCAAAGACATACTGCTGACAGTCACACACAAAATCACAATTACATAATAAGAGTCGCGAGGGGCCCCCCCACCGCGATGCCGCAGGTTGGTGCTCAGTCCCCACATTTACAAGTCAACAAGCCCATCTAGAATATCAATAAGAATACAACAACACAGAATATGCATGTCTATAGTTCAGAACCCCCAGTCCACTGATATCATCTGTCCACTGGCCCCTAACACCTGCTAGACGACACCGTGGCTTTGAGGACCAGTCCTCGCCCCGATGTCTGACTCACGCTAGGCAAATCAGCACTTTGAAGAGCAGTCCTCACATATGCAAGCACAGATAAAATATTAATAAAAACACAACTTCGCAGCTATATATATATATAGTCAAGACCACTCGGTCCAGTTGAAATCTTCAGTCACCACAACTGCACCACCCCCCCAGGCGGAGCGTGCTGGCTCAAGTGCCTCTTCACTGTCATCTTCATGGAGGGTCTTCCTTTGAATTAGCATATTGTCATTTGTGTGACCATGAAGTCCATTAAGACATTTCTTGAGTTGCAGTAGGAACTGCTGTTAATGCTGGTCTCCAAAGTTGTCTTCATGAGTCAGTGAAAACCCACACTCACTTACCTTTTTTTTTCCCATGGGATCTCTACAGTTCTGGCCAATTTAAGAAATATTGTCCATTCGTATCTGATCCTGAAAGGAGGAGGTACAAAAAATCAACTATGTCGGTTTGGAACCACATAAAGGTCAAAACTCTTCCAAGAGGACCACAAACATGTCGTTGGGTTTGGAGGCTTGTGTCCCTCAATGACCTGGAGAGCTATGTTGGCTGGAGTCAGGGCTTTATTTGTTGGCTCTTGGTAGGGCCACCCATGCCAAACAGGTCGAAGAGTGGGCCACCGGTCTTCCAGATTTGGGGGTTGCTCGGGGCTAACGACCCTAACTGGTAAAACAAAACTCTTATGGAACCAGCAATGAAAAATCCTTCTACATCTAGTGGCTGAGAGGACAGATGTGGTGGGGGGAGGGAGGCCTTCATTGCTGCCCTAAGAACCAGTGGTGTAACAGGCAATAAGTAAGAAAGTAAAGCAAGACTACACACTTCCTCTCCCAAAGGGTAACTGTGAACCACTTAGATTGGTACAACAGTTCAATAAGTCAACATTGCTGAGAATAGCTAGTTTATTCCAGAATTTACTGAATAGTCCAGTAATTTAACCATGTGCTAATGTACACTAAAGTGACTTGTCTTTAATCTGGAGCAGTTAACAACCTGCTGGAGGGACTCCAGACTCCAGCAACTGTACCCTCTCGTATCTTCTCTTTAACTTGCCATTCTTTCATTGCCAGTCCATCAACATGAAAGCAGAAACAAACCAATCTATTAGGTCTGTTGCTAGGTCCGGATGTTTTCAATGCTGGGATAAATCTATTGCAAATTTATTTGATCTCTGATATTATTTGCTGGAACTGCCCATCAATTGAAATGTCAACATTTAAAAAAAGAGTTTTGAGCACACGGTTGCTGCTATCCTAGCGTACAAATTTCAACAAGTTTAAAAGGCAAAAGTTGCCAGTCACACTTGCTAAAACATGTACGTCAATAATCAGATGAGGTAAACTTTAGAACACCTGTTGTTTTATGAGATGAAAGGATCGTGTAATAATCCTTTCCTTTTGTCAACTAACATTACTCAGTATGTTACAGAAGTACTTGAAGCGATCATCTCCCTTTATCTTGAATTTGTCATTTTGGTGATAGGTCTTAAATGGAGTGTGCCACATTTTCTATTTTCAGCAGATGAAGTCATAACAGAGAAAATGAACTTTAAAATCAGTACTTTGTGTTTAACTGAGTGCAGACACGGCAGGATTGTATCACCTCTGGACCTTGGGTATGTTCTCTTCACATCAGAGGAAGTGAGAAAGAAGTGTCCACCATTTTGATGTCCCTCTTTATAACAATATATGAAATAAAATTTTAAAACTGATTGAAGGAAATAGCTGGGGAAAATTTTGGTTCAGTTACTTAATAATTGGCAAGAAATGTTTTTTAAATCAATTTGTTTTTTTAAAGTGATTCCTTGACTATATTATTATGAAACATCGAGGTTATTTATGATTAATTTAAGGTAGATCATTGTGTCCGCTCTTTGTGTCAACATTTGGTACTCATATATATAACAAAAATTATAGAGTTTAACTTCAGCTCAAGTACCCTGTCTGACATCTTAGGCTAGAAGGTTGATTAGCATGGAATTATAAAATTCTCCTCCATTAGCAAAATATGCAAATCTGGTAAAAGATCATTGACTGGAAACCTTGACCCTGTTCCTCTCATCAAAGATGCCGAATGACCTGCTAAGTATTTCCAAATTCTATCTGTTTTTAATTTGTGTTGGAAAATCATACTTCCCATTTGAAAATTAAAGCAAGCTGATAATTGTGAATAATTGCCATCAAAGAAAGAAATGGAAATTTGAAGAAATTTTACAACATGTGTGAAGTGGAATTGAATGATTTTGGCTCATGCTGTTACACTCTTAGTCCTGAGATGTGACGATAATGCGAGCTAGAGAGTTGGAACATTTAGTCAAGAGGAAGAAGGGAGCATACAGTACTTAAGTTTCAGAAATTTTCAGGGAGAATTTTTGATGTAAGCAGGACAGAGCTGAAGAAGGGGCTTAGGTGAGCTAAAAGGCTCATGGTGCCCATTACAGAGACTTTTATTGCTCAGGGGCAGGAGTGGTTACTTCGAGTGCCAGGCTTTAGATGTTTCAGAAAGGGCAGGGAGGGAGGCAAAAGAGGTGGGGCATGCCACTGTTGATCAACGGCTGCAGAAAAGGGGGAAGTCATGGAGTGATTGTCTATGGAGTCTCTGTGGGTGGAAGTTAGGAACAGGAAGGGGTCAATAACTTTACTGGGTGTTTTTATAGACCTCCCAATAGTAACAGGGATATCAAGGTGTAAATAGGGAGGCAGATTCTGGAAAGGTGTAATAATAATGGGGTAGTTGTGGTGAGAGATTTTAATTTCCCAAATACTGATTGGCATCTCCCTAGAGCAAGGGGTTTAGATGGGGTAGAGTTTGTTACGTGTGTTCAGGAAGGTTTCTTGTCACAATATGTACATAAGCCTGCAAGAGGAGAGGCTGTACTTGATCTGGTACAGTATTTGGAAATGAACCTGGTCAGGTGTCAGGTCTCTCAGTGGGAGAGCATTTTGGAGATAATGATCACAATTCTATCTCCTTTACCAAAGCATTGGAGAGGGATAGGAACAGACAAGTTAGGAAAGCATTTAATTGGAGTAAGGGGAAATATGAGGCTCTCAGGCAGGAACTTGGAAGCATAAATTGGGAACAAATGTTCTCAGGGAAATGTATGGAAGAAATGTGGCAAATGTTCAGGGGATATTTGCATGGAATTCTGCATAGGTACATTCCAATGAGTCAGGGAAGGGATGGTAGGGTATAGGAACTGTGATGTACAAAGGCTGTTGAAAATCTAGTCAGGAAGAAAAGAAAAGCTTATGAAAGGTTCAAAAAACTAGGTAATGATAGAGATCTAGAAGATTATAAGACTGGCAGCAAGGAGCTTAAGAATGAAATTAGGAGAGCCAGAAGGAGCCATGAGAAGGCCTTGGTGGACAGGATTAAGGAAAACCCCAAGACATTCTACAAGTATGTGAAGAGCAAGAGGCTAAGATGTGAAAGAATAGGACCAATCATGTATGACAGTGGAAAAGTGTGTTTGGAACCAGAGGAGACAGCAGAGGTACTTAATGATAACTTTGCTTCAGTATTCACTACAGAAAAGGATGTTGGCGATTGTAGGGATGACTTACAGCGGACTGAAAAGCTTGAGCATATAGATATTAAGAAAGAGGATGTGCTGGAGCTTTTGGAAAGCACCAAGTTGGATAAGTCACATGGTCCAGACGAGATGTACCCTAGACTACAGTGGGAGGCAAGGGAGGAAATTGCTGAGCCACTGGCGATGATCTTTGCATCATCAATGGGGACGGGAGAGGTTCCAGAGGACTGGAGGGTTGTGGATGTTGTTCCCTTCCATTGAGTCTTACTTCAGTGGTTGGTAAGCTGATGGAAAAGATCCCGAGAGGCAGGATTTATGAACATGTGATTAAGAATAGTCAGCATGGCTTTGCCAAAGGCAGATTGTGCCTTACAAGCCTGACTGAATTTTCTGAGGATGTGACTAAACAAATCGATGGAGGTAGAACAGTAGATGTAGTGCGTATGGATTTCAACAAGGCATTTGATAAGGTACCCCATGTAAGGCTTTTTGAGAAAGTAAGGAGGCATGAGGTCCAAGGAGACATTGCTTTGTGGATCCAAAATTGGCTTGCTCACAGAAGGCAAAGTATGGTTGTAGATGGGTCATATTCTGCATGGAGGTTGGTGACCAGTGGTGTGCCTCAGGGATCTGTTCTGGGACCCCTACTCTTCATGATTTTTAGAAATGACCTGGATGAGGAAGTGGAGTGATGGGTTAGTAAGTCTGCTGATGACACAAAGGTTGGGGGTGTTGTGAATAGTGTGGAGAGCTGTCAGAGGTTACAGTGGGACATTGATAGGAAGCAAAACTGGGCTGAGAAGTGGCAGATGGAGTTCAACCCAGATAAGTGTGAGGTGGTTCATTTTAGTAGGTCAAATATGATGGCAGAATATAGTATTAATGGTAAGACTCTTGGCAGTGTGGAGGATCAGAGGGATCTTGGGGTCCGAGTCCATAGGACACTCAAAGCTGCTGCGCAGGTTGACTCTGTGGTTAAGAAAGCATATGGTGCATTGGGCTTCATCAATTGTGGGATTGAGTTTAGGAGCCGAGAGGTAATGTTGCAGCTATATAGGACCCTGTTCAGACCCCACTTGGAGTACTGTGCTCAGTTCTGGTCGCCTCACTACAGGAAGGATGTGGAAGCCATAGAAAGGGTGCAGAGGAGATTTACAAGGATGTTGCCTGGATTGGGGTACATGCCTTATGAGAATAGGTTGAGTGAACTCGGCCTTTTCTCCTTGGAGTGACAAAGGATGAGAGGTGACCTGATAGAGGTGTATAAGATGATGAGAGGCATTGATTGCATGGATAGTCAGAGGCTTTTTCCCAGGGCTGAAATGGCTAGCACGAGAAGGCACAGTTTTAAGATGCTTGGAAGTAGGTACAGAGGAAATGTCAGGGGTAAGTTTGTTATGCAGATAATGGTGAGTGCATGCAATGGCGACTGTGGTGGAGTAGATACAATAGGATCTTTTAAGGGACTCCTGGATAGGTACATGGAGCTTAGAAAAATAGAGGGCAATGGACAACCTAAGTAATTTCTAAGGTAGGGACATGTTCGGCACAGCTTTGTGGGCTGAAGGGCCTGTATTGTGTTGGAGGTTTTCTATGTTTCTATGTTTCTAAGGGGACACAAGAAGGCCTTGGTGAGTAGGATTAAGGAAAACTCTAAGGCACTCCACTTGTATGTGAAGAATAGGAGGATAAATAGAGTGAGGGTAGGACTGCTCAGGGATAAGGGGGAAACAAGTGCTTGGAGGTCGAGGAGGTAGGGCAGGACCTTAATGAACACTTTTTTTTAATGTTCCCTAGTGAGGGAGACTTTGACAAATGTGAGGTCAGTATATAACAGGTTAGTGTGCTAGAGCATATCAAAGTTGAGAAAGAGGCTTTGTTGAACCTTCTGAAAAACATTAGGGTAAGTAGGTCCTGGGGATCAGATGGAATATACCCTAGGTTACTACAGGAAGCCAAGGGAGAGATTGCTGGGATGTGTATCATCTCTGTGTCCTACTTGGCCAGGAGTAGTACCAGAGGATTAGAGGATGGCAAATGTTCTTTCATTGTTCAAGAAAGGAAATAGGGATAATCTTGGGAATTATAGATCTGTGAGTCTTACGTCAAAGATAGGCAAACCACTGGACAGGAGTTATGGGTTTTTAGAGAAGCGTAGTCTTATTACAAATAGTCATCATGGCTTTGTGAGAAGCAGGTCGTGCCTCACAAGTCTGATTGATCTTTTTCAGTGAGGTGTCAAAATATTGATGAAGGTAGAGTGGTGGATGTGGTGTATGTATTTTAATAAGGTGTTTGAATTGGATTCAGAACTGGCCTGCCCACAGAAGGCAGAAGATAATGACTTTATTTTGCCTGGAGTCTGATGACTAATGGTGTTCCACAGGAATCTGCTCTGGGACGCACTGCCCATTTTTGTGATTGTATTTAAATGACTTGGATGAGGAAGTGAAAGGGTGGGTTAGAAAATTAGCAGATGACAAGAAGGTTGGTGGGGTTGTGGATGGTATGCAAGATTGTTGTAGGTTACAAGATGATATAGACAGGATGCAGAGCTGGCCATAACCGAGGCAGGTGGAGTTCCATCAGGAATATGGGAAGTGATTCACTTTGGAAGACTGAACTTGAAGGCAGTGTATAAGGTTAATGGTCGTATTCTGAACAATGTGGAAGAACAAAATGATCTTGGAGTCCCAGTCCATAAATGCCTCAAAGTTGCTGTGCAAGTTGGTAGGGTAGGTTGCTTCCTTAAATTTTTTTAGTCAGGGGAGATAGTGGGAATAAGCTCTCTCTACCTATTAAATGCTCCCAATGGTGTTCGTCACAAATAGCCCCTGACAACCAAGTCCAGCTCCTTGCCTTCATGTGTGGCTTAGCTTCTAAGCCCGGTGGATCTGTTTCTACTGACAGGAGAAGGGGCAAGGGCAGGTTACTGGCACCTTAAAACTAGTCACCTCGGGTAGATGGAGCTCGTCAGCCATGGTTGGCAGCTCACCCTGGTGAAGAAAAACTCTGATTTCAAAGCCTCCACTGCTCTGCGACTATACCCATTCATGGGGAAGACTTCGGGAGTAAACCCCCGCGGGAAAAATCCGGAGCTGGAGTCCTACATTGAGTTCAACGCTGACTGGCACCTCCTGAGACATCACTGATGCCAAACTGTATCGGTCTCTCCTTTCCTTTGGATTCATCAGCTGTGTGGAGAGGGGGAGGTTGCTTCATGAGCAAAATCTTGCTCTCCATATCAGACTGCCCTGGCTTGCGTATCACGTAGACAGCTGGAATGCAGCATCTGTGGTTGACCCCGACCAGTGAGGCCTCCAAGTAAGGAGGCGTAAGATGCATTGGCTTTCATTGGCCGGGGAATAGAAATCAGGAGCCACAAGGTAATGTTGCAGCTCTGTAACAGTAGACTACACTTGGAATATTGTTTTCAGTTTCTGTCCTTCTCTTTATAAGAATGTTGTGGAAGCTTTAGAGAGGGTGCAGCGGACATTTACCAGGATGTTGCTTGGATTAGAGAACATGTCTTCTGAGGAAAATTTGAGTCAGCTAGGGCATTTCACTTCAGGTGATGGAGGATGAGAGGGCAACTCGATAGCAACGTATAAGATTATGAGAGGAATTGAGGGTGTGGACAGCCAGCCGGTAGACAGAATCTAATACAAGAGAGCATCCATTGAAGGTGATTGGAGGAAAATTTAGTGGAGATGTCAAAGGTAGTTTTTTTTTTAAACAGAGTTGTGGGCGCTGGAATGCACTGCCGGGTGGTGGTAAAGGCTAATACAATAGGGACACTTAAGAGACTCCTAGATATAGATGTAAGGGAAATGGAGGATTATAAACTGCGTTGGAGGGCTGGGTTAGATTGATTGTGGAGTGTGCTTACAGTATATAAATTGGCAGAACACCCTGACTGAAGGGTCTGTACTAACAACTTGTGTTTTAACATGGGCTTTAATTCTGTAGATATCACTGTAGAACTAAAGATGACAATGTTAGTTAAATCCTTCAGCAATATTTATTTCTTGTTGTACTGCATTATGTGTTTGCTCAGGTGGTGAGATTACATTAGCATTATGAATCTTAAGTGTGAAGTGTAGACATGTTGATCCCGCACTAATCCGAGAAATCACTTGAGCATAAGAAATAGGTGGAGGAGCAGATCGCCTTAAAGTGACAGCCGCCTGGCAAGTGAACAATCAGGTTGTTCAATGCTGAAAATGGGCAGAAATGGGATTAAATTACTTCCCTATTGATGCTAATAATATCATCACAAAAGATGAGGAAAGTTAATCCTCAGACACATGGTTATACTGCACGGCCTCTATGGTGGCTCCGGAAGGAAGGTAAGTTCTTGCATAAACAAGATCATCAAGGTCGAACTAAGCTGCAGAAACTTGTAACCTCAGTCAGCTCCATCATGGGCAATAGCCTCCTCAGCATCCAGGACATCTTGAAGGAACAATGTCTCGAAAAGCTGGCATCAGTATTAAGAACCCCCATCACCCAGGACATAGTTTCTTCCCATTGCTGCCATCAAGTTGGAGGTACAGAAGCCTGAAGGCACACACTGAACGATTCAGCAACAGCTTCTTCCCCTCTCCCATCAGATTTCTGAATAGATATTGAGCCCATGAACACTACCTCAGTACTATTCTAGTCCTGTTTATTTTATATATCTGTATGTATGTATATACATCTACTACCGCTGCATAACAACGCATTTTATGCCATTTGCCGATGATATTAAACGTGATTCTGATCATTCACCAGCCTTGTGTTCAGATGGCAACTGTATTAATAATGTTTCATGAAGCTGTTGTCTCAAAGCAGGAAGCTATTTGAACACAATTCCTGGATTGGAATATATGACTACTTGACTGAGAAAGGCTCATTTGGTACATATAATATGGATTTTAAAGCTGACATTTAATCTGTGAAAACTTAGCAGGATGAAGGGGGAGAGGAACTTTCTTTTTACTTAGTCTCCCTTTTTCTCCCAGGCCTCCGTGACGGCGTGCCCTTCTCTGGACATCCCAGTTATGAATGATCTTGCAAGTCCTTTTTGTTCCAACATTTCCTTTTACAAAATGTAACTGTTTCATAAACCACTGAACCTCCTAAGGCTTTTTACTTCCATCATTAAATCAGCAAAAAGATACAGGGATCCTAATTCATGGCCTATGCAGTAAGTGAGCGTTTTCATGTCACATTTGACTTATGTCAGTATGTTCCATAGTAATTCTATAACATTCCTGTTCTCCTGGCCATTCCTCAAGACTGGAGAAGTCAGATTTCACAGGAAAAACTTTGGCAGTACCAGCCTCAGTCATATTTCTCTTTGCGTGATGCTTAACTCACATTTCGGATTACCCCGACAGTTTTCTGGCAGCCGCTGTAGTTTTAACGTTCCTCCTTGACATTCACCCCAATTATTTAATGATTTCATTCAGAACAGTTTATGCAGCTTCCAGCCACTTACAGCAGATACGATTCCATGTCTGAATGTCTGGCAAAATGGCAAGGAACAGAAGGCATGCTAGTTTTAATCAGTAGGTCTGAATTCTTTTTGAGAATGACATGGCACCTTTGGAGTACACATGCATTTTCCAGAAACAGCACCATAATTTCTCTTCAGTGGATGAATGGCAGTGACTGTCTGATGTTAAGGAATGTTGTCAGAGTAGGTGTTCCACTTTTTAGCATGAAACATTTACGATTGGTGACGGATATTCAATTTATATAAATACTACATAATTATGGGCAAGACAACTCATTTTCTTCTGATTATCATTTCTGAACTGTTAATTGTCTCAATTAAATTTGAGCTACTGAAATGAACATCAGAAATATAAAGGAGAATTTATCCTTACATCCACTAAAAGCATGATAAAGTGACTGGTGTGTTGTGCATTTCTTCTGAAATTTGGTTTTATTAAAATCAACTTACTGCCATATACTTCCATGGTGGATCTTGGGCAAAGTCTTACAAATAAATGTTTCTCTATTCCAAACTTTAAAGTGCCCTTAACTAATTAAAATTATTAAAATAAACTTAATAGTTCACAAAAATATAATAACTAGATGCATGCAGTCTTTTTTTTTTCCCCAAGCAAAAAGGAATCAAAGACTAGATGGCACAGGAAATTTGTAACTTAGTGATAATACATTTCTGTGGTATACATATTACACTTGGGTCACAGGTTGAGTGAAGAAAGATTCTTCCCTTTTTATATGTTTTGGGTGGATAGATGTGCTTAAATTTGCTAAAAATGTTTTGCAGAATAAGGGTGCCACTGGAATAATGACTGAAGAGGAAAGAAGGCTGACTTTATTGTGGAATGCATAAAATCTGCAAGGAATAACATCGCTCAGGGTCTTGAACTATGTTTTTTTTGTGTGACTGCGTTTTTTTTGGCTTGTTATTTAGAATGTGCTGTGTACATTTTGCACCTTGGCCCCAGAGGATCACTGTTTCATTTGGCTATATTCATATATGATTGAATGATAATTAAACTTGAATTTTATTTGATTTGATTTGACCTATGTATTCTAGGGCTCTGGACTGAAGTTATTGACTGTAAATGCATGACCAGGTGATATTGTGATCCTCCTACTGAAGTGTCAGACCTGAAAGCTATACAGTCTTCCCCAAATTACAAACTCCTGACCTATGACTGTACATATGAATGAGCATCCGGGAGAGCCATACAGTGAATCTCCTGGCCACTATGGGGCTGCAGGCATCTTCTGCCACGTGGAAGCTCAATTTAGGACCGCATTCCCAACTTGCGAACAGATCGCAGGGACCTTGTTGATTATCAAGCTCCTGCAGCAAGTCCAACAAAATGTACCCAAATGGAGCCTTCTGAGGTTTGCATAGAAAAAGCAGTGCATTTCCTACATCACCATTTGCTCTGTTCCATGGAAGAATGTTACCTGCAGAGACTGCATTTTTTGCAATGAATGCAATGTGCGGTCAAAGAGGAAAAGTTGCGCGTCAGCTTCCAGCTGTCACTTGCAAGTTCTTTGCAGACACAAAAGTAATGGCCTAAATTTTTAGAGATGCATTCAGGATTCCTGCAGAAGTGAAAAATGACTGTGAACTGTGAATCAAAACATAAAAGGTAGCATGAAGCAGCCAATGGAAAGAAACATAGAAGAAAGAATTTCAGAGGAATTACTTGTGGGGAATGGGAGCTGGGGGTGATTCAGGATCTGTATTGCTAGATGCCAATGTTGTGGGGCAGGAGTCCTGGCGTTTACTTGAAGAGATGAGTGGATAGTCATGGCCAAGTTTCAGTAATTGCTCATTATTTACTTTGCAAAGCATGAATGTTTGTTGCTTTATTTAAGGCTTAGTACAACTTTTTAGGGCGGAGGTTCCAAACCTTTTTTTATGCCCTAGACCAGTGGTCCCCAACCTCCGGGCCGTGAAGCATGCAGGGGGTGCAGCGGTAGCCGGAACACACCCAGCACATCTTTAAGAGAAAAGCCGAAATAAACAAGCTAATTAATTAGGTGTCGCCTGGCACGTAAACATCGGCCCAGATCGGAGGCCAAGATTTATGGCTTTTTTCTTAAAGATGTGCTGGGTGTGCTCTGGCTACCGCTGCACCCCTGCAAGTTTTGCGTCCCGGAGGTTGGGGACCACTGTCCTAGACCAATACTGTTTAAGCAAAGGGTCCATGGACCCCAGGTTGGGAACCCCTGTGTGGATACGTGCTTAAATATTGCTTTAATGCTGAGGCACCAAATTTGGAACAACTGGTTAATATTTATTACAGTCATAGATCAATTGAAATCTTAATTCCAATGTAATGACATCTCTGGCTGTGACATTCAGATGCTTTTATAAAAACTATCAGCTTTCAAATTCTTTTCCCTGTTTTTGAATGCATAAGTGAGAAAGCAAGATATCTTGATTAGCTTGCAGGAATGTATTAGGTAGTGAAATAAAAAGCAGTGTAGCTGATGCAATTCCTGCTGATCATAAGGGATGCCTTCACTACATCTATGATGGTAGAGAAGGACTTGAAGCCAATAATCGGTGACAAAATGAACTGCTGCTTGAAAAAACAGGTTGATGAATGAGAACCATCATGGTTCATTAAAATAACTGAATAACTTAACTAATTTGTTTTATGAGATAACATAAGGATAACGGCAGCTGTGCTGTTGATGTGTGTATAGAATTTCAAGTATGTTAAATGAAATACTGCAAGTATCCTACAGTAAAGTGAAAGCACATGGACACTGGAGTATGGATGGAAAGTTGACTGAGGAAGAATGTGCAGAGCGATGGTGAAGAGTCTGTTACGAACAAGAGAAAATCTGCAGATGCTGGAAATCCAAGCAACACACACAAAATGCTGGAGGAACTCAGCAAGCCAGGCAGCATCCATGGAAAAGAGTATAGTCGACATTTTGGGTTGAGACCCTTCATCAGGACTGTTGAAGAGCCTCGGCCTGAAACGTTGACTGTTTTACTCCTTTCCATAGATGCTGCCTGGCCTGCTGAGTTCCTCCAGCATTTTGATTGTGGGACTGTTAGGAAGTATGCTGAGGTGACTCCTTTAGGTTAGTTTTTGGGCCAGTCTTGCACTAACGTATGCAAAGCATGTTTCCAAAGTTTGAAGATGACACTTTAAAAAATAGTAAACAATAAGGAAGAATAAAATTCACCAATTATATAGCAGTAAATAGCTGTAAAAAACTGAAGGTGTCAGCATGATTTGTGAAAAATACTGGAAACTACGATATAAAATCAGGAAAGAGGAAGATATCAAACTCTTACAAGAATGTAGAGAAAAACTACTTGTGCAGTGTCAGGAATGTAACAATATAAGTCTACAGTTATGAAGAAATGCTGCCAACCGTGTGGTTGTTATTATGAGGCTAAAAACATTAAAGAGAGTTTTTTATATGTGTTTTAAATCATGAAAGGTATTCAAGCAGCACGTAAGGGGATACCATGCCTGGTGATGAGTGTCAGAAACAAATATGAAGATTGCTAATAGATCAGCATGAGGTGAATTAGAGAATTAGTTATGGGGACAAAGAGTTGTTATATGGGATGAAGGGTGGAAGGAGCAGATTTACTAATAACTTTCAAAATGGAATTGGATAATTTGCAGAGCAATGTGCCAATATAGACACAGTGAGTCAAATAGCTTCCTTCAAGCTGTGTCCTTTGTTTTTCCAGGAATAGTTCTGTGGATAGTTTCTATGGCCAAGCCTCCTTGTTCTTCTAGACGAAAGATTACATTAAACAATGCAGAGGTGCATAAATAAAATCACAATGACTTATTTAAAACAGCAAGTATGCCTGTCTGACCAATTTCAGAAAGAATTGTTTATTGCTAACCATATGTATAAAGTATTTGGACTCCTAAACGTATTAAGCATACTTAAATCTGCTTGGAACTTGAAATACTTGAAAAGTAAACAAGGTGAGCTGAAAGATTTATTGCCGAAATCTGCAAGATTTTTTTTTTTTGGCCTAGTTTATTCTTTTAGTGGTTTTTTGGCCAGTCTTCCTGAGGATTAATATATGACCTATATAAACTAATTGTAAATTCTCTAGCTTCAGAATCAGAAACAGATTTAATATCACCGGCATATGTTGTGAAATTTGTTAACTTTACATCAGCAGTACAATGAAATACATGATAAATAAATAAATATAGAGAATAAAAGCTGAGTTACATTAAGTATATATAAGTCTATTGAATAGCTAAGTTAAAATAAGTAGTACAAAAAACAGAAATAAAAAGTAGTGAGGTAATGTTCAAGGGTTCAGTGTTCATTTAGAAATCGGATGGCAGAGGGAAAGAAGCTGTTCCTGAATTGCTGAGTGTGTGCCTTCAGGCTTCTGTACCTCCTTCCCCACAGTAACAATGAGAAGAGGGCATGTCCTGTGTTGAGGGGATCCTTAACGATGAATGCCACCTTCCTAAGGCACCACTCTTTGAAGATGTTTTGGATACTGCCCATGATGGAGCTGACTAACTTTACAAGTTTCTGCAACTTACTTCGAGCTTGTGCAGAAGCACCCCCCCCCCCCCCATACCGGACAGTGATGCAGCCGGTCAGAAGGCTCTCGATGGTACACTTGTAGGAGTTTTTGAGTGTTTTAGTTGACAAGCCAAATCTCCTCAAAATCCTAATGGAATATAGCCATCTTACCTTCTTTATAGCTGCATCAATATGCTACATGCAAAAAAACAAACATTTTATTTTCCTGATGTAATTGATATAACTTTTATGGCATATTTTATGTATAAACATGAATGCATTATGAATGTGTGTCATAATTGTGTAATCGTATATATGATATAAGCACATAAACTAGTTGCTGTAATTATGCAATAAACATATTAAAGTATTTTCTCCTGATCTCCATGGGTTATTTAGAGCATTTCTTATCGTGGCGTTCACGCCATCTCACCATTCATCATAACTAACAATGGAGATATTTCTAAGCAAAAATATAAAGCACAGTGGGAACTTGAGTTCTGAGCTTGCCAACAAGTAAAGCAGAAGTTCTAAGCTTGAGGGAACATGGTTAGTCGGTTCACCTGTTTTGCAGTCAGCAGTGCTCAGTTGTACTGCAGGAGAATTAGTAATGGTGCGGAGCGGTTTGCAGCATCACTGTTTATATGGGAAATGGGATGCCAAAGGTGATTCATATGTAAGCGGGATAAATAGGCATCCTTGGAGTGTGCAGTCACCGATCACATCGCGAGGAAAGGAAATCAATATTGTAGAAGATGAAACCCTTGCAGGAGATGCAGGAGTCTTGGGTCTCACACTACCAGGTTCAGGAACAGTTATCGCCCTATAGCCATTAGGCTCCTGGACTGGCATAGATGGTTTCACTTGTCTCAGCGCTGAACTGTAAAATGACTTTCAGTGACCGTGCCTTTGTTATGTGTAGCTTATCATGGATTCTATTGTATTTCTTTTATTTTCCTGTGGCTGCCTGCAAGAAAATTAATATTGAGGCTGTGCATGGTATACAAACTTTGATAATAAAGTTTGAACTTGGAGAAAATATTGCAACAAGAGAATGGAAGAAGGCTGTTTTACAAACAGAAATTGCCTCTGGACCCGACACATGCTTTCTCATTTTGTAGCTCACAAAGAGTCAAAGATCTTCCATGAACTGAGATAATTCAGAAGTTAGATATTTATTTCAACCCACAGCAATCCAAAAAAAGATAGCTACAATTTTCTCATTAGAAATCAAACAGATGATGGAACAGTCAGTGTCTAGGCATCAGCATTAAAGCACTTAGCATTATAACTTCAGTGAATTCTGAAATGGAATAACTATGGGTAGATTCCGATGGAGCCTGAGTGATGAACATATCTATTTAGTCCAAGTTGTTAAACATACAGAGCCTTACTTCTGAACCAGCTTGCAAAATTAGAAATTCAATGGAAATGGCATCAAAGATATCCAACACTAGGAATAAACTTGACTATAATTTATAGCCTACAACCATCAAAAGAAGCTTCATTCTCTCAGCAGGCTTTTCAATATGTGAGTGCAAGTGTCATGAATCTGTGGTTTTGGCACAATGGCAGCCATTCATCACAATCCTCTTCCTTTAAGGCAAACATAGGCTTTACATGTCAGAAGAAATGACATATAGCAATGGCCTTTAATGAGAGCAAAGAGACCGGTTCAGTCCTTCACAGTGAACTATTTCCCACCAAGGAAACACAGGAAGGGAATCTATATATGCCTCAAGGAGGAATAGACAAGTTAGAACTAGATATTGCAAGATTATGGCTCAAGTTCAAATGGCAGGAAGAAACATGGGCTTAACAGTACTATGTAAACCAATCAACAATCATAAGGAATATAGATTGAACACAGTTGTGAATTGTTCATAAGTAAGAACTTCTCTGGCAAAGGTGGGAGTTCTTCTCATCTGAAGAACATTAGGGAACATTAGGGATGTTTTTTTTAAACGACAATCTGTTAGTATTATTTCCATCATTACTAGGATTAGTTCCATTTTAAAAAATTATTACATTAAATATAAATTTATAAATATAAAATCAATTCGTAAATTAAATATAAATATATACATATAAATAAAAATATAAATTAAATATTATTATTTTTTAAAAATACATAAATTATGCCTTGACATTTGAATTGGAGAGCTTTGTATTTACGTCTCCGGATTATTAGTCTGTGGACTGGTAACTAAAGCCGAGTGATATATCAGAAGATAGCGGAGAAATGTGCGATGATGTATTTATTTCAGGGCGGATGCAGAACCACTCATTGAAGAGGAGACTTAAGTCACAAAGAAACGACTACAAGATCAGAAAGCCGATGCTTTAAAGAAAACCTGTTAACAAACTGAATTTCTAACAGTGGTGCCTAGATAAAGGAAAACACATTCTAAGAAGGGAGGCTGTGCCATATTTATGGAGGTATATGGGAATAAGTCATGCGTGTAGCATACTGATGTAATTGTCCAGACAACACTGACATACAAATTGATATTAGTTTAAGTTAAAGGACTAAGAACACACTCTGAGCCCACTCACTTCAATTCTACTTCCCATTCCCATTCCGACATCTTAGTCCATGGCCTCCTCTACAGCCAGGATGAGCCCACGCTCAGACAGGAGGAGCAACACCTTATATTCCTTCTGGGTAGCCTCTAAACTGATGGCATGAGCATTGATTTCTCAAAGTTCTGGTAATGACTCCTCCCCCACCCCTCACCATTCCCCATTCCTGTTTCCCTCTTTCACCTTATCTCCTTACCTGCCCATCACATTCCCTGGTGCTCCTCCCCCTTCCCCTTCTTCCGTGGATATCAGTCCTCTTCTATCGGATTCCCCGTTCTCCAGCCCTTTATCCCTTACACCAATCAATTTCACAGCTCTTTACTTCACCCCCTCCCCGTCTCCTGGTTTCACATATCACCTGCCACCTTGTGCTTCTTCCTCCCCTGCCTGCACCTTCTCACTCTGTCCAATGATATATCCCCTTCCATTCCAATCCTGAAGAGGAGACTCGGACTGAAACGTAAACTGTTTTCCATAGGTGCTGCCTGGTCTGCTGAATTCCTCCAGCATTTTGTGTGCGTTGCTTTGGATTTCCAGCATTTGCAGACTTCCTCGTGTTTGTGACACACTCCAAAGAGCTGCTTTTCGCTGGAGTTATTTACAGCAGTCCTCATTAGTTCCACTCTCGTGGTATCAGCACTACCTCGCAATCATCTGCAATTTCATTACTAAAAAATCACTTCAAATACATCTGATGCATTGGATTAAAAATTAAATTTGAATCCATTTCAAAGCGACTTGGGCTGAATACAACGTGTCAGTCCCACTCCATCAAGATTTAGCTTCTGTTGACTCTGCAGGATTTCAAAGTTCTACAGCAAGCAGGCAGGAGGATTAGGTTATATTTCTAGCAACGTGAAGCCAGTGGAAAAGGTTTCATTTAATTGGTTTAAGTGGTACAGGGGTGTGATCTATATACCCTGTTTATTTTTGGTGTTCTTTGTTGATCTACCAAATAACTATTAAAATCTAAACTAATGCCATCTCAACGAAGCATCGTATAATTTCGACAAACAGTTCTGTAGAATGCTGCATATCTGATGCTATGTGCCCATGGCTACTGTTGCAAGTTTTCCAATGCCCTAATGAATACATATACTGGTACATATGGTACAGATAGTGGCCCACTGGAGCATTGTGGTTAGAGCATCGCTTTACAGCAGCAGGGATCAGAAAATTAGGGTTTGATTCCTGCTGCTGTCTGTAGTTTGTACGTTCTCCCCGTGATCGCATGGGTTTCCTCCGGGTACTCTAGTTTCCTCCCACATTCCAAAGACTCATAGTTATGATACGTGAGTTGAGGCCATGCTATGTTGGTGCCAGAAGTGGGATGACACTGCTGGCTGCCCAGCACAATCCTCACTGATATGATTTGAAGCAAATGATGCATTTTACTGCATGTTTCAAAGGCCATATGATGAATAAAGCAAATTTTTGATCTTTAATAAACTCGACTTTGTCTTTGATTTTGGAAGGCAGAAAGTACCTTACTGAAATACCCAGCATCTCCCGAGGGCACCACCTTCTTAGAAAATGTGCCTGGTCTGTGATAGTTCCATGCCATTTGATTCTGATTTGAGAAATCAGGAGTATTTTTCTGATGTATTGCACTTACCTCTCTATCTTGTCTTGTTGTTATACTAGTTTCTGAAATTACAGTACTGTCAATCAAGAAGCATACATTAGTCTTCCAGTTCCACCTTTATAACTTCCCAAATATCATTGGCCTTAACCTTCAACTTCTCCACCACAAACTTTCTACTCTCACCTTGCCACAGTCAGAATACAGTGTTTTATTCATTGTTCATTCACAGGATATAACATTGTTGACATTTATTCTCAATGCTTTATTGCCCTTGAACTGAGCAGGTAGATGACTCCAAATTACATTGGTAGTCTCAGATTTACTTATATGCCAGAGCAGGTATACATGGCAGATTCCATCCCCTAGATGTTAGAAACCTAGATTTTTTTAAATATAATAATCGAGTGGTTCCATGATTAATGTTTCATTAATTCCAGATTTATTTAATTACTTGAATTTAAATTCCCCATCTGCTGTGATGGGACTCAAACTCATACCTCTTAATCAATGGTCCAGAACTCTGGCAGCTTTTCTGGTAACTTAGCCATTACACAGCTTAAACTGTGCATGACCATTTCTCAATAGTTCATTCTAAGATCCAAAGTGCATAAAGTCATGGTGCAATGAAATCCAGTGTTCTACTCTGAATACGTTAAAGGTGCTGCCTTCAGACTTAACTTCTTCCTCTAAATTTCTTGCCTTTGAAGATACAACAACATCATTACCTAATGGTACACTGCTTGAAGGAACCAAGTGTCAGATCCATCCCCTTGACTGTTCAAAGATTATCTCAGTTGAGGGTCTCGGCCCGAAACGTCGACTGTACCATTTTCCATAGATGCTGCATGGCCTGCTGAGTTCCTCCAGCATTTTATGTGTGTATTTCTTGGATTTACAGCATCTGCAGATTTTCTCTTGTTCTTAATTAACTTTGTTTGGTTAATTAATTCCATAATGTTTAATATGTTTTATTTGAACATTCTACCAGTTCTAGACCCACCTTCAGAGGTTTATCGGGACAGAGTTTCTCATTTTCCCCTTTTGTGAAGAAGTGTTGCTTTTTTTCCCCTAATCTATAGGTTATATCTTCCTAACATATTTATTTACTGAGAGACAGCACGGAATAGGCTCTTCCAGGCCTTTGAGCCTCGCAGCCTAGCAAGCCCACAATTTAATCCTAGCCCAATCACGGGACAATTTACAATGACCAATTAACCTACCATCCGGTACGTCCTTGGATGTGACAGGAAACTGGAGGACCCAAAGGAAAGGGGAAGAACATACAAACTCCTTATAGGCAGTGGTGGGAATTGAACCCTGGTCGTCTGCACTGTAAAACATTGTGCTAACCACTATGCTACTGAGCCGTCCCTATTATTCCATGGACCCTGTTATTAACTGAGGGGTTTGTGAGCCCCAGGTTGGGGACCCCTGCTCTGGAGGGAATAATTTCTCTTTTCCTATCCTATCTAACATGTTAATCATCTCACTTTCTGCAGTTCAATTCCTCGTTAATCTTCTAAATTCGAAGAAACATAAAGCCAGCAATCTGTCAGCATCATTTAAACTTTTTAGCATTCACATTGGACTATTTATTGTGCCAATATGATCAATATGTGGTGCCCAATATCATTTTGTTTAGGTTACAGATGAACAAGTCCTTAAAATAAATCATTTAAAAGAATAAAATCTAATAATTAACTTGATTAATTTAAAATATTGTGCTATTTTATGATTGTTTAATTATTAACTCATAATCCTTTTATATTGGCATAATTTCAACCCTTAAATATTTGAGTTTGAAAATATGAATGTCATGGCTCACGCAGAAGAAGCTTTGGTTTAAGTAGAAATGATGCAAGAGAATTTTGAGAAGTGGGATCTGGAATTTGATGGCTCAGAGGAGTGCAACATTGTTCTGGATGCAAGTCAAGAGGCCAGGCTGGGGTCTAAGAGGCCCAACTGTGCTGATACAAGTTAGAGCCCAAGGTTTTGCAGATGAGGAAAGCTGAGAGACCAAGCAAGGAAGTAATGAGAATGTAAGTGTTGTGAAGGTCAGGATGAGGCCAAAAGGACCAAAGAGCACAGCATCAGAATAGAATGATGTCTATTTAGAACAGAGATGAAGGGGAATTTCTTTAGCTGGAGGTAGTGAATCTGTGGAATTCATTGCCACCGGATGGCTGCGGACCCAAGTCATTGGGTATATTAAAAGTGGAGTTTGATAGGTTCTTGATTAGTAAGGGTGTCAAGGGGAGATGGGGTTGAGCAGGATAATAAATCAGCCATGATGGAATGGTGTAACAGACTCAATGGGCTGAGTGGTCTTATGGTCTCTAAAAGTGATCAAGGTGAGTCAAATTCAAACTTTACCAAGAGAAGTAATGTTTACAGACAATATCATACTTCGAAATACAATTGATGCTGTAATGTTAGAGTCACGAGAGCCACTTGCTGAGACCTCGTGGAGAAAGGACAACAAATAATTTAGATAGTTAATATGCTTTAGTGATGGTGAAGGTCTCTCACATTCACACATCTGGAGCTTCACTTCCTCACCAGATGTTGGGTTCAGGTTATGTATACTTCAACGGAAAGATGGGGTATCAGCTCAATGCCTTGCAGTGCAGCATCACCTTCAAGCATGAGAATCCACTCAGAATTTCACTGAGGTATCATCCGGGCTCTCAGCTGCAGCCGTGTAAATCACATATTAGACCACCACATGACCTTATGCAAGCTCTTTCCATTGCGAATGCACTGCTTGTGATGTTGAGCACAGAAGTCAAGGAGCCTCGTGATTAATCCTGATCTCAATTAGCTTAATCCTGGTGAAAACTGGATGAGCTGCATCATGAGAACTAATGCAGCTTCCACCTTTACTAATTTTTCAACTGCCCACTTTGGTTTGTATTATGAACAGTTGAATACAATTACCGTAAGTGGGTAAGTGATTTGTTTTCCACTTGTATGACTCATCTCATACACATTGTCTAGATTCATACATAGGGAGATGCCATTTTCATCAGGACCCAAAAGCATTCAGGAATTAGGTGCATAATGACGCTTTACCCTCAAGGGAGTAAGGGCAAATATAGGAAGGAGGAAGTTACACAGGAATTTTAACCCCAGAGAGATTGGCCTTCATAACAGGTGAGGGGTTAAAACAACTAAAGCATTTGCCAGATCAGGAACTGTCTGCCAATCAACAATCCCTGTGTTAACTTGAATGCATCCTGTAATGAGAGCTAACTTAGCACGGCTTGCAAGTTAGTATTATAAATGCTACATCATTGATTAAGAAAGTCAAAGTCAAGTTAAGAATTGACTTAACTGTCATATGCATAATTACATGTGTGCTCAGGTGCACCGAGGAAAGTAATTGAAGCAGCATCACCCCAGCACCTCACAGAAGAGGCAGATCACAGCTTCCAGAAGAAAAACAGAAATTATGAACAATTTTTACAAGAAGGAACATCGTCGGAGCACAAGGAAGTTAACTGCAAGTGTTGGGTTTCTCAAGTACCTTGGAAGTCGTGAGAGAAAACCTGGTGAGAACAGAATGGCATCAGATGAGGAATGAGGAGGGGAGCTGACTGCTCCTTTAGCTTATGCAAGAGTGAAATGTAGCAGCGGCCACTTCCCAGTCATTTGGTGTCAGTGCATAAATTTGACAGTATTCTGAGGAAGAGTCAGCTTTGCACCTGTGCTCACCTTCCACAACTGGGATGCATAGGCTGATCAAAGCTTAGACCTCTGTGCCCTGAGAATGCCACACAATGAGAGCACCCATGCAAAGCGGGCTTTCCACTAAGGTGTACCAGACTTGGATTACTGCCTGGCAATTCTGTAAACTAACTTCATGTTACAGGCCCATCTCTGCCACTTACGCTCAGATATTGATCCCTTCCTTCTGCCATATCTCCAATTGATATTCCACAGTTCACTAAGCCCAAGATCCAGGTCTTCTAATCTATGGTGCACAATCCTCCTTCCAAGACCTGGACACCTTTCCATCTGCCAGCCTGTGACACCAAATTCCAAAGCCTTGACCCTCAAATCTCTTCACCAATCCACCAGTCATCCAAAAGAGTTTACACATTGCCCCCCAGATATCTGGATCTAACGTCCAATATCTTTACTTCCTCCCAATGACCTATAATTGTAATTTCCACCAGTCTTCAACATAATCCTTACCACCCAAAAGTCACTGTATCACTTTCCTTCTTATTCTCCAACTGCTCGTATTGTTATTTTTATCCCTTCCAACTATCTAATATTGCTTCTTCCTGGAAATGCACCCTTTTCCCATCATCCCAACCTCACCGTCCAACAATGCCAAGCTCCCAAATGTCTCAGTCTCTGAGCTGAGTACAAAATGGCTGATTTTCAATGGTAAAAGTGTACGTTGCCTCATCTGGTTTGCTGAAGGCTTTGGCACTTGTGAGACATTGAAATTTTGCAGAAAGGGAAGAAAAGGATGAAGGACAGAATAGTCTTGGCCCAAACTAGTCTCCTCCCATCCTTCTTTATTCATATTTATTTATCTTCCCATTAAGTGCATTATTTTAATCATTTCAACTCCTCCACATGGTAAGACATTTCACCTTGTAGACTGTTAAGAGAAAATGGCAGCAGAAAGGACACAGTGACAACAAGATGACATTTCTGTGATTCAGGAATAATTCTGTGCTGGTGAGATTAGTATTGAAATTATATTCTTTATAATTGCTTTTAATTCCTACAAGTATATTTGTAATGGTGATCATGATGGGATTTTTATTATGTCAAACATGTTAATTAGCTGGCTGGTAGTGCAGTGGCGTCATCACTGGACTTCGAGGTGAGTGGTACTGGGTTCAAATCCGTCTGGCTCCTCGCACACTTTCCATCCTTGCTGGGTTGAGCATCAAGCTAGCAACTCAGCCTCGTAAAATACAGACAAATGCTTAAAAAAAACGCCAAGGTTGCCACCTGATTCGCCACAAGGCGTGGAGAGGAACAACAACAAAACAAGTTGATTGGATAATTCTCCTGTCAGTCATGCTTTGTCGAACTCATTGACCTGTCTGGGATCTGTGATGTAACAATCCAACTGACCAAATGAATAATGCACTTTGTTACATTAGGAATCCACTTTGAAACTGTAATCCATCATGATAAGTAAAAACACCATTTGAATTGTAATTGAATGCTTCATGTTAAAACATCAACAGGAAAACACAAACACAACGTCAGCATGACAACCCTAATCCTATTAGTACTTGTGCTGGCTTCTGGTAAGTAACCTGTTGATTCCAAAAAGTTCTTTTGTTTTGTCTGAACTGTCCAAAAATTAAGGAATTCTTATTCATTTTCTATCCCTACTTAAAGTTTCTTTTGTTCTTAGCCAAAATAAGCAGAGTAATGATGCCTTCTATTGTGGAATGACCCATTGACACATCACGTCAGGACTTACATGCAAAGTTTAAACATTCTAATGAGGTGTTGGACTGCTAACTGAGGTTCAGAAAGTTTCTGGAAAATAAACTTGGTGGAGTGGATTCTTCAAATTCTGAATCAGCACCAGTTTTATTATCATAGCCTTATATCATGTGAAGGTCAGCATTCATTACCATTCTCTTTATGTGCGACTGGTTACTTTTGTCCTGTATATTTTTAAGTGGCCAAAATAATGAATAATTGGATTTTTCCTTCTTTCCGTCCCAATCAACTTGTTTGAGATAAATCTACTCAGCCTCTCTAAAATGCTGCTCAGCACAAACTCATCCACTCCAGCTCAACCACCCTGAGATTTGAGGGGTGACTTATTTCCATCTACAATAAATGAGCATGATACAGTATTTATAGGTATGAACTTATGAATGACTGCATTCGATTACATTTAGATTGTGTTGGTTTGCCTTAATGGAGGCCCCTGAGGAATTTATGGATGTTTTAACATTGGTGCTCGGGCAATTTCTCATTCAAGCAAATCACTTCAACCCTGATTTGGAACGAAAGTTCTCATTGTGAACCACCATCCCCAAGGTCCATCTCATGATTCTCACTGAACAAGCTTTTACCTTCTTTTCACTCTTGGCCTGGATACTGACCTGTCTCTCATCCTTAATAGATTCAGTCTTTTTTTCAGCTCCCCTTGGCATCTTTGCTTCTGCCCATTTCTCTCTCTTTAAATATTCCAAACACTATATCCACCCTTCAAACATGCCATTGCCTAGACTTTTTAGAGCTCAGTACCACAGGTGTGGCCAGTTTTATTCCCTATTGCTAACTACCCTAAAACACAAAGCACTATTTGAAGTTATTCGGAGGTAATTCGAAGAGTTAAAGAACACGGCTGTTTGTCTGGAATCATGAGTAGACCAGGAGTATAACAATGTCAGATTCATAATCACAAATATTGGTGCTAGCTTTTCATTCCAGTTTGAGTTCATCTTAATTTAAATTGCCCACTTACCATGGTGGGACTCAAACTCATGGAGTCACAGAAAGGTTCAACACAGAAACAGGCCATTTGGCCCATCTGCCTCATGCTGAACCATTTAAACTGTCTAGTCCCACTGATCTGCAACCAGACCATAGCCATCCATACCCCTACTATCCATGTACCAGTCCAAACTTTTTCTTGAATGTTGAAATCAAGCTCACATGCACCAGTTGTGTCTCTTCATCTGTGCTCACAATTTCTGGCAAAGCTATTTTCAATGATTTCCTTCAGTGCAAGGAGCTAATTCATTTTAAAATTCTTGGCCCTCCTGTCAAAACACTCGCTAATATATATCTTCCACACATTAGAGACTCCATCTTCGCAGGCTTCAGGTTAGGCACTGAGGTTACAGGAAACGGACTTGTCTTCTATCAAAGAGGAATCTCAGAGCTGGACTGGAGCAAACCAGGCATGCAACCAAAACAGTTGTATCCTAACCTGCAGTGTATTCCAGCATGTTCTGTTTTTATTAAAGATGCTAAAATGATAAATTTAACAAAATGACTAAGCAAACACACAGGGAGGCAAAATAAAAACATGAGATGAATATATTAAAGAATATTCAAAGACAGTATAATTTTAACATGTGAGCAACAAAAGGAGGTTTCGAAACAAGGGCAGAGCAGTTAAGGGATGAATGCAGGCAAAATCAGAATGAAGTTTACTGTGAAAACTGTAAACCAGGAGGTCTGACAACTGAAGAGAAGTTACGGATTGGTTGAAAACAGTTGAGATTGAAAGAAAGGATACATTAATTAATTGAAAGATCAAAAGTGTTGGTGGACTGCAGGTTCAGCTTATCAAAACAACTGAAAGGGAGACAGCGTCTGTAATAAACAACTCATTGCAAAGGGTGAAAGCTTATTTCACTCAGTGATTTATCCTACGCCTCTACTAGAAAAAAGAGATGGAAACAGGACAAGAGAATATTTCCTGACTCGGAATTACTCTGTGGCAGAAAAATTCATTTTTTTTTTTAGATACAGTGCAGATAGGCTCTTCTGGTCCTTTGAGCCATGCCACCCAGCACAACCTCGATTTAATCCTAGCCTAGTCACAGGGCAGTTTACAACCTACCAACCGGTACTACCTTGGACCGTGGGAGGAAACCAGATCACGAGGTCACGGAGGGGAGATACAAACTCCTTACAAGCAGCGGCGGGAACTGACCCTAGGTCATTGTTACTGTAAAGTGTTGTGCTACACTACTATACAACTGTGCTACCCTTCTTGTTTCAAATAGAATAACATTCATATACCTCCAGCAAATACTTCATTTTAGAAGAGGCAGTTGTTCAACACTGGGAGTGACTACATTGTAAATGTGCTTTGAAGCCATTGCCATTGTTCTAAGATAGTAGCCATTTTTTCTTTACTCTTTGTGGTGTGGCATCTGTTAGTCTCGCGAGACCATGGATCTATGCCCTCTCCAGGGCGCAGGCCTGGGCAGGGTTGTATGGAACACCGGCAGTTGCCCAGCCAGTGGGTCTCCCCTCTCTGTGCCACTGATGTTGTCCAAGGGAAGGGCAAGGGCCGATACAGCTTGGCACCGGTGTCATCGCTGGAGTTGCCAGAACAAGGTTGAAGGCAACGTCGGACTGCCTTAGGGACCCCAGCTCTGGATTTGTCCTCAGGGTTTACTCTCGAAGCCTTTCCCATGAGTGGGTATGGCCACAAGGCAGCAGAGGTTTGAAATCAGAGTTTTCCCTCTCTTAGATGGACTGCCTTCCCAGGCAGACGAGCTCCATCTACCCGAACTCTTTATGGTATACGGATGTTAGATGGCCTATGTCTTTATTGCTCAACCTAGCTTTAGGAAGTGGTGGTGAAGCTCTTTTTTGTATCATTACATTCTGTGAATTGATGGAACTCCCACACTCCCGTTGGATAAGGAGTTCTCAGATTGAGAAGCAGCAATGATAAGTCACTGGAAAGTTATTTCAAGATGGTATGTGACTTAAGGAGTAACTTCTAGGTAAAAGTGTTTGAACTTGTCTGCTGTTTTCCTCCTTCTGGTTTGAGACTGCAGTCAGAGAAGAGGCTGTCAAATAAATCCTGGTGAGCTGATGAAGTGCACACTTTAGACATATTTTTTTTAGTGGTGGAGGAAGTGAATGATTAATGTTGAAATCACAGTTGTCAATCAACCATACCTTTATGTCTTGAATTCTTTCAAGCTTCCTGAACATGGTTAAGGTGCACTCATGTAGAAAAGTGATAGTATTCCATTAATGTCTTGACTTTCATCCTATGCAACATGCTTGAACATCTCCATTCCTAACCTTTTAGTGGAAAGAAGGTCATTGATAAAATTATGGAAAATCATTTGGCTTACGACACAGGACAGAAGTCCAGTCGTGATGTCCTGAACATCATACTAAGTATGAAACTTGCCATTACAGTGTTCCTTTGATTCCAACTTGCTTTGATTTTATTCAATTCATACTTGATGAATCATTTTTCAAGGGCATTCATTCTTATTTCTCCTCGGACGATGTTCATGTTTGGGCCAAGGTTCTAATTAATGTCTGAAGCTGAGTAGGTGTATTGATAGCCAAAAAATGCTGAAATGTTCTTCCCAAATCTTTCACTCATCATTTAAGTATAAAGATGAACATTGGAGCTATCTAAGATGGATGAGTTCCTTTGCACTTTTGGTCTCTGCTAGTACATTGTACTGGGACTTTAAAAACCTCATTTCTGTTTCAGTTCATATGATTGAAGAGGCTTTTATGTTCTTGTGATCAGTCCAACTTAGTTTAGATGCAAGGTTATGAAGCATTTTGCCTCCTCCTATTAGTCACAGGTCAGAAAGGTTTTCACCAGTCCATAATGACTTTAAGTCATTGTTACTACATTTGATTCTGTAAAAATACCTGAACATTTAACAGGTCAATAAAAATATATTATCAAAGCTCTCCTCATGAAGGTTCATTCACTTCACTGGGTGTTTAACAGAATGAACTATCTTGAAGTGTTGCTTTTCCTCATATCACAATATTGGAAAAGATAGTGACAAAGGAAAGAGATGGATTGGGGTTAAACTGGTTGATAAATTATCTCAACAAGCTTATTCATACTCTGATCTCTACAGTAAATTTTATGCCATGTAAGAGGAACAGAAATGAAGAAATTTGCCAAGAATATTTTCATTTTGTTAGCTTTGGGTTGAAGGCCTGTTCTGCAATGCTGGTAATGCATAAGCATAACATTCTTGTATTTGCTACTGAAATCGGTACTAATCTATTTTATTCTAGTATCTATAATACTCTAGATATTACACCAACAATTCTTTAGGTAAGTATAGAAGGGAAAAGAGCTGGGAGCTCCAAATGTAATTGTTCCCGATCTACAGAAAACACTTTAACTCTGACTTATCCTAATATTGTGTGTGCCAGAATATGGTGGGCCAGAATTTCTAAGCTTTAACATATGCTGAAATGAGCATCCAAACCCATGTCCAGTTTTGGGCTGCTTTATGGTAGAATTTTTTTTTTAGTTTCAAATGTAGTAATGAGCTTTAAATAACTGGAAATCTTCATGAAATTCCAGAACCTTAACAAAGCACTGAATAACCACTTCTTTGCTTAATATTCTCATTATATCAAAAATGCTATAAGTTAAAGGTTGGACTATTGTTGGCACATATTCACCAATATACAGCAGCAATCAGCAAATTTTTCCAGTGTTTGAAGTCATAAAGTGCTCCACGATGGTCCACAGGAACATGATCTAACAAACTTTAGACCAGAACTTTACAGGGAGTCTAAGACAGTTCATTAAATACTGGCGCTGAGGTAAGGCTTATGCAATGTGTTAATGAAGCAAAGAGCGATGGAGGGATGCAATTTCAAAGTATCAGCGAATGAAGGCAGACTGGGTACAGCAGCTGGAGAATCTATATGAAAGGGGTGGGTGTGAAGGAGAGTCCCCAAATGGGAGAGCTGCTAGACCCCGTTGCACAGGATGAGAGGGACAAGACTTTGGAAGGGTGCAAAAAGAAGAAATTAAAATTTGTGGCAATAGTAGACTGGAAGTCCATGTAGGCCAGTGAACACAGATGTTAGGAGGAATTGGGACTTTGGACTCGAACATAATATTTTCCAAAAATTATATAAGTCTTTCGTTTCTCAACAGCTTCAGATAACCGTAAAAAGCAATTGAAACAAATCTGAAAATTTTCTTTAAAAATGCCATGAAACTAATGTGGGTTTTCTGTGTCTATATTTGGCCAATAACATATGCCCATTAAGGCGGCCAGTGGTATAGAGGCATCAGCACCAGACTTTGAGGCAAGTGGTCCTGGGTTCGAATCCGACTGGCTCCTTGCACACTTTCCATTGCAAGCATCGAACTAGCAACTCAGCCTCGTAAAATACAGACAAATGCTAAAAAAAATGTCAAGGTTGCTGTCCAATGTGACACAAGGTGCGGAAAGGAACAATATCCCATTCAGAGAGGGAATAAATGCAGTAAACTTAATTCATTTGTATGGACAAAGCTACGTTAATGAGTTGATATATCTTGCGGATTTATCTACTAGAAATGAGAAAATCTCTGAATTCCTCTGTGAAACCCATTTTATTGGCCTGCATGCGAATTTGCTTGGAAAGAGAGAGCTCGGTAGTTGTACAACTTTCAGGAAATTCTAGGACCAATTGAATTTAGTGGTTTTAAAATGATAGAACTCACATTCCTGACAGTAACCTGAGGCAGCCTTGCCTTGCCAGCACTGAAGGTCTTTAACAAGACGTGATAGCTGATTTTCTTAAACAGTCCCAGTCATATCTGTAGGCTTCCTTGCTTCTAAGAACCAGCAGACTCAGTAGCTTGCCAGTTTTGTATCTACAGAAAGAGAGCACATTTATAATTTAGCTAACATACCAGAACTTCATTAACTGAGACTTAAAGCACACTTACAGTAGCTTAGATTTCATCAATAAAATATCCATGATGTAATGGGATGCTTGTAAAGTTTATGTTCCTGCTTCTTGTGACCCGCTCTGCACAGTTTGCTACTCATTAAAAGTGGGAGAAAAGTCATTTATAGAAATATTAGAAAAATAACATGATCATAGCATTGTTCAGCTTCCACAAGGGTGTAGCAGTGGTATAGCATCTTATAGTGTTACCACCTCTCTGTCCCAGTGATCAGGTTCAGCCCTGACCTCTGTGGAGTTTGCATGCTCTCCCTGTGATCAGGTGGGTTTCTCTCAGATGCTTTCGTTTCTTCTCGGATCCCAAAGAACATGCAATTTGAAGCTTAATTGGCCACTGTAAATTACCCCCAGTGTGGGTGAGTGATAGGAGAGTTGGGGTGGATTTGATACAGTTGTGAGAATGAATAGATTACAGGTAAATAAGTAGAGGAATGAGAATGATGGGATTGCTCTGTAGGTCAAATGGCTTCCTGGTATTTCGTAAGTGAATACATGGAATGTGTGAAGTTGCGATTGCACTGGACATAACAGAGAAACAGGTACCAAACATAATCCCTTGCCCCCTTAAATGAAGGTGTGTATAAAGTTAAAAAAATCAAATGAGAAAATTTCCGAGATAAAAGAGATTCATCAAAGTGCTCTTTTCAGATACTCTATAATATAAGGTCTTGAACACGTTTTTGGAGAGAGGATTTTACCAGTGAACATCAGTGTTTATTCTGCTTCTTAGACATAGCAACATCTTTCTAATACATAACTGGAAAATGTTAATATTGACCATGAGACAGAAACAGACAATGCTGTAAAGAGAAACAGTTAATGTTTCACGCCCTTTACCCCACCATTTGTATTGTGTGGCTGAAAAAAAGCACTTGCCACCTTCCCCACCTTCTTGCTCTGACTTCTCATCTTTTTTCCAGTCCTGATGAAGGGTCTCAGCCCAAATCGTTGACTGTTTATTCATTGTCATAGATGCTACCTGACCTGCTGAGTTCCTCCAGCATTTTGCGTGTTTTGCTTTGGATTTCCAGCATCTGCTAATTTTCTCATGTTTCTGCTTGCAATTGTAACCATCAACTTACTGATGACAAGGTCCCAATTTCTTTTTCCACAGATACTTCCTGACTTTCCGAGTTTTTCCATGATTTTCTGTTTCTATTTCCGATTTCTAGTAGCAAGCTTTTTCTGTGCTGTAAAGCCTTATGACTCTGTAAAGGTGGGCAAATGGGTCTCGCTTAGATTGGCATCTTGGTTGGTTTGGGTGAACTGGGCCTGTTTCTGATCTGTATTACTCTATAACTCTGTGAACTGATTGAGATGATGCTCAATGCCCAAAGTTGTAAGGCTGATCAACACCTCCACCCACTAACCCAGAACCACTAATTTATCATTTAAGGTTTGAAGTTCAAACTTCAAAGTAAATTTTATTATCGAAGTACATATATGTCTCCGTATACAACCCTGAGATTCATTTTCTTGTGGGCATATTCAGCAAATCTATAGAATAATAACTATAACAGGATCAATGAAAGATCAGCCAGAGTACAGAAGACAACAGACTGTGCAAATGCAGATATAAATAAATAGCAATAAAGAACAAGAACATGAGATAATGAGATAAATATTCCTTAGTGTGAGTTCATTGGTTGTAAGAACATTTCAATAATGGGGCAACTGACTGTCGTTATTCCCTTTTATTCAAGAGCCTGATGGTTGAGGGGTAGTAACTGTTCTTGAACCTGTTGGTCATGTCAGAGTCACCTTATGTACAGACACTCCTGTGCCTTAGCCTAATTTCATAAACAAGCAACCAATCAATCTATGTATATAAGCTATTTTATGTATTTATATTTACTGCATTGTGTTTTTTTTGTGCTGCGTCAGATCCAGAGTTATAATGCTGAGATACATCCCAGGATGCACTGGGACACATCATCAGCAATGCAACCTCTGGTCGTCGGGTGTTCGAGTCTTTCAACATCATCTGCCCTCGCTCAGGTGACCCAGCCAGGGTCGATCAGGCCCCAGCTCCCATCCCAGCAGCATCGGTCAATGGGTCACACCTCCCTTGATTCATAGCCATCTGGAGGCTCTTTTAGCAGCCTCTGTGATGGTCCTGATGGCTCTTTTCTTTAATTCCAAGGATAGAGTAGGTTCTGCAGAGTGAGCAGTCGGCCCACTCCAAAGGCTCGCATCTTGCCTTTCACCCTGTCTCTGGCACTGCTCTACCAGCTCCTGGTATTTGGCTTTCTCATAATTAATTCATTCTCCATTACCCTTGTGTATTGGAAATGGCATTAAACAATCTTGAATCTTGGATGTCATCTTGATAATGAGAAGGATTATATTTGACAAGCCGTATCCAGTAAATGCTAAAGATAATTCAATAAGGATCTTTCTCTGTCATGTAACATGCTGGATCATTAATTTTATAAATCGGGACGCAAAGTGACATTGTAAAGCACAGACTGGTGGGGAGTGGAGTGGGGAAGAGATGGTTTATGGGGACAGTGCCCAATGGGGCAAAAGAATCCAGAAGCAACTGCAACATATTTGAAGCTTATTAACTGAGTATAGTCATTAGTGAGAAATGCTGGCTCACTGTTGAAGTCTTTCAGGTGAATTTCCTGGTAGGAAATTGCAGAAACAGTTAAGAGCCATTGCCCAACATGTCTATGTGCTTGCTGCTCTCCCACAGACATTACATGGGACAACCAACAGAACTGCAAGCCCACAAAATGGGAAACAAACTCTCAGTTAACTAAAACACATACCCAAATACATTCTAAATGCTTCTGAACCATTTGAAAACTGGTTATTGGTTAAAAAAATAACAGGATCAAAAATACTTTTAGAAGTGCTTCAACAGTTGAACCAAGAAACGGTTGTGTTGATGCATTCAGGTAAGGGGTTCTCTTGCTGTAGAATTGTAAGTGGAATTATCATCATCATCATTATTTGCCAGTTCACATGATTTGGGTGATCATTATCTCATGACCAGGATTGTATTTGGCAAATTTTTCTACAGGGTGGTTTGCCATTGCCTTCTTCTGAGAAGAGTTGTTATAAGAGAATCAATACTCTTCAGCCATAATACTCTTCAGGAAATGTCTGCTTGGCGTCAATGGCTGCATAACCAGTGGTCGCATAACTTGGACTTGTGATCTGCATCGGTTGCTCATACGACCATCCACCACCGAGTTCCATGGCTTCACATGACCTTGAATGGGGGAGTGCTAAGCAGGTGCTACGCCCTGCTCAAGGGTCATCTGCAGGCTAGCAGAGGGAAGGAGCGCATTACGTCTCCTTTGGTAGAGACGTATCTCCAACCCACCACCCATCACTATTCTCATTCTGCCTTGTGATGGAAGGGGAGTTGTGGTTGAAACAGTTGAAAACGGGCAGGCATGTGTCACATTCCTGAAGAAATGCTGAGTGATATCCTAGGGTTCAGAATGTCTGGGCTCCACAAAAGCTCTTCCTTTATGTGAGATATTACACGCCCCGTTGGAGTATTTTAAGAGCAACATTTTGCTGGTTTTTGGGGAATGAGGAAGGGAGCAAACATAATAGGATAAATATCTCAAGGAATATTCAAGCACATAGGATCAAGGTGCCTACTGGTCTACTAAATATTTATGATTCTAACTTGGGCATCATTAACAAAATATTGCTGAAATCACCATAAGAGACTCTCCGAGCAGAGATAAGAAACTTGAATTAGATAAAGTATAGTGCATTGATTTAATAAATACTATAATTAACTAATTAAACACAACAAGTACTTCAGAAAACATTTATCAAGAGAGTTGATAGAATTTGGAACTTGTTACTACTGGGACAAGCTGAGGAAGAAAAGTTGGTAAGATCATGCAGAGATAGAGAAAGCACATGTGGGTTTTGTGCAGAAACAAATAGTGGTAAGGGTGGTATAATAAACAGCAATCGAATTTAGAAAATCAGATCATCAAAAGCATGTCAAGAAAACAAAACATCTGTTAACTAGGTATCAGTCTATTAGAACAGGTTTAGGAAAATTGGTAAAGGATAGAGATATGGCAAGAAAGGCAATATGAATATCTCATTGCTGCAAATACAGCATCAAAAAAGATGCAATTCTAGGGGCACAGATTAGATAAAAGAGCAATGAAGGCGAGTGAAAAGTGAAAGAACACAGGAGATGTGACAGATTTAATATTGGCACCAGGCAGTTTCTGCTGTACGAGAAGGAATGAAAATGTAAGCCAGTGGCTGCAACAATGGTAAATAACTGAAAGGGCTGTATTGGTGTACACATTGGAGAAGTAGATGGAAGCTCAACTTAAAGGGAGGCCTGCACGTAGGAAAAATGTTAAATTGCTGGTAGCCCACTGGATTAGAAATTCATATTGCAGTTAATAAGGCAGAGATAGACAGGCTCTTGATTAGCCAGGGCATCAAAGGGTATGGGGTAAAAGCAGGGGAGTGGGGATGACTGGAAGAATTGGATCAGCCCATGATTGAATGGTAGAGCATACTTGATGGGCCAAATGGCTACTTCTGCTCCTATATCTTATGGTCTTATGGCATTAACAAGGCTAACACAGTGCTGGCATTTTTCTCAAGGTTTGTGGAACATACAGCAAATCATGCAGAGCACAATAAAGAGTTTATTTGAAAGCAACGCACGCAAAATGCTGGAGGAACTCAGCAGGTCAGGCAGTATCTATGGAAAAGAGTAATCATCGACTGTTTATTCTTTTCCATAGATGCTGCCTGACTTGCTGAGTTCTTCCAGCATTTTGTGTGTGTTATTTTGGATTTCCAGCACACTCCTTTGTGTTTATGAAAGAATTTATTTGAAGTGACTTTGAACCCTCAATCTAGGTGGGATAATGAAGGCCTCTGGTAGTATATGAGGCAGATGTACTGAAGTTTGATGAGAGGCTGAAGAGGTTTAACTTTATTGTAATCAAAATGATTAATCAATGACTTATACACTTATTGTAATTGATTTACTTATTTCTTTATATTATATATTGTGATGTACTGCTGTTGCTAAGTTTTCAAATTTCACGACATATGCCGGTGATGTTAAACGTGATTCTGAAATTCTGACATTCAGAGGGGATGATAAGACACTTTGTCAGTGCAAGTACCTCTTTCTGCATGCTCACTCTAAGCACACTACATGAGGATATATAATAGCTTTAGCTTGACAACATATAGGTGGAGGGGTAGGTAGTTTTGAGAAAGTAGAGAGGCCACAGAAGGAATTAGGCAGATTAGGAGAATGGGCAAAGAGGAGTCGGATAGAATACAATGTCAGGAAGTGTATGGTCATGCACATTGCCAGAAGAACTAAAAGGGCAGACCATTTACTAAATGGAGAGAAATTCAAAAATCTGATATGCAAAGGGACTTGGGAATCCTCATACAGGATTCCTCAAAGGTCAAGTTGCAGGTCGATTCAGTGGTGAGGAAGGCAAATGCGAGGTAAGCACTCACTTCAAGAGGACGAGATTATAAAAACAAGGATATAGTGTTGAGGCTTTATAAAGCACTGGTGAGGCCTCACATGGAATATTGTGAGCAGTTTTAGGCCCCTTATCTAAGAAAGGATGTGGTGACATTGGAGAGGGTTCAAAGGAGGTTCACAGAAATGATTCCAGGATTGAAAGGCTTATCATATGAGGAGCGTTTGATAGCTCTGGGCCTGTACTCACTGGAATTCAGAAGAATGAGGGGTGACCTCATTGAAACCTATCGAATGTTGAAAGGCCTCGATAGAGTGGATGCGGAGAGAATGTTTCCTATGGTGGGGGAGTCTAAGACCAGAGGACAGAGCTTCGGAATAGAGGGGCACCCTTTTTGAATGGAGATGAAGAGGAATGTCTTCAGCCAGAAAATGGTGAATCTGTTGAATTTGCTGCCACAGGCAAAACTTCACACTTGTTATTTTGTTGCAGTGCTTTGCAACGTAGAAAATCATGAATCGTTCAAAAAGAAGATGAATAAAGATGTAATGCAAACACACAAAGACCTGGTACATTTAGAGGAAGAAATGGAAAATTATGTTAAAGATACGGAGGTAAAGCTGTGGCTCCTGCTCAATAAACTTTTCCATGTGCTTTACTAAAACACCATTACTTATAAATCCTTTTCTCTCTCTCCCTAATTACTTCAGCATTCTTCTGAAGACATATTTGTGAAACCAGGCTTGCTGGGAAAATTGAAGAGAAAACTAGCACAGGGTAAATATCAAAATACCTTGCACTACATTTTTGCGATATTAATTTTGAAATAGTTTTAGCTATATTACCATTTCTGTGTTTGCAAACTGATAACAGACTGAACAATCTGGCTTAAATTAAGCTCTATTAACTTCACACATTATCAAATGTTGAAACTAGCTTTCTGCACAACTTTGGGAAATGGAAGCTATTAATTTTAAAACCTGATTCCTCTGGCTGGCTTATACAACGTTTCCTTATGTGATGTGCATTACATTACTTCCCCTTATTGAGTATATTACATCATTCCAATCTGTTTTGGTGTTCTAATACAGCACTGTAATTTTGGTTGTCTAAACAGCATAATGAAATATCTAATTATTACCTTCAACAGTCTTAGACCATAAGACCATGAGATATTTAGCAGAATTATGCCAACTGGTCCATCATGTCTGTTTCAAGTGGATCTTGGCTGTTCCACTTAGTTCTCAGCCCCAATCTCCTGCCTTCTCCCTGTATCCCTTCATGCCCTGACCAATCAAGAATCTATCAAACTCTGCCTTAAATACACCCAATAACTTGGCCTCTACAGCTGCCTGTGGCAACGAATTCTACAGATTCACCCCTCCCTGGTTAAAGAAATGCCACCTCATGTCCGTTCTAAAAGGACGCCCCTCTATTCTGAGGCTGTGTCCTCTGGTCTTAGACTCCTCTGTAATGTATGGATTTATTTATTTTTGAGCAATGAACACCACCCCCTCTTTGCACTACCTATTGATCTGTTGTCTACGCATACGCATTGCTCCCCCACTCTCTTGCTGTGATGTGAATACACCAGTTAAAGCCATACGTGCTTTTATTTAAAATATATGTAGTTGTGCTCAGACATGACAAATTGACAAGTACGAACTTGAATATCAGAGAATATCGTGAACTGCTCCAAAAGTTATGGGACAACACAGTGAGAGTTAAACAGCATGAGAAAGCCATTACAGACACTAACAGAAGAAAGCCTTCTTAGCTTAATGGGCCCAAGAATGTACAGTGTCTTATGCAACTTAGTAACCCCTGCAAAGCCAGCAAGCAAGACTCTTGACAAAATTGTTACAATTTTACAAAATCACTTGAGCCCTAAACTGTTGCAATAGCTGAGAGATTTAGATTTTACAAAAGGAACCAGTCAAAAGATGAAAGCCTTTCTGACTACATTGCAGAACTACACAAACTTTCCCAGAACTATGACTTTAGAGATGGTCTCTCTGATGTATTAAGGGACAGGCTTATATTTAGCATGCATAGTCAAAGCACTCAAGCAAAGCTACTGACACACAGCAACCTAACCTTAGACCGGACATTGACCATTGCAATATCGTTAAAGACTACAACAGAACTACCGAAAGGGAGGTTAGAATCTGAAATACACAAAATAACCCTGAATGGTGCAAAAAGCCAAAGATGTTATTGCCATTTTGTCACTCATGAAAGATGAATCTGATCACCGATTGTGTTTGCTTCAAGATCGCTGATGAGCGTAGAATGCAACTACGCACAGATTGACCGACAGGCCCTTAGTCTGGTATGGGGAATAAAAAAGTTCCACCGCTACCTCTATGGACAAAGGTTTACGCTGGTGACAAAACAGCAGCCCTTTGTGTCCATTTTCAGTCCCAGGAAGGGAATTCCAGTGCTGACTGCTACCTGGTTACAATGTTGAACACTATTCTTAGGAGCCCAGTCTTATGACATAGAGTCCAAGGGTCCCAAACAACACAGCAACACTGACGGCTTGTCACATCCTCCACTCTTGGCAACTGAAGAAGAAAAGTCTTCATACTGTGACCCCACAGAAGTGTTTCACACGGCACTGCTGGACCAGTTGATGGTAACAAATATCAAAATTCAAAGGGAAACAAGGAATGACCCAATATTGTCAAAAGTCTATGAAATCACCATGCAAGGATGGCCAACTCATGGTAACCCTATGTTTCCAGAGTTTTCAGTGAGATGAGACCAACTGTTGGTATGTCAAAGAATGCCGATGTGTTGATCTTATGTTCTGGTTCCCTCTAAACTGTGTACCAGAGTGTTAGAAAATCTGCACAAAGGACACTTGGGTACAGTCAAGATGAAGAGCGTCACCCGGAGCTACGTGTGGCGGCTGGGAATAGATAAACAGATTGAAGACTTGGCCAAAAGCTGTTCGGGATGCAAAAAAGTTCAAAATGCACACACACTGGCACTGGCACATCTGTGGGAGTGGCTGTTGTCACCATGGCAAAGAGTACATAGTGACTTTGCTGGGCCATTCATGGACTCCATGTTTCTAATTGATGTGGATGCTTTTTCGAAGTGGCCGGAGGTTATACCAATGAAATCAATGACCTCAGGAATGACTTTCTCCATTCTGATGACTGTCTTCACCAGAAACAGCTTACCAGGAGAAATTGTGAATGACAGTGGACCACAATACAAGTCAGAAGAATTCCGAGTGTTCATGAAGAAAAATGGCATTAGACATTTCAAGTCATCTCCTCACCACCCAGCAATGAATGGGTTAGTGGTAAGGTTTATCCAAACCCCTTCAAGAAGTCAATTAAAGTGATGGACAGGAGGACATTTCTCTACAGCACAAGGTGGACAACTTCCTTTTTATGTATCGGAACTTCGTTCATGCAACGACAAATCAAACACCCGCAATGCTATTCATGAGCAGGAATCAGAGATCTTGCATAGACCTCCTGAAACCAGACCTACGGAGGCAAGTACGGAATAAGCAGTTCGACTGGTTGCCAAAAGAATCAGCAAGGAACTTCGAGATCGGACAGGAAGTTCTAGTTTCCAAGAAAACAAGTGGATACCCGCTAAGATATCTCCAAGAACTGAACCACAGATCTACACAGTGGATGTTGGAGATCAGATATGGAGATGTCATGTGGACCCGATACTGGATGTTCAACCGAAGAACACACCTGAGTCGACTACATCCAACAAGATGGACACATTACAGTTACCGGACTTACCTCTCAGTGATGATGTCACTGACAGCAATGTGACGCTGGAAAGCGAGAAAGTTGTCTTAGACAAAACACCTACTAAACCTGATGCCACTCCACAGGTCTAGAGGCGTGATCCTGAAAGAAACAGAGTGTCACACAAAAAACTGGACCTTCAGAACTGTTATGGATTGTTACTGTGAAAACATGATTATTTGGTATATGGATCTATTAAAGGAAAATTGAATGTTTTGTACACATGCAGTTTTACCTTGCATTAATCTAAAGGGGGAGGAAGAGTAACGTACGGATCTATTTCTTTTAGAGCAACGCTCCCCCCCACTTCACACTATGTATTGATCTGTTGTCTATGACTGCACATTGCTGCTCCCTCGCACTCTTGCTGCGATGTGAATACTGTATACCAGTTAAAGCTATCTCCCGTGTGCGTGCTTTTATTTAATATATACTGTATGTTGCTTTGCAGAGCCACACCATCCCCCACCATAGGAACCAGTCTCACCACATCCACTCTATTGAGGCCTTTCAACATTCGATTGGTTCCAATTAAACCCCCTTCATTATTCTGAATTCTAGGGAGAAGAGGCCCAGAGACATCAAACGCTCCTCATCGAATAAGCCTTTCAATCATGGAATCATTCCCATGAGCCTCCCTTGGATCCTGACCAAGGTCAGGACATCCTTTCTTAGATAAGGCACCCAAAACTGGTCACCATACTTAAGAGTTAGGGGGCAAATGTTTAAGGGTAACACCAGGGGGAATTTCTTTACTCAGAGAGTGGTAGCTGTGTGGAACGAGCTTCCAGTAGAAGTGGTAGAGGCAGGTTCGGTATTGTCATTTAAAGTAAAATTGGATAGGTATATGGACAGGAAAGGAATGGAGGGTTATGGGCTGAGTGTGGGTCAGTGGGACTAGGTGAGAGTAAGTGTTCAGCACGGACTAGAAGGGCCGAGATGGCCTGTTTCTGTGCTGTAATTGTTATATGGTTATATAATTCTAAAGGGATTGGACAGGCTAGATGCAGGAAGATTGTTTCCGATGTTGGGGAAGTCCAGAAAGAGGGGTCACAGTTTAATGATAAAGGGGAAGCCTTTTAGGACCGAGATGAGGAAAAACTTCTTCACACAGAGAGTGGTGAATCTGTGGAATTCTCTGCCACAGGAAACAGTTGAGGCCAGTTCATTGGCTATATTTAAGAGGAAGTTAGATATGGCCCTTGTGGCTAAAGGGATCAGGGGGTATGGAGAGAAAGCAGGTACAGGGTTCTGAGTTGGATGATCAGCCATGATCATACTGAATGGCGGTGCAGGCTCAAAGGGCCGAATGGCCTACTCCTGCACCTATTTTCTATGTTTCTACATGAGGCCTCACCAGTGCCTTATAAAAGCTCAACATTGCATCCCTGCTTTTATATTCTAGTATTGGTTTATATTTACAATTCTTTGGAGCAATCTGGTATATGTGCTTTCAAGTTGCAAGCTGAGAAAGCAAGTGAGAAAAGGCTGACAGCTAGGGAATTGCATCCATATTCCACAGTGGATAACAGTCTTCACCAAAATACATTAGGATGGCAGATTTTCATACTTGATAGAGACCTCCTGACCGAAATGATTAAGGCAACTCTGATCACAACGGCATTAATCGTTGCCATCCTAAAAGGACCTGTGCTAGAATGATGAAAAAGTATTTAAGTTAAACTTACAGACACCAAAATGAGGATTTCATAAAGAAGTAGAAAAGTGCTCAGCTGTGAAATGTGCACTTAATTTATAAAGCATTACTGGATTTTTCAGGAGCCAAATCTTTACCTTTTCAGTAAAAGCAGGAGAGAGGTTAGATTTGAAACTGAGGTCAGCCAAATTTTCTGAAATTAAAGTCCTGCAGTCACTGCATTCAATTCCATTCAAGTTTAATTATCGTTCAACCATACATGAATACAGCCAAACGAGACAGCATTACTCTGGGGCCAAGGTGCGAAACACCGTACCAACGGTCACACACAGCACTTATAAGATAGAGAGATACAGCCATGCAATAAAAGAGTCCAAACTCAAGCCACCCATAGCTGCAGAAATCTGTTGACGACCAGAATAGAGCTTCTGCTGAGCAAACATGGTGGGGGTCAGCATTGAGACCAGCCTGGATGCTGTACCACACTGCCCCCAGTGGAGCGCACTGTCTCTGACGCCTCTCACCTGGTGGCTGTAAGCAGGCGACATTACAGCCTGAGGCCTGGTCCTCACGTGAAGAAGATAGCAAGCACACATGGGATATTAGCAAATGGCAAGTGTGCCCTTGCTTTTGTATTTTATTGTGGTACCATTTAAAAATCCCAGATAAATTTGATCCAGCAGCAAAGCAGCAATGTTTGATTTTCTGTCAAACTCTGGCTCAACAGGAATGTTTTGACAGAAGGGAAAGGAAAAGGAATGATGAAATGCTTCCAAGTATCTTACCTGAAGCTATAAACATGAAATTTTCTGCACAGTTGTGTTTCTTAGCTGACTGATTTCACATTGGAGTGATCCATAGGTTTAAGAGTCAAACCACATCTGTTATATATCATTAAATTTTAGAAGAATACTCAGCAAGCTGTTCTATTTGAATTGGACGAGGTCTGGATGCTCAGTGGATTAGTTTCTTCAGTTAATCCAGATTCCTTATATTGGTGAAAGTTAACTGCCATCTTGGTGAATAATGATGCAGCTTAAATTAAACTTTATTAACTTCACACTTTATCAAATGTTGAAACTAACTTCCTCCACAGCCTTGGGAAATAGAAGCTCTTAATTTTAAAATCTGAGACGAAAGGAACGCGCTCCACCAGACAATAATAGCATATAGTTTCTCTGGGAAAACACTGTATATATCAAACTGTCATTCAGATGAGATACTCAGTCAAGGTCTATCTATTCTTTCTGTTGGACACAAATGGTCTCATGCCATTATTCCAGTCAAGAGCTGGACTTCAGACCTGGTGACTCTGCTAATGTGTATCTCTGAACTAACTTCATTGACCTGTCTGGTGAATATCACATGAACAAATTGCCTACTCGATTTCTAAAATTGTAACAGTAGCCACCTTTCAAAATCAGTTTCTTCATTTTTCTTTCTTTATTCCTGTCTTTTCTTCTTTTGCTCTATTAATATTGAGGTTGTAAATTATTTCTTCTTTTAAAGTCCTCTGTTACAAAATATCAGATCGGTTACTCGAAAATGTCTGTAGTTTTTCATTTTAACTCCATAGTAAAAAAGAAATTAAGAAAAACACACACAAGGTACTGCAGGAACTTAGAAGATCAGCATCTATGGAAATAAACACAGTCACTGTTCCAGGCCGAGACCCTTCATCAGGACTGGAAAGGAAAGGGGAAGAAGACAGATTAAGAAGGTGGGGAGAGGGGAAGGAGTACAAGCTAGAAGGTGGTAGGTGAAGCCAGCTGGATGGGGGAGGGAGGGGATGAAGTAAGAAGCTGGGAGCGGAAAGGTGGAAAAGGTAAAGCACTGGAGAGAAAGGGATCTGATAGGAGAGGAGAGTGGACCATGGGAGTAGGGAAGGAGGAGGAGCACCAAGAAAAGTTGAGGAGAAGAGGTAAGAGGGGAGACAGAGTGGGTAATTTAAGAAGAGGGAAGAAGGAGGGGGATAATTACCAGGTTAGAAAAATCAATGTTCACACCATCAAGTTGGAGGCTACCCAGACAAAAACTGAGGGGTCGCTCCTTCAGTCTGAGAGTGGCTTCATCATAGCAGAAGAGGTCGTGGACAAACATGTCAGAATGGGAGTGGAGATTGGAGCTAGAATTGTTGGCCTCTAGGAAATCCTGCTTTTGGGAATGGAGCGAAGGTGCTTGTTGATGCGGTCCCTCAATTTACGTCGGGTCTCAACGATGTAGAGGATGCCGCATCGGGAGCACCGGATACGGTAGATGACCCCAACGGATTCACAGCTGAGGTGTTACTTCACCTGGAAGGACTGAATGGAGGTGAGGGAGGAGGTGAATAGGAAAGGGTAGCAGTTCCTCCACTAGCAAGGAAAAGTGCCAGGAAGTAGATAAGTGGGGAGGGGCAAATGGACAAGGGAATCATAAAGGGAGCATTCATGTGGTAAGTGGAGAGTTTTCCACAGGGTGGTAGAGATGTGTTAGGTGGTAGGATCCCTTTGAAGATCTAATTATAGCTCTTCAAAGGGATCCTACCCTAATGACCTAGGCAAGGATGGTTAGGACCCAATTTCTGGAGTACCTGAGACTAGAATCAAGACTCGATACGAGACTGAAATGAGGACAGGGTTCTAAACTAGAGCTAGACAAGAATCTAAAGTAGAGCTGATGATAGAGCACTTAACCTCAGTTCAGGTACTCTTTAAATAGTAAAATCCCGGTGCCAAAACGTGGCGGCCAATTAGTGGAGCGGAGCTGAGCCTGTGAAGGGGCCACATCAGCTATCCAGACCCTGGAGAGTCCGAGCATTTAAATCCTGAAAGCTGGCACAGTCGGGTACGTATCCTAACACCTGCCCATCCCCAGCAACCATTCACCCCTTTTGCTTATCCAGGACCTATCAACCTCTTTTCTAATAATGGACTGCTTCCATTGCCTTTGAGTGTAGCGAATACTCACGGCCCTCTGAGAGAAAATAAGTCACTTCAAATTCATGACTCCTTCATTTATATGGCCACCCTAGTTCTAGATTCTTCCTTAGGGGAAAACATTTCCCCCCCCCCCCACCCCTCTCCCTGCCATGTTCAGTCTGCAGAGACCTCTCAAGTTTGTACCTTATCATTTTGTACCATAGAAGCTTCACCAGTGACTTTTCCAGTAGGAAATGGACATGCTCAATACAAACGGTCTCATTGCCTTTCACTTCAATCTTCACATTGTAGATACTCCTGTCAGGGGAAAAATCAATTCTGCTTCAACCTTACCAATTTCTGTTTGTTCTATTGCTGTGTTGCACATTCCTTACGTGACTCCTAACGATGTTTTAGGATACAGAAGTTTAGGAAGAATGAAGTGAAGGGAGTTAAGGAACTTTTTGTTTGTTGGCAAAAGACCCCTCCTCAACCCATTTCCTCTTGATTAGAGTGGATCACTGGGCATCGCCTCTGAAGAACAGTTTAACTGGGAGAGTGACTGACAGCTATGCAGAACATGGCGGTTCCGTCTCAATATTGTTCACTCGGCCCCTGACGTCTAGCGGCCAAAAGTCACCCATTTTATCTGCCGAGGGAGCTTTTCGCCACGCTTCCTGGTAGTGGTGTGTGTTCCAATTCTGGCCAACGTCAGGCAAAGACCGGAGGAGCTGAGCTCCGTGAACAGCGATCACGAAACAGAGCACCTGGACGCCCTCCCCATTATCCAGCCTTGAGAAGAATCAAAGTCATTTGGAAACTTGCTCAGAATCTTTGAAAAAAATGCAATCTGCTTTGTCTCATGTATGCAGTTCTTGATCTCCTATACCCCTGCCATGCACCTGGGCTTCACTTTCTTTCTTAAATACATTGCTTCCAGCATCTGCTTTGTAGGACCTACTTATTGTTGCCCCTGACAACCAGCAGCCTCGAATGGCCCCATTCTACTTTCGTGTGGATTTTCACACCCAGAGCATACGTCAGTTTCCTTCCTATCGAACACACCCCATTCACTGCTGGCTCTATGAAATATCAAGTCCGATTCTGTTTGCTGCTAGTATTGTGATGTATCTTTGGGATAATTAACTGCGTTCAATATACAATTAAATGAAAGCTTTTTAAAAAGTGCACTCACACATACACTAAAGCTGGATTTATAATGTTAAATCTTTCTGGCCTAAATTCAGGGCAAATCCTGAGGCAGAGAATGTCACACCCAAGCTCAGCTCACTCTGTCCTTTTCAGAAATTAATGCATGGCTTACATCACTCATGTCAGTGCCAGTGGTGTAGCACTGGACTTAGGGCGAGAGGTCCTGAGTTCGAATCCAGCCAGCTCCTTGCATGATTTCTACCCGTGCTGGTTTGAGTGCTTTGCTAGCAACTTGGCCTTGTAAAATAGACAGATGCTAAAGAAATGGCAAAGCTGCTGCCCGATGCTCTAAATGAGGCGCGGGAGGAACTTATTTATCACGTGATATTGGTGTTAATCGAAAATCATCTAGAACAAAATTTGCAGTGTAAATATACGTCAAGGGAAGCCGGGTGATGTTTTCTTAACATGTTGCTTTCTGCCAGGGGGATTTTTAAAACTATATTCGAGGATTACTTACTTATTTTCCTCTATATTTTGTATTGCATTGAACTGCTGCTGTAAGCTAACAAATATCTCGACACATGCCGGTGATAAGAAACCTGATTCTGATTCTGATTTTTATTAATTTTAATCATTTGATAAATAAAAGCATTATTGGATGTGCAATTGTGGTGAACTACATATACCTGTCTGGACACGCCCCCTGATGACTGCTCCTGTGGCTCCTTCCACAGACTCCGGTATAAAGGTGATGGAGGTCTGAGCCCGGCCTCTCAGTCTCCAGGATGTAGTATGGTGGTCACTCACTGCTTGTTCCTTCTTCCAGTCAATAAAAGCCGATACCTCGCTTTTACGTCTCAGAGTGAGTTATTGATGGTGCATCAGCAATACCAGCAGGTCACCTTCTATTTAATTTTCTGTGAAAGCTACATATTGTTTTGCAAACACGAGGAAATCTGCAGATGCTGGAGATTCAAACAACAACACACACAGAATGCTGGTGGAACACAGCAGGCCAGGCAGCATCTATAGGGAGAAGCGCTGTCGACATTTCGGGCCGAGACCCTTCATCAGGACTAACCGAAAGGAAAGATAGTAAGAGATTTGAAAGTCTTGTTTTGCAGTTGTTCTACATATAAGAAGTAATAAATATGAAGTGAGATCTCCCTCTACAGGTAGTTAGTATAGGAAAAAAAATGCAACGTGGACTTTTAAACTCTGAAGCCACACATATAGCCGAAGACATCCAGTGGGAATGAAATAAGTTCAGATTGGACACCTGTTTTATGCCGAGCCAATTTTGTGCACTGCTGGAGTTAGCACAGCTTTGATTACTTAGAGGAATAATCCATCATTTTGACAGGCTACACGGTGAACATAATCAGTGCTCAGACAACTCTCAATTCTATATCTAACCCTGGAGAATCTGGGATTGACTGGAGAAACGGGTTGTTCTCCTTGGAGCAAAGGAGGGCGAGAGGAAATTTCACAGAGACGGACTAAACAATGACAGTTATCGATAGGGTAAATAGCGAGAAGCTGTTTCCATGAGCCGATGGTTCAAGCCCTAGGGGACATGAGTTCGAAGTGCTGGGCAAAAGATACAGGAGGCATTTGAGGAAGGACTGTTTATGCAAAGACTAATAATGATCTGCAATTCATCAGCTCCAAGAGTGGCAGAAGTGGGGTTGAAGTAAAACTTTGAATGTGGAATTTGAGGAAAACTAGTGTTCAGATCTGTGAGAAAGGAACGGGGCTGGGGCAGTTTGTTTGGAAGGAATGGCCTTAACCACATCTCCTTAGAGTCAGCAAGATGCCAAAGAACAAATATCCTTCAATGGCATAACAATTCTGTGAAAACCCAAATATACACAGCCTCACCCAAAATTTGTGTAATGAGTGAGGAAAATTGAAATATTCATATTATAATGTGATTTTTATGCACATAAATCAATTATTTGAACTGAAATGCTCTAACGTATTTCTGTTTCAACTAGTCACAGAGTCTCACAGCATAGGCATAGACCCTTTGGCAGATTCTGACTGATCTCTTGTCTGCATGTGTAGAAGCTGTTTTATTCCCCGAATTTCCAGACATCCCATTAATGTGGACAAAGGCCGGTTTTCAACAGGCAAAGATTTGGTTGCAATGAAAAACACTATGAGTGCTATCTTTACTGCTAGAAAACATCAAAGTAAAATAATTTAGCAGAATTTGTATTATATGGGACTAAACATACCTTTCTCTTCATAGATTCAGGAAGATGTGACTGTGGATATTTGGCACAACAAGAAAACCTGAAAGCTGTCATCACATTTATGTCTATTATCTTTATCCTTTTAATAATAGCCAATATCATCATTATTATTGTTCTATTTTCAAAAGCAAAGAAAATATGGTAAACAAAGTTGTGCTGCTTTATATTTACAACTTTCAAAGAGCCTTCTAAAGCTGGGATCTGTGAGGTAATTTTCAACATAACTGATCAACTATCTGTTTTAGAATAGAATGTTAAATTGTAGGGATTTATACAATGGAAGTAAGTAAGTTCCTCTGTTACTCAAATGATTTCAAAGATATTCAGGTATGTTGACCCACTTAATTGACGTGAAATCATACAACTTTGCATTTAAGTGTACTGTATGGAAACGTTGAGCTATGTTGTAGTTTGGGCAGAAGACAATAAAAGAATCCTGGAAATGTACAGCAAGCCTGAACTGTTGAAGATTGTTACAAATTATACAGCAGTCTAATTTGCAATGTAATAATGTTAAATTCTTTAATATGTCATGTTACATTATGAGGTAAATTTATTTGTGCTTCTTTCATATTGTGAACATCAGTGATTCTGGCTAGTGCATCCAGTTCGTTCCTCTTATGTGATGTGACACAGAGATAGATTAGAAACTATATGGTCACTTTTGAGTATACTCAGTGGAGTTTAGAACAATGAGACATAAAAGGGATGGGTCTCAGTAAGCTTGGCAAAGTTATGCTGAGAGAACGTTTCTGCTCACAAGGGAATCTAGAACAAGATGAGACAGGATAAATTTCTTTGCTCAGAAGGTATTGAATCTTTGGAGTTCCCCACTCCAAAGAATTGTACAGGTTGAGTGTTTGGACGGGTTTTTGGATTATGAGGAATCAAGGGATGCTGCAAACAGGCATGAAGATTAGATCGGTAATGACCTCAATGCTTGGAATATCAGGTTCAAGGACTCACATAGACTAATCCTGCTCCTAACTTTTATGTTATTGGAGTTATTGGACAACATTTTCTTTGCAGACTTCTACCTCTATTCACTTGAAAACATTGCTGCCTTTCATGGTGACACTATTTCAATAACATCTACTCCAAACAATTCTTGCGATGATACTGTTGTGCACCTGTTTGTTGGAAGCCAATTATATCCTTAGTTACTCTTAAAAAAAATCATAGTTATTTTTATAAACTGAAGTATTAGTTCGACTGAAAATTTTTTAACGAAGTCTAAAATATCCTTGAAAGCAATGGAAAGAAGTACCAAGTCTTTAGAAAAAAAAAAGACTTCAATGTTAAGAATTCTAACAAATCATTTGTTTACCAGGTTGATGGGAGCAGGCAGTTTAAATGTTTTCAGTATAGACTAGATGGACCGAGGCTTTCTTCTGTGCTGTACTTCTCTATGACTCTACCATGAAATAAAAAGAACGGTACCATAATAGTTAAATTATGTCAATCTAGAGGCTTGAATTATTGATCAGAATACGCCACTTTAAATCCCAAGGTATCAAATGGAAAATTTAAGTTCAAGTTCTAGATTTTTTTCCAGAAGAAAATCAGTAATGATGACTCGAAACTACAGAAACCAGATCTGAAATGTTAACCACTTTTCTCTCTCTACAGAAACTTCCTGACTTGATTAGCTATTCCATTACTTCAGTTTTTATTTCAGATTTTCTGCATCTGCCATTTTCTTTTCATTTAGTGAGCTTTTACTTAAGTTACAGAGTGAAAGAAGCCTGGCATTCTTATCCAGAATGGCCTATTCATAACTATAGCTCAGAAATAGTCCCATGAGACATTCTGATATACCAAACTGGACCAATGAAAAAATAAACAATCAGAAAATAACCCTATAGACTTCTTAACAACATTAACGAATGCCTGAATATAAATCTAACTAGCATTTGTTGACCTGTGTTTAACTTGTACAGATTAGTCAAACAAAGAATCAGTACATTCATGCTCACAGAAAGGTACCTTTCAATGTCTTAGAAGCCTCCATTACAATTGCTGAGTGCATTCTATTGTATAAAATGTTAGACCAACCAAAATTAGTAGTGAAGGGTTTCGACATGAAACATCGACTATACTTTTTTTCCATAGATGCTGCCTGGCCTGCTGAGTTCCTCCAGCATTTTGTGTGTGTGTTGCTTGGGTTTCCAGCATCTGCCAATTTTCTCTCGCTTGTAGTCCAATAACTTATTTACTTAACCACTCTACCACTTACTCATGAGATCACAGACTGTGGAAGAATATAGTACTGCCACTTCTAATATTTAACTGATTTTTATTACTCAGTTTTGAAATGCTACAACTGTTGTGAATCGAAACCATTTAGCATGGTGTTCATACTGCACAGCAAAGTGGATTTCTAAAGGCAGTATTAATCAGATATCAATAAAATATAAATCTGTAATGACATATTCTTTATTCAATATGTCATTATAAATATAGTTTTATTAATACATAATAAATAGGCTTGTGAACTAAGCATTACTTTAAAACTACTTGCTCCTTCAAGAGTAGTTACTGATTTCTTGGGGATGATATTGGTCAAATGGAAAAGTAAGCCAGGTATGAATTGTTTTACAATGCAAAAATTTTATTCCCACGTTTTTCATGGAAAAAAACAAGGAAGCATACGAGGGGTGATTGATAAGTTCATGGCCTAAGGTAGAAGGAGTCAATTTTAGAAAACCTGGCACATCTATTTTTCAACATAGTCCCTTCCTACATTTGAGTTAGTCCTGATGAAGGGTCTCGGCCCGAAACGTCGACAGTGCTTCTTCCTATAGATGCTGCCTGGTCTGCTGTGTTCCACCAGCATTTTGTGTGTGTTGCTTGAATTTCCAGCATCTGAAGATTTCCTCGTGTTTGCCCCTCCTACATTTACACACTTAGTCCAGCGGTCGTGGAGCATACGGATCTTGGACCTCCAGAAAGCATCCACAGCAGGGTGATTGTTAAGTTCGTGGCCTAGAGTAGAAGGAGATGAGTTATACAGCTCTCGGTACATGCACATGCAGTTCAACTCTTTGAGTGATTATGCAGAAAGTTTGAAGTTAATAACTCATCTCCTTCTACCTTAGGCCACAAACTTATCAATCACCCCGATGAGTTATTAACACATTTACACATTTACTCCAGTAGGAGTCCATCTCCTTCTACCTTAGGCCACCTGATGAGTTATTAACTGATAAGTTATTAACTTCAAACTTTCTGCATAATCACTCAAAGAGTTGAACTGTACGTGCATGTAACGAGACCTGTATAACTCATCTCCTTCTACCCTAGGCCACAAACTTACCGATCACCCCTTGTATGTAAGGTTTAAGAAGCAGAAGTCAAGCGGTGCCTTTGAGGAAAAGATTAGCATTATTTGTCACATGTACATTGAAACATATAGCTGGCCGGTGGTATAGTGCATCAACACCGGACTGTGAGGCGAATGGTCCCTGGTTTGAATCCAGCCGGCTCTAGGCAGGTTTTCCATTTGTGTTGGGGTTGAGTGTTGTGCTAGTAACTTGGTCTCTGTAAGAAACAGACACCCGCTAAAGTAGGGGCAAGGTCGCCGCCCGACGCACCACAAGGCATGTGAAGGAACAACGACATTGAAACATAGTGTGCACGGAAATGTGCCACTTGCACCAAATCAGCCAGGTTTGTGCTGGGCCGCCCACGACTGTCACCGTGCTTCCGGTGCCAGGATAGCAGGCCCACAACTCAAACGCCCTAACCATATGTCTTTTGAATGTGGGAGGAGAGTGGAGCACCTGGAAGAAACACAGGATGTTGTGGGGAGAAAGTAAAAACTCCTTACAGACAGCAGTGGGAATCCCCACCTTAGAGCTGATGCTGTGAGCGCAGTCCATAAACCATCTGCAGCTGGAAGCACTATTCTGACGAGGGGTCTGAGCGCAGTTGTGTTCCACAAGCATCAGTGCCAGGGCCTTGGCTGTTTGTGATATATAGAAACAATTTTCCAAAAATGCCACTGGGCTGATTAGTACATTGGTAGACAACGCAATAGGTTATGGATAGTGGGAAAGGTTGTCAGCAGGTTACAGACCAGTTGGTAACGTAGACAGATAAATGACAGACGTAGTGGAATTTGTTGTTTAGTAAGATGTTGCACTTTGAAAGGTCAAATGCAAGAGGAAAGGCTATAATAAACAGCAGGGCTCTTAAATGAATTGGTGTACAGGAAAATCTAGGGGCGCAAGTCCATAGCTCTCTGAAAATAGCAACACAGGTAGATAGGATGGTAAATAAGGTGTGTGGGACACTTGCCTTCATCAGTTGGGATGCTGAGTAAGTCAGGAAGTCACCGTTCCGACCATGTAAAAGTTTGTTGTTGCCAAATTTGGAATATTGTGCGCAACTTTGGTTGCTGCATAACAGCGAGAATGTGAAGGCTTTGGAAAGGGTGCAGAAAGGTTCTAGTTGATGCGGCCTGGATTGGAGGGTATTAGCTACAAGGAGGAGCAGGATAAACCGGGTTTGTTTACTCTGGAGCATCGGAGGTTGAGGGGCGACCCAATTGAATATAAATTATTAGAGGCAAGATCAAAATCTTTTTCCTGGGATGAAAGTGTTAGATACCAGAGGTCATCATTCTTAAGAGGAGGGGGAGCATTTAAATGGGATTTACATGTCAAGTTTTGGACCTAGAGAGTGGTAGGTGCCTGGAGCTCACTGCCAGGGCAAGTGATGGAAGCAGATAAAGATAAGGAGTACTTAGGCAAGTGCATGAACAGACCAGGAGGGAGGGATATACAGTAAACATCTGCTGGCAGATGTGCGTTAAATTGACATCATGGTCATCACGGACATTATGCCTGAAAGGGTCCGTTCCTATTCTAAAATAAATGAGTTTCAGAAGGTATTCCTATGCCGTTCCTGCTATCTGCCTTTCAGCAGACATCTTGTTATTTCCATGTTATTCTTCCAGGCTCTGGCTGTCTTTCTGACATACTAACTGGTTGATTACAGCACAGAAGGTAGCAATTTGGCAAATAAAGTTCATTCCAGTTCCCGAGAGAGCAGATCCAGTAGTTCCATAACCCTGTATCTCCCCCTCTCCCACATCTCCATCAACTCCCTATTGATCCTTTTGCTATTTATCCTTGCTCAGGTGCAGGTTACAGAAGCTTTAAAGGTAAAAAGTAGCTTTAACTTTATTTGTCACGTGTATGCTATATCAAACCACACAACAAATGCATCATTTGACCAATACAGTCTGAAGATTGTGCTGGGGACAGCCAGCAAGTGCTGTTACACTTCCAGTGCCAATGATCCACGCCCCCAATTTACTAACCCTAATCTGTACATCTTTGGAATGGGGGAAGAAACTGGAGGAAACTACTGAGTCACGGGAGTGGGGGTGGGGGTAATGTACAAACTTCTTCCAGGCAGCGGTGGGAATTGAACTCTGATCACAATCTCTGCTGCTGTAAAGTGTTATGCTAATCGCTATGCTCTCACACTACCCTAGCGCGACTTTTCACACCTAGAATAACTTAACAGAGTATCTCTGAGCCATGAGAAGGAACCAGACGATCTGTTGAACTGTGGCCCACGCAGTTATAGGATGATTATGCAAACTCCACATAGAGGTCAGGGTTGAAACCAGGCCCCTAGAGATATGAGATGGTAGCATTACCACTGCATTACATTGACAATCTTCCCATCATTGCCCTACTTGCTCACTATGCTGTGAATCTTCCTTGATCTTTGGTGCCTTGCCTTCCACTGCTCTATGCTCTATTGCCTTGCCTTGCCCTCACTGTCCTGTTTTGCTGTAGCTGTGTTCCCTACTGCTCTGTTGACCTACCCTTCATTGCATTGACTAGCTCTCTACTGCTCTATTACTGTTGCCCCTGACCCCTGCTTCCCCACTCCTCCTAGCACTGCTCTGCCTAGCACTGCCATGGGAGCTAGACTCTCAGTGAGCCAGTTCACCTTGGGCCTGGCTACTCATCGAGGGTGGCGATCACTACCAAATTCAAGGCATTGGAAGATCTGCCACCTTGTGTTTTATATGAATTATAGAATCTAAATCAGTGCCAGGTAGAGTTTGGGCTGGAAATTCTACAATCACTTTCATTTTGGTTTGTGCGTTTTTATGAAAAGGTAGCCCCATAAAATTTATCTCACTTTTTTGAATATTAATAGTCAAAATACATATATTCAGCTCTTTGTTGTGAATATGTTTGCAAATGTAAGGCCTACTTTTTATGGTTATTTGTACACTTCTTGGCACAAGAATATGGGGCAGTGTAAGATACAGTACAGCTGCAACACAGTGTTTGGCCCGGCTATTGACGCCTAAGAAAGACTGCTTTTCTGATAAGTTCTGCACCTTCCCCCTAAGGAAGCCTCTTCCACGTGTCTTGTACTCAATCCAATATCCTAAATTCCTCAAGCCTTAACAACGAAGTCAAGAACTTCTTAAATACCCACAACAGGTACATATCACTCATAGGTAGGAAACTTCCCTGAAGTTCACTTTTGATTTACCATAAAAAAATTAAGTTCAGCAAGTGTTTCACTTCTGCATGGAACATTATATTAATATCAGTTACTGGAACCTGTGGACCACAGTACACTATTTTATCACATCTATGCATGTTTTACAGTCACTGACAAAAATATGGTGTTTGGCGTTGAAACTAAGGAAGCTCCCCACAACGCCCTAGTGAGCTATTTTACATGAATTTCATCTTTTTGGATAATCATGTCATATCTCCCAGCAATGATGATGACATTAACCCAGTTGGATAACCCACTGAAGAGTTCTCATAGTGTGTGTGGTGAATATTCTCAGCAGTATACGGAGAGAAACATGTAGATCTGGATTAATAGGCATCTGTTAGTCTCGAGAGACCATGGATTTGCACCTTGGAAAGCTTCCAGGGCGCAGGCCTGGGCAAGGTTGTATGGGAGACTGGCTGCAAGTCTCCCCTCTCCACGCTACCGATGTTGTCCAAGGGAAGGGCAAGGGCCGATACAGCTTGGCACCGGTGTCATCGCAGAGTGATGTGTGGTTATGTGCCTTGCTCAAGGACACAACACATTGCCTAAGCTGAGGCTCAAACTAGCAACCTTCAGATCATTAGACCAATGCCTTAAACACTTGGCCACGCGCCAACACAAGATCCGGATTAAAGCAGAAGCTAAAGCATCATAAAGTTTAAAAAGAAGTAACTTCATTTCAAGAATGATGGAATTTTGAAATAATTATTCTTAAGGAATTAAACTCCTCACAGCAAGTAGGAGGGTGTCCAGCAGTTATTTATTTATTGAGATACACCGTGAAATAGGTCTTTCTGGCCATTTGAGCTCCACCACACAGCAATCCCTCAATTTAATCCTATCTTAACTATGGGAACATTTGCAATGACCTATTAACCTACCAACCGGTATGTCTTTTGACTGTGGGAGGAAACCGGAGCACACAGACGAAACCTACACATTGAAAAACTCCATACCGGCAGTGGTGAGAATCGAACCCAGGTTTCAGGTACTGTAAAGTGTTGTACTAACCACTATGCTACCATGCCACCCTAGTTCTAAGTGTCTCATTTAAAAATCATTCACATGAATTAACATTTTTGTGAGCTTTTGCACTGAGAATATTTTGTAAAAGGTTGAATTTACTCTCATGTTAGTGATTTCCAAAATATATCTACCGTAGATTCCGGATTTTAAGCCGCTACTTTTTTCCCACATTTTGAACAGCTTTGAACTCTGCGGCCTTTAATACGGAGTGGCTAATGTATTATTTTTTTTCATGCCGCCAAAAACATTTTGCCTCGTAACAGTAGACCAATAAAATTGATGAGTAGTTCACAGAGGTCCAATAAAATTGTACGATAAATCAAGCGCACTTTCACAATTAAATTATTGTAAATCAGTCATTTGTACTCACCCTCATCAACATGGAAAACACTCGAAGAAAAGCATTGTGCTGCCTTTATGGCAGTTATTTAGTTTATAATATTTTCGCTTAGTAATTCATTTTCTAGTTAAAGTTAGAAGAGTTTTAACTATATTTGTTTTCTGTACTACATCGCGAGATGCTATGACGTCACACCCGGTTTCGCCGCGTCTTGTGGGATACCGGTTTGCGATAAACAGGACGGCGGGGGGGAGCGGCGGAGCGGCGGAGCCAAAACGCTGCTTTTAAGTTAAAGGCGATCAATAACTTTTCCTGGTAGGCTGCAGTATATATATATTTTTACCAGTCGTTAGGAGATATTGGAATGTTGTTCAGTAAAGAAGTATACGCAATGTATATTTAAAAGTAGCCGCGTTACGGGCACGGTTCGAAAAAAAGCCTTTGCAATATGTATTTGTTTTTGTTACCATATGGATTTAATTAAAAGTTAAAAAATCCTCACGTGTAATATCTTTCTGTGTAAATATCTCATATTACAACGTGGGACACCTGCGGCCGAAAATCCGGTGCGGCCTAAAATCCGGTGCGGCCTTTACAAGTAAAAAATTGATTTTATTTCTAAAATTAGAGCCAGCGGTTTTTAATCAGGTGCGCTCTGTAGTCCGGAATCTACGGTACTTCCATTTGTATTGCTTTAACACACCTGAAAGAGTCTGGTATGTTTTGCCACAGTTTTTCTTGGGGGGATGCGGCATGTGTGTGGGATAGGGTGGTGGAGGAGGTCTTTGTTTAACAATTTCTATATGGATTCCTACATTCAAGTTACAGTTTGCTGTCATCTTTAGTAAGACCCACCTTTGGTATAGCCAGAAAAAGTATTTGTTCTGCATAAAACACTAATCAAAGAACTTACCGTATTAAAACGGGAAAAGAATTTGAACCAGATACATTAAGAATTAAACAATATAATAACATTGTATGGTATAGCTTCTAGAATGAGTGGGAAAATAGTAGAATTATCAGTATTTTCCATTGACAACTCTAAATAAGGGCAAATCATATAATGAATTATATTGCTACCACCTTCTTTATCACCAAAAATTAACTTATATGTAGAAGTTAATACTTGAGTTCAAGAGCCATGAGGTAATGTTACAGCTATATAAGACCTTGGTCAGACCCCACTTGGAGTACTGTGTTCAGTTCTGGTCACCTCACTACAGGAAGGATGTGGATACTATAGAGAGAGTGCAGAGGAGATTCACAAGGTTGTTGCCTGGATTGGCAAGTGTGCCTTATGAGAATAGGTTGAGTGAACTCGTTCTTTTCTCCTTGGAGCGACAGAGGATGAGAGGTGACCTGATAGAGGTGTATAAGATGATGAGAGGCATTGATCATGTGGATAGACAGAGGCTTTTTCCCAGGGGTGAAGTGGTTAACACGAGGGGGCACAGTCTTAAGGTGTTTGGAAGTAGGTACAGGGAGGATGTCTGGGTAGGTTTTACACACAGAGTGTGGTGGGTGTGTGGAACACACTGCTGGCAAAGGTGGTAGAGGGGGATACAATAGGGTCTTTTAAGAGACTCGTAGATAGGTACACGGAGCTTAGAAAAATAGAGGGCTTTGCAGTCGGGAAATTCTTGGCAGTTTCTAGAGTAGGTTACACGGTCGGCACAACATTGTGGGCCAAAGGTCCTGTAATGTGCTGTAGATTTCCATGTTCTAAAAATTTTATATTAGAAAAAATCTCGTGAGTTAACTTATTTAATGATATAATCCCTTTAAGAAAGATACTCTGCAACAATGAGGCAAAATTAAAGTAAATTTTAGACACATTAGAGTGTTGGAGCTCACATTATTTTCTGACATTTGATCTGCAATGAACCATGATGAAACTAGCAAATTTATTAGTAGGGGATTAAATCATACATACTATAATGGAATATGTTCCATGGTTTCATCAACTTAATGACACATTATTAAAGAATTATTGGTGAAACTGAGCAGCAGAGATGAAAGCTATTAAATGAATTGAACAGAAAGTCGAGAATGGCGTCAGTCATTGCAGCTGGGATAATGGAAATATAAGAAATGCCGATGCTGGAAATGTGCAATTCTGGAAACATGCAGCAGATCAGACAGCATTTGTAGAGAGAGAAACAGAGTTAACATTTTCAGTTTGGGAACCATCAATAAAACTAGTAGAGAGAAAACAAGTTTATTTTCAGTCGCAGAGAGTAGAGGAGGATTTGGGTGGAACAAAGGGAATATTTTTGATAGGGGAAGATCAGTGGGTTAATGGGGGCAATCAGAGCAGTAGTGAAAGATATTGTTCTTCTTTGGAAGTGCAATGTGTTGTAACTAATGAGGCTGTGGGTCGTGGTTAGCAGCCCAGAAAAGGAAAACTGAGACAAAATGATGACAAACAAAATGACAACAAACAGAAAGATAAAACAGAGAGGAAAAAGGAACGGGTTACATGAAGTATGATAATTCAAAATTAATTCTTAAAGACAGCAAAATCCCAGTCTTTCTACAGAAGCTGACTGGTCTACTGAGTTAAAAACAGAATCTTCGGCTCTTCTTCCTGCTGGGCACATGGACTGAGGTAGAGTATTTGGAGCATTATTTTGACAGGTTTGGTAAAAACGTTTCATTTTCTCAACTTGACAGATAAATGAAGCAGAGTGGGTGGACCACTTAGTGGAGAATGGAGCAGCTCTTTATGAGAGTGGGCTATTTGAACTGCAATGTCTTTATTCATTTCTGTACACTTCTGGCTTTCAAATGAGTCCATTTGTGGATTTAAGACCCATTGCTGTTGACCCATTGTGACAGTAGGCAAACTGGAGTGGATCCAAGTTACTCCTCAGGCAGGAGTTGATATTTTTCATCAGCAACCTCTCAAAGAACTTCATCACACTGTTAATAGTTTTTGACGCAGGTTGCCACGGTCTTTTTGGGCACTGACATAATTGAAGCAGATAGGTACCTCAGACTGCTGAGGCGAGATGGTAAAATACTGCTGAACACTCCAGCCAGTTGATTAGTGCAAGTCTCTAGTACTCAGCCAGGTATCCCATTTTCCCTGGATGTTTTCCACCCTCCTGAAGGATGCTCTCATGTCTACCTCGGAGACTGAAATCACAGGGTTATCAGGACCTATGGGAGTTCATGAAGATACCTCCACGTTTTGACGGTCAAAGCAAGAATAAAAGGCATTCAGGTAATCTGGGAGCAAAGCCTTGTTGCCATCTATGTTGCCTGGTTTTACTTTGTAACTGGTGATAGAACTCAAGCCCTGCCACAGCTTTCGAGCATACTTCAATGATTCAAGATTAGTCTGGAATTGCCTCTCCACCCACGAGATGGCTTTCTGGAGATCATACCTGGTCCTCCCGTGTGTTACTTTGTCGCCAGATTGAACGCTGCTGATCTGGCCCTCAGCAGATTGCAGAACCCATAGTGCATTCAGCACGTCTAGTTGGGGAAAACTCCGAACGATATTGTGGGGACACACTCATCTACGAGAGCTTTTATAAAGTCTGGCCCAGTCCGCTGGCTGAAAGCAAGCCCACAGCCACTTCACTCTCAGAAAAACCACGCTTCTAGGAATTCTCTTGCTACCACGTGTTTGCTTGTGCCAAGACTTTCAATCATGCCCAGTTGAATTTGTTTTCCCTTCTATCTTCATAGGTAGAGACTAGAGAGAGTGTGTCATGCTATTTTACAGCCAGTTGATGTATATGGATCCTTGTGGCATGCAAGAGAATTCCTAGAAGTGTGAATTTCCACAAACAATTCTGTAAACAAACATATAGATCCTGATCCCTTTTATGAGTCAATGTGGGCAAAATTCCAGACCACAGTGCACAAAGTTCACCACCCAGCCAATCAGTGATGAGACTTCCTCCCCACACCACAATTGAGTTTCGGAAATCTCGAACAATCAGATGATTGAAAAGTATCTAAAGGCCAAGCATTTGGAGGACATACCACAACCAACAGTGCACTAATGATGTCTCCTCGCTTGGGGATGGAACGTTTGCCAAGATCGGAGAACAACTCAACCCAACCATCTACCACCTGAGCTATACATCTTATGAAATTTTTCCAAAAAATATACATGTTTGACACCAGAAATGATGGGTTGGGTGCAGTGAGTGAGAAAGTCATAGAGAGAGGGATCTTGCTGCAGTTGGGATAGATAGATAGTAGACATTGGTAGAAGCTCAGAAGAAGAGCAAACATAGGCAATGGAACTGAAAGTTTGCCAGCATGCTGACTGTAGACATAATTTCAAGAGGAAATGGATGGAGTGCAGATAGAAAAAAATGCTGGAAATTCTAAACAAAAGTAATGCTAGAAATACTCAGCAAATCAAGAAGCATCAGTGGAAAGAAAACAACCTGAGTAAATTTCACAGGTGAGTGATCAATAATCATAGCTGCCCGTTATGACACAAACAGAAATGGATGGATTATTGAATCTTGAGGTCTTTGGCATACCTATATGAACGATGAGGATGTTTCCCATGTTTATATTCTACATTGTTGGAACAAAAAAGGAGGCCAAAGGCAGAGATGTCGGAGTGGGAATAGGTTGAAGAATTAAAGTGATGGCTGATTGGAAACTTAGGATCACTCTCACTGTCTGAAATGAGATACCTGACAAAGCAAAAGAACAATCTGAATTTATTTTCTCCCATGTAGAGAAGACCACATGATAAGTACCGCATGCAATACACGAATTATGAAGTAACCTCGTCATTGTACAGTGGGGTCTTGGAATGCAAATCCACAGCTGTCTGAATGTGACAACATAAGTAGAAAGGCTGGCGAAGGAACAATACAGAATGCTTTGTGTCACTGGTTTGGGCATTGGGTATTAAAGATGGGGAGTCATGTTGTCGCTAAGTGAAACTTTGTTTAGGTTACTTCGGAGAATTGTTGCATTTCTGGTTGCTACATTAAAGGAAAGATTCAGTGGCTTTGGAAAGGGTGAAGAAGAGTTTGCCAGGATGTTGCCTGGATTAAGGAGTATTGGCTGCAAGGAGATGTTGGTCAAATTTGGATTGTTTTCTCAGCAACGGAGTGTAAGGGGTAACATGATATACAGAGGCATAGATAGGGTAAATAGTCAGAGTCTTTTCCCCATGAAGGAAATGTTGACTACCAGAAGAATGTAAGGTGAGAGAAGAGAAACTTTAAAAGAGGTTTCTAAGGAAAGGAATGCTCTGCCATAAGAGGTTTAGAAAACAGATACAAAAGCAGTGTTGAAGAGGGATGGTCTAATTTGACATCATGTTCAGCACAGACATCATGGGATGAAGGATTTGTTCCTGTGCTGTACTGTTCTATATTCTGGATAAGTGCAAAAGAATATTAATACTTATATTTGAACCTTCTGGGTTAAAATATATTTAAGCATTGCATCACTATTGAATTTTAATATTTCTATAAAATGTTCTTAAATAGAATAGGGAAGCAAATTTTATCTCATCCTTCTTGTATAAGTTACATTTAATCTACACTATATGTATCAAATTCTTAATCAATTGTTAATTGAGGCACATTGTATGAACTACCAACAGACCGAAACAAAATGAGACTGAGGTGGTTCAAATAGGATAATTAAAAAAAACGGAATCTCACCTCACAAAATTTCAAGATCACTGACAGTTTATTTGGTGCTTAGAGACATTTATCATTACATTCTCAGAATATGATATAAAATGAGGCAGTTCGAAGAAGATCATTTTTCATCAGTCAACAGTATGATTACAATGGCAAACAAATTGAGAATGCAGAAATGTCCTGTTGTTGCTTCATTTATTGTCCCCCTCCCATTGCCCAAATGTTAAGGCTGAAACCATTATCATTTCATTCTGCTCTAAAGTTTGGATCCATCATCAGAGTTATTGCCTGAGGGTGTCTAGACTTGGATCTGACTGCCTGCCAAGGAGATGTCTACCGGAGGCAGCATAATTCAGAGGGTGATATCTTTCCATTATTTGATTTCATTAAGGATCATCTTTACTAAGAGGAGGGATTGAAAAAAAATATATAAAAAGGATCAAGATTTTCTGCCAATTTATCAGCAAATCAAATGATATTTAAGAAAGGAAGAAAGGCAAATATATCTCAAAAGAGATCAAATGCTAAATATGGCCCTCACCAGATTCAATAAGGAGTAAGTGACAAGAAAAGAATAAGGGGAATAAAATCCAGAAAAATTTATGAGGAACGGGATCATGCTGAAAGAGATAAAGAAGCTGAGGAAACATGGTCCCAAATTCTTTAGCAGGATGTGGGAAAGTCTACATTTATTACTTTTCCTCAACTAAAAAGCAATCTTCTTGAACTGTGTTGAAAGTATTCCTAATCTGATGTTGAGAAGGATGTTGCAGGACTTTAACCCAACAGTGATGATATATTGGCAAGTCAGATTGGTGTAAACTTGTAGCTGGCTGTGTCTTCATGTGCCTGGAAATGGTCTTTCTGGATCATGATCCTGGGACAACCATGAAAGAGGGCTCAGTGAGTAACTGCATTGTAAGCACATTGTATGTGCCGCAGACATAGTTTTCCAGGAATGGAAGGAGTGAATGTTTAATATGGTAAATGGAATGGAGTGATTGTGAGGAATGAAAAAATAAAGGTACTATATCTTTTCAAGAATGAGAGATACACACATTCAGTTGTGTTAAGTATTCCATGGTATTGAGTTTTTCAAGAACTATTGGTGTTACACTCATCCATGCGAGTGGACAGTTTTTCTCCTGACTTGTGCCTTAAAGAAGAGGTTGAGTCATTTACTACAGTAAACAAGCTACTGAGTTAAGACAATAAGACATAGGAGCAGAATTGGGCCACTTGGCCCATCACGTCGGCACCACCATTCCATCATGACTGATTTACTACCACTCTCAACCCCAATCTCCTGCTTTCTCCCTGTAACCTTTGAAGTCCTGATTAACCAAGAAACTATCAACCTCTGTTTTAAATATACTCAATGACCTGTCCTCCACAGCCACCCCTAGCAATGAATTCCACAGATTCTCCACACTCTGGCTAAAGAAATTCCTTTTCACCTCTGTTCTAAATGGATGCCCCTCTATTCTGAGGCTGTTCCCTCTGGTCCTAGACTCAGCCACTATAGGAGACATATCCTCTCCACATCCACTCTGTCTAGGCCTTTCAATATTCAATAGGTTTCAATGATATCCCCCATCATTCTTCTAAACTCCAGTGAGTACAGGCCCAGAGCCATCAAATATTCCTCATTCAGTAACTCTTTCATTACCAGAATCATTCTCATGGACCGCCTCTGGATCCTCTCCAATGCCAGAACATCTTTTCTTGGATAGGGGTCCCAAAACTGCTTACAATACTCCAAGTGCAGTCTGACCAATGTCTTATAAAGCCTTAGTATTACATCCTTGCTCTTATACTCTAGTCCTCACAAAATGAAAGCTAACATTGCATTTGCCTTCCTTATCACCCACTCAAACTGCAAGTTAACCTTAAGGGAATCCTGCATAAGACTCTCAAGTCCCTTTGTATCTCTGATTTTTGAAATTTCTCCCCATTTAGAAAATAGTCTGCACCTGTATTCCTTCGACCTAAGTGCATGACCATGCACTTAACTACACTATATTTCATCTGCCATTTTTTTCCCATTCTTCCTATTCTGTCCAAGTCCCTTGGCAGACTATCTGCTTTCTCAAAACTGCCAGCCCCTGCAACTGTCCTTGTATCATCTGAAAACTTGGCCAGATAGCTGTCAACTCCATCATTCAAAATGTTGACATATAACTTGAAAAGAGGTGATCCCAACATTGACTCCTGCAGAATGTCACTTGTCACTGGCAGCCAACCAGAATAGGCCCCCTTTCAATCAGGTAATCTTCTGTGCATTCTAGTATTTTTCTTGTAAAACCATGGGCTCGAACCTTGTCAAGCAACCTCATGTATGGCATCTTGTCAAAGGCCTTCTGAAAATGCAAGTGAGCAGCATTCACTGTCTCTCCTTCGTCTATCCTGTCTGTTATTTCCTCAAAGAATTCCAGCAGATTTATCAGGCAACATCTCCCCTTAAGCAAACCATGCTGATTTTGCCCTACTTTATCATGCAACTCCAAGTATCCCAAAACCTCATCCTTAAAGATGGACTCCAACATCTTCCCAATCACTGAAGTCAGGCTAACTTGGCCTATTATTTTCTTTCTTCTGCCTCCCTCCCTTCTTAAAGAATAGTGTTGCAACTTTTCATCCTTCAGAATCTAGTGATTCTTGAGAGATCATTCCTAATGACTCCACAATCTCTTCAGCTTCTCTGTCAGAACACTGTGACATATCCACCTTCAGACCTTTCAGCTTCCCAAGCACCTTTTACTTACTAATACTACTACACTCACTTCTGCTCCCTGACACTCTCGAATTTCTGGCATACTGCTAGTGTCTTCCACAGTGAAGACTGATGTAAAATATTTATTAAGTTTGGCTGCGATTTCCTTGTTCCCCATTACTACCTCTCTTGCATCATTTTACAACATTCCAATATCCACTCTTTCCTTTCTTTTACACTTTATATATTTGAAAAATTGTTTGGTATCCTCTTTGATATTTTTGCTAGCCCACCTTTATACTTAATCTTTTCTCCCCTAATGGCTTTTTAGTTGCCTCCTGTTGGCTTTTAAAAGCTTCTCAATCTTCTAACTTTTATCCTCTATCCTCTTTTGCTTTTCTGCTGTCTTTGACTTTTCTCGTCAGCCATGATTACTTCATCCTTCCTTTAGAATTCTTCTTCATCTTTGGGCTGTATCTATCTTGCACCTTCCAAACTGCCCCCAGAAATGCCAGCCATTGTTCTGCCATCATCCCTGCTAGTGGTCCCTTCCAATGAACTTTACCCAGCTCCTCTTTTATGCCTCTGTAATTCCCTTTACTCTATTGTAATATTGATACAGGTACATATGACTTCATCTTCTCCCTCTCAAACTGCAGTGTGAATTCTATCATATTATGATAACTGTCTTCCAAGGGTTCCTTAGCCTTCAGCTCCCAATCAATTTTGATTCAGTACACAACTGCCTTTCCCCTAGTGGGCTCAACCAAAAGATGCTCTAAAAAAAGCCATCTTGCAGGCATTCTACAAATTCCCTCTCTTGGGATCCAGCACCAACATAATTTTCCCTAAAGACCTGCATCTTGAAATCCCCCATGACAATTGTACATTGCCCTAATTACATGCATTTTCTATTTCCCATTGAAATTTATATCCCATATCCTAGTCCTGCTTGGGGGCCTGTATATAACTTCCATCAGGGTCTTTCTAACCTTACAATTTCATAACTCTACCCATAGGATTCTATATCTTCTTATCCTATTCACCTCTTTTAGGGTTTGATTTCATTTTTTGCACAATTTTGTACTATGACCATAGTATTTACATGGAAGATCCATGCATTTCCAAACAAAAACGACTGGCCAAAATGTTGAAAGTCAGACAATACTAATGACTTTGTATATGAAGAACTAAAGGTTAGTTTCTCTCTTGTTGGAGGTGGGTGGAGGTCATTGATGAAACAACTGATAATAGCTGAGCCTAGTACATAACCTGAGGTTAAATTCTGGATCTGAGATAATGTTTCTAGCAACCACGACCAGAGAACCATTTCCCTTTCCGTTGGATGTTCCTCCAAAGAGCAGAGATCCCTACTGGCCATATTCAGTTAATGCTGCTTTGATGTAGACTCAACAGCATGGAAATAAGTGATTTAGCTGAACACACAGTTTGTCTTCTTTTGCACATCTCCCTGTCTGTTTATAAAAATAAAAATAAAAATAAAAGATTAGTTTTTATTTGTCACTTGTACATTGAAACATACAGTGAAGTGCATTGTCTGTTGCAACGCCCAACACCACCCAAGGATGTGCTGGGGCAGCCCACAACTTCTGCAATGCTTCTGCTGCTAAAATAGCATTCCCACAATTTATTAACACTAACTTGTATGTCTTTGGAATGTGGTAGCAAACTGGAGCATCTGGATAAAACCTCTTATACCATAGTCACGGGGAGAATATATGCTGCCTCTCCTTACATACAGTGGTGGGAATTGAACCAAGATCACTAGAGCTGTGAAGAATTACTCCAATTGCTAACAAGAGAAAATCTACAGTTGATAGAAATCCAAGCAAAATGCACAAAATGCTGGAGGAACTCCGCAGGCCAGGCAGCATCTATGGAAACGAGTACAGTCAACGTTTCAGGTTGAGACCCTTCATCAGATCTGGAGAAAAAAGATGAGGAGTCAGAGTTAGAAGGTGGGGAGGGAGAACCTCAAGGCGATAGGTAAAACAGTGCCCAATGGCTTTATTGAGTCACAGAGTGTATAGGTTTTTGCAAAATTCAATTGTGTTTCTTTTTTTCCTGTAAATGCCCGCACAAGGTAATATATAGTAACATGCTTTATACATACTTTGATAATAAATTTATTTTGAACTTCAAACTGATCCATACTGTTGAACATGCTCACTTAAATGAATCCCATTTTACCCATGTTCAGTCCACATCCATCCAAACATTTTATTATTGTACCTGGCTCAACAACTTCCACTGGCAGCTCATTCCATCTACTCATTCGACTCTGAATAACTGCCTCTCAGACCCCCTTTAAATCTTTCGAATCTTGCCATTAACCTATGCCTTTTAGTTTTAGACTCCTCTTACCTGGGAAAATTTGTGACTGCCTGCCTCATCTATGTCCTCATGATTTTATAAACCTCTGTAACGTCACCACAAATGAATTTTGAGGGGAAATGCCTGCAGAAAAGCAGCTTCCATTACTCCATGGGATATTTCAAGATGCTTCACAATAACTAAATTATTTTCTAGAGCTACTGTGTAGAAAACACAGAGCAACTCGACCAAAATGCTGGAGGAACTCTGCAGGTCAGGCAGCATCTATGGAAGTGAACAAACAGTTGACATCTTGGGCCAAGACCCTCCTTCAGGACCCATGCCTGACTTGTGCACAGCAGCATCAAGAAACATCAATTTAATATTAATTTGTTTTCCGTAACATTGATTGACAGATAAATTCTAGCCAGGTCACCAGTCGCAGCTGCAAACATTAGTGCCATAGGAATACAGGGTCATAGTTTAATAATTGATCAAAAAACACAGCAGCACACTTCAGCACTGCAGTGGAATGTTAGCCTGAATACTACTGTATATTCATTCAATATGCTTCAAGTATTGGCTCCATGTCCTCTCAGAATTGGAATTCAAATCCAATGTAATATTTGGTCAGCCAACACAGTTATTACTGGTTTTAGATTAAAGATGAAAGATTGAAGATCTTGCCTGCAGACTACTTTCAACAAAATGTTTCATGTGCTGGCTTCAGTTCTCATCTCCATTGTTTTATCGTAGTGCAGAATAACTTAAATTTTTGAATATAAGTTCTAAAATGGAGAAAGAAAAATACAAATGAGTTCACAAGTTCATCAGGCAGGAACTTGATACCTGGTGTTCTTTAAATGACTTAAAATGCACCATATTTCAGGGAAAAACATGATCATTTTGGCTATGAAAGATGTTTCTGTCGTTCAGCTTCTCTTCGACAAAGATACTCATTGTTTCAAAATTCACCACAGTATTGTAAGTTAAATTATGAAAAATGTCTGCCAAATCTGGGTGAATTCTTTTCTCAAGTATAATTTCCAACATAATTTAATTTTTGGAACAATCATGACACAATTTAACAACAATCTGGACTGGTCAAATACCATATTATTTGCTCAGAATTGCAATATAATGGGGCAGGCTTTGTTTGGTGAGGTTGGTAGTCCTTATTGTTATTTAAATGTACATGTTAACAACAACTTCAGCTATTTAGCATACTTCAGTGCTAATATGACTTGTTTCAGCATTAAAATGCCTTGCCTGGCTTGGCATCACTGTATTTGTGGGGTATATATAAAATAAACCATCACAGATAGTTAATTCTTGTTGTTGAGTACCCCTTTTATAACCAAAAAAATGCGAATAGTCATCAATCAGCCCCTCTATCACCGAACTTTCATTATTACACATCTGCTGACTTGTGATAGCAAAGTGTCTACTTCAAATGCTTTTCTTCTTCTAGCCACTCCTTTCCATTTGTCTTAAAACAAATCCTTCTTTCCCCCTCTATTCTTATTCCACCTGATGCGGCAGTACCCATTTTAATTTATACTTCGTACTCTTTTCTCCTGGGGTTCATTTCTCAGATCTTTGGCCTGTCTGGTTAAGGACATCCTTTGTTTTCCTGCTCACTTGGGCCTTAAATGCCTGGTTTCCCTGACTGTATTTTTATTTCCTCACGCTTTCTTCCACTTGCCATTCATGAGTTTATAAATCCATCTAATTAAAGGACATATCCAACTGACAACTAATGATTCATGCCAAGATAAAAATATGTAGAATATATTTTGTCTTCTATCTAGAGGACTAAATTTTCTCATTACTGTACATTCTCTTCTTCAAGACACAAACAAGTGCATCTATTTTACAACTTAGTTACTCACTTACTGCCCGTTATGCCACTGGCGTTTAGGGCAGCAATGAAGGTCCTCCATCTCTGGTGTTGTTCAGGGTTTTCTTCATCATGTCAGTAGCTTCCTCTTGGTTTTCACTACTGTCAATCATGTAAGTCCTGAGTGGAGACTTAGGAATACCATCACACTCAGACGTAGAAGGATCCTTCATAGTTGTTTCCATAACAACTTTGTCTTACCAGTCTGGATTGTTAGCCCTGAGCTGAAAACCCGGACCTGGAGGACCGGTGGACCACTCTTAGGCTGGCCTCTACCCTTTGACCTGTTTAGCATGGATGACCTTACCAAGAGCCAAAGCATGAAGCCCTGACTCCAGCCAACAGAGCTCTCCAGGTCATTGAGGCATGCAAGCCTCCAAACCCCATGGCAAAGTTTAGTCCTGTTGGAGGATTTATTTTACAAAGGATCATGTTATTTATGAGGCACAGGGATAGGCCACTCAGCCCAATCAGTTCATGCTAGGATTCTTTTCTCCACTCAGTCTTCCTTCAGACTTTCTTCAGCCAACTATATAAGCACTGCTCTATTCTCCTTTCTCACGAGTAAAATAGTTCAGCTTCCCCTTGGGTGCAAGCATAATCTTCATTTCAATCATTTCCTGTGTTAGTGAACTTCATATTCAGCAGTAAACCACAGGTCAGAGGAACTTAATAATGAAAACAATTTTATGAAAAGAGATCAATTCACTTCTATAAGATTACAAAAGGCATTAATTAATTATCTAGATTATGACTATTGATTCCACGAACCCTGAAAGATCTCTTTATTTCAGCACTTGGCTGGTGCAACTGCTAACATTGAGCTATTTTGAGATAGATTTTGACTGTAAGTGGCAGTATGTCAATGGTCCATTCGACATTTATACAGATTTTTATTTCTGTATGTATTTAGTACTTCCATTAATTTGAATTATCTGATGATAGACTATTCAGTGCAAAGCATAAATCTATCATTAAATGCTATTTTGCATCAGGGAAGAATCAGCAGATCAATAAAATTGGGTTTTAAAAGCAATTAATTTTATTACTCTTAAGAGCTACAAGTTATAAAATAACTTAATAAATGTGTTATAAAATAATTGAATTTATTTAATGGCAATGAAATGAACTAAGAAACATCCTATCGATTTTTTGTTCTTAAGTACAAATCAAAGCATATATTGTTTCAATGCATGTGAAACAAAATTATTTATGGATGTTCACAAGTCAGATATGGAAGCGCCTTTTACATCAGGCTCCTGAACCAACGTTGGATAACTTTATTCACTTCAACACATTAGTTGCTAGTCTTTATGTGTTGTTTTTAATTGATTCTATTGTATTTCTTCGTTCTATTGTGAAAGGCCACAAAAATATGGATCACAGGATATGGTGATATACAGCATATGTACTTTTATAATAAATTCACTATGAACCTTTCAGCAGGGCACTACATACTTCCTCAGAAAACTATACTTTATAATCCCTAACATTGCATAGTTAAACTTCATCACAGAATCAATTGGATTATTCTCTTCAACAGTTTGGTCAAATTGACCAGTGAAGATTTATCTCTTTCATTCCTAGGGACTTAGTTTAGGTCTCAGCCTCAACAAAGTAGGAAAGTTGTCATGCAACCTCGGTGGTTTATCTGACTTGGCACCCCGGTGAAACCTACATTTTCCAAACCGATACACTTTTCTTTTGCAAGCATTTCCAATTCCTGGAATTCATTTTCTAGTAGCTCTATTTTTTTTAATTTTAATTTTGTCCCTGCAAGGAGATGGAGCATCATTATTCCATCTTTAAAGACCTCAAACTAATGCTGTGACTGCTCCATTAAAGAGGGCTTTTAACTCTTTAAAACTATCTTAGCTCTTAATTGCAAGAGTGATCTCTTCAGTATTCTAGCCATCACTTATCTATCAACCAATTGATAAAAACAGGTTGTGATAGATTTCCAGTTCTGACTCTAGCACCTACATTGGGACTTCCAGGTTATAGTCACATGGAATTCTTGGTTTACACAGAGCTGACACAAACTTAGTCAGTAGTGACATCTTTCGCCCTTCTGGTGGAGACTTCAGTAGCTCACTTGATTCATCAACAGGGTCCTCATGGAATCCAACCAGGCAGCATGAACTTCCACAGGCTTCCCAGACTAAAACCTGGCACAAACCAAGCAGCTCTCTTCAAATGAGTGGGAAAGGGCTGCCAGGAGGAAGATGAGAGGAGTTATGTTTCACCATTTATTTATCTTCAATAATGTTAACATTACTTTTTGGCATGTGCGTTTTATTGCAACATGTTAAAATACATCTTAAATGTTTTTAACTTTCTTTGCATTTTTAATTGCTTCCAAGTGTGACTGAATGTTTGCAAAATTCAAAAACACTCAATGTTCCAATAATTATCCCAGCTTTGAAACAGCCCTGCATGTGGGTGTTGAGAGTGGGGGGACTGGGCTTCATCGGCTGTTAAATCTGTTCTATGAGTGCAGTGAATTATCTGTACCTACACCATATTAAGCTACATCAAAGTGCTGAAATCCGGGCTCACACCCTTGGACAAACAGGAAACCAATGACATTGTGCCCATGACAGATCTGCCATAGATATGATATTTTATTTGCTTATGATGCATAAATGGCTGTCGTGTTTCCCACATTTCAATAAAGAAACAATTCAAAGTACATTTATTATCAAAGTATGCATGCAGTATACAACCCTAAGATCCATCTTCCCACAGACAGCCACAAAACAAAGAAAGGAAACCGTCAAAGAAAAACGTCAAAAAAAGAACAAATCACACAATTGGCAAAAAATGAGTGAAAAACGCAGATTATAAAACACTAAAATAACTATACTTGAAAATTACCACATTGACTGTACAGTACCCTACTTTAAGACTTCAAATAAACTTTCCATTTAATTATTTTCTCTTTAATTTCACACAATCGGGAAGTGAAGACAGCTTCCAAAAATACTGCCAATATACATTCCATTTTCATCATGTCCAGTCTCACCCAATGCTAAATGACGGTGGTGAAATTAATCTTTGAGCGCGTTAGTTAGAAATGTGCTCTGGAACTCTAATTTACCAGCTAAAATAATTTGAATGACAGCTCAGTCAAAATGAAGCTATATTAAAGTCTGGAGAATGAGTTTTGCTAAAACTAAAGTTATTGCTGTGAATTAAGCAAAGTGACGAAGAAAAGAATGCAAATTTTCATATAGCCATTGTGAAGAAAATGCTCAAGTTGTGCATTTCGATGGATATTTAATTGGATGGAGCTGTTGGTTAATGGTGCAAATTATTTCTTCAGAAGTGTTTGAAAAAGCAAACTCTGTTGTCAATCCCCCTGTGATTCCCTTGTCCATTCATCCCTCCTCACTAATCTTTCTCTCGCACTTACTCCTGCAAGCAAAAGAAGTGTTACATCTGCCCATTCACCTCCTACCGCATTTCCATTCAGAGCTCCATACTATCCTTCCAGGTGAAGCAACACTTCAGCTGATAATCTGTTGGGGTTTTCTACCGTATCCAGCGCCCCTGATGCGGCCCCCTCTACATTGGTTATACATGATATGGATTGGGGTACTGCTTTGTCAAGCACCTTTGCTCCATCCACAAAAAGCAGGATTTCCAGGTGGACAACCATTTTATTCCAACATGTTGGTTCATGGCCTCCTCTACTTGCCACGATGTCTTGTCTTGTCCATACTGCACCAACTGCTGCTGCTGGGCTATAAACGTGCAGTCCCTCATGCATGCAGTTGTAATTTAAATTACAGTGTTTAAGAGCAGCGACTTGGAAGTTTTACTATCAGCAGCAGGTTTAATGCGTGGCAGCAGGGAGCTCCAAACTGGAATGGTCCTGGGGTACAGTGAGTAGCAGTAGCAGTCCTCGTTTGTCTGGATGGTCTTGTGGTTCAGGGATTGGTTTTGTCGGGTTGCTGCTCCATTATTCTGGTTACACAAAAGGTGACTAATGTTGGACGGATTAATGAATGAGCTTCCTTGTAAATTGTAGTAAGCCTGGCTATTGTGTGGCATCTTTGGAGGGTGTCCCATTTGAGGTTGAGAAGCATATCTGTAACACTACTGATCTTTCTCCAGTCACTGGTTACAAAGCTGGCTGCTCTTCTTTGGACCTTCTCAAGGTTATTGATGTGAATGGTTTGGTAGGAATCCCAAATGGCACTACAGCATTCAAGTCTTAGATGGACGAGAGATTAATAAGCAATTTCTTCTGTGGTTTTTGAGCAATTCCAAAATTTATGCCATAGAAGGTCAAGGATTGTGTTGGAACTTGAAATGGTTTGGTTGATGAAGCCACTCTTTGGTTGGTGGAGCAACATCTTTTATTCATTCTGGGTAGCCTCTAACCTGATGACATGAACATTGATTTCTCCAACTTCTGGTAATTTTCCCCTTCCCCTTTCCCTCCTTTTCAATTCCCCACACTGTCCCCTTCTTACCTCTTTTCCTCACCTGTGTATCACCTCCCCAGTGCTCATTCCCTTTCACCCATGGTCTACTCTCCTCTCCTATCAGATTCACTCTTCTCCAACCCCTTACCTTTGCCACCTATCACCAGCTTTTTACTTCCCCCTCCTCCCCCCCCACCCCCCCACACCCGGTGTCATCTACCACCTCCTAGCTTGTGCTCTTTCCCCTTCCCCCACTTCTTATTCAGGCTTCTTCCTCCTTCCTTTTCCAGTCCAGATGAAGGGTCTCAGTCCAAAATGTTAACTGTTTATTTGTTTCCAAAGATGCTGCCTGACCTCCCGAGTTCCTCCAGCATTTTGTGTGTGTCGCTTTGGATTTCCAGCACCTGAAAAATCTCCTGTGTTTCTGCATGCAATGTCTTTTTTTAAAATCTTTTGGGGAAACCTTATGCACCCCCAATAGAAAAGCAGCAGACAATATGTCTCAGAATCCTTTAAATAATTATTCATTTTTAATGTGACCGTCACTGGAAAGGCCAGCATTTATTGCCCATCCCTAACTGCAACGGAACAGAATGGCTTGCTGGGTGATTAGGGTTCCACGTTAATCTGGATTTGGAGTCATACATTGGCCAGAACAGATTATAGCGACAGAATTCCTTCCCTGAGGACTGTCTGCGAACAAATGGTTTTCTCTAAGAACCTGGGAGATTGAAAGTCTGGCTCAGTGATGTCATATTAGCAAACCTCTTACCCGGTGTCAGCAAGACCAAGGTGCTGATTGTTGACTTCAGGAGAAGGTGAGACTGCCCTCATCAGAGGCAGAGAGGGATAGCAACTTTAAATTCCTAGGAGTTATTAATTTGGAGGACTTGTCCTGGACCCAGCTCGTAAGTGCAATTATGAAGAAAGCACGGCAGCACCTCTACTTCCTTAGGAGTTTGCAGAGATTCGACATGACATCTAAATTTTTGATAATCTTCTGAAGATGAGTTGTGCAGAATATATTGACTGCTTGCATCACAGACTGGTATGGAAACACCAATGCCCTTGTATGGAAAATCGCAAAAAAAGTAGTGGATATAGTCCAGTCCATCACAGGTAAAGCCCTGCCAACCATTCAGCACATCTGAATGAAATGCTGGTGCAGGAAAGCAGAATCCATCATCAGGGACCCCCACCACCCAGGGCATCCTCTCTTCTCACTGCTGCCATCAGGAAGAAGGTAAAGGAGCTGCAGGACTCACAGCACCTGGTTCAACAGCTACTACCCCTCAAACATTAGGCTCTTGAACCAAAGGGGTTAACGACACTCATTGAAGGACTCTTCTGTCTTGTTATTTCATGCTGGTGATTTATTGATATTTATTTATATCTGCACTTGCACAGTTTGTTTACAGTTTACAGTTCCTGATGCTTACAGTTTACAGATCCTGTTTACAGTTAGTGTTCTATAGATTTGCTATGTATTATCACAGTAAAAGAATCTCAGGGTTGTATGGGGCGACATGTATGTACTCTGATAATAAATTTTATTTTGAACTTTTAACTTCACTCAGATCTACTTGCCCCATCATTAAAATGTTCCCACAACTAACGGATTCACTTTCAGGGGCTCTTCACCTTACATTCTCAATATTTATTGCTGATTTATTTATTATTATTGTTTCTTCTTTTTGTCCTTGCACAGTTTGTTGTGTTCTGCACGCCAATTGAGCACCCACATTGGGTGGTCTTTCATTGATAGACCCAATAATTCTATAGATTTATTGAGTATGCCCACAAGAAAGTGAAGCTCAGGGTTGTATATGGTGATATATATATAATTTGATAACAAAATTTCCCTTGAACTTTGAATTTTTGTGGTAATAATTACCAAGATTGGCCATCCTAGGAACTGAATTTAAAAGATTATTCTATTGCAAATTTAGCCAGAGATGATACCATCTGTCTTCCTGGCAGGGATTGTTTTACCCATGTGATCCTGCAATGGAATCCTCTCATTATAATTTCAAATTCCACAGCTGCCATGGTTGGATCTGAACTTCATGTACCCAGGATTCTGGATTCTAATGATAGATTTATTAACCATTGTACTCCTGTAGTACAAAATTAAGGAAACAACTGCATTCAGAGAGCAAAGATTTTGAAAACCAGTTAGCTGGATAGTTGATTGAGAATGGACCTGAGGAATGCTGTGAGTCCGTTTTTTTCTATAATGTTAATGTCACTCATCAATTGATGGAATTTAAAGAAAGCACGGTGACCCAGGAGAGAATGAAGATATAGAAATCAGGGCATTCCTGGAGGAATGAGCAAGTTTGAAACTGCGGACTGTAAGGGTCAGGGGCTAAATCAGAGATTTGATTAGATTTATTTATTGATCGTTTGTACATCAAAAAAAATAAAGTGAAATGTGTTGTTTTCTGTTATCGGTGGATGTGATGGCAGCCAGCTTGCAAGAGTCATCTCACATTCTGGTGCCAACATAACATGCCCACAACGCTCAGCAGAATAACACGTTGCCAACATGCAACAAACAACAGTAAAAAAACAAACCCCTTCCTCCCCCCCAACAATCCGCTCACACAGACAGGCCTCCAACCCCAGGACAGGCCGCCTCTGTGTCTCCAGTCTCCAGATGGTGACTTCAGAACTGTAGTCATTGGGCCTCTGACCTCCACAGTCTCCAACCTTGTGCTTGGACCTCTGGACTCACCAACCTTCAGGCTTTGACCTTTGGACTCGCTGACCTCTGGGCTTTGTGCCTAGGACTCACTGATTACAGGCTTTAGACCTTAGGACTTGTCAACTGACTTTGGGCCTCTAATCCTGGGACTCCTTGACTTCGGACTTCTGACACCATGTCTTGCTGACCTTGGATCACTGGATCTTGTTCTTGGAGCCCTGCAGACTTCGGTCATTGCTGACCTCTGACCTTAGAGTGCTGTGACATAATGTTAATTTGCAAGAAATGATGATGTAGCTGAAACAAATTCAAAACTCTCGGTCATTTAAGCAATATGACTAGTATCTGCAGGATCCTTCTGTTTGTGTGAAATTACATGAACTCTGAACTGGAAATATTTGCTTTCTTAGCCATATGTGTGTACATGCCCATAATACTACCTCAATTCTGATGTTTGGAATGAACAGGCTGGAAAGCAAAGGGCAATAATTCATTAATCAAATTATATGAGGAATGTTCAGAGCTAAAATCCACTTAATGACAATAAGCAGCACATTATCACCTTCTTCATATTGAACTGTGGTTTCTGCAGAAGACCATATCAATACAATACATGACATATACAATAATAATATGCCAATACATAATCAATGCAACTGAAATAGTACTTTCTCTGAGAAGTCTATTTCAAAACTACTTGTTTTCTAAAATACATATTCCTTAATGCATTTGGATAGCAAACTACAGGATGTTGAATGACCCTTTTACTAAAGTATACACATTTAAATGATTACTCGTAAGCTCCCAATGTATTTTAGCCAACCAAAGAAGCATATAACAGAAGACTGGGGATGGGGATTGTCCCACATACACTACTGATGGAGAAGTGATGTAAGTCACAAAAGTTGCTGAAGTCCTACAAATTGATTGCTCCACTGTGCTGGGAGAATTCTGTGTCTTCTCTGCCAAAGCTATGTAGAGGAGCAAGTAAATCCATAAGAAAGCTTACCAAGGCTTTGAAGTGGCTGGAGATGTTGATAATTTGGAGAGCATAAAATGTCTTTCTTATGGCAGAGAAATTTGAAGGATGATTTCATAGAGGTGCTCAAAATCTTGGAATATTTTGATAGAGGCGACCGGTAACAATTATTTTCCCCAGTATGAAGGTCAGGAATCAGAGAGACAAAATTAAAATAAATGGCAAAATATCCAGGTCTGGGTAAAACAAAATCTCTTCGATGGAACAATTCTCTATGATCAGGAATCACTACTTAAATTAGAGCTGCAGATAGATTTTGATAGCAATTATCTTATGATAGTTAACAAATAAACTTAAAAGGAGACACATACAAGATTAAAGACAAATCAGTAAGGTGTAGGCCCATTGGATAGGCCTTAAAAATATAATGGCCAAATAGTCTCCTCCTGGCTCAATGTGCAGAGTCCAGTGTAAATAAAGTGGAATGTAAACAAAGGATCAAGCACGGAAATTTTTCTGGATTTTTTTTCCTTTTACCTGCTTTCATTGCTTCAAGAGTGAAGTCCCTAATTTCTGGCAGTTACCTGTAGCGTATCACTCTCACTTTGGAAAAGTGATGATGGCACGAAGCTGTAACATGACAATACTTGCAAAACTTCGTCTTAGGAAGATGCTCTAATATCTATTTCTATTTCAAGTTAGATTAGTGCACCCGTTTATCAAAGGACACAGGCATCGGATGCCCCAGAAGAAATACTTGCACCAAAACAGATTTACACTTCCTAGTGGAACAACATTAGTGCCTTAAAGTTATACAGCATGCAAAGAGGGCCTTGCACCCAACTCGTCCATGCTGACCAATATTCCTCGAAATCTTTGTCTAAATGACAAAGCACTATGTACTTGTCTAAATGACTTCTAGGTGTTCTATTTGTACTTGTCTCAATCACTTTCCCTGGCAGCTCATTCCATATACCCACCTTTACTAGGGCAGTGAACTCTCCCCCCACAAAAATATTCATGTCCTCATGATTTGAAATAATTCATCCTCACCTCATTGATAACATTGAATATCATGATGTCAGGACCTCCGATCCATTTGTAAATTGTAGTGACATATCTCACTAGTGGAATAGGTGCAACACTCTGTTCATAGCCCAGCCTGTCTGGGGATTTTCTGTCTCTTTGAGACCTCCTTATCCCATCATCTACTTTTTTCAGTTTCCTACACTCTCTGGTATCTTTCCTGTCTACATGGAGAGGCCTCTCCCTGTCCATTGCACATGCCTGCCAGCAACTCAGATCTCCCTGTCACTTGGCTGGGCTCAGCTTCATTCCCAGTTACTTTAGAGCCCAGTCTCCCTTCATTGTCCAGCCGCAAGCCTGCCTGTCCACTGCTAGTTTTATCCATGTCAGAGTTGGGAGTTTTGAGGATCTCTTTGTCAATTATTGGGGAGTTTGCATAGGGTAGAACATACTATACTCCCATTTCCTCATCCTCTGAGTCTGTAACACATTCAATGGTTAAGCCCCTTCCAGACCTTTCCACTGCTTATCCTTCTGTTCTCCTGTGTTGCCACAGAGTCCTCTTACTAGTTGTAGGGTCCACATCAGGCTCTGGGGCAACACATACTGTTTGTCCCAGAGATAGAAGGTGGTTCTGATGGACAATCTTGACAGGTCCATTCCCAACCTCTGGTTTCACTTGGAAAACTGCTGTCTATTATGTCTCCACTTTCAGGGAACTATTAGCCTGTATCCTATGTTCTACAGCATTTTCCAGGGACCTAACATTTGCTGTGTAAGTCTTTCCTGATTTAACTAACCAAAGTGCAATACCTCACACTTGATGGAGTAGAATTCCATTTACCATTTTCTGGTCCATTTCCCAAGTTGATCTAGAAAACCCTTTTCACTGTCCACTGCAACACCAATATTAACTATCACAAACCTTCTCAAAAGTTCATTAACAAGTTTTCATGCAGTTATATCCTTCTGGAATATGAATAACTATCAGTTTTCTGCTCTTTACCTAATTAATTTCCAGATGAAATGACCTGATTTATGTTTTGCAGATTACTTTGTCTCTGGATTTACTTTCTCTAGTAAACAAGCAGACAAGAGAGGTTCCACTTCCCAGAGCTTCATTGTGGCCATGCATATTTTCTTCAAATGTAATTAAAGACAACAGTGAGGAAAAATAACTCAAAAGTTATACTATTTACATAACTATGAGTTACAGATGGTGGAAATCCTTGTCCAAGTAATGTGTGCTCCATCTGGGCTGGCTGTTCCTAGCTATGAAATGCCAATTTAAAGTGATCACAACACAGAGAAAATGCAGATTGGCATAAAGCACCTTTGAAAATAGCAGGGAAATACAGAATTAGAAAAATTCATTGCACCTCCTTTAGAGTGCATCTTTGTGAATCAGACAGTAAATCAGTTACCTGTATCAAACTGAAGCTGAGTTTTGTTCTTCTACTGTTCTGTTAATCAGATTAAGAAGAGCAGCATAGCACAAGGAGGCTATGGAAAGTCTGCGGGGCTATGGTGTAGCAATAGTTTGCCAGGGGTATCTTTGATTTGAGTAATACAACATGAATACGGTCTATGAATACTGGGAAAACTCTGTATCTGAAGGAAAAGTAGAGACAGTCTATTACCTTGAGTGTGGATGACATTCTTCATTCTGCAGTGAGCAGCAAGGGGATGTGACAGGTAGTAGTTGGAGAAGATTAGAGCTATTCTGAAGCAAGTAAGATGAGGGTGATCATAAGATTGACTTCTGCATTTAAAGTAGTCCAGTTCATGTGTGAATTTATAGTTGAGGTCTCAGGAGTTCCACAGATTTCAGGAAGGAGAAAGAATGAAGGATCCCTGCTTAAACGTAAGGGATCAAACATTTAACAATAGGGATGAAGTTAGTTTATTTTCTCCCAAAGTACTCAGGATTTTTTCCTCAAATGGCAGTGGAGGCAGAGCTTCTGAATTGTTTGAGACTTGATAAGCGACAGACTGAAAGGCTGCCATGGTAGGTAGGAAATTATGCAGAACTCAGGTTAACATCAAATCAAGCCATGATCATATTGAAAGAAGGACCAGGCTAAAGGGGCTGAATGGACTATTCCTGCTTCTAATTCATAGATAATGTTCTTTGAGTGTTGGACCTTTGTGAAACATAGGATAATAGCATCAGTTACTCTGTGAGTAAATAAGAGTGACTGTTTTCATACCAATATCGTGGAAAATTACACTGGAAATGAATGTTGGCATTTGAATTACTGTTTCCATCACCCCAACAGCAGTGAATTTTAAATCATAACTATGGTGTAAACATGTTTTTCCTCATCACCCCTGCCTGCAATGGCCTCTCGAGCTTCCAGTTACATGACATTCAGGGGAGTTTTACACTATAAAGAAAAATGTTTCCTTTGCTCATAAAAGTTATGCAGCAAAGTCAGGGGTTGAATTTACAGCCAACTGCTGAGATGTTAAGAAATTCACATAATATTGCTCTTCTTCAGGTAGAGCCCATTTTCCCATTTTCAACTGTAGGTATGGTCATGAGTTTCAAGGCACTTGGATCAAAGACGGATATAATTGCTTCTCCTATCAATCACATTTGGAATTTTAAAAAAATTACTTATTTATGACTGGAAGTATTTTCACTCTATTGCTGCATCACTCTGCCAGAAATACTGAGCAACCGCTTGAGAAAATGCCCCAATGTCAGTCATGTGACAGACATAGTCCATGAAGCTGATTGTTGACACTTTGGTAAATCCATCAAAACAGCAGACATTTGCGTATGCTATTTGTTTTCTCTCTGTGGTAAATCATGAAGTACATAAGAAGAACAATAGCTCAACACTGGTTTTGTTTGTGTGCGCCTGTGGTTATCACAATGCAAATATAATTTTTTAATATAAATGCTCTGTCTTTCTGAGTGGCAGGATGGAGGTATGTCTCACCAAAGGAGGGGTAAGGTACTCCTTCCCCCTGCTAGCCTGCAGGTCACCCTGCGGCAATGTGGACCATCTACTTACCCCCCCGCTCAGGATCACGTGAAGCCATGGGATCAGGTGGTGGATGGTCGTATGAGCAGCTGGTGCATATCATAAGTCCTGGTTAGGCGACCATTGATGCTAGGCCGACAATCTCTGAAGAGGACCTATTGAAGGGTCTTGCCCGAAACATTGACTGTTTACTCCTTTCCATAGATGCTGCCCGGCCTTCAGACTTTCTCCAGCATTTTGTGGGTGTTGCTTTGGATTTCCAGCATCCGCAGATTTTCTTATGTTTGTGAATATCTCAAGCGTATTGATAATAACTGGGGTCACCCGTCTTGTAAAGACACTGCCCAGAAGAAGGCAATGACAAACCACTTCTGCAGAATTTGCCAATAACAATCACGGTCATAGACCATGATTTCCCACATCATACGACACGGCACATAATGATGATGATGATGATAATGATGATGTGTCTTTCAACCTTATATTTCTCAAGGGTAGTAACTGCATGTGCAACAAAAACACCCACCTTCATTATCTTAACAATTACCTGCTCTGATTTAGGGCTAAAAGTTGAATCTCTGCATCAGTGACCTATCTCCTTACACAACGTACCCCTAAAATCATTTTATAATTGCATATTTGTTTGTAAAAGTATGAAAAAAGCAGAAGGGTATCTGAGGATCCTCTCCACTTAATTGATTTCAAGTAGAACATTGACATAAAGGGCAAAAGCATTGAGGTTGAGAGGAAAATTGGATCAGTCGTGATGAAATGGCGGCGCAGACTCGATGGGCCAAATGGCCTAATTCTGCTCCTATGTCTTCTGGTCTTATTGGCTGTGTGTAGATGGACAGATGTTTGTAGGTCAGTAATTTCTGACCCAACCTGTAGATCAGGCTTTAAATTTGCTGCTCTCACTGAAGCAAATTTCATGGTGGGCAGGTGAGTCTCCCTTGTCTTCAGGCAGGTGATAAATCATCAGAGGCAGTATTAGTGCTGGTCGACTGAATATCACAAAGGAGTGCCATGATCTCTGAAGCCACAACTGATATCAAGTCAGTTCTTCCACTGCAGAATCAATGAACAGAAGGCAATTCATCCCCCTGAGTCCATTGACATTTCGTCATTGAGGCTAGTGATTCTATGGTAGTCTCTAATGAAGTGGGCTGCAGAAGGCTAGTTGCTGGGCCAATTCAAGGCAGAGAAGAAAAGGAGTTAATCCTCCCATCGGGTCTATGCTGGCCACAAACCAGGTGAATGGTGATTTATTTCAATAGTTTGCCATCATTCACCTGGTGATAGGCATTGAAGGATTCCAGATCCTTTGGAGTGATATTGTTGAGGATGAGGTAGCTCATTTAGAAACAGAGGCAGTGTGTAGTGAGACTGTGAGCCAGGATGGGCTAACGATAAGGTAAAACTGCAGTCAATGGGAGGAGTTGCAACATAAAAGGTGGACAAAATTGAAAAGGGTGAATACAGGAATGAAGGTGTTACACTTGAGTGAGTGCAGTAAATGGAATAAGGTAGATGAATTTGTAGCACTGTTACTGATTGGCATGTATGATGAATCATAGTTGAAAGAAGAGTATAGCTGGGAGTTTAACTTCCAAGGTTATGTATTGTACCAAAAGGACAGACATGTAGGCATAGGGGGTGGCATGGCTCTGTTGGTAAAATATTAAATCAAATCATTAGAAAGAGGTGACATAGGATCAGAAGGAGTTGAATTGTTGTGGGCAGAGTTGAGGAACTGAAGGGGTAAAAAGACCCCCCAAACAGTAGTAAGGATGTGGTCTACAAATTACAAAGAGAGATAGAAAATGCATGTCAAAAGGGCAATGTTACAACAGTCATAGGGGATTTCAATATGCAGGTAGATTGAAAAAATCAGGTTGGTACTGGATCCTAAGAGTAGGATTTTCTAGAGTGCCTACAAGATGGCTTTTTAGAGCAACTCGTCCATTAGGAGATGAGCTATTCTGAATTGGGTGTTGTACAATGAACTGGAATTGAATAGAAAGATTAAAGTAAAGGAACTCCTAGAGGCAAGTGATCATAATATGATAGAATACTCCTGCAGTTTGAGAAGAAGAAGCTGAAGTCGGATGTATCAGTATTACAGTGAAATAAAGGGGATTACAGAGGCATGAGAGAGGAGCTGGCCAGAATTGATTGGAAAACTACACTGGCAAGGATGATGGCAGAGCAGCAATGGCTGGATTTTCTGGAAGTAATTTGAAAGGCTCGCAAAGAGGAAGAAGTATTTTAAAGGCAAGATGATGCAGCTGTGGCTGAAAAGAGAAGCCAACATAAAAGCCAAAGAGAGGGTGTATAATAGAGTAAAAATTAGTGAGAAGATATAGGATTGAGAAACTTTTAAAAACTAACTGAAGGCAATTAAAGAAGTCATAAAGAAGTAAAAGATGGAATACAAAGGTAAGCTAGCCAATAATATTAAAAAGGATACCAAAAGTTTCTTCAGATATATAAAGTGTAAAAGAGAAGTATGACTAGACATTGGACTGCTGGAAAATGATACTGGCGAGATAGTAATGTGGCGGTGCGGGGGGGGGGGGGGAGTGGAGGGAATGAACTGCGTAAGTATTTTGCATTTGTCTTCACTGTGGAAGACATTAGTTGTATGCCAGAAATTCGAGAAATTCAGTGGGGCAGAAGTGTCTGAAGTTACCATTACTAGTGAGATGGTTCTTAGGAAACTGAAAGGTCTGAAGGTAGATAAGTTTTGAGGAAGTAGAAAGGGCTTAGACAGATTAGGAGAATGGGCAAAGAAGTGGCAGATGGAATACAGTGTTGGGAAGCGCATGGTCATGGTCATGTACTATGGTAGAAGAAATAAAAGCATAGACTATTTTTTTAATGGAGAGAATATATAAAAAAGGGACTTGGGAGTCCTTGTGCAGAATTTCCTAAAAGTTAATCTGCAGGTTGAATCTGTAGTGAGAAGGGCAAATGTGATGTTAGTATTAACTTTGAGAAGACTAGAATATAAAAGCAAGGATATAATGTTGAGGCTTTATAAAACACTGGTGAGACCTCGTTTGGAGTATTATGAGCAGTTTTGGGCTTCTTATCTAAGAAAGTTTGTGCTGGCATTGCAGAAGGTTTAAAGGAGGTTCACGAAAATGATTCTGGGCTTGAAAGGCTTGTAATTTGAGGAGCATTTGATGGCACTGGGTCTGCACTCACTGGAATTCAGAAGAATGTGGGGTGACATCATTGAAACCCATTAAATATTGAAAGGTCTTGATAGAGTGGATGTGGAGAGGATGCTTCTTATGGTGGGGGAGTCTAAGACCAGAAGGCACCATCAGAATAGAGGGGTGCCCTTTCAGAATGGAGGCGAGGAGGAATCTCTTTAGCCGGAGAGCGGTGGATCTGTGGGATTTGTTGCCACAGCACAGTGGAGTCCAAATCATTTGGGATATTTAATCAGAGGTTGTTAGTTTCCTGATTAGTCAAGGCATGAAATCATATGGGGAGAAGGCAGGAAGTTGGGGCTGTGAGGGAAAATGGATTAGCCATGATGAAATGGCAGAACAGACTGATGGCCTAAATGGCCTAATTCTGCTCCAATAATTTACAGTCTTCTGGTCTAAGACAATATTTCATTGAAAATTCACGAAAAAGATACTTGAACTCTGAAATAAAACCTGTTGGAAAAATTCATCAGAATGAGATTCAGGTTTAATATTAGTGACACAGAGTAGATTGTGATATTTGCTGTTCTGCAGCAGCAGTACAGTGCAATACTATAAATTATGTATATATTATATAAAACATTAAATTAAATAAGTAGTGCACAGAGAGAGCAAAAGTAGTGGGTTGATTGGTTTATGGGTTGGTTCATTGTCTGTTCAGAAATCTGACGGCAGAAGGGAAGAAGCAGGTCAGGCAGCCTCTGAGGAAAGAGAAATGATTAACATTTCATGTTTTGATTTCTGATGGCTCTTCAAAATTTGCCAAGAACTCTTTGCAAAACATGCTGAGGACTGCAAGGAACTAGTAATAATAGAAAAACACTAAGGAGGAATATTCCTTATTATTCCTTTGGTTACATTATAATTTTTGGCAGCTTAGCTAAGAAATCATTTTGCTTCTCCTGGAAAATACTACTCATGAAGTGTATTGGATTTGCATTGTACAGTCCAACACCAATTTTTATCCTACCCTGGTTTGATTCAGAAGAAGTGGCTTAAATGGTGAATAATGATTGACAGCTCATATGTACCCAGTAACAAAATTTAATGGAGAGCTAATTATCTTTTAATATACCTTTTATGAAAGAAGCTATACAACTATAATGACTGTGCATTGTGTTTCTTACTGTACAATTCCTAACTATTCTTTCTGAATATTTCCAGTATTCTATGATGGTGATGCAACTCAAGGTCCTTGTTAATTTCCTCTTTCCCCCAAACAGAGGGAAATGAAGTATATATACTTAACACTGCAGACCTTAGCCAATGTTCATTCTTCAATTAACACAATCAAAACAGATTAATAGGTCATCTGTTTGTGGGGCCTTGGTCTTCACAAATTGGCAGCCACATTTTACATCAAATATTGGAAAAGTATCTAGAGCGAAAAGGAAATCAGGCTCTGAAAATGAATGGAAGAATTCTGACTCTGCTTCATACAATTTTCATATTGAGTCCACACTGTGAACATCAATTGGTTCCTAACTGCTTTAAAGGCATTGATTAAACTCATTGTGGTAGACGTACTGCCCTCGCTGAGGTGTTGTAACATCAACTAGACAGTCAGCCAAACTTCATTTAAAAATTTCATGAGAGTCAAGCTACTTGGGTTTATTGCAGACTCAATGGCACGATGTAGCGAATAAGAATTAAAATTGAAAAACAACAAAAAAAAAGTGCAATTGTTCCGTTCACACAAGTAATCGTGCACAGATAAGTAAGAACATACAGTAGCTATGTTTCCTGCAGCCAAATATTATATGATTCTGACAGGCAAATAGTACACGTAAACCATTAGCTTCTAGGTCAGTGTCTAATAAACTCAAAAATAACATTTTGTTTCGGCAATATCTTATTGATACCCTTAGATTAAACAATATAACATTAACTTATAAGCAATGCTTCTGCTGGGGAAACAGCAGAATGGCTTTAGATAGAAACTTCTTTCGCTCCTGGCATAAACTTCTGGCCTTATGTCTGTGGTGGGAAAGCTGTTGGAAAAGATTCTTAGAGATAGGATTTATTGGCATTTAGAGAATCATGGTCTGATCAGGAACAGTCAGCATGGCTTTGTGAAGGGCAGATCGTGTCTAACAAGCCTGATAGAGTTCTTTGAGGAGGTGACCAGGCATATAGATGAGGGTAGTGCAGTGGATGTGATCTACATGGATTTTAGTAAGGCATTTGATAAGGTTCAACAAGGTGGCTTATTCAGAAAGTCAGAAGGCATGGGATCCAGGTAAGTTTGGCCAGGTGGATTCAGAATTAGCTTGCCTGCTGAAAGCAGAGGGTCGTGGTGGAGGGAGTACATTCGGATTGGAGGGTTAAGACTAGTATAGGAGTATCTTCAACCACAAGGATTAGTTCTGGGGCCTCTACTTTTCGTGATTTTATTAATGACCTGGATGTGGGGGTAGAAGGGTGGGTTGGCAAGTTTGCAGATGACACAAAGGTTGGTGGTGTTGTGGATAGTGTAGGGGATTGTCGAAGATTGCAGAGAGACATTGATAGAATGTAGAAGTGGGCTGAGAAGTGGCAGATGGAGTTCAACCTGGAGAAGTGTGAGGTGGTACTCTTTGGAAGGACAAACTCCAAGGCAGAGTACAAAGTAAATGGCAGGATACTTGGTAATGTGGAGGAGCAGAGGGATCTGGGGGTACATGTCCACAGATCCCTGAAAATTGCCTCACAGGTAGATAGGGTAGTTAAGAAAGCTTATGAGGTGTTAGCTTTCATAAGTCAAGGGATAGAGTTTAAGAGTCGCGAAGTAATGATGCAGCTCTATAAAACTCTGGTTAGGCCACACTTGGAGTACTGTGTCCAGTTCTGATTGCCTCACTATAGGAAGGATGTGGAAGCATTGGAAAGGGTACAGAGGAGATTTACCAGGATGCTGCCTGGTTTAGAGAGTATGCATTATGATCAGAGATTAAGGGAGCTAGGGCTTTACTCTTTGGAGTGAAGGAGGATGAGAGGAGACATGATAGAGGTGTACAAGATATTAAGAGGAATAGATAGAGTGGACAGCCAGCGCCTCTTCCCCAGGGCACCACTGCTCAGTACAAGAGGACATGGCTTTAACGTAAGGGGTGGGAAGTTCAAGGGGGACATTAGAGGAAGGTTTTTTACTCAGAGAGTGGTTGGTGCGTGGAATGCACTGCCTGAGTCTGTGGTGGAGGCAGATACACTAGTGAAATTTAAGAGACTACTAGACAGGTATATGGAGGAATTTAAGGTGCGGGGGATATATGGGAGGCAGGGTTTGAGGGTCGGCACAACATTGTGGGACAAAGGGCCTGTACTGTGCTGTATTATTCTATGTTCTATGTTCTTCCTGCGAGCCAATGTGCTTTCCATCTTACTACTTCCTAACTGCACAGGAAGTGACCTAATACAGATCTTAAACTTCTTATTTCAAACTAAAAGCTGAATGTGCTTGAATACATAGTAAAAACATAAATCAATTGTCTGAAGGGCAGAGCAGTAGATCATATTCCTTCCAATACAGTGTGGATTAAATGTAGTTAGATTCAGTTCGGAAATAGTTGTTTTTATGGGGATTATACCAGTTAGCTGAATGGTGGTTCACTTCATGAGAATATGCATTTGCACAACAACTAGAAAGAAGGAACACTGCAGAGATATCATGAAAATAGAAGTTAAATCAAAGAATGGCGATCAATCAGTGAGGTGGAAATTAAGAAAAGGAGGTTAAAGGTATGACAAGATTTGTAGGGCCGATAGGCTGACAAAAATAAGCAGAGGGTCACAATGCACGTTATTCATGATTTTTTAAGATTGAAATAATCTTAAGCAAGTTGACAACCTCATGATTCCTGGCTATTTGTGTGGTTTCTCTGCATGGCCATCACATGCTGTGCTGTTCATTGACTTCCCGTCACAGCACGAGTTTCAAAATTCACCTGGGCCTCTTGAAGGGAAGGTGCTGGGACCACAGTTGTTTACGATATATATTAATGATTTAGACGAGGGAATTAAATGCAGCATCTCCAAGTTTGCGGATGACACGAAGCTGGGCGGCGGTGTTAGCTGTGAGGAGGATGCTAAGAGGATGCAGGGTGAGGGTGACTTGGATAGGTTAGGTGAGTGGGCAAATTCATGGCAGATGCAATTTAATGTGGATAGATGTAAGGTTATCCACTTTGGTTGCAAGAACAGGAAAACAGATTATTATCTGAACGGTGGCCGATTCGGAAAAGGGGAGATGCAACGAGACCTGGGTGTCATTGTACACCAGTCACTGAAGGTGGGCATGCAGGTACAGCAGGCGGTGAAAAAGGCAAATGGTATGTTGGCATTCATAGCAAAAGGACTTGAGTACAGGAGCAGGGAGGTTCTACTGCAGTTGTACAAGGCCTTGGTGAGACCACACCTAGAATATTGTGTGCAGTTTTGGTCCCCTAATCTGAGGAAAGACATTCTTGCCATAGAGGGAGTACAGAGAAGGTTCACCAGATTGATTCCTGGGATGGCAGGACTTTCATATGAAGAAAGACTGGATCGACTAGGCTTATACTCACTGGAATTTAGAAGATTGAGGGGGGATCTTATTGAAACGTATAAAATTCTAAAGGGATTGGACAGGCTAGATGCAGGAAGATTGTTTCCAATGTTGGGGAAGTCCAGAACGAGGGGTCACAGTTTAAGATAAAGGCGAAGCCTTTTAGGACTGAGATGAGGAAAAACTTCTTCACACAGAGAGTGGTGAATCTGTGGAATTCTCTGCCACAGGAAACAGTTGAGGCTAGTTCATTGGCTATATTTAAGAGGAAGTTAGATATGGCCCTTGTGGCTAAAGGGATCAGGGGGTATGGAGAGAAAGCAGGTACAGGGTTCTGAGTTGGATGATCAGCCATGATCATACTGAATGGTGGTGCAGGCTCGAAGGGCCGAATGGCCTACTCCTGCACCTATTTTCTATGTTTCTATGTTTCTATGTGCTTTGTGACTGCATCAGCTGCTGACAGCCACTGTAGTCACATTATGACCTAGGAGATAACCAATGTGGGAGCCACAGCCCTAAAAATAGGTTCCATGCTTTCAAAAGCGACACTTGTGTCCTTGGTGAAGGAGATGCAAAGAGAAATGAAGCATCTCGTTTGCCTGGAAGACTAGGCACCCCCTACAAGATAAACTGTGAGGAGTCAGTTGTCAACACCAGCAGTGGCCAAAGTTTATTCAAAGTTGTGACCAGGTCAGTAAATGGGTTTTTGAATGCCAGTTCCTAGGCCACTGGTGGGCTCTGGCACTGTTCGATACAATATTCACTTACAGGGTGTGCATGGAAAATCTATGTATGCTCCATTATACATATACTCAGTACTATTGCGAGACTCCCACCCATACTCACTGCCTACAGACACTGCCATCCATTGAACCATGACAGACATCAACAAACACTTTGAAATGTACAGGGGTTCCATGGGTTTTGGAAGACCTAACTCATGGAAATCTGACTGTATAAATCCTCCCAGAAACTGATTTTTGGTATAGTACCCAAATCTCCTCACCAGGAAAAAATACAGAGATCACTCACAGAGAAAACAAAAACAATGCCTTCTCCGAATATCCCTACAGGTGAGAATTATGAATCTGGAGCTGCCTATCATTAATACATGTTGTTTTTGTAAACTACTAAGTTTCCTTGCTGATTAACAGATGAGATCCCCAACCCATTCATTTTACCCAGGCTGAATTCAGACAAACATTTGACACAGCTAACTTACTGGTAACTACATCAATCAATAACTTCTACCACCTATGCTGGCCTTCCGCAGTCTGTTTTACAAATCAGTTCCCAAGGGTTGTAGAGGTTAAAGATTTCACATTAACAATTTTGGACAAAGTTGTTCATTCCTGACTTACAGAAAATTCAGTTTAAAGACAGTTCTAAACAATGAAACCATTGAATAACTTTGGCATTACCTGTACTTCCCTTTCACTTGCAGAACAAGGTGGACCCCAATCACAAGTAGGGCTTGGGTATACTGTATCTATGTCAAAAGCCCACCTTTTACTGACTTTATTTGTGATTAGCACGCACATGATTAACACACAGTGTCAGTTGGATTGAAATTGCCCAATATGGCTGGGCAGGTGCCAAGCGGCTGTTGTATGAGGGCTGACTTCTCTGACTGTGTGTCTCCAGTGTGTAATGAAAGTTCACTCTATCAAAGTTGCACTGTAATGCGACTTGGCACACTTACCATTCACAATGAAAAGTGGAAATAAATTGGCATGCTCACCATGACAGCATAATCTGTGCACAGTGGCTCCGCTTTGCAATAGGGTCTAGAATACTTAATTTGAAGAAACTGGTGGTCAGAAGTTGTTGCACATCAGATGGTGATAAGTGGTAGGGTATAGTTTGGGATATGATCGTAGACTGCAGAATTAGATCTTTCTAGAGGAGAGAGTGTGTAGAGGTTGTATAGTCACTGTGAAAACATTTTGGTAGAGGTTTCTTCAGACTATTCACTGCACAAGACTTCTTCGTTGATTTAGAAAACTGGATAACTTTCAGATTCTTATTTTAATTTTCCTTATTGGCACAGCTCTGTGCAGTTGGGCCCAATTTTTAATCTAATTACAGAACCCTGGCATATAAATATAGCAAATGTATAAGAAAATATTTTCACCAGCCAGTTAATACGATGCCATTGAGGGTGACTGTTTGGGTGTGGCTCAGATGGGAATCATCGAATATTGCCGTTTAGGGCTCCAACAGCCGAAATCCACAGTCGCTTCAGTAAGCAGCATTGTTTTTTAAAAAGATCTATCAATACTCAAATCGATGAACCTCAGATGGCAGACACAGTTTACGAGTGCTGTTCCCCTTTAAGAGAACGGAATCAGGGACGGTGCGCTGGTCTGCAAGTACAATTGAAATGCAAAGGCTTTAGACCTCTACTCCCAACTATCCTGCTGGCGAACGTATAGCCTCTGGAAAATAGAATTGAATACCTTGGAGCAAAATTACTGCACCAGAGGGACATCAGGGAGTGCTGTATACTTTGCTTCATGGAAACATGGCTGTCCCCCACCATTATGGACAAAGCACTGCAGCTCGATGGTTTCACAATACTCTGCAAAGACAGGACAGCTAAGTCTTTTTAAGGCAAAGGAGGTGGGGTATGCTTCATGATTAACTCACGATGCACAAACTTGGTGGTTCTGTCTGAGTCCTGCTCACCTGAGCTGGAATATCTAGCGGCCAAATGTGGTCCATTTTATCTGCCGAGGGAGTTTTCCACCATCATCCTGGTAGCAGTTACATTCTATCTCAGGTTGACATCAGGCTGCACTGGGTGAGCAGAGCAACGTAGTCAGCAGACATGAAACTGCGCACCATGATACCTTCCCTATCATTGTGGGAGGTTTCAACCAGGCCAGTTTGAAGAATTCTCTGAACACCTGTGGAACCAGAGGAGCAAACACACTTGACTATCATATCACCATCAAGAATGCTTCTCATGCCATCCCACACCCACACTTTAGAAAGTCCAATCGTTTGGCTGTGCTTCTACTCCCAGCATATAGGCAGAGACTAATGACAACATTGTCAATGGTGAGGACCAAGAAGGTATGGTAAAAGGAAGTGGAAGGGCACTTACAGGACTCCTTTGAGCCAGTGGACCAGATAGTATTCAGGGATTCATCTTTGAATCTGAATGAATACACCACAGTTGTCACCAGCTTCATCAAGACCTGTGTTGATGACTGTGTGCCTTCAAGAACATGCTGGACATACTCAAACCAAAAGCTATGGGTGAACCAGGAGATTCATACTCTAATGAAGACTAGATCTGTGGCATTTAAGACCGGTGATCCAGAAATATACAAGAAGTCTAAGAATGACTGATGGAAGGCTATTTTAAGAGTTAGAAAACAATTCCGATTGAGGCTAGAGATGGAATCAGATGCACTTAATTTCTGGCAGAGTTTGCAAGCTATTACACTCTACAAGGCAAAAATAAACATGAATGGCTGTATTGCTTCGCTCCCCGATGAGCCTAATGATTTTTATGCTTGCTTTGAAAGGGAGAATAAAAGTAAACCTGTGCGAACCCCCGCAGTATCTAGCAACCCTGTGATCGCGGTCTCAGAACATCTTTCAAAAGGGTGAACCTTTGCAAGGTGTCAGGCACTGATGGTGTACGTGGTAAGGCACTGAAACGTGTGCTAACTAACTGGTGGGAGTGTTCAATCTCTCACTGCTGCAGTCAGAAGTTATTACCAGCTTCAAAAGGGCAATCATCATACCAGTGCCCAAAGAGCAGTATCAGCTGCCTCAACAACTATTGCCCAGTGGCACTCACAACTACTGTGATGAAATCCTTTGAGAGCTCGGTCATGGCTGGACTTAACTCCTGCCTAAGCAAGGACCTGGACCTGCTACAATTTGCCTGTTGCCACAATAAGTCTGCAGCAGATGCAATTTCGCCACCTGACCCTGGATAACAATAGCAATACCTACGTCAGGCTGCTGTTAATTGATTACAGCTCAGCCTTCAACACAATCAGAACCTCCATTCCACAGTGCAGATTAGAAATAACATCTCCTCCCTACTGACGATCAACATTGGCACACCTCAAGGATGTGTGCTTAGCCCCCTGCTCTACTCATGACTGTGTGGCTAGGCACAACTCAAATGCCATCCGACGACACAGTTGGTGGAATTTCAGATGGTGATGAGGAGGCATACAGAAGCAAGGTTGATCAGCTGGTAGAGTAGTGTCATAGCGACAACCTTGCACACAACATCAGTGAGATCAAGGAACTTGATCAAGGCAGTGGAATGCACTGCCTGAGTCAGTGGTGGAGGCAGATACACTAGTGAAGTTTAAGAACCTACTAGACAGGTATATGGAGGAATTTAAGGTGGGGGGTTATATGGGAGGCAGGGTTTGAGGGTCGGCACAACATTGTGGGCCGAAGGGCCTGTACAGTGCTGTACTATGTTCTATGAATTAATTTTGGACCTCAGGACGGGGAAGTTGAGGGAACATATCGAGGGATCAGAAGTGGGAAAGGAGAGTATTTTCAAGTTCCTGTGTGTCAACATCTCTGAAGATCTATCCTGGGCACGGCATACAGATGCAACTACAAAGGAAGAATGTCAGCAGCTATATTTCATTTGTAGTTTGAGGAGAGTTTGTATGTCACCAAAGACACTTGCAAATTTCTACAGGTGTACCATGGAGAGCATTCTGACTGGTTGCACCACCGTCTGGTACGGAGGGGCCACTGCACAGGATCGGATAAAGCTGCAGGAAGTTGTAAACGCAGCCAGCTTCATCATGGGAGCTAGCGTCGCCAGCATCCAGGGCATCTTCAAAAGCTGCTGCCTCAAAAATCTGACATCCATCCTTAAGGATACCTCCCCTCCCCACCCTCTTCTTATTGCTACCCTCAAGGAGGAGGTACAGGAGCCTGAAGACACACACTCAATGCTTCAGGAATACCTTGTTCCACTTTGTCATCAGATTTCTGAATGGACAACGAACCCATGTATCTACCTCAGTATTTTTCCCTCTCTTTTTGCACTATACATACTCATTGTAATTTATAGCTTTTATAATGATGTATTGCAATGTACTGATGCTGCAAAACAGCACATTTCATGACACATGATAATGATATTAAATCTGATTCTGATTCAAATTCTGTGCACAGGGGACATTTCCTAAGAAAGTGTGTAGATTCCCAGAAGCTAGCTGCAAGAGATCGTTAGGCCTGTTTAAAATAAGTTTGCATGCTCCAGATTCTGTATCACCAGTCAGCTTTACAAGATTGCCTACCAAAAAACACATGAAGTGAAGGCATGCAAATTGTTGAACTGGCCCAGCAGGTCTGAAACAGAATGAATATGAAATTGAGAGCAAAGGTAATGTTTCAAATGTGCATTTTCAGTACTGTAACTTGCTAGGCTTATGAGACCAGAATGAATCATTTTATATCATTTGCCAGGCTGTCTGCTAAATGTACAAAGTGAACTGACAACACTTTACAATTAGGCAAATATGAAGGCACCCACAGACGATCTTGTTTGGAAGATTGTTTGTAAACTGATACAGTGCATTACTTGATCCTTCGGCCACACCAAAGCAGTTTAAGTTCAATCACTTAGAATCTTCTGTTTGATGGATGCAAATACAAAGCTCCAGTTCACAGAAGGCAAAAGACACAACTAAGTTTTAATGTGTTGTTTTTTGCCATCAGTTGAGAAAAATAATCTGCTGATCATTTTCAGATGATGTGAAGGGACATTTAACTTGAACCAGTAGACATTGTGATGGTTCAATGCCTTAGAGTCATAAAATGATAGAGCAGTACTTCACATCTTGTCAATACCAAACTGTTATTCTGCCTAGTACCATTGACCTGCACCTGGGCCATTGTCCTCCATACCTTCCCTATCTATGTCCTCATTCAAACTTCTCTTAAATGTTGCAATCGAACCTGTATCTACTACTTCCACTGTTCATCTAACACCTCGTCTTAGGCTACATCCACACTAGACTGGATAATTTTGAAAACGCCGGTTTCGCGTAAAAACAATTAGCGTCCACACTATGCATTTTAAAAAATATCTCTGTCCACATTGAAATGGAAATTTCGGCGAATCTCCTCCTACTGCGCATGCGCTGGACACATCTACCGAAAACAAGTGACATGTTTGGTGTTGAATCTCGTTGTGAAAGACGGTGCGAGTTCACTTACAGACTAGAAAAACTTAAACAACGGGCAGCTAGCTGTTGGCTCTCGCACAGGAGGACTTAAAAGTTAAAAAAAAACAAATTCTGAAGCATATGGAGGCAACTGACTGGGAGTTATACCCGGGTCAGCAGTATGACCCGGCTGACGACGAACATTGAAAAACCGACTAACTCTGTTGCATTAATAAAGCACCTTGTTAAATGTGTAAAACATGTCTGCATCAGTATTATCTTGTATTTCCATACAATGTTACATTAGGCTGTTACACATCTATTGTCAGAGAAGTACTTACATAAATAGGTAAACCAACTTCATACAAGCAAGGACAGAAAACAGGGCAAAGTGAGTACAGTATACTTATTTATTCAGTAAGTTATGGGTCAAAGTATTTGGGGAGTACATTTCTAACTCTTCTGGCTTCAGTCTCGTTGCCGTCTGTTCTGAAATTGTTAGGTTGCGTTCAAGAAAACAATGAAATGGCGTGCTGCCGTCTGACAGCGTTTTCAGATTTCTCTGGTTACCCCGTCCACACTGATCTGTCCAAGCAGCGTTTTCAAAATTACACACCCTGGAAAGTGTTTCAGAAAAGCTCCGGTTTCGGGGGATGAAAATGCCGTTTTAGTGTGGACGGGAGGGTAAAAACGAAGAGAAAAAGCTTTGGTTATGGATTTATCCGGTGTAGAGTGGACGTAGCCTTATTCTCCCGGTCATGGTGTACTCCAGGAGGAATGGTTGCCTCATTCTGGGAACAAAAGGTCCCTGTAGCAGCTTAAGGGAAATTCACACCTGCTCCAAGATCCCTTTTAAACGTATGCAGCTTCAATGAAAGCAAAAGACTACTGAACTCTAAGGAACACCATGGAGTTGCTTTAACAGTCAGTCGGAATTACTCATGAACAGTTGAGCATCCATTTATGTAGCACAAATGATCGGAAATGAAGAGATCTTGTTGCCACTGAATATGTGCTGAAAGGACTAACAAAAAATCAAAGATGAGATAGATAGATATTCCAAATATATTCATGGGATCCTTTTCGTTTACAAATTCAGCATTCCTAGCTTAGCATCACATGTACCAGTATCAAGCTGAATCCAATATCCAAGTATAATTTAAGTTTCAATATTCAGAAATAAACATATGACAAACCATACACTTGCAATTTTAGACCTCTTAATAAAGATTAAAATATATTTATTTTGTTTCTCTACACTTATCTAATCTGAACTTAATTACACCATTAATTGCAAAAGAAGATCATCGCTGATCCAGTTATCTGTCAGATACATAATGTATTAGTTTGAAAAATACTGCAAATTTTGGAAATGTACTGTTATTTGTGTAAAGATTATTTATCTGTATAATAAATTGACTTGTATATTTGACCTTTTCCCAACTCCAATGTAACTGTGGCATCAGAAGGGAAAATTCTGTTACTGAAAATAGCACAAGGGGCACAACATTGGTTGAAATAGACAGGCCAAACTGTCAACACATTTTTCTTCCACCACAACATCTGGGAAAATCGCAGTTCCACACAATGTTCGATAGGTCATGTCACAGCTCTGAGAGGCTCCATTTCTGCAAGAATTAAGGCAAGATAGTCCACAAATGTGAGACACACTGCCTGATTATTTGAGTGGGAACCCATGGACTCGCTTTCAAGGACGTTACCACTCATGTTCTCAGATGTATGTGTGTATGTATTTTTTAATCTACCCGGTATGTATTTTGTATTCACACAGTTTGTCTTCTTTTGCACATCGGTTGTTTCTCAGTCATTCCCTGTGTGTAGTTTTTCATTGATTCTACTGTACTTCTTTGTTTTATGCCTGTAAGAAAATGAATCTCAGGGTAGTATATGGTGACGTATACACTATATACTTAGATAATAAATATATGTTGAACTTTGAAATGAAAATCACACTTCAAATAACTATTGGTGGATTTTAATGAACCAGGACAAAAGGGCTGGTTACCAGGAGTAGTACTAATGGCTGTCAAGGATATGGTGGCTGAATAACCTGTTTCTGTGCTCTATTACTCAACTACCCTATCGGTATTCAGTAAAACCTGTACTGAAGAACATCCAATTACTGTTTATTTACCAATCAACATTATATAAGTTATACAATATAGAATCAAGATTTCTACCCATCAAGTCTGAACTAATTGTCAGGCATCCACCCCCAATGATCTTGCTTTGACACTTGTAGCTCCACCTACTTCCTCCCTTCCCCCACCCCATCCTGCCAATTTTCCTGTCAGTCAACTATGAAAAAAGAAACTTACTATCTCCAGTTACCTTCCTACCAAATATCACGACCTTGGGTTATCAGTGGAGTATTCTGAGTGCTCTGAGTTTATTTGCCATTGGCTTTATTGTATTCTCTGCATTTTATTAATTATAATTATTTGTATTGTTCTACTTCTTGTTTTTTAATCTACTATTGTTAGGTCTTCTCTAGTTTACATTTAAGCTGCAATTGTCTTTGGATTTTCAAATTAATTCTCCAAGAGTTTGTCAGCAATCAGGTGAAAACACAGGACTGAAATACACTGAGCAATAAACAGAGGGGCAGATGATAGGTGGAGCACAATGAGACAGAAGGGGCAGCAAAACAGGTAATAATGAGAAACAGGTGAGAGGCGGAGTACTCAGTAATACAGGGGCCGGAGTACAGCAGGAGTGGGGCAGGAGCTCACGGGGTGTGAAACAAACAAGAGCACGTGGCAATACAAAACCACAGACTGACGGCAAGGGGGTAACAAACAAAAAGCCAGTTCAACTGGAGGTACTGACACCTAGTGAAGTTCTGGCCAAGTTATTTAGGACCTTGCAAGTTCAACTGTTTTGTTTTGTTAATAAAATTCTGAGTTTCGTTTAAGTTTCCCGAGTCTGTGTGAGCCTGTGTTTGGGTCCAAATATGCAGCACAACACCAACATGTCCTTGGCATGGAAGAGGAAACGAGCACATCTTGGGAAAGCGCAAATTATCACTAGGAAAATGTGCAAACACCACGTGGACGAAAGCCATGTCAGAATTGAACATGGGTTGTTAGAGCTGTGAGACAGCAACAGTAAGCACTGCACTACCGTGCCATACTGTTAAAGGCTTAAAAGTCAGAACCCAACTTATATTTGGAATATATAACTGCAGAGAAAAACACTTAAAGCATGCCTCCAAAGGACCACAACTTTGTTGTAGGGTTTGTAGGCTTGCGTGCCTCAGTGACCCAGACAGCTATGTTGGCTGGAGTCAGGTCCTTGTGCTTTGGGTCTGGTAGGGTAACCCATGCCAAATGGGTCAAAGGGTAGAGGCCAGACTGAGGGTGGTCTATTTTACCTGACGGGTAAAATAAAAAAATGTTGCAGAAATACCGATGAAGAGTCCTTCTATAATCTCTGTATCCATATCTCCTATATCTTGTCTATGGACAGACAGAGATGGAGGACCTTCATTGCTGCCCTAAATGTCAATGGCATAACAAGCAGTAAGTAGATAATTTTCATTGAATTATTCAGCAAAGTAAGAAGCCATTTATCCTATGGTGCCCATGTGAAATTTTAAAAGGATTATTTAGTTAGTTCTACTCTCATACATCTTTTCCTTAGCATGGTAACGGTTTCCTTTAGAAGCATTCATCAGCTAGAATCATCCTTACCTCATTTTGTAGCACTCCGGTGATCTCCAAACTCACTGCCAGAGAGGTCTATGACTAGAGATGCTACCTCCTGTATTGGAACCAAAGCCTCAGATGTCTTGTATTCTTCACGCTGCTAACGGTGTTAAAACCCATTTCAACTGTGCATGTATTTCTCTCAGAGACAGAACAGTCAAAATAGAGTTAAATAATTAAAAGATATTATTTAGAGTATTGAAATATAAGCCATTTAAATAGGACATGTAAATTAATTGCTTAGGTAACGTCCTAGCTGTAGTATTGAAGCCATGTGCTCCCTAAACAGCTGAACTTCTATTAGGTCATTGGCCAACATTCTAGCACCGAGTTCCCCACAAACATATGGTGTGCTTAATAGGTGAGAGGCTGTGCCTGCTTGTCGGCACACTGGGCCAGAAGCAAGCAGCACTTCATGCCAGCTGCCACACGGAGCGGCTGCCAGTTATCCAAGGCCAGCCAGCGGTTTCTGGTGCGAGGGCGTCATTCCATTTAGGCAGGGTGCTGATTTAGAAGCATTCAGTCACAATCCTGTGGATCATAGCTTCTCACCATTTGCTCCTCAGCCAAGCACGTACGCCATTTGTCCGAACCTATCGTTCCTCTCATACTGAGCAGGATTACAAGTGCGACCACACATCATCACTAACACTTCTCTGCTTTCTTTTCAAGCGCAGTACTTTCGTTCAATGCAATTGAATTCCTGCCTGCATGTACCATTTTGAAAATACAAGGCTGTTTCAGGAAATTTCTCAGAAATGTCTATTTCATGGACATTTTTTATTGGGTACATCACAGTTCAGCACTGTGCACTGCTCACAGAAGACTCTTATTCAGTTCCCAAAAGCAAGCATACACTGGGTCAAGTGGACGCAAAGGGTGGCAAGATCATTTTGTAAACACATTTATTTCTTTAACAGGAAACAAATAGCTGATAAAAGAATATGAAGTGCCCAAAATCTGTTTAGACTAGAAAACATCACTAAGCTTATTCCATAAATAATAGAATTGGGCAACAAAATCAAATAACAAAAAGTTGGACTAACTTTTAACTTTACTACATAATGTGAGCGAGGTGAGTACGTTTGCCAGCACTGGTACAAATATTTTCAGTAGAGCATTTCTGGAAGTGAATTTTATTCTGCCATTTCTCTAACGTGTTGGGGCTGATTTCCACTGCCCTGACATTCCTAGCTACTTGCTGTGATGCAATGCTCCTCCTTTCAGAATGCTTCCTGACAAAGTTTTCTCCTGAGAGTTCCCAGCCCCACAGTGTGGTGTAGTGCAGCACAGAGGCTCGATATATACATTAAAAAGCTTTACCAGACAGTGAGGTCCCACAACTCTGCTCCCAGTCTCTTGTGACCATCAACCGTTAAAAGTGTTACTGCTGATGGATGTCTGCTTTTTTAAAAATCCTTTGAGACTTCTTAAAAATAAAATTAACTTTAAAAACTTAAATTCTTTAACATAACAAGGTTATTGGATACAATAAGCAATGAAAAATATTTGTAGTGACTTAATGAAATCAAGAAATCAGATAGAAAGCTCTATTTTATCATGCCCCCTGCAACCAGTGTTTCACATTAATTTTAATGGCCCACTATCCACGTGCCAAGTTTAAACTGGCACAGACTCTGTCGGCCTACTTCCCAACTTGCAAGCAAGGATCGCTAGAGGCTGGAGCTACTCTTTCGGAGTCTATGCGGAGTCCATTCGCGAAACGCTGGCGTTCTGTTATGGTACTCAGCTGACCAGACAGCTGCGCTGTAGCCCGCAGAATAAAAGCCCAGTTACGTTGGCAAATCAGGGCAGATCTTGACAAAAGATCTGACCCATTATTTCCAGCTTTCTTGACTAATTAGACACTGAGATGATGACAACATGCATGACTGGGTTTCAGCTCAAGTCTTTGATGGCAAGTGTGATATTTGACATATTATGAAATTGTCTGCATTGCAAAGGATGGGAGGACAAAGTCATCAGATTCCTAGTCATACTGAATATAATATGGAAGCCAGCAGAGTGTGCAGGGAGGTCACACTCATTGGACAAAACTTGCAAGCAGTGCCAAGTATGCAAGGCTGGAAGAGTTTGCAGAAGTCAGCAATGGAAGTGTGTTTCTGGATTCACACGTCTAATCCCATCAGATGGGGAGAGGTGAGCACATTGGTACTGTATCCTTCCCTATGTCCTGAAAATGGCAATTGCATTAATTACCTTAATTTGGGCTTTCTAATCTCTTCTTCCAATTTATGCAAAATCTCATCCTTTCAGTGTACAATCCTCTTCACATTCCCATCCATCCAGCACTGTCATCCACTTGATGCTAAAATATCATGCCTCTCTTCTAGTTGCTCATCCACCTGTTCAACACATTACTCTCAACTAGAGGTTTCTCCTTCCCTTCCAGAACATAGAACACAGAACACTACACCACAGGAACTGGCCCTTCAGCCCACAAAGTTGTGCTGAACCAAATAAATTGGTAATCAAATGGCCGACTAAACTCATCCCTTATGCCTACACGATATTCTTATCCCTCCATTTTCCTCACACTCATGTGCCTATCTAACTGTGTCTTAGAATTCCCTAATATATCTGCCTCTACTATCACCCCAGACACCCACCACTCTATATGTCAAAGACTTGCCTCAGACAACTCCTTTAAAGTTACCTCCTCTCACCTTAAATGAATGCCCTCTGATAGTAGACATCTCAACCCTGGGAAAAAGACATTGTCTGTATAGTCTATCTATGCCTCTAGTAAGCTTCTAAACTCCTATCAGATCTCCCTTCAACCTCCTCTGCTCCAGAGAAAACAACCCAAGTTTGTCTAACTTCTCGTTATCGCACATGCTCTTCAATCCAGACAACATTCTGCTGAACCTCTTCTGCATTATCACCCTTCCAATAATGGGGCAACCAGAACTACGTCACAGTCCTGGACTCTGCTATGGGGTCTACGCACTCCCGCAGGTGGAGTGCACAACAGGCTCGGCAAGTATGGACATTCCAACTAATTGCTGTTTCATTGTAGTGGTATTTATCTGCCTTCTTTTAGTTCCAGTTATGTTGAGACTTAATCAAAAGCACAGCAACATTTACATGCCCTGCTTACCCTCGTGCTTGTCCGTGAAATAAGTCGACTGTTTCAACAGACTGGAAATGAACAGTATACTTTTAGTATTTAGTTATTGCTTCCAGCCACAGTGTTGGCATTTAACTTTAAGTTTGAGTGTTTTAGTTAAGGGCCCTGTTGACCTAGTGTTTATTGTGTTTATTTTCCCTTAAATTCTGCAACAGTTCTCATTAAAGTCAGTGAACTGCTGACCTGCTTCAGTTTCCTTTTCTCTACACTTGGGCCACATCCGAATCTTGTGTCAGCAAGTCTCAACCACCATTAAAATGAGCTGTCATCCCTCTCAGCAACAGTTCAGCAGCTCACTGCAGACTATTGGAATCGGGTGGCAAGCATTTCTGCTCTCACAGCCACAGTCCGTGAGCTTACGGCTGACAACTATTAGCGTTCTCGCAATCGGAGTTCCCAGTCTCTCATAGATAATCCTTTTTCTACTGCCCCGACAGCCTTGGCCACTAATGCTCTGATTCCCCCATCCGGACCAGAACCCACTCCCGCGTCCACCAGTACAGAGTATTCCTCCACTGGGCAGGTACTCTGATGACCCCAGTGGCTGCAGGAATTTCATTACCTAGTGCAAGCTGACTTTCCAAGCCCAGCCTGGTCAGTTTGGAGATGGTACACATGGTAAATCTCCTGGATTGACTTCCAGTCATCCTGTTCAACGCTTTATGGGAGCAAAGTTCCCTCATAGCCCAGTTATTTTGTTGCCGAGTTAGGGAGAGTTCTTGACCTATCAGTATGTTGTCAGGGGACGGCCCAACGGTTCCTGGACCTGTGCAAAGGTAGAGGGAAGGTGAGGAAATATGCAGTTAAATTCCACACACTTGTGGTGGAGATGGGATGGAATGAGAGATCCCTCATCACAGCCTCCAGCGCGGACTGAGCGCAGGGGTCCGGCACGGGATCACCGTCCATGATGAGCAGGACAGTCTGGGTGACCTGATTAAACGGGCTATTCAAGCTGACGACCGGGTAACTGAGTGGTGAGGACAAAGAATGTCTCGAGCTCTCTACTCTTTGAGTCACCCTCTCCCTCAACACCCAGTACCCAATCCGCAAAGGAGTCTATGCAAGTGGAGCGTTTGCACCTATTTCAGAAGGAATGAGTTCGATGCAGAAAAAGAGGTGCCTGCCTCTATTGCGGCAATCCAGGACATTTCCAGATATCGTGACCCAAGCATCCAGCAAGGAGGATATCCATCAGCAGCCAGGGGTGCCCTAATGAGTCAATTCTCCCTGCAATCAGCTTTCCCTAATTGTGTGATGCTCCCAGCTTCCTCATCATGAGGTTCTCAGACTCATGAACATTAGGCATTTACTGACTCCTCTGAACCCTCTCCAATGCCAGCACATCTTTTCTTAGATGGGGAGTCCAAAACTGTTCACAATTCTCAAGGTCAGGTCCCACCAGTGCCTTATAAAGCTTCAGCATTACATCCCTGCTCTTGTACTCTAGACCTCTTGAAATGAATGCTAACATTGCATTTGCCTTCCTCACCACTGACTCAATCTGCAAGTTAACCTTTAGGCTGTTCTGCGCAAGCATTCCCAAGTCTCTTTGCATCTCGGATTTTTGGATTTTCTCCCCATTTAGAAAATAGTCTGCACATTCATTTCTACTGCCAAAATGCATGTCCATGCATTTCCAACATTTTTGTATTTCATTTGCCACTTTCTTGTCCATTCTCCTGATCTGTCTAAGTTCTTCTGCAGCCTACCTGTTTCCTCAGTACTACCTGCCCCTCCACCAATCTTCATATCATCTGCAAACTTGGCAACAAAACCATCTATTCCATCATCTAATTCATTGATATACAGCATAAAAAGAAGTGATCCCAACACTGACTCCTGTAGAACACCACTCGTCACTGGCAGCCAACCAGAAAAGGATCCTTTTATTATCACTCACTGCCTCCTACTAATTAGCCAATGCTCTAACCATGCCAATAACTTTCCTGTAATGCCATGGGCTCTTAACTTGGTAAGCAGCCTCACGTGTGGCACCTTGTCAAAAGCTTTCTGAAAGTCTAAAACATCCACTATATCTCCTTTATCTATCCTACTTATAACCTCCTCAAGGAATTCCAACAGGATTATCAGGCGAAATTTTCCATTAAGGAAAGAATGCTGACTTTGTTCCATCTTTGTTCCTGTGTCACCAAGTACTCCATCACCTCATTCTTAACAACTAATTCTAACATCTTCCCAACCACTGAGGTCAGTCTATAATTTCCTTTCTGCTGCTTCCCTCGTTCCTTAAAGAGTGGAGTGACATTTTCAATTTTCCAGTCCTCTGGCACCATGTCAGAGTTGAATGATTTTTGAAAGATTATTACTAATGCCTCCACAATCTGTACCGCTACGTCTTTCAGAACCCTAGGGTGCAATTCATCTGGTCTGGGTGACTTTTGTACCCTTAGGTCTTTCAACTTTTTGAGCACCTTCTCCCTTGTAATAGTTACTGCTCTCACCTTCCCTCACACCCTTCGACTCCTGGCACACTGTTAGTGTCTTCCAAAGTGAAGACTGATGCAAAATACTCATTTAGTTCATCTGCCATCTCTTTGTTCCCTGTTATTCTTTCTCCGGTCTCATTTTCCAGTGGCCCTATATCCACTCTCATCTACTTTTTATTTGTTTTTAACATACAGTACTTGAAAAAGCTTTTACTATCCACTTTATTGTTTGCTAGCTTGCTTTCATATTTCATCTTTTCCCTCCTAATGATTCTTTTAGTTGCTCTCTCTAGGTTTTTAAAAGCTTCCCAATCCTCTGTCTTCCCACTAATTTTTGCTTTGTTGTTTGCCCTTTATTTTGCTTTTACATTAGCTTTGATTTCCCTTGTCAGCCACAGTTGTACTATTTTGCTATTTGAGTATTTCTTCGTTTTTTTATTACATCTATCCTGCACCTTCCTCATTTTCCCCAGAAACTCACACCATTGCTGCTCTGCTGTCATCCCTGCCAAATCTCCTTCCAATTTACTTTGGACAACTCCTCTCTCATACCACAGTAATTTCCCTTACTCCACTGAAATGCTGCTATGTCAGTCTTTACTTTCTCCCTATCAAGTTTCAAGTTGAACTCAATCACACTGGAATCACTGCTTCCTAAGGGTTCTTGCTCATATCAGAGATGGGGAAGAGTGGAAGACAGCTTTCAACACCTCCACTGGCCACTCTGAGTAACTTGTGATGACCTTTGGTCTGGCCAATGCCTCTGCTTCCTTTTTAGGCCCTAGCCACTGATGTGCTCAGGGACATGTTGAATCAGTTCGTTTTTGTCTATTTGGATGACATTCTGATCAATTCCTACACTCACCAGGAAAACGTCCAGCATGCCCGCTGGGTTCTCAGATGGCTTCTTGAGGATAACCTGTACACCAAGCCAGAGTTCCATAAAGACCAGCTGCAATTTTTGTTCTGTATACTTACCCCTCCCAGTGTTCAAATCGACCTGAGTAAAGTTCAGGCAGTTGCAGAGTGGCCAAAACCATCTACAGTCAACCAGGTGCAGCGCTTCATCGGGTTTGTGGACTTTTATTGCTGAGTCCTCCAAAATTTCAGTTCTATCATGGGCCCCCATAAGTGCACTCACAGGAAGATCTCCGCAGGATTCCAATCTACAAATGAAGCAGACCAAGCATTCTCAGAACTAAAGCGACACTTCACCACTGCCCCAGTGCTGCAAGACCCAGACATCCTGGCCATTCATTGTTGAGCTGGATGGATTAGACATCGGCATAGGAGCTGAACTCTTTCAGCAATCTTCTGTGGATAGCTGGCTTCACCCTTCCGCCTTTCTTTTCCATTGATTGACTCTGGCCGAATGTAACTATGATGTCAAGAACCGAGAACTTCTGGCTGTCAAGGAGGCTGTGGAAGAATAGAGATACTGGCCGGAAGGGACAGAGCATCCCTTCTTGGTTTGGAACGATCATGAAAACCTCTCCTACATTTGGGCCACTAAGAGACTCAACTCCCATCAAGCACGTTGGGCTCTCTTCTTCACCTGGTTTAATTTCATCCTCATCTGGCTGTCAATGGCTTTGAGGACCACACCAATCCAGAACTCATCCTTCCTCGCTCGTTCATTGCTGCTCTGGTGTTTTGGGGAATAGAGGAGGAGGTGAAGGCTGCCCAACTGTTGGATCCAGGCCCAGGTGGGGGACCTCCCAACCAACCCTTTGTCCCTTCTTCTATGGTGCACTCCAAAGTGTTGGAATGGGGTGATTCCTCTCATCTGGTTGGCCATCTATATCCCAGGATAAACCAAGGGGTTTATCAAGAGACAGTTATGGTGGCCGTCTATATCTCAGGATGTCCACGACTTCGTCTCTACCTGTCACACTTGTGCTCAGAACAAGAGGTCGCACCAGGGCCCTGCAGGTCAGCTATGTCCGCTACCTGTGCTGCACCTCCCCGGTTCCATCTTTCCGTGGATTTCATCACTGGTCTGCCCCAGTCTAATGGAGCCACTACCATTCTGGTTGTTGTGCGGTTCTCCAAGGCTGCCTATGCTTTCGCTCTCCCTACCCTTCTGACAGCTTGTGAGACTGCCGCCCTCACGGTTCAACATATGTTCAGAGCTCACGGCTTCCCTCAGGAGATAGAGTCAATTGAGGGCCACAGTTTATGTCCTGTTTTTGGAAGGCTCTCTGTTTTCTGTGGGATCCACGGCCAGTCTCTCATTTGGTTTCCACCCCCAGTCTAAAGGCCAGACTGAGAGTGTGAATCAGGAGTTGGAGACACTGCCTTGCCTCTTCCAACCCCACGTCCTGGAGCTCCCAATTGGCTTGGGAAGAGATTGACTATAATAAACACCAGTTGTACACTGGTATGTACTCCTTTGAATGCCAGTAGGAATTCCAGCCACTGCTCTTGCCTGACCTGGAGACTGATGTGGGATCTGCGGTTGCTGAACAGCTGATCCAATGCTACAGCTATCAACAAGTTCTTGTATAGATTGTGCCTACCATCATCAATGAAGATCCTCCCAGTGTTCCACGTTTTCTCCCTGGCTCCAGTCAACACACCTCACCCTCCCTCCCCCCTTTCATGGATGGTTCCCTGGTCTATCATTACAAAGTGCTTTGAAAGGCTGGTTCTATCACATCTGAAATCCAGTCTGCCCACTACCCTAGACCCCCATCAATTTGCCTATCGCACCAACAGGTCAACAGAGGACGCCATCTCCACGGCACTTCATTCTGCCCTGACCCACCTGGACAGCCCCAACTCTTACATCAGAATGCTGTTCATTGACCTTAGTTCGGCATTCAGAACTGTGACCCCTCCAAGCCGATCGCCAAACTTCACCAGCTTGGTATCAGCTCATACCTTTGCAATTGGACCTTGGACTTTCTGACTAACAGACCCCAATCTGTTAAGTTAGACAACCTCTCCTCCTCCACTCTCACCCTGAACACCGGCATGCCTCAAGGTTGTGTGCTGAGTCCTCTTCTTTACTCCCTTTTCACCTATGACTGCGTTCCTGTACATGGATCTAACTCCATAATCAAGTTCACAGATGACTCCACGGTGGTTGGCCTGATCGGGGGGATGACAAGACGGCCTACAGGGACGAGGTCCAGCACCTGGCCGCGTGGTGTGCCGACAACAACCTGGCCCTTAACACCCAGAAGACCACGAAGATCATTGTGGACTTCAGACATGCTAGGAGCCACACTCACGTCCCCATCTACATCAACAGAGCTGTAGTGGAACGTGTATCAAGCTTCAAATTTCTTGGTGTCCACATTTCCGAGGATCTCACCTGGTCCCTAAACTTCTCCATCCTGATCAGAAAGGTGCAACAGCTCCTTTATTTCCTGAGGAGCATCAAGAAAGCTCACCTCTGTCCCAGGATACTGACGGACTTTTACTGCTGTACCATTGAGAGCATACTCACCAACTGCATCTCAGTGTGGTATGGCAATTGTCCCGTATCGGACCGCAAAGCACTCCAGCGTGTGGTGAAAACTGCCCAGCGGATTGTCGGCACCCAATTGGTCACCATTGAGAACATCTACCATAAATGCTGCCTGGGCAGGGCGAAAAGCATTATCAAGGATGCATCTCACGCTAACCATGAACTTTTTACTCTCCTCCCATCCGGTAGGCACTACAGGAGCCTCCGCTCCCGCACCAGCAGGCACGGGAAGAGCTTCTTCCCTGAGGCTGTGACCCTGCTGAACCTCACATCACAGCGCTAAACAGTATTGCACCCATATTGTACTGTCTCAGTACTTTTATATTTGTGCGCTGTAGCACTTACTTTAATACGCACTTATTTTGTAAATAACACTATTCTTTGCATTTCTGGTTAGATGCTAACTTCATTTCATTGGCTTTGTATCTGTACTCGGCACAATGACAATAAAGTTGAATCTAATCTAATCTATACTGTATGGCACCTCTTGCCATCTCGCTGTAAGTGGGACAAGGTCCCGTACCTTATGGATTGGGAGGGGTATGGTCCTGAGGAACATACTTGCATCCCAGCCAATGACATGCTGAGCAAATCTCTCATTCAGGACTTCCAGCGGTCACAGGTCTGTGGTGTCTTGGGAGCTGCAGCTGGGGAGGGGGTCCCTGTCATAGTCACGGATTCTGCTGTGGGATCTATGCGCCTGCGCGGGTGGGCTACGCAACAGCTTCAGCAAGCTCACTAGTGAGCATGCATGTTCCAACTAATGGCCGTTTCATTATGGTGGTATTTAACTCCCTTCTTTTCGTTCTACTCTTGTCACGACTTGACCAAAAGCACAGCAACATTTACGCTCCCTGCTTACCCTTGTCCTTGTCCAGGAAAGAAGAGTACCATTTCATTAGATGCCGTAAAGAAATGGTATTCATTTAATATTTAGTTAGTGCTTCCAGCTGCTGTGTTGGCATTTGCACCTTATTTAAGAGAACATAAACACAACAGCACTGCCAACTTCGGGTCAAAGAAGAGAACCGCTTATTCAATGTGCTCCAGAACAATGGAATTGCATTTCTGGTTAGATGCTAACTTCATTTCATTGGCTTTGTATCTGTACTCGGCACAATGACGATAAAGTTGAATCTAATCTAATCTATACTGTATGGCACCTCTTGCCATCTCGCTGGAAGTGGGACAAGGTCCCGTACCTTGTGGATTGGGAGGGGTATGGTCCTGAGGAACATACATTCCCATGGAATTTCATCAGGAGATGCTAAGGAGAGAAACTCGTGCAGACCTTACTCAATATGCATTGAAAGGCACGACCTTGCCGTACGTCAGGAATATCACAATCACTCACATGCCAACAGTGACTTTAAGGAAGCTGGTCTCAGGAACCAAAGTGCTAGTAAAGACAGCCAACAAAAGTAAAGTGGTGTACAGGATCACCTGTGGAGACTGCAGCAAGAACTATGTTGGCCATATAGGATGTCAAATCTCAACTCGTTTGCAGGAACACTCATTGGGGGTACGGAGGTGTGACCCACTGTCGCTGATCTCAGTACAAGAAGACCCAGAGGGGCACCACTTTAACTGGCTACTGTGGAGGTTCTGGTGCAGGCAAACATGAAGTAGGCACAAGAATGTTTAGAAATGTGGTTCTTTTCTGATAACTCCATAAACAAACATATCGAAATAGACCCCCTAAGAACCCCTAAGAGCCAAACAAATGCGAGCCAATAGAATTCAACAATCAACTGAAGGGGTAGCCAATCAGGAATGAGGCAAGTGAATGGGCTCCTAAAGTGCCAATAAAAGTATTCACTCCCACCCCCCAAAAGTTTTCACGTTTTATTGTCATACAACATTGAATCACAGTGGATTTAATTTGGCTTTTTGACACTGATCAATGGAAAAATACTCCTTCATGTCAAAGTGAAGACATAGCTCAACAAAGTGATCTAAATTAATTACAAATATAAAACACAAAATAATTGATTACATAATTACTCACCCCCTTCAGACAGTATTTAGTAGATGCACCTTTTGCAGCAATTACAGCCTTGGGTCTGTGTGGATAGGTCTCTATCAGCTTTGCACATCTGGACACTGCAATGTTTCCCCATTCTTCTTTACAAAACTGTTTGAGCTCTGTCAGATTGCACGGGGATCGTGTGTGAACAGTCCTTTTCAAGTCCAGCCGCATATTCTCAGTTGGATTGAGGTCTGGACTCTGATTTTGTCACTCCAGGACATTAACTTTGTTGTTTTTAAGCCATTCCAGTGCAGCTTTGGCTTTATGCTTGGGGTCATTGTCTTACTGGAAAACAAATCTTCTCCCAAGTGGCAGTTCTCTTGCAGTTTGCATCAGGTATTCCTCCAGGATTTCCTTGTATTTTGCTGCATTCACTTATCCCTTTGCCTTTGCAAGCCTTCCAGGGCCTACTGCAGTGAAGCATCCCCACAGCATGATGCAGCCACCACCATGCATCACAGTAGGGATGATGTGTTTCTGATTATGTGTGGTGTTTGGCCTACTCTAAACACAGTGTTTAGTCTGATGGCCAAAAAGCTCAATTTTGGTTGCATCGGACCATAGAACCTTTTTCTAGCTGATTTCAGTCTCCCACATGCCTTCTAGCAAACTCTAGCTGAGATTTCAGGTGAGTTTTTTTCCAACAATAGCTTTCTGTTTCCAACTCCTCCCTCGGAGTGTCAGACGCCCTGAGCCAATAGGCTGGTCCTGGACTTATTTCCACTTGGCATGATTAACCTATTATTATTTAATTATTTATGGTTTTATATTGCTATATTTCTTCACTATTCTTGGTTGGTGTGGCTGTAACGAAACCCAATTTCCCTCGGGATCAATAAAGTATGTCTGTCTGTCTGTTTGCCACTGTCCCATAAAGCTGTGACTGTTGAAGCACCAGGGCAACAGTTGTGTGTGCAGTCTCTCCCCTCTCAGGCACTGAAGCTTGTAACTCCTCCAGAGCTGTCATCGGTCTCTTGGTGATCTTCCTCACTAGTCCCCTTCTTGTATGGTTACTCAGTTTTTGAGGATGACCTGTTCTAGGCTGATATACAGCTGTGCCTTATTCTTTTCATTTCTTGATGATTGACTTAACTGTACTCCGAGGGATATTCAGTGACATGAAAATTTTCTTGTATCCATCTCCTGACGTGCTTTTCAATAACCATTTCATGGAGTTGCTTAGAGTGCCCTTTTGTCTTCATGGTGTAGTTTTTGGCAGGATACTGACTCACCAGCCGTTGGACCTTCCAGATGCAGGTGTATTTTTACTACGGTCAATTGAAACACCTTAACTGCGCACAGGTCTTCAAAAACAGATCTCCATTTAACTAATCATGTGGCTTTTAAAACCAATTGGCTGCACCACTGAAGATTTGGTGTGTCAAATTAAAGGGGGGGGGGAATACTTATATAATATTTGTAATTAATTTAGATCACTTTGTAGTGATTTATTTTCACTTTGACACAAGAGTCTTTTTTCTGTTGATCAGTGTCAAAAAAGCCAAATTAATCCACCTGAGATTCAATGTTGTAAAACAATAAAACATGAAAATCTTCAAGGGCGTTGAATACTTTTGATAAGCACTGTAGATAAACGAGAGTGCTCCCAGAGAAAAACACCAACAACTGCTCACTGAGGATGTCACCTTGGCTGGTGATGAAATGTCTGCAAGTTAATTCCAGGCTTGTCAAACACTGCAACATCAAGTGCCTCAACTCGTACCAATATTCGCCATCATTTAACTTTCAGTTTGAGAGCTTTAGTTAATGGCCCTGTTGGCTGAGCGTTGTTTTTTTTTTAATCCTTTAAATTCTGCAACAATTACTAAAGTCAGTGAACTGTTGACCCGTTTCATCGTCACTCTCTCTCTGCACCTGAGCCATATCCGAATGTTGAGTCAAACTGTATGCAATAAATCACATGCAGTATAACTGGAGTTTTATAAAGATGCAACTTAACTTCCTGACTTTTGAACTGAATGCCTCAAATAATAAAGGCAATCGTGCTGTATGCCTTCTTAACCATTCTATCAGTCTGTGTGGCCACTTTCTGGGAGCTATGAACTTGGACCCCAATATTCCTCTGCTCATCAACACTGTTTCAGGATCTTGCCCTTATCAGTTTACTGTCTCTTTCCTTTTTACTTGCCAAAATGCAACACTTCACATTTCTCCTTTTAAACTCTATCTGCCATTTCTCTGCCCATATCTGCAACTGATCTCCACCCCGGTATATTCTTTCCCAGACTTCTATGCTATCCTCAGCACCACCACTCGTTGTATCAACTGCAAGCTTACTAACCCACCCATGTAAATTTTCACCCAAGTGTTTTATATACATCACAAACAGTAGGGAAGATCCCAGTATAGATCCCTGCAGAACATCACTAATCACATACCTCAAGCAACAGCCAGTCTCTTCAACCACCATCCTCTGACTTCTATAGACAAGCCAGTTCTGAATCCAAACAGCCAATTCAGCATTGATCCCATGCATCTTAATCTTCTGGATGAGTCTCCCATGAGGGACTTTGTCAAATGCCTTTTTAAAATCCAGCCCTTACAAAATACTTGATTCACACTAAGTCTTGTTGGTTCTCCCTAATTAGGCCATGGTTTTCCAAATACTCATAAGTCCTCTACCCAAGGATTCTCTCCTGGAGAGCCACTGACATGAGACTCACTGATCTACAGTTTCCAGGGTTATCCCTTGTTCCCTTCTAGAACAATGGAACAACATTGGCTACTTGCCAGTCCTCTGGGACCTCACCTGTGGCTAGAGAGGATTCAAAGATATATTGAGTCAAATTTTTAATAAATGTGAAGCTGTTAGCTGTTGTATACAGCAAGGCTTGGTCAGTTTAAATCCATAAACTGACAGAACAACCTAAACAGATAGCATTGTTGTAAAACTAAAACATGCATTGTTTTCATTAGATGATAATGTGACCTTTCCGTTTAACCTTCAATCATACTTCCCATGGGTAAATAGCCCTATTGCCATGTGGGCAGCCTCAGGAGAGACAAAGGCTATGGGAGTAAACCCAGACAGTAAATCTGGAGTGGAGCCCCTAACGGGGCTGGATATCACTGGATATCCTTCCAGCAGCTCCTGCAGACAAGCTGGTGCCAAATATATTGCTTCGCTTTCCTTTGGACTACACCGGTGAGGCTGAGAGGGGGATATTGACGACTGGGTATCCCAGGATCTCCATAACTTCCACCCAGTCTTGTGCCCTGGAGAGGTCACTCCAGTGCTGCTCATTCCATTGTCCTTTGAGACAGATGGACGTCATCACCATTATCATAATCCCTTTCAGGTATATATTCCTACACTCACAGGATCACGTTGTACCACCACGATATGTTTTCTTTGCTGCTTTTGCCCATTTTCATTACCATTTGCTTAAATGGTGATCATGAAACTTCATAAAAACTGGTCCAGATCCAACTGCAATACTGCATTCCAGTTCTGAGCGCCACTCTTTGGGAAAGATGTAAAGGCCCAAGAGCGGGCAGAAGAAATTTCTTGGAATGACTCCAGGGATGAGGGACCTCAGTTATATTAACTAAGGGCATGTGCTATCATGAGAGGCTGGACGAGCCTGGATTGTTTTCTCTGGAGTGGCAGAGGCTGAGGGGAGATCTGATAAGAGGTTTATAAGATTATGAGAGGCATAGATAGAATAGACAGGGAGCATCCTTTACCAAGGATAGAAATGTCTACTACAAAAGGGCGTGCATTGAAGGTGAGGGGGGGTAGGTTCAAAGGGAATGTGAGGGGTAGGTATTTTTTCTCAGAGAGTGGTAGATGCCTGGAATGCGCTGCCTAGTATGGTGGTAGAGGCACATACATTAGAGGCTTTAAAGAGATGTTTAGCTAGGCACATAAATGAGAGGATGATTGAGAGATATGGATGCTGTGTAGGTAGGAGGGTTTAGTTTTTCAGTGGGGGAGTTGATTTATTTTATAGATAGTTCAAAACAACATTGTTCCTAAGGGCCTCAGGAACTATTGTTCCTTATTGTTCCTATTGTTCCTAAGGAAGGGCCGGTTCCTGTGCTGTACTATTCTATGTTCTATGCAACAGATTGGAGACATTACGATTATTCTCCTTTGAACAGAAGAGTTTGAAAGCTATCTGATAAATACACTTAAAATCCCAACCTGGGGTCCACGGACCCCTTGCTTAATGGTATTGGCCCATGGCATAAAACAAGGTTGGGAACCCCTGGTCTAGACATTCCCATTGATTAAAAGTCAATAACACAATGGCATAAAATGAAGGCAAATGACATAAGGGTAATTATCTTGACATAGGAAATAGTTAAGATCAAAGAGGCACTGTCATGGTGGTGTTGGAATTAAATTCAATTGTGGCTTTCAAAAAGGAGCTTTACACTTAGTGGACACTCTCTAGTTACCTCCTATACATAATAAAGTTACCACTGAGTGTACGTTCATGATCTTCTGCTATTGTACCCTATCCACTGGAAGGATCAGTGTGTTGTGCATTCAGAGTTGCTTTTCTACACGTCACTGTTGTAATGCATGGCTATTTGAGTTACTATTGCCTTCCCGTCAGATTGAAGCTGCCTGGCCATTCTTCTCTGAACTCTCACATTAATAAAGTGTTCTCATTGACAGAACTCCCGCTCACTGGATGTTCGTTGTGTTTCTTGCACCATTCCCTATTGTGGGTGAAAATCCCAGCAGTTTCTGAGATACTCAAACCACCCAGGCTGGCACCAACAATCATTCCACAATCAAAGTCACTTGGTTCACATTTCTTCCCCCACTCCGATATTTGATCTGAACAACAACTGAACCTCTTGACCATGTCTGCATGCTTTTATGCATTGAGTTGCTGCCTCATGATAGCCTGATTAGATACTTGCATTAACGAGCAGATGTGTAGGTGTGCCTGATAAAGTGGCCACTAAGTGTATAAGTATGTCAAAGGACTTGCTGGCTTCCATCTGCTTCGAACCAATGACATGGCTACACAGTGACATTGATGGCCAAGAACTTCCTTCAATATTGTCAAATTGGTGCATGCAAGTTCTCTAAAGTGTTCTTTTGTTAGATAAACTAACATGGAAATATTAGCCCTACCTCCTTGTTGATCACTTGAATGTTCTAACACAATAATATTTGCAAGTTCCTCCTAAAAAAGCATCGCCTGGGAGGCCTGTGCCAGTTCTTGTGTTAGAGCCACCACGTACACTGTTACGACATCCCACCATTAAAGACCACAGAGTTTGTGAAGGAATTGGTAGGGTGACGAGGGAGGAAGCGAGGCACTTGATGTCATGGCAAGGAAATGATTAGGGATAGGGGTGATCAGGGGACCAATGTGCCTTTTCCATATTTGTTCTTTTTTTGTGTGGGGATGGGGGTGTTGATGATCGTGCTGCTGTTCTTTTTCTTTCTTGGTTTTGTGACTATCCGGAGAAGAAGAGTTTCAGAGTTGTACACTTCAATGATAAATGAACTTTTGAACCTTTGAGGAAGGTGATGGATGGAGGTTGTAAGCTGTGGTGATGTTAAGGAGATGATGAGAAATAAACAAGGAGATCATTGCAGTGATGTGGACCAGGGAGCGGTGGGGGAGGAGGACTGGTAGAGGAGCTCTGAGGCCTTAAGCAGGGAAGGATGATTCTTGTTTTATCTTATCTAGTTATGCAACAGGGTAACAGGCTTTCCAACCCAATGAACTCACTCTGCCCAGTCAAATCTATGTGACCAATTAACCGAATAAACTTGTATGTCGTTGAAATGTGGGTGGAATCTAAAACAGCTAGAAAGATATATAATGTCAAGTCAAGCCAAGTCAAGTCAAGTCAAGTTTATTGTCATTTCGACCATAAACTGCTGGTACAGTACACAGTAAAAACAAAACAACGTTCCTCCAGGACCCTGGTGCTACATGAAACAACACAAAACTACACGAGACAGCACAAGGCTACACTAGACTACATAAAACAACATAAAAATCTGCACTAGATTACAGACCTGCACAGGACTACATAAAGTGCACAATACAATGCAGGGCAGTACAATAATTATATAAACAAGACAATAGGCACAGTAGAGGACAAATTACAATATAATAATAAATGATGTAGATGTCAGTCTGGACTCTGGGCATTGAGGAGTCTGACGGCTTGGGGGAAGAAACTGTTGCACAGTCTAGTCGTGAGAGTCTGAATGCTTCGGTAGCTTTTGCCTGATGGAAGGAGGGAGAAGAGTTTGTGTGAGGGGTGCGTGGGGTCCTTCACAATATTGTTAGCTTTGCGGGTGCAGCATGTGTGGTGTAAATGTCTGTAATAGCGGGAAGAGCTGACTTCACTATCCACTGTAGGGTCTTGCGATCTGAGATGGTACAATTCCTAAAACAGACAGTGATGCAGTGATGAGACAGAGAGAGAGAGAGAGAGAGAGAGAGAGAGGGGGGGGGGTGGAGGGAGGGAGAGGGAGGAGAGAGGGAGAGGGAGGGAGAGAGGAGGAGGGAGGAAGAGAGGGAGAGATGGGGAGGGGGAGAGGGAGAGAGAAAGAGAGGGGAGAAAAGAAGGGGAGAGGGAGAGAGAGGAAGAGAGGGAGAGACAAGGAGAGGGAGTGGGAAAGAGAGACAGAGAGAGAAGAATGAAATGAAAGCAAGATGAGCCCAGCAACTAATGCAAGAAGCATTGCCTTAAAAACTGAATCTTCGGCTCAGCAGGTTAGATTGCATGTGTAGAGTGAGAACTACTGCTTTAGGTCATTGCATTTTTATTAAATCTGTTACTAACAAGAGGTCATAGTCAGGAAATGTCAGCTCTGGTTCTTTCCCCACAGGTGCTGCCTGACCTGCTGAGTATTTACAACATGTTCCATTTTTTATTTCAGATATCCAACATCTGATCTGTTATGTGGGTGCAGGGTGTAGATATGTCTTTACCAAAGGAAGTGTAAAGCACTCCTTCCCTCCACTAGCCTGCAACTTCTATTGTAGAATTAGAAGATGTTGAAAATACTTAGTTTGTATCTGAGGTTAGAGAAAGAAGGTTCAACCATGGAAGATGACAACTTATCAACTCTTAACAAACCAGTTCTAAGGTAAAAGGGTGGAAAAATTGGCAGTTGGGAAAGATGTGACGATGGTGGAAGACAAGGATGAGGTGGTCATAGAACAAGTCATCAAAGTAATGTAGGAAACATTGCCTTAAAATCCGAGTGCAGTGCTGAGCAGTTCCGTTTGTGTCTGTGCAGAGTGTTACTGCTTCACTTCTGAGGCAAACTTTGACATGATGAGGGAGAAATTTGCCTTTAGGTCATTAATGCTGAGCAATTCTGTGAGAGTTATGCCTGCCTGTTGGATATTCCTCGTGGCATTTCCTTCAATTGATATCAATTTTTACTTTACTACTTTTCCCAGAAGAGCTTTTTTAAAACTGGATTTCATAATGTTTTCATTCAGCAGTAATTTTTTGATTCAGATAATAATTCATCCCCAAAGGCAATTAAATGACACTCAGATGGAACTGAGTATTTCTACATATTTTGCTTAAAGCCTAACCTTTATTCCAGCCTGCTATTAACAGTTAAATCTACACATAAGTGCATGTATAGTCATACAATCATGGAGTTGTATAGTACTTAAATATTCCCCTTGGCCCAACAAGTCTGCACTTGTCCAAATAGCCAATTCCAAAATAATCCTACCCTGACTATTTTTATTCTCCCTACATTCCTGTCAGCCCTTTCAGAATCTGCTCTATACTTGTGGAGCAGCTTACAATGGCCAGTCTAAGCTATCCAGGGGAAAACTGAAGGTCTTGTGGGGAATCCCATGCAGTCACAGGGATAATATACGAACTCCATGCAAGGACAGTGCAGAAGGTCAGGATTGAACTCAGGTTGCTGGAGCAGTGAGGCGGTAGTTCTGTAAGTCACTTTATAGTTTAATGTACACATAATATCATGCATACAAGCACAGCCAATGAACCTAAATTAACTGGTTAGGAAAGGGTTAGTAATTTCAGTAGGGCAGTTAAATTATTCAAGTTGAAAGTCACATTAAGCCTTTAATATGCATTTTCAGGAAGGTTTCATCTGGTGTCCATTAATTAAGTGTGTCTGTTCCTCTTTTAAACTCCATGCAATACATTGCAGATATAAATAAGCGAACTTTCAAATCATTTGTGACAAACAGCATTGCTCTATCAGCATGAGTCACTTTGCCAGCGCCAGATGAGTCAATGAATGGAGAACAAGAGTACTGTCCTTGACATCATCTCTGACAATTACCATCTGAACAATGAATCCAAGTCATAGTTTCTGTACAAAACCAAAACTTTTCTTTGTAATGCAATTTTTACTATCTGAGCCATCTTCGCTCTTTGAAGAATGATGCACTCCCATCAGGATGATCTATCATGCTGCTTCATCTAGCCTCTTTCTATCATGTTTTATTAGACTTGTTGTCTCAGTTACTTACAGAAATAAACTTATATTACAATGGAAAACACACAAAATGATGGAGGAACTCAGCAGGCCAGGCAGCACCTATGGAAAAGAGTGCAGTTAGTGTCACTGGTTACTGAGTTTATTGATGATTCTTCAGTTCATTTCATTTTTGTATCTATTCAATATTTTAAATGTGTTCTGGGAAAGAAGCATCCTGGGACATTCTGTATTTTTTTTCAAAGTAAGTCTCTTCTACGAAGGTGGAAAGTTTTTATCTCCAGAACCAAAAATTTCTGAGGAACTAAAAAAAGTTTTGAATAACAAAAGTCGTTTCACCAAGGATGGATAATTGACCTCAAAGGTTGAAGGAACAGTAAGTACTACACCATCCAAAGTGTGCACATCATCCCCACCCCACATGTGAGGGTCAGTCCCTATGAGAGTATGTGGATTATTCCAAATTAGCAGTCCAAAAGTTTAAATCCATTGATGTTAAAATAAGCTTTGAGAACTTCTCATGGGTACATTTCAAATATTGAACTGGAATATTGCCGATCAAATTAAGAGCATAAGACCGTAAGGTATCGGAGCAGAATTAGGTCATTTGGACAATGAGCCTGCTCTGTCATTTCATCATGGCTGATCCAATTTTCCTCTCAGCCCCAATCTCCTGCCTTCTCCCTGTATCCCTTCATGCCCTGACCAATCAAGAGTCCATCAACCTCTGACTCAAATATAGATAAAGACTTGGCCAACACTGCCGCCTATGGCAACAAGTTCCACAGATTCACCATTCTCCGGCTTAAGAAATTCCTCCTCATCTCTGTACCAAAAGGAGATTCTAAAATGTGGTTCTCGAGTTTCTCAGACGCAAATAACTAAGTAACAATTGTTAATGTCAGTTATAAGTATTTTAATAGCACACAGCAAATGAAACAATGATTAAGACCATAAGACATAGCAGCAGAAATAGGCCATCTGGCCCATCAGGTCTACCCCGCCAATCAATCATGGCTGATTTCTTTTTCTCTTCCTCAAGCCCTGTTCCCAGCCTTCTCCCTGTAACCTTTGATGCCAATCAAGAACCTATCAATCTCTGCTTTAAATACACCCAACGACCTAGTCTCCATAGCTGCATGTGGCAATAAATTCCACAAATTCACCACCCTCGGGCTAAAGAAATTTTGCTGCATCTCTGTTTTGAAAGGGCGCCCCTCTACCCTGAGGCTGTGCCCTCTTGTCCTAGACTCTCCCACCATGGCAAACATCCTTTCCATGTCTACTTTGTCTAGGCCTTTCAACATTGGAAAGGTTTCAATGAGATTCCCCCTCATCCTTCTGAATTCCAGCGAGTACAGACCCAGAGCTATCAAACATTCCTCTTATGTTAACCCTTTCATTCCTGGATTCATCTTTGTGAACCTCTCTGGACCCTCTCCAATGTCAGCACATCTTTTCTAAGATGTGGGGCCCAAAACTGTTCACAATACTCAAGGTGAGGCCTCACCAGTGTTTTATAAAGCCTCAGCATCACATCCTTGCTCTTGTATTCTAGACCTCTTGAAATGAATGGTATTTGCCTTCCTCACCACTGACTCGACCAGCAAGTTAACCTTTAGAGTGTTCTGCACAAGGACTCCCAAGTCATTTTGCATCTCAGATTTTTGTATTTTCGCCCGTTTAGAAAATAGTCTGCACATTTAATTCTACTACTTCTACTACTAAAGTGCATGACCATGCATTTTCCAACATTGTATTTCATTTGCCACTTTCTTGCCCATTCTCCTAATCTGTCTGTCCTTCTGCATTCTACCTTTTTTCCTCAACACCACCTGCCCCTCTACCAATCTTCATATATCTGAAAACTTGGCAACAAAGCCATCTATTCCATCATCTAAATCATTGATATACAGCATAAAAAGACCACTAGTCACTGGCAGCCAACCAGAAAAGGATCCTTATATTCCACTCACTGCCTCCTACCAATCAGCCAATGCTCTAACCATGTTAATAACCTTCCTGTAATACCGTGGGCTCTTAACTTGGTAAGCAACCTCATTTGTGGCACCTTGTCCAAGGTCTTCTGAAAATCCAAATATACAACTTTCATTGCATCCCCTTTATCTATCCTACTTGTAAACTCCTCAAAGAATTCCAACAGGTTCATCAAGCAGGATTTTCCCTGCAGGAAACCATGCTGACTTTGTCCTATCTTGCCCTGTGTCACCAAGTACTCCATCATCTCATCCTTAAAAGTTGTCTCTAACATCTTCCCAACCACTGAGGTCAGGCTAACTGGTCCATAATTCCCTTTCTGCTGCCTTCCTCTTTTCTTAAAGAGTGGAGTGACATTGCAATTTTCCAGTCCTCTGGCACCATGCCAGAGTCCAATGATTTTTGAAAGATCATTTTTAATGCCACCACAATCTCTAACATTACCTCTTTCCAAACCCTAGGGTACAGTTCATCTGGTCCAGGTGACTTACGTCCCTTTAAGTCTTTCAGCTTTTTGAGCACCTTCTCTCTTGTAATAGTAACTGCACCCACTTCTTTTCCTTCACACACTAAAACATCAGGTATACTGTTAGTGTCTCCCACAGTGAAGACTGATGCAAAATACTCATTTAGTTCAACAGTCATCTCCTTGTCCCCATTATTATTTCTCCTGCATCATTTTCTAGTGTTCCTATGTCCACTCTCATTTCTCCTTTATTTTTAACATACTTGAAAAAACTTCTACTATCCACTTTGATATTATTTCCCAGCTTGCTTTCATATTTAATTTTTTTCCCTTCTAATGATTTTTAATTACTTTCTGCAGGTTTTTAAGAACTTCCCAATCCACTATTTTCCCATTAATTTTTGCTTTGTTGTATGCCTGTTCTTTTGCTTTAACAATAGCTTTGACTTCTTTTGTCAGCCATGGTTGTACTATTTTACCATTTGAGTATTTCTTCATTTTTGGATTACATATGTCCTGTACCTTCGTCATTTTTCCCAGAAACGCACGGCATTGTTGCTCTGCTGACATCCCTGCCAACAGCTCCTTCCAATTTACTTTGGCCAACTCCTCTTTTATACCACTATAATCTCCCTTACTCCACTGAAATATTGCTACATCTGACCTTACTTTCTCCCTATCACATTTCAAGTTGAACTCAATCGTATTGTGATCACTGGTTCCTAAGGGTTCTTTTACTTTAAGCTCCCTAATTGCCTCCAGTTCATTACATAACACCCAATCCAGTATAGCTGATCCCCTAGTAGGCTCAATGACAAACTGCTCTAAAAAGCCATCTCTTATGCATTCAACAAACTCACTCATTCAACAAATTAATATATTAGGTTTATCATGTTTACATAAAGACAAAGCTGTTAAGCAAATCAGAACTGTCAACTTAATAAATAAGTTAAAAATTAAGGGAAAATAGATCAGAGCTATATTTGTTTGAGTAAGTTTCAGAGCACTATTTTGTAACTAGTGCAGTACAACTGTAAGGTAAAGGATGATTCTCATTATATTGACCAAACATGTTGCCTTAAAATTTCAGACTGCAACTGGCGGGCAGAATTTTTTGTCTGCAGTGAATTGTCCATGCTTACTGCTGGCACACGTAGCTACAATGGCAATTTGCTGACCAAAGCCTTCCCAATTCAGATCATGAAGTGCTGCACACCAACAGGCTTGTATGACAAAATAGTGTCGGATGATTGGGCTCAAGCAGGCTCCACATGAAACAACTGAAAAATCTTATATAAAATATGTAAGTTCTAGAATACGCAAGAGCACTAGGTAACACTTGCAGAGAGAGGAATATAATTAACATTTTAGATTGATGACTGAAGAAGTTAGAAAGTCAATTTTTTCCAGTGAAAATTGCAGTTCAGATGAAGAGTTAGCTTCATCTCTCTCTCTCCACTTGCACTGCCTGACCTGCTAAATATCTCCAGCATTACCCATTCAGCTTTCCACATTTACAGTTTTCAGCTTTTGGATAAAGATTTAGCAATTGGCTATGCTATACTCCAACCTAACCTCAGTATTGCAGAAAATGTGCATAAGCCTGCAGAATAACATTGTGCAACCTGGTACATGCTTTCCAATTCCATTATTTATTGGATGGTTGTCAGAATTGTCAAGGACTTTGAATGCTTTTGAATGTCCTCATATTTGCAAACGTAGAAAAATCATTAAAAAACAATTAACTGATTGAAAAACAGAAAATAAATAAAGCCTAAATCACTTAAAACACTTTCAACAATTAAAAATGTCAAACAAACTCAATTATTTAATAAAATATGAATTCTCTTTTGCAGTCCCCTCTCACTTAAAGCAATTTCTCTGAATCCAGATGAATAATTTTACTGAGCGTGCACAAGGTTTAAAATCTGAAGAAGTAAAGTAAATTTTACTTGATGGGGCTCAACTGAAAAGTTTGGAACTCATGCATTTCTGCAGGAGACTCAAAATTCCTAAAGAACATTCAAAATAGAAACATGAGGAGGCCGCTGATCCTCTGGTTTAGCTCCACCATTCTATAATGTCATGACTGATTATTTCTAAGTCCCACTTTCCTGCTTTACTCACACACCTTTTAATTCTCTTAATGTCTGAAAATCAGTGTATCTTTGGGGGGGCAGGCAACCAACCATTCAGGTAAATGCCTAAAGTTCAGTGCCAGCATTTCCCAGGAAATTCATAATATAATAGCAACTGTACTAAATCTTTGAGTCTAGAGCATATTTTCTCTTCCTTGAAAAATAGTCAACAAGAACAGTAAAACCAACTGTCAGCAGAAATTCATTTAAAACTGTGAGCAGGTAAAATAACTTTAAACTATATAGTACACACAGAGGGGATTATTTGGCTCATTAGAACTCTCACAGCTCTTTAGTGTAGTAATCAGAACTAATTCTGCCGCCCTACACTGTCTTGTAGCTTCACCTGCATCACATTTTACCTTTAAGACAACACTGATTTTCCATTCCAGCAAAGTTTGTTCTGCTGCTTAGCTGGTGACATAAAACTAGCCAACGATGCATTGGGGTGACTTCCCTGCAGTCTTATTTGAGAAGGTTTTGAAGACTGAAGATTCAAGTTTGTTTCCCATGTGCACATTGAAACATAATAGCAAGGAAATACCGGAGGAGATGAGCAAGTCAGTATTAATTGAACATCTTGCACTGACGGGAAATATTTGATGGGAAAAAAAAGGTCATGGTTCGACAGCCCATGACTTCCATGAGCTACATCAGGGGATGGACAGGCAAAAGTTTTGAAAAACTTATTAGAACTTCTCAGACTAAAGACAGATGGAAGACCATGATTGCCCATGTCATATGACTGGGCACATATTGATAATGACGTTACATTTCGTGAAATGCGTTGTTCGCATTAATAGCCAACGCACCTGAGGGTGTGCCCACAAGTGTCACCACACATTCTGGTGCCAACAAAGCATGCCCCCAGTTGGCAGAACAAAGTAGAACAAATCAATAACAGCAAATCAAGCCCTGTTCCTTCCTCCCACCCCCCATATACACAGCTTATCTCAATGTTAACCAGCAATTTTACATTTGTTTTTTTTTAACCACAATATGGTTTGAGCATTCTAGTACAATGTGGAAGTATTGCTTACAGTCAGCCAGCAAGTGCTGGACTGGATCAATGCAGTATTCTGTTTGGTAACTGATCAAATGGATGTGGAGCTACGTGATGTGAACGCAATACAGGCTTTGCTGGTTTTGTAATACAGAAACCTTGCTTCAGAGATGAGTCATAGAACATGAAGTGCATTTAGCCCTTACTCTCTGTGTTGGTCAAAAAAAGATTCAAAGCATTCCCACTTCGCATCTCTGAAGCCTATCAAGTGCTCATCCAGTACATTTCTTTAAATCTGATCGGTATGCTTGTCTGCTTCTGAGATCCACTCCCACACTACTCTTTCAGTGAAAATATTTTTCCTCAATTCACCTGTAATTCAATCACTTTTATTCTGCATCACTGATTTATTGACTATTTCTGAAGGATACAGTTTCATCCTACTAAATATTCTCATTTATATATTTCAGCTCACTGTCTTCCTTATTGAAGAAAACTGCTGCCACCAAGCCATTTTCCTTCACAATTAACCCATTCCTGCTCTTGAAATAACCTCCTCTGTGCCCCTCTCCCATGCTTTCACATCCCGAACTGCAGACAATGCTCTAGCTGATGTCCAACTGATATTTTGTGCAACACACACAGAATGCTAGTGGAACTCAACAGGTCAGGCAGCATCTATTGAAATGAATAAACAGTTGATGTTTTGGGCCAAGACCCTTTGGATTTACAGCATTTGCAGAATTTCTTGTGTTTATGATATTTTGTACAGTTCTTTCTTATTCATTTAGCCAGGCATCCATAATGCTCCTTGAGTTGAATACTTACTAGGTCATTTCAGACGTCAATTAAGCATCAATCTCTCACATATATTCGGGATGACAAACAGGCCAACCAGATTAAGAATGGCCCATTTCCAATTTCCTGCTGAACCAGGCAACACTCACAAAATGTTGGAGGAACTCAGTGGGCCAGGCAGCGTTTATGGAAAGTGAACAGTTGAAATTTCAGGCTGTGACCCTTCAGTAGGACTGCTGAACCTAGAGTTTTCACCACTAAATAAACATAAACTGCCTTTTGGATGAACACACACACAAAATGCTGGAGGAACTCAGCAGACCAGACAGCATCTATGGACAAATGTCACTGTCCCACTGTATTGTTTGATTGTTCAGTTAATGGGTTGTATTTGCATATCTATAACATTAATTTTCCCATTAGGAAATGGAAACTCTTTGACATCCTTTCCATTTTTGTCTGAAGTCAAAGCTGCAAACCAATTAGCGACAAGAGAATCACAAACAAGAGAAAATCTGCAGATGCTAGAAATCCAAGCAACACACACACAATGCTGGAGGAACTCAGTAGGGCAGGCAGCATTTACGGGGAAGGGAGCAGCAGAGATCACAGAGGGAAAGCAGTGAGAGAGGGTTTCACTGAACTTCTGTTGAAGGGCTTTCACTGAGCTCCCGTCGAGAGGAGTCCTGCCAAAGGGTCTCAGCCCGAAACGTCGACTATACTCTTTTCCATAGATGATGCCTGGCCTGGCTGAGTTTCTCCAACATTTTGTGTGTTTTGCAATTAACAAGAGAGCGGCTTCTTGCAAAGCTGTTCTTTTATGGTCCGTTCCAGAGCTTGTTCAGCAATGAATTCTGAACTTCAGCAAGCTATGCTTCCTAGGAGGCAAACATTGATGGAACAAAAGAAGCCCACTTCCTGTATACCAACTCTTTTTGGACAATTAAACTCATTGCTGAGCTTCTTCCAAGTCCCTCTAATACAAAAAAATACATCAATAAAGTAAGTTTAAAAGCACATAGAAATCCAGCAAAATCTGGAAGGGAATGAGTTGCTGAGCAAGAGCTGAATAAGCAGTTGGACTTTATGCTTTATGCCTTGTTAAATGCACTTCAAATGTTCACTGATATAAAATAGTGCAGAAGCTAGAAACTTGAAATAAAAACTGAAAATCCACAAAATATCAGGCAGCATCTATAAAGAGAAAACCAGAATTAGCATTATGTCACTTGGTCAGAGCTAAGAAAAATTAGATATCAAACAAGATTTCAGTCATTGAGAATGGGTAGGGAGGGAGACATGGAGGGAATAACTATGATCGTTTGAAAATGCTTTTTACCAAAGAAGCATGATAACTGAGCAGAAATGGAACATTAAAGTGTAAATGACAGCTCAGCACATCATGGAAACCACCCTCCCTTCCGTGGACTCTGTCTACATTTCGTGCTGCCTTGGTGAAGCAGCCACCTTGATCAAAGACCCCACCCAAACCGGACACTCTTTCTTCCATCACCCCATGCCTCTTCCGTGTGGCAGTAGACACGAAAGCCTGAAAGCATGTATCACCAGGCTCAAGGACAGCTTCTATCCTGCTGTTAGAAAGCTATTGAATACTTTCTTAGTACAATAAGATAGACTCCTGACCTCACCTTCTACATTACTGACAATAAGATACAATGACAGTATGTCCTTGTACCTTGCTGTCTACTTGCACTGTAGTTTTTTGTAGCTGTATCAGTTTATTCTGCATCCTGTTATTGCTTTACCTTGTACTACCTCAATGTACTGTTGTAATGAAATGATCTGTTTGGATAGTATGTAAGACAAGATTCCACTACCTTGATATATGTGACAATAAGAAACCAATTTATGAATTTTTAAAAATGATGTTTTAAACTCAGATGTTGGCTATAACTAATTTTTATTATATGAGAAGGTATTTTACCTTCTTTTCTCCTTAATGAACAGCTTTGGTCTTGGTAGGGGTCAAATTCTTTTTTTTGTAATAGATTAGTATATTTCAATATATCTATTGATTAACTTTCATTCTGCTTCACTCCAGAAACTAAAGGCCTGATCTCTTCAAACTGGAAATCAATTTAGTGAACCTTCTCTGCATTGTTTCATAGAATTACTCAGCATGGAGTCAGCTTGACATCCAAGCTGGACAGTGGGCACCCATCTGTATTAATCCCATCTTCCAGCACTTAGCTTGCATGCAAAAGTGATTCAAGTGCTTATCAAGACACTTCTTAAATACTGTCCATGACAGGGTTTCCACTATTCTTCAATTTTTCCCAGCCATTTATATTCTTCCTTGAATAAGGTAAACAACAACTGAATTCAGTTCTTCAGGGATGGTCCCACCAAAAGCTCACACAGTTCTAGAATGTCACTTCACGGTTCTTGCAATAATGATGGGGGAAACAAAATTCTGAGGAGTCCCACTTTTGATACCCGGAGTATATACAAGGATATTAAGGATACTTGGCAGGGTTATTTCTCACGATGCACATAATCACTTACTCAGTGACAATGGGCAATAGCTGCCAGTTATTGGATCCTAATATTTTTGTGATCTTCAGAGGTTCTTCAGAAGTCAAGAATGAGTCATAAAATTTATTGACCTATTAAGTGCTACAAGAGGGGAAAATGAACAAGAAAGAGAATCTGAGAGAACAAAGGAAAGACAAAGGAAAAAGCAGCCATGGCAATCATGCTCAGACCAGAGATAGCAAAGTTCTAGTGATAACAATTTACCGATAAAATAGCCAGATACAAATGGCGTAACACCTGCTACAGAAAACCAAGAAACTTCTATATACTGTAGATGATTATATTCTCCAAGAGGACTACAACCTTGTTGTGGTTTGGAGGCTTGTGTGCCTCAGTGACCTAGAGAGCTATGTTGGCTAGAGTCAGGACTTTATGCTATGGCTCTTGGTAGGGTCACCCATGTCAAACTGGTCAAAGGGTAGAGGCCAGACTAAGAGTGATCCACCAGTCCTGCAGGTTTGGGGGTTCACTCAGGGCTAACAACCCTGACTGGTACAACAAAACACTTACAGAAACGGCAATGAAGAATCCTCTACATCTGCATGCAACTGTCTCCACCTGGAACTGGCATGATTGACAGTAGTGAAAACTGAGAGGAGGCTACTGACACAATGAAGGAAGCCCCAGAGACCTTCACCGTGCCCTAACTGTCAGTGGTACAGCAAGAGAAAGGAGATGAGCATATAAAAATACAAGCAAGCATAGAAAAGTTAAACTACAAGAAAAATAACAATTCTACGCCTCAGTCCATGTTGCCGTAAACATGTATATCCTGTTACTATATACTTTTTCTCTGCAAAGGAAGCACAAACACAGAGAGTACTCACAACAAATGCATGATGCAGTCATTGGCATGGGACTCAGTAGTTTAATTATAGATTGCTTTCAAAATAACTCACATGAAAGAATAATTTTCAACAAAGCACAAGAAGAATAAAAATTAAGATGAATGGTGTTTGAAATGTTAGAAAAATAAATTTTAAAAAGTGACATGATTTATTTTTTGTGGAACTTTAAATGTACTGGAAAACAGATTACCAAACAAACAAATGTCAAGTAACCTCAGCAGCACTTGTCAAATTTGGCAGTCTTCGTGTTAACAAGGCCCATAACCATCCAGTGATTGTATTGTAGAAGTCCTTGGTAGATTGTAGATAAAAAAAAATACTTTTTTGCTCCTGGATTGAGTCCAGTCCAATGCTATTAAGTCATTGGAGGGATTATGGTAGGACTAGCTTGTGCCAGGGTCTATCATCTACAATGTCATTTAGAGATGGCAGGATGATCAGTCTTCTGTAAGGTTATGACCTAAGCAGAACCACAAGAGCTGCTTGCACTTAAGCCAGAGTTCCAAGACTGTTCCAGGAGCCATTACAGCTGTTCCTTGACATTTTCCTTTAGTCCAGCAAGGACCAAATATGATGCAGCTTTTCTCCTATTAAATTATAGAGTCACATAGCTCAACATTTTCATATTGACCAGTTGGCACCCTTCTGTATAAATCTCATCCTTGTCCATAGCCCTTTATGCCACAGGGATTCAGGTGTACACCTTGGCACTGCTGGACACACTTCAACCACTCTCTCAGGCAAAACATTTTGGGTACTCACCACTCTCTGGGTGAAGAAGGTCTCCTCAGATCCCTTCGAAATCTCTTTCCCCTTACCCTAAATTCATGTCCTCTAGTTTTGACTATGGGGAAAAATTTCCTGCAGTCTACCCTTGTCTGTACCCCTCATAATATTATATGCCTCAGTCATGTCCCCTCTTAATCTCTTCTGCTTCAAAGAGAACAGACACAGCTTTTCCATTCTCCTCTCTTCAAAATTGGAATTCTCCATCCCAGAAAGACCCTTGCCGACTTGCTCTGTACCTTCTTCAGAGCCATTAATTCCTTTTTTTACTCTGGTGTTCTGAACTACATGCAGCACCCCAAAGAGGTCTGACAAAGGTGTATAAAGCTGGAGTAAACTTTCCTGCTTCTCTATGCAACGGCCCATCTAATGAAGGTCAGTATCCTGTATAGGCCCATGCAACCGTGTTATTTACTTGCATTACCATCTTCAAGGATCAATGGACTTGTACTCTAAGATTCACCTGAAATGTTCTGTACAAACGGAAATTCTAAAAAGTTCATTGTAGATTTGAGCGCCAGCAGTCAAAGAAATTCAATGTAACAGTGGAGTCAATCCTTCAAACATCTGTGCCCTTTATGAAGACACCAGTAAATGGTCCAGTTATCTTTGACTATGTTGTGTTTTATTAGCAATGGCTCCCAACCTGAGGTTCATGGGCCCCTTGGTTCATGGTATTGGTCCATGGCATAAAAAAAGGTTGGGAACCCCTGCATTAAGGAGAAAGCTCAGAAGCAGAATATGGCTGTCCACTGCCAAAACAACTCTCCACATCTGTGTATAATGAGTGTAGACATTCCGGCACACATTTCCATTCATGGAGGTAAACTCTGACTACATGTATATGTGATGAGGCGTTGGAAAAAGTAGAGTGAAAAATTACATTTTGACATAAAGATAACATAACTGACAGCCTGATGGGATGTGGAAAAAAACTATTTCTAGAAATCTAATTCTTGTTATTGAAGGAGGTTAATATTATGAATTTTAGTTGGTCGAAGGCCTTGTCACAGCAGTTAAAATATATGCCAACCTAAATAACAAGCAAAAGCTTGCTGACAGCTTCATAAAAGAAAACATACTGAAAGCACAGTGGGACATAGTCTTGTCATAACTTGAGCTGCAGGTAATATCCAATTATTGCAGGAGGTAAAAGGCCAAAGTATACAAGAGAACGTTTCACAGCTGTGTGATTTAGAAATTACTCAAGAAGGATATAAGGCTGAAGGAAATAAATTTATTTTTTAGGGGTGTGACACCTGCCATCCAAGAAAAGCTTTGATTTCTTCCAACACTCAATTAGCATTGTTTCTCAGATCTTGGAATCTGTAGTAATTAGAGCTCCTGGGTCAAAAGCAAAATTCCTGGAAGAGATACAAATATCTGAAAGTTGCAAACATAAGTTTGAAAACACTGAAGTGAAAATCAACCTTGAACTTGTATTCCTTGAATTTAGGAATTTATCCTACCACACAAGGTGTTCAACTTTTCCTCAGAAAAAATCTATTTTTGCAAGATCTCTCACCTCTTCATGAGTATCACTGCTCTCCTGCCCTAGTCAATCCACATCAATTGTTAAACCTACTGCCCCTCTCCCACCTCTTCCTGGTTGTGCCTTTTCACATGACCTTTCATGTGAAATGTCATTGACACCTCCTCAGTTCCCAGCAAGAATCATCCACTATCCTTTCACAGTTGGTTTGTGAGCTGTTCATTCACCACTGGAAACAGCTAATATAGAAACAATTTTAGCCTCATTCATAGCACTGCTTGATACATCATCCTGTACATATTTATCTAATTGCCTTTTAATAAAATTATTTTATTAATTTCTGACAAAATATTAATAAAAATTCTGATTCTAACTTTAACTTACTTCACACCTTTTACTGACCAAGCATGGTCTCCCTGGTTATCAATATCTAAATCCTTCTGAAATTCAGATTTCACATAGGAACATAATGTAACCATCTGGTTTCTCGAGTTGTCTCTGCTATTCCATCATGGCTGATTTATTATCCCTCTCAGCCTCATTCTCCTGCCTTCTCCCTGTAAACTTTGTCACCCTTACTAATTATGAACCTATCAACCTCCGCTTTAAATATACCTGGTGACTTGGTCTCCACAGCCATCTGTGTCACAGATTCACTACACTCTGGCGAAAGAAATTCCTCCTCATCTCTATTCTAAAGGGACATCCTTGTATTCTGAGGCACCGTCCTCGGGTCTGAGATTCCCCCACTATAGAAAACATCTTCACATCTTCTCCACATCCACTCTATCTAACAGAAGTATTTTGTCATCTTTCTTGCTATTTTTGCAAACTTCCTCCTAGATTGGCCCCAATTCATTCATAATGCCAATTCGTCTAATGCATTTCTATTTTATTGCTTTCTTTATGGTTGCCAATCTTCATTCTATTGAGGTTTGTCATTTATTTTAAACATCGCCGCCTATAAGTCTTGCCTCTTTCTACCCCTCAACAGCATCATCTTCCACCTCTCACCCATCACATTCCACCCCCCCTTTTTACTGTCATCGCTGTCTTCAGACTTCATGCCCTGTCATTTGAAAATCCTTCCCTAAAACACAACTATTTTTCTCCCTACCTTCAAACGCCCCATTAAAACATGTCTGTGCATTTTATACCACCAAAAAATCTTCCTCCTTCTGTCTGCATTCAAGGAAATTTAAAATTTTTTAAATTTGTTTTTGTTAATTAAATTGAAACATCTCCTAACAACAGCCCCTATTCTTTTAAAGCTTAAGAATTTATCCTTCCACCATGGAGACCAAAACTGTGTGAACGGTAAAAATAACTCTCTGTTGCAACACACACAAAGTGCTGGAGGAACTCAGTAGGTCAGGCAGCATCTATGGAAAAGAGTCAACAGTCGACGTTTCGGGCCAAAACCCTTCTTCAGGACTGAGAAGGAAGGGGGAAGACGCCAGACGAAAAGGTGGGGGGAGGGGAAATAGACTGGCTGGAAGGTGATAGGCGAAGCCAGGTAGGTGAGAAAAGTCAAGAGCTGGAGAAGAAGGAATCTGATAGGAGAAGAGAGTGGACAATAGGAGAAAGGGAAGGAGAAAGGGACTCTATTGGCCAGAGTGTCTACTGCCACAAGCAAATTTTACTTCTTTGTGATAGTCATAAGAAATTACCATATATTAGCTTGTGTACCAAGATTATTTTAAATATTGAGCCCAGCATGGATGAGCCTGTAATCTTTAAGGCAGAGCTTTCCATTCTCTACACTGGCTCCCACTTGATTTAACCAACGTTTTCTGAAGCATTCACTGATTCACTGTTCCAAGAACTGCGTATCTGCTGTTGAGTAAGCACAGGGTATGGCATTTCGGCAATGTCTTGCCTCAGGTAAGAGAAGGATATGCTAAAACATGTCAGGCCGATACTTAAATGCAGCAAATACACAATAACAACACTGGATGATTACAGGCAGTAATTCCGCACTCCGCAGAACACCCAGGTGGACTGAAGACCAACCTATCAGATATGGCGGTATGTTTTCACTTGATTTCTTTTGCAACAAAGAGATGGCCCGTTTATCTTGTCCTTCCTGGTCTGGCATCTGGCAGTAAGTAGATGTCAATTGTGCGATAGATCACTCTTGTTTTTACTTTCAGGTTTTGTTGTGAACTGAATTTGATTTTCATTTGAAGATGTGTTGAGTGAGACAATTGTGATTGATTAACCTGGACTGTTTACATTCCTCTCCTTGATTAACAGAAGAGGTGGTAGCAACTTGACTCCAAACAACATGGCTCTTTGTAGCTGCTCTTTGGCTATCGCAAATCAAATAATGCCTCTCAGAAATGCTGCACTTCAACAAATACATCTAGGTGGTATTCAGAAGTGGCAGTTTCATTGCCATAGAAAACAGAGATTAAGGATAGTGATCTATTTTTCAATGTTTGTGCTGCTTATTTATTTCAACAACTCAGCCAAGTCATGCAGTTGATAGAATTAAAAACTGCTTTAATATTTTAATTTTCTGCTGGTGTATTTAGTTAATCATCTTTTGAAAGTTCAAATTTCAAAGTAAAATTTATTATCAGAGTACATACAACCCTGCAATCCGTTTTCTGGGGGAATTAGCCTTCTCCACTCTAAATAAAGACAAACACCTTTAGGTAAAATGTTAACACTGATTCACTAGACTAATTAATTCCAGGTATATCCTGGAGGGTGTTTATGTGCTGCTAACATAGAACTATGTTGCATGAGACTGCATAGGAAAGATATTAATAAGATTGGGAAAGTGCTAAGAAAGTTTATAAGGAAGTTGCCAGAACTTAAGGATCTGAGTTATAGGGAAGGGTTGAATGGGTTAGGAATTTATTCCCTACATCATAGGAGTATGGGGGGAGATTTGATATACAAAATAATGAGGGGTATGGTAGAGTAAATGTGAACAGGCTTTTTCCACTGAGGTTGGTTGAGACTAGAACTGGAGGTCATGTGTTAAGGGTGAAAGGTGAGAAACTTAAGGAGAACATGAGGGGCATTTCCGCACTCAGAGGGTGGTGAGAGTGTGGAATGAGCTGCCAGCGGAAGTGGTGGATGTGGGTTTGGATAGGTACATGCATAAGAGGGGTATGAGGGCTATGGTCCAGGTGCAGGCCCATAGAAGTAGGCAAGTTAATAGTTCAACATCGACTAGGTGGACCAAGGTGCCTGTTTCTGTTCTATAGTGTTCTGTGACCCTAGGAGAGTCAAGTACTGCAGCAATGAAAACATTAAGCTACACTGCAGTAAAGTCAATAGAAAGCCACTGCTCTACATGCCATCCTTACACATCTGGAGAAGAAGGATGCTTATGTGAGAATGCTGTTCTTGGACCACAGTTCAGCATTCAACACCATAGTTCCATTCAGCCTCGACAAGAAGCTCAGAGACCTCGGCCTTGACTCTGCCTTCTGCAGCTGGATCCTGGACTTCCTGTCAGATCGCCGGCAGGTGGTAAGTGTGGGGTCCCTCACCTTCAACCCTCTGACCCTCAACACAAGAGCACCTCAGAGCTGTGTACTAAGTTCCCTTCTTTACTCCCTGTATACCCATGACTGTGTCGTCACCCATAGCTTTAATCTGCTAATTAAATTTGGCAATGTCACGACATTGATTGGCCTAATCTCAAACAATAATGAGGTGGCTTACAGGGAAGAAGTCATCTCTCTGACACAGTGGTGTCAAGAAAACAACCTCTCCCTCAATGCCGCAAAAGCAAAGGAGCTGCTCATGGACAACAGGAGGAATGGAGATGAGCTAACCCCCATTGACATCAATGGATCTGGTGTTGAGAGGGTGAACAACTTTGAGTTCCTCGGCATCCACATCACCGAGGACCTTACGTGGCCTGTACACTCCAGCTATGTGGTGAAAAAGGCACAACAACACCTCTTTCACCTCAGACGGCTGAGGAAGTTTAGTATGGGCCCCCAGATCCTAAGAACTTTCTACAGGGCCACAGTTGAGAGCTTCTTGACTGGCTGCATCACGGCCTAGTATGGGAACTGTACCTCCTAAAATCATAGGATTCTGCAGAGAGTGGTGTGGCCAGCCTAGTGCATCTGTAGTTGTGAACTTCCCATGATTCAGGACATTTACAAAGACAGGTGTGAGAAAAGGACCCGAAGGATCATCGGGGACCCAAGTCACTCCAATCACAATCTATTCCAGCTGCTACCATCCAGGAAATAGTACCACAGCATAAAAGCCAGGACCAACAGGCTCTGGGACAGCTTCTTCCACCAGGCCATCAGACCAATTAACTCAGGCCAATCTGAGTGTATTTCCATGTTACATTGACTGTTTTATTTATTATAAATTACTATGATTGCACATTGCACGTTTAGACGGAGACGTAACGTAAAGATTTTTACTCCTCATGTATGTGAAGGATATAAGAAATAAAGTTAATTCAAATTCAAGTTAAGCTTCATAGGAAATTAGTGAATGGAAAATTGGGAAAGATATATTTTTGGCAACCTCTCTCTGTGATACCATGTACTTGGTCAATATCAGAATTTCCCAGGAGTGACACTGCATAACTGGATGGAAGAAAAAGTTTTTTTTCTGCTCTGTCCCAATGACATCCCTTGACCACATGTATAAATGAAAAACCACTAAGGTCCCAGAATTACAACCCTGTATTTCAATGCCAGCTTCATGATAATATTTTTCCAAATGGCTAAATCTACAGCTTCCATATCAAACCTCTTTATATCTCCAAGACCAGTTACCAATTAGTATGAACCTCGGCCAGTTCTGAATCATGAAGCCATATCCATACTCTATCTGGTGCTACCAGAAGTTAAAGGACCCATGTTGCATCAACTTTTCTGATTCCAGTTAGTCTTGTTTTACAATACTCACTGTTGCAGAGAATGTGTACCTTTGTTCTCGTCCAAAATGGGTCTTTGCTCATTTACAGTATACCATTCAACTTCGCATATTGTTCTGAAATCCATGACTAATGCCATCAGTTTTTGGGTCCAAGGACTAAAATAATTTTTATTGGGACTAACAAACCTACTTAGATCAATAAAGGAAATTAGCTAGCGTTGTGCTGTCATTTAAACAGAGACTAACCAAACTAATTAGGTTTCCAAGATGACGCATGGTTTATTGTAAGCAAGCAACATTAGCAATGACTGTATTACCAGATTGAATGAGCTGTTTACTTACATTTGTCTTCCTGAAGCAGTGTGGACAAAGGCTTGATAAGGAACAAGGCCAGATTTGAGATCTAAACAATGCCCTCCTCAAGAGACACCAGTTTACCAATACAGAGAGACAACAATAGTCCACTGCAAATTAGGATTGTTCCTGCTAACTTTACCAAGTCTGTGGAATTGGCACTAGAAGGGAAACATGGTCATAGATTTTGGAGCAAATTATTTATTGTGGGTATGAACATTTGGGACATAGGTATAGAAAGATACACAATGAAAACAAGCCTTAAACCCATCTAATTCACACCAATTAACAACCAATCATTTCTACTAACCCTGCATTAATTCTATTTTTTTATTCTACCCTCATCAACTGGAGTGCCGCAGTGATCTGTCCTGGGACCCCTGTTATCTGTGATTTTTATAAATGACCTGGACGTAGAGGCGGAAGGATGGGTGAGTAAGTTTGCAGATGACACGAAGATTGGAGAAGTTGTGGATGGAGCTGTAGGTGGTCGAAGGTTACAAGAGGATATAGACAGGCTGCAGAGTTGGGCAGAAAAATGGCAGATGGAGTTCAATCTGGACAAGTGTGAGGTGATGCATTTTGGAAGGACAAACCAGAAGACTGAGTACAGGATTAATGGTCGGTTACTTAAGAGTGTGGATGAACAAAGGGACCTTGGGGTTCAAATCCATACATCCCTCAAGGTTGCTGCACAGGTTGATAGGGTAGTTAAGAAGGCCTATGGGTTGCTAGGCTTCATTAACGGGGGGATTGAGTTCAAGAGTAGAGAGGTCATGTTGCAACTCTACAAATCTCTGGTGAGACCGCACTTAGAGTATTGTGTTCAATTCTGGTCACCTCATTATAGGAAGGATGTGGAAGCTATGGAGAGGGCGCAGAGGAGATTTACAAGATGTTGCCTGGATTGGAGAACAAGTCATATGAAGCAAGGTTAGCAGAGCTGGGACTTTTCTCTTTGGAGCATAGAAGAATGAGAGGGGACTTGATAGAGGTCTACAAGATTATGAGAGGCATAGATAGGGTGGATAGTCAGTACCTGATTCCCAGGGCACCAATAGCAAACACCAGAGGGCATAGGTACAAAATTAAGGGAGGGAAGTTTAGGGGAGTCATCAGGGGTAAGCTTTTTACACAGAGGGTTGTGAGTGCCTGGAATGACTTGCCAGGGATGGTGGTGGAGGATAAAACATTAGGGGTATTTAAGTGCCTCTTGGACAGGCACATGGATGAAAGGAAAATGGAGGTTTACGGGGTAGTGTGGGTTTAGTACTTTTTTTTAAGGATTATATGGGTCGGCACAACATGGAGGGCTGAAGGGCCTGTACTGTGCTGTAGTGTTCTATGGTTCTATGGTTCTAACTCCACAGAGATTCTACTGCTGTCCACAAACTTGAAGTGATTTGCTGCATTAATTAACCTACCAACCCCATGTCCTTTGGATGTTGGAAGCCTCTATATACCCATGACTGTGTGGCTAGGGAAAGCTCAAATACCATCTATAAATTTGCTGATGATACAACCATTGTTGGTAGAATCTCAGGTGGTGATGAGAGGGTGTACAGGAGTGAGATATGCCAACTAGTGGAGTGGTGTTGCAGCAACAACCTGGCACTCAACGTCAGTAAGATGAAAGAGCTGATTGTGGACTTCAGGAAGGGTAAGACGAAGGAACACATATCAATCCCTATAGAGGGATCAGAAGTGGTAAGAGTGAGCAGTTTCAATTTTCTGGGTGTCAAGATCTCTGAGGATTTAACCTGGTCCCAACATATCGATATATAAAGTAGTTATAAAGAAGTCAACATAGTGGCTATACTTCATTAGGAGTTTGAAGAGATTTGGCATGTCAACAAATACACTCAAAAACTTCTATAGATGTACCGTGGAGAGCATTCTGACAGGCTGCATCACTGATAGGTGTGGGGGGGGGCTACTGCACAGGACCAAAAGAAGCTGCAGAAGGTTGTAAATCTAGTCAGCTCCATCTTGGATACTAGCCTACAAAGTACCCAGGACATCTTTAGGGAGCGGTGTCTCAGAAAGGCAGCACCCATTGTTAGGAACCTCCAGCACCCAGGTCATACCTTTTTCTCACAGTTACTATCAGGTAGGAGGTACAGAAGCCTGAAGGCACACACTCAGCGATTCAGGAACAGCTTCTTCCCCTCTGCCATCTGATTCCTAAATGGACATTGAACCCTTGGACACTACTTCACTTTTTTAATATACAGTATTTCTGTTTTTTGCAGGTTTTTAATCTATTCAATATATGTAAACTGTAATTGATTTACTCATTTATTTGTTACTTTTTTTTCTCTGCTAGATTATGTATTGCATTGAACTGCTGGTGCTAAGTTAACAAATTTCACATCACATGCCGGTGATAATAAACCTGATTCTGATATGGTCACAGAGAAACTGGGAAAACCACACAGTCAGACCCAAGATGAGGACTGGACCTGGGTTTCTGGCACTGTGAGGATCCAGTGAGCTGGATTCCATTATGGTGCTATCTGTGAGGAACGTGCCTGTTTCCCTGTGACAATATTCGTTTCCTTCCACATCTCAAAAGATACAGTACTTGGATTTGAGTCACAGAGTCATAGGCATAGAGTTAAACAGCATAGTAACTGGCCCTTCAGGCCAATTCATGCATGCCGACTACGGTGCTTACCTGAGCAAGTTCCATTTGCCTGTGTTTGGCTCATATATCTCTCTGCCTTTTCTATCCCTGTACCTATCCAAATGACTTCCAAACATTATAATTGTTCTTTCTTCTACTTTGGCTGGCAGCTCATCTCATGGGTTTATCTCTCTCTGTGTGAAAAACTTGCCCTTGGGTTCCCTTTCAATCTTGAACATGAGGAAGTCTGCAGATGCTGGAAATCCAAAGTAAAGTACACAAGATGCTGGAGGAACTCAGCAGGTCAGGCAGCACCTGTGGAAATGACTAGATGGTTGATGTTTCAGGCCGAGACCCCTCCTCAGGACTGAGAGGGAAAGAGGAAGGTGCCAGAATAAAAAGGTGCGGGGAGGGGAAGGAGGCTAGCTGGAAGGTGATGGGTGCAGCCAGCTGGATGGGAAAGGTCAAGGTCTGGAGAAGAAGAAATCTGATGGGAGAGGAGAGTGGACTACAGGAGAAAGGGAAGGAGGAGGGGACCCAGGGGGAAGTAATAGGCAGGAGAGAAGAGGAGAAAAGTTAGAGTGGGCAATAGAGGAAGGGAGAAGAAGACTTTTGGTTGCTAGAAGGAGAAATTGATAATCATGCCATCAGGTTGGAGACTACCCAGAGGGAATATAAGGTGTTGCTCCTCCACCCTGAGGGTGGCCTCATCTTGGTACATGAGGAAGCTATGGACTGACATTTCAGAATGGGAATGGGAATTGGAATTAAAACATTTGGCTACTGGGAAGTTCTGACTGTGGCGGATGGATTGGAGGTGCTCGACGAAGTGATCCCCCAATTTATGACAGGTCTCACCAATGTCCCCCTTAAACCTTAAAGCCATGCCTTCTAGTTTTAGGCTTCCCTACCCTACCCTGGGAAAAAGACTGTGATCTTCCACATTTTCTATGCCCCTAAAGATTTTATAAACCTCAATAAGGTTACTTTCACTCCAAGGAAAATTACCCCAGTCTAACCAATCTCTCCTTAAAAACTCAAGCTGTGCCTGTTCCAACATGATCTTTCACTGCACTCTCTTGAGCTTAATCATGGCACGGTGACCAGAACTACACAGAATACACCAAATGGGTCTAATTAACGGCTTGTACAGCATGATGGCCAACTCTTGTTCTCAGTGCCTGAATGATGAAGAAGAGTATACCATTCACCTTCTTCACCATGCTGTCTGCCTCCATCTTGTGCAGGGCAAATAGTAAAATGCTGACTTTCTGCTTGGATCTTAGATGTCTGACTGGTTGGCATGATTGCTGCAAATTATGGAATGGGAATGAACGTTGAGTAATTTATTTGATGGATGGGTGATTTGCAACACATTTTAATCTTGAATGAAGATGTACATCCTCCCTGAAGAATTTATTCACTGAACTGTAATACATAGATAAAAGTGCAGAACATAGTCATACACAGATCCTTAAGAGGAATATGCTAATCCAGAAGACAGGAGATTTTATATATTATATATATTTTCGGAATGTGTGCCGGTGGTGCAGTGACATCCGCAGCCAGTCTTCCGGGCGAGTGGTCACGGGTTCAAATCCGGCCAGCTCCTTGCTTGCCTTGCTTTCGTGCTGGATTGAGTATTGAGCTCGCAACTTGGCCTCATAAAACAGACAAACACTAAAGAAATGGCAAGGTTGCCGCCTGATGTGCCAAATGAGGCATGGGGAGGAACTTTACCTTTTTATATATGATGGGAGAAAGTATACTATTAAAGAAGCTATACTATGTTTGAATAATTACAAACAGAATTAAACTGTTCATATAATTAAGGATTAGGTCCTTGCACTCAACAATTGATGAAAACAATCTTCTTTGACCAACATCATCCTTATCCATTTCTACTTTTACCAAGGGTTCTCTTTGCAATTTTGGTTCATTTGTTTCAAAAATGGTCATTGCTTGGTTACCAAAACCGTCTGAGCACTTTTGACCCATTGCTAGGCCCTTGTCTGTTTAGAGTGACAATTCATATTCAACTAGAACTTGGGTATTACCATATGCTTCACTAACTTTGAATCCTTTTCATCTGGGTCTTATCCCAATAGCCAAGATTAGCAGAAGACTACACAATTCATACCCCTTTGCCTTCTGAAGATACCATATTTCCTGGTAGATGCTGGAAGGAAACCTGCCTTGTGTTAATCAGATGAGGCCCTCAAGAAGAGAGTATATGAGTTCCTCAACTCCCACTGCTGCAGTGTTGACTTTTCAAAGTTCAGAACTGTTTTGGCTATCAGTCTTTCTGCATGTCATTTACCTTTCTAGCCATCTATATTGCTGAGATGCATTAATACTTGAAACATTGAGGAAGGTTCTCTTTCATGGAGTGTTGCAGATATTCCTGGTTTATTACAATAAAGAGACATTTATCATCCCACCTCTAAAATCATTCATTTCCTTTGATTAACTGGGACTGAAGGAATAATCAAAAAAAAATAAAAACACAAAATGCTGGCAGAACTCAGCAGGCCAGACAGCATCTATGGGAGGAGGTAGTGACGATGTTTCGGGTCGAAACCCTTCATCAGGAGACCCTGAGGAATAATCACTAGTTTTGACTCATTGCCTTGATTCTGCCTCTTTGTTACTCTCTTTAATAAACAAATTTTAAGAATGGATAAGACAGCATGAATGCGAGTCCTGTCACTGCCCCCTAGTGGATCAATTCAAGACTAAGAAAGTATCTTCGCAAGTAATTGCATGTATCTATGTATGTTTTCCAGGTGTACCTTGCACGAAAAAAGTTGTTCTGAGCGTGTAAGACAGCTCATGATAATATATGATTCAATTAACATCATCCGGGAAGTTGGTGGGACATTTCTGGCTGTGATTCGTCATTGCAAACGTTGCTTCCACATCACAGTTCAACTCTTGAACTCTTAAGGACCTTGAGTCCATGCTAGTGGCAGAAGAAGTGCACCACCTCACAGTCCACCCTCACGCCATCTCCAGCAGGCTCTCCCTGGTGCCACACAACAGGGTTTAATCCTGACCTCGGATACCACTTGTGTGGAGTTTGCATGTTCTCCCTGTGCCCTCCAGGTACTCATGCTCCCTCCCACGGCTCGATGAACTGGAGGGGGTTCTGAGATGGTAAAGACCACTTCCACAATCCAGACTCAGTAGGGGCCAGTTTGTCTCAACACACATGGTAGACTGGGAGAAGTGTTTGGAGGTGGGTACGACATGGGGAAGTGAGGTAAGGATTTCACTTGCCCAGAAATTCCAGTGGCCAGCTGAAAAGTGATCCAGGTCAAGAGGCCAGCACAGAATGATGTTGTTAGTATTCCAGTCTATTCCAGAGTTGGCCAGCAGAGGCAGCCATAGTTCCCTAAGGGGTTATTTTTAGAACTGATTGTTCTCTCTTGTTATTGATCATTGACTGCATATGTTCCCAATTAATGTCTGTGTATCTAAACCCTGCTTCCTGTACTTTACTTTGCTCGATATTAAAGTGTGATCTTGTAAATAGTGAGAGCCTCTGGTATTTTTTAAAGTCTTTTCTGTGTTTTTTGACATCTACTTACTGCCCGCCATTTCTGGATCTTACTTATGCATCAATATCTTGGGTGACTGAATTTGTATTTGGATTACTGCACTTTTAAGTTAGAATGGTTGCTTATTCTTCTACCCATCTTGGCTAAAAGGAAGTAAAACTTCCACTTGAATCTGCGCATCAACTCCTGTCTGCATCATAGTTTCTGCAATTGGGTTTCCTCTCAGTCCTCAGTGGTACAGTGGTAGAGTGCTGGACTTCCAACCCAGCGATCTTAGTTCGATTCCTGATCAGGCCATTTTCCTTGCAGAGGTGGGAGGCTTGCAAAGAAGTCAAATACATTTAACAGGTGTGACTCATGGCAAACACGCAGTAAAATCGTGTTTGCCCACAGAATCCAAAGTACCAGTGCTGAAATTCTTCAAGGAAGATATCAAGTTGTTGCATTGAATAATGAAATAAGGAGGGTTCAGGGAAATCTTCAATTCTCAAGAGGGCTATGATTGTCTGTATAGGTTCAAATAATAAGTAATATTTAAAATTAGCGATTAGTTTACAAGAGAAATGCAGAGTTGATCACTTCTATATGCAAAGATGTGCCATTGGTTACATCTCAGTATTAAAACTGTGAAAAGAGTACAGTATTGAGATCATATTAGTGAACAACTGTTCATATGTACCATATAACCTAAAGTAATATAATTAAACACCTTATGCCATATTACCTATAGTATCTCATTTTAATAAACTTTTAAAAGTGTTCTGTACCATTTGCTCTGTGAATCTAGAGTACTTTCACCCCACAAAATGGGTTCGTACTGAACTCAGAGAGCAGTGAATGAGGAAACTACCTGTAATTCCCAAACGGTCAGAATTATGCCTCTGGTTATGTTCTGCACACCAGGAATTTCAAGGGCTTCATTTTAGCTACAATCCTGAGTAACCCGTTGCAGCCAGCTCTAAGGTTGGAATCTACCACGAGATTCTGAAGGCTCACATACATTCAACATGTGGGGATTTTTGAAAAATATAAAATGCAGCGTGCATAGCATAATTATGTAACACAAATTATGCGTGTAAAATTGCTTCCAGTCACTCACAGTAATGTAGGTTCCAGGATTGTTTGATGAAAGAAGCTTCTCCAATAGGGTTGGACCAGAAGCAAGACATTGACGATCCTGTGGTCTCTGAGAAGAATCCCTCTCACTGGTTTGGGTGAATTTGAAGTATGATGTTGCAATCTTATCTCCAGTCGCTGGGAGTGATAAGTTCCAATCATCTCACTGAATCGAAATGGGGAATTTAGTTTTGAAAATAGTTATCTGATGACTAACTTAAATTCAGCAGCTGCATTCATGTGTTTTCCTTACACACGAGACAGTGGGAGAATTATGTAAAAGACTGTAGGACTTCACAGGACACTCACCAGATAAAATCAACAACATAATAATTGCAGGGAAGCGGCTACTTGCAAAGTATTGCTCTTGTCTTTATATATGCAAATCTAATAAAAAGTGGTTGAAAAAACAATCTAGTTTTATTGGAAGTAATCATGTACACAATTTTTAAATAACAGTGGAAATGTGATATATGCGATGGGAGGTGAGGACCTTGATACAATTGTCATCACTAAGGACATATGTAGTGCTGAGCAAACTAGGGGGTTTAAAGGTATACAGATCCCCAGTCCTGATGGAATATATCCGAGGATACTGAGATACATGGTGCAAGTTATAGTAACACACACAAAATGCTGGAGGAACCCTGCATGTCAGGCAGCATCTGTGAAAAGGAATAAACAGTTGACGAGTCCCTTCTTCAGGACTGAGAAGAAAGGGAGAAGATGCCAGAATAAAAAAGGTGGGGGGAAAGGAAAGAGGCTAACTGGAAGGTCATAGGGCAAAGGTAGGTGGGAAATGTCAAGGGCCGGAGAAGAAGGAATCTGATAGGAGAGTGGACCATAGGAGAAAGGGAAGGAGGAGGGGACCCAGGGGGAAGTAATAGGCAGGTGAGAAAAGGTAGAAAGTCAAAGTGGGGAATGGTGAGGGGTGGGTGGTGGTTGGGATTTGCTTACCACAAGGAGAAATCAATATTCATGCCATCAGGTAGGAGGCTACCCAGACGGAACATAAGGTATTACTCCTCCACCCGTATAGCATATGTGTTTGTGATAATTTACCAAAATTCTCTGAATTCTGGCCAGGTCCCATTAGATTGGAAGACACCAAATGTCACACCATGGTTTAAAAAAAGAATGTATGCAAAATGCGGGTAACTATAGGCCAGTTAGCTTAATATCTGTAGTTGGGAAAATGCTTGAAACTATTATTAAGAATGAAATAGTGAGACATCTGCTTGGTTCATTCAGGCAGACTCAGCATGGTTTCAGGAAGGACAGATCCTGTTTGACAAACATACTGGAGTTATTTGAGGATAGAGAGGAACAAGTGGGTGTGGTATACTTGGATTTCCAGAAGGCAATTAATAAGGTGCCTCATTTAAGCCTTACTTATACATAAGATAAGAATACTTGAAATTGAATGCAATGTGTTCGCATGGATAAGAATGTAAGAAATAAGAAGCAAGAGTTGCCCATCTGCCCCATAAAGTCTGCTCTGCCATTCAGTAAGATCATGGCTGATGCAGCTGTGAACTCGGCTCCACCTACCTGCCTCTTTCGTGTGGATAGTCAGGGGCTTTTTCCCAGAGCAGAAATGGCTGCCACAAGAGGGCACAGGTTTAAGGTGCTTGGGAGTAGGTACAGAGGAGATGTTAGGGGTAAATTTTTTATGCAGAGAGTGGTGAGTGCGTGGAATGGGCTGCCAGCAATGGTGGATATGATAGGGTCTTTTAAGAGACTTTTGGATAGGTACATGGAGCTTAGGAAAATAGAAGGCTGTGGGTAACCCTAGTAATTTTAAGGTAAGGTCATGTTCGGCACAACTTTGTGGGCTGAAGGGCCTGTATTGTGCTGTAGGTTTTCTATGTTTCTTTCCATAATCCTCAATTCCCTGCTTTGTAGAAAACTATTTAACTGTGTCTTAACCATACTTAATCAGATAGCGTCTACTCCTTCATTGGTCAGAGAATTTCACAGAGTCACTACTCTCTGAAAAAAGCAGTTTCCCCTCATCTCTATCACAAATCAATTCCCCTGAATCTTGAGGCCATATCTCCTAGTTCTCGCCTCGCCTATCAGTGGGAACAACTTTCTGTCCTCTATCTTAAATATCTCTTTCATAATTTTATATGTTTCTACAAGATTGCCTCTCATTCTTCTGAATTCCAGTGAGTATCATTCCAGGCAACTCAATCCCCTCATCGCCCCGAATCAACTTTGTGAACCTCCTCTGCACCGCTTTCAAATCTAGTGTGTCTTTTCTCAAGTAAGTAGCCCGGAACTGCGCACAATACCCCAGGTGCTGTATCCTGTACAGTCAGAGCATACCCTCCCTGATCTTTAATTCAGTCCTTTTGCCAATGAAGGCCAAAGTTCCATTCATCTTCTTGATAACCTGTTGTACCTAAAACCCACCTTTTGTGATACATGCACAAGCACCCCCAAGTACCTCTGCATAACAGTTTAAAGTAGAGGAGTTAGAACTTACTTAGAGAAAACAGTCAACATTTTGGGTCTTGATGAAGGGTCTCGGTCTGAAAAGTCAATTGTTTACTCTTTTTCATAGATGCTGCCTGGCCTGCCGAGTTCCTCCAACATTCGGGGAATTAGGTGCTAAGTTAAAGGACAAGGTCTGCAGGGTTGTGATCTCAGGATTGCTCCCTGTGCCACATGCTAGTGAGGCCAAAAACAGGAAGATCATATGGTTGAACATGTGGCTAAGCAGTTGGTGGAGGAGGTAGAACATCAGATTTTTGGATCATTCGACTCTCTTCCAGTGATCAACACATGGAATTATGATATTGTGAGACTTGGTTGCAGGACTGGCAGTATACTGGGGTTCCGTTGTCTTAGACACAGCAGAGTGGGAGTGATGGTGTTACTAATCAGGAAGACTGGAGACTGGAGAACTCATCTAGTGAGGGTTTATGAGTGGAACTGATGAATAAGAAAGGTATGACCATGTTAATGGGATCATATTTTAGATCACCGAACAGTCCATGGGATTTAGAGGAGCAATTTTATAGAGATCAAATACTGTTGCAAGAAACATAAGGCTGTTATTGTAGATTATTTTAACTTGCCACATATCATCAATGATTCCTCTCATCCATCCAACAATCTCTTTGCCCCCTACCATCAGGTAGGAGGTACTGTAGCGTTAAGACAAGAACTGCTGGGATTGGAAACAGCCTCTTTCCCCAGGCCATAAGCTACTGAACTCCTTGCCACCACCCAGGTCTCACCTCACATGAAGCGCCAGTAGCATTATACTGTTTACTTCTTAAATTGTGTCATAAATGCATTTTATTATTTGTTAATTTATTTTATGTGTTTTGTGTATGAGTTTTATGTATTATGTTGTGCACCTTGGTGCGGAGGAACGTTGTTTCATTCAGCAGCGTACTTGTGTACAGTTGAATGACTATACACTTGAACTTGATATTTCAGACACAGTACGAAGATTCTCACATAGCAGCAGAATTATGGGTTATGAAGAAACAGACTTACCAATGGAGTTGAGTCCATGGCGTGATCAGCCATGATCTTATTGAATGGTAGGGTAGGCTCAATGGGCCAAATAATCTACTCCTGCTCCTATTTCTTATGTTCTTTACCTTTTCAACAGGTCCATTCCTGCTGACCTGAAACCACCTCGCCCATGTTCCAAACATATTTGCACTCAATGCTTCTCATCGGTGCTCTGATATTGGAGCCCAGCTGGATGGTCTGGACAGTGATGGGCAATGTGCAGAGTATGTACCCCTGCAACAACTCAGCCAGACAAGATGGAGGTGAAACTTTGCCAATTGTGAAAACGGCAAGAGTTTTTAAAACATTCTTAAATGTCTCGGGCATTTGTAGGTATTAAAAATATTTACACAATTAAAAGAAAAGTAATAATGAAAAAACAATCAAATTAGATTCATTAATGGTACATGTTCCATTAAAATTAAAGAAGATGTAAAAATTGCCTGTTAATCATGTTCGGTGCATTCAGTTTTGTAAATAACTGAAATAAAACATAGAATATAGAACAGTACAGTAAAGGTATAGGCCACTTGGCCCACAATGTAGTGCCAAACCAATTAAATTAGTAGTCAAATGGCCAACTAAACAAATTTCTTCGGCCTACACAATATCTATATCCTTCCATTTTCTTCACATCCATGTGCTATCTATATGTCTCTTACAAGTCCCTAATGTATCTGCCTCTACCACCACCCCAGGCAGTGCATTCCAGGCACCCACCACTCTTTGTATAAAATACTTACTTCTTATAGCTCCTTTGAAATTTCCACCCTCACCTTCAATGCATGCCCTCTGGTATTAGAGAATGAGATAATTCTTTGTACCCAATTTGTATCTACCTATCCTTTACTTGGTATTGTTTCCCCAAGAGAATTTACGGTGCCTATAAAAAGTATTCACACCCTTGGAAGTTTTCATGTTTTATTGTCTTGCAATATTGAATCCCAGTAGATTTAATTTGACTTTTTTCCGTACTGATCAATAGAAAAAGATTCTTCTGTGTCAAAAGTGAAAACAGATCTCCACAAAGTGATCTAAATTAATTACGAATATAAAAACAAAATAATTGATTACATAAACATTCACCGGCCCCCCCCCCAACTTTAATATAACACACTAGATCATCACTGGTGCAGCCAATTGGTTTTAGAAATCACATAATTAGTTAATTGGAAATCACTGTGTGCAGTCAAGGTGTTTCAATTGACTGTAGTAAAAATACACTCTATCTGGAAGGTCTAACCGCTGGTGAGTCAGTATCCTGGCAAAAGCTACACCATGAAGACAAAAGAACACTCCAAGTAACTCTGCAAAAATGGTTATTGAAAAGCACTTCAGGAGATGGACACAAGAAAATTTCCAAGTTACTGAATATCCCTCGGAGTACAGTTAAGTCAATCGTCGAGAAAGGGAAAGAATATGGCACAGCTGTAAATCTGCCAAGAGCAGGTTGTCCTCAGAAACTGAGCAGCTGTGCAAAAAAGGGACTAGTGAGGGAGGCCACCGAAAGATCTATGGCATTTCTGGAGGAGTTACAAGCTTCAGTGGCTGAGATGGAAGAGACTGCACATACAACTGTTGCCCGGGTGCTTCACCAGTCGCAGCTTAATGGGAGAGTGGCAAAGAGAAAGCCACTGTTGAAATAAACTCACATTAAATCTCAGCTAGAGTTTACCAGAAGGCATGTGGGAGACTCTGAAGTCAACTGGTAGAAGGTACTATGATTTCATGAAACCAAAATTGAGCTTTTTGGCCATCAGGCTAAATGCTATGTAAGCCAGGTATGATTATGAGGTCAGTGGGAAAATCATCACTCTTATGCTTCTTGATCTCATCTTCTTGGGGTCTTAGCGGGTTTCAGCTCTTTAATCACTAGACACCTTCACCCAGACAACCCAGCCAGGGTTGATCAGACCCATTTTTCCCATGGACCAAGATAATGAAAGCCATGTCATTTCAGGGGTTAGTGTATTTTAGACCTCATTCTTTGATTTTATTTTGACCATTTGGGGGAGTAGAATGTTTGAGGCCTAGTTATTGGGTTCATCTCAAAGTAAGATATAACTTCCCTACTTTAAACTAACACTGATCTTTATTTTGCATCTGGGTATCTATTTGGCATAAGCCAAACACCACACATCATCAAAAAACATGATGAAGCATGGTGGTGGCTGCATCATGCTCTGGGGATGTTTTACTACAGCAGGCCCTGCAAGGATTGTGAAGGTAGAGGGCAAAATGAATCCAGCAAAATACAGGGAAATCTGGAGGAATACCAGATGCAGTCTGCAAGAGAGCTGTGACTAGGGAGAAGATTTGTTTTCCAGCAAGACAACGACACCAAGCATAAAGCCAAAGCTACACAGGAATGGCTTTAAAAAAACAACAACGTTAATGTTTTGGAGTGGCCAAGTTAGAGTTCAGACCTCCTTCCAATTAAAAATTTGTGGCTGGTTGAAAAGGGCTGTTCACTCATGATCCCAATCTGACAGAGCTTGAGCAGTTTTGTAAAGATGAATGGGGGAAAAATTGCAGTGACCAGATGTGCAAAACTGATAGAGACCTGTCCACACAGACTTGAGGCTGTAATTGCTGCTAAAAGTGCATCTACTAAATACTGACTTGATGGAGGTGAATTCTTACACAATCAATTATCTTGTGTTTTATATTTTTAATTACTTTAGATCACTTTGTAGAGATCTGTTTTCACTTTTACTCAAAAGGTCTTTTTCTGTTGACCAGTGTCAAAAAAAAAGCCAAATCAAATCCCCTGTGATCCAATGTTGTAAAACAATAAAACATTAAAAACTTCTTTTTGCTTGTATTGACAGAAACTGCTGCTAATTCTGTTTCCTCTATCTTTTGTTATTATCTGTTTACTGAGTAAACTGAGTTGGATTCCTGTATCACAGATTATTTTCCAGTAAGTCATGTCTACCTTGGCTCATTGGCTGACACAGAGCAGTTAGAAAATATTCGCTTCGTGGAAGGCTTGTATGGGATGTTTTTTACATTTATCTGATGGGAACAGACAGTGTTTTAGTCTAACATATCATGTAAACGGCACCTCCTCTGACAGTATAGCACTCCCTTGGGCTCTGAGATTGCGGTGCTTGAGACAGTGGGGTGAGATTTGAATCCATAACCTTCTGACTCTGGGACGTAAGTGCTAGCAACCGAGTCACAGCTAAGCCCTGAATGAAAACAGTCTCGAAGTAATAGTCACTGTTTTACAAGATGCAGCAAATGACTTCTGGACAGTAAATCCCATATCGTTGCCAAGTTGCATTCCTATGCCTGCATAGGATTCCGTCTGCACTTCAAGTGGTGCAGAATTCCCTCAAAAACTGTGTCAGGTATGGGAAAGGGTTGAGCGTGTAACCCCATACCAGTTCTTTACCGAGGGAAGATACTTTTCATCTTTCCTGCAGACTGAGCTTTAGTGGGGTGGGAGGGGAGTTGGTTGGGAAGCTGAGTAAAGCACTTTGGTGTGACTGCACTGGAAATCTATGGGAGTGAGTGCAAATCTGTTGTCAATCCATACCTAGCATCGAAAGAGGGTGCAAAATTCACCCTCAGTTTCCCAGAGGGCATTGAATTTAAAAGTATTCAAGTTCTTGGATACCCATCCCTCTCACTCTGCGATTGGACCACTTTGCTCTGGCCAGAGTCCAGACTCACCGCAGTGGTCCCCATTTCTCTTCTGCTTTCAGGATGGGGAGGACTAGTTGAGCTGACTGTACACCCCCTCCCACCCCCACCAAACCTAAGATCACAGCCCGCTGGCATCGAACAAGGTTGACAAGCTCTGTGCTGTGAGTTGGCTTTGGACATTGCATCCTGAAGACCATCCATCTGAACGTCCTTTTTGTAACATCCCTGTATTGCAGGGTTTCCCAATCTGGGGTCCACGGACCCCCCCCCCCCCCCAGTTAATAGTAGGGGTCCATAGCATAAAAAATGTTTGTGACCTCTGCTCTGTTAGGAGATAATTAATAAAACAAAAGCAAGTATTCAAAAAAGAATACAATACAGTTAAAAGAGTTACTAACAAATAGCATACACGTAAATAGAATGTATACGTCATTCATATTCAATACCCACTGGGAATCTGAGGGTGGATTTGCATCCTGTGTGATTTAGCTCTCTCCATTCAATGCTGGGTAAGTTTAACTCCAGTGTGGCGCTCAAGACTATCGAGCAGCAGACAGCATGCCGAAGGAACTGGGCGGGATCGAGCAGCATTTGCAAGGGAAGCAAACTGTCGATGCTTCAGGTTGAAGCCCTACACCAGGGCGTAATCCATTTCCCTCTATATATGCCGTCCAACCCACTGAAGCTCCTCCAGCTTACTGATTATTGCTGCAGAGTCCGGCATCTGCTGCCTCCACTGACTCAGTTTTCCAACTAAGGCTGTCAGTTTAAACTGCACCACACTTCCCTTTTTCCGCAGCACTTGCACCTCCAGTGAAATGCTATATGTTCGCCAGTCAAGGTCGCCGCACTGTCACCGGCCCCGGTGTGGAATGCGTAGGTAGATGCGATTGTATCTGCCCTTTAGCCTGGCTCAGGCTTCTTCGTTTGCATGCTTGCATGCTGAAGTCAAAGATGTCACGGCACAGGTTTCATCAGTCAGCTCTGGAGAATGACATCAGTGCAACTAATCTGATCTTACTGATTGGAAAATAATTCCAAAGAAAACGAAAGCTAAGGGAAACCGCAATTACCTGGCCAAGAGGTGGTAGGGAGGAATCCAGTACCAAACCAGGGATGAAGCTGAAGCAAGATGTTAACAAGCAAGACATACACTCAATGGCCACTTCATTAGGGCACGTTCTGTACCTAATAATGTGGCCACTGAGTGTATGTTCATGGTCATCTGCTGCTGTAGCTCATTCACTTCAATGTTCGATGTGTTGTGTGTTCAGAGATGCTCTTCTGCACACTACTGTTGTAATGTGTGGTTAATTGAGTTACTGTCGGCTTCCTGACATCTTGAACCAGATGGTCATTGTCCTCTGACTTCTCTCAATAACAAGACATTTCCTCCCACAGAACTGAAGCTCACTGGATGTTGTTTGTTTTCTCTATCATCCTCTGTAAACTCTAGAGCAGTGGTTCCCAACCTTTTCAATGCCCCACACCCCTAGGAAATGTTTGATTAATGTTCGCACCCCCTACAAAAGTAATATCACGTTTGAAGATGAAGAAGTCTAATTTCTAATTTTTGAACTACAAATTGAACCACATACAATACTGCGGGTGAACAAATTGAACTTAAAAAAATAAACTTTTAACTCAGTGCATAAAATGCAAATATAAATTGAGCAATTAGATTCTAATTTATTCAGAAAAAATTGTAAACAGTAAAATCAATCCCAATTGTGAACATAAAATTCAATGACTTCTTTGCTCCTGCTTCTCATTCATGATTTTGTCAAGATATGGAACTTTCATGCTGACTGCGATCCACAGGTCTGCCTGTGGATTCAGGTGATTCCTAGATTTTGTCTTGATTAACAAAAGAGAATTGAATCCAGATTCACACAAGTATGTTGTTGCAAATGGAATGAGGACATGGGGTGCTTTTCCACCAAGTCTTGGAAACATATCCAGTGCTGCACACCAAAACTCCTCCAAAGTCTTGCTTTCAAATTGCATTTCAAGAGCTCGATTTGTCTGCAAATCAATAAGATCTTCCTTCAGCTCTTCATCATCTGACATCTTCTCCAAATTGTAGGAATATGGATTCATGATCCATTCTTCTGAAATCTTCAGGTCTCCAACATCAAAATAGCCATCAAACGATTCTGACAGCGTTTCCAAATGAGCCACAATTTCTTCATGCACAGTAGGAGTTATGGATCCAGCATCATCAACCATCTCTTCTAGTGAAGGAAAATTTGAGAGACTGCCTCTTTCCATCCTTCGACGCCAAAGACGTAACTTTTCTTCGAAGGCATTCAACTTTTCACAAGCCTTCAATATGTTTATCCCTTTTCCTTGAAGAGAAACACTCTGGTCATTCATACGAGTGAAAATGTCAGCTAAGTAAGCCAGCATTTGGGCGAATTCCTGTGATTCCTTTGCCCCAACCAGATCACGTTCATGCTCCTCCAGAAAAACTTTGATTTCTTCCCACAGTTCAAAGAAGCCGGTTAAAGCTTGTCCTCGTGACAACCAACGGACTTCTGTGTGGAAAAGCAAAGCTGAATGCTCACTTCCCAGATCCTCACAAAATGATTTGAAGATGCGATGGTTCAAAGTACGCCTCCTGATCCAGTTGATGATCTTCACTCAAGTATCAAGGATTTTCTTCAAATTTGGAGGCAATGTTTTTGATGCCAAAGCATGCCGATGAAGAAAACAATGGGTAACTTGCAAGTCTGGAATCTCCTTTTTCATCAATGCAGAAAGGCCAGATTTATTTCCAAGCATTGCAGGTGCCCCATCAGTGCACACAGAACCAATGACTTTGATATCTAAATCATATTTGGCAAAGAAGTCTTTCACCAGCTGCATCACATCCTTTGCAGTTGTGTTTGTTTTCAGATCTTTACAAAACAGGAAATCTTCCTTCACAGCACCATCATTGACATACCTCACTAATGTGATGAGTTGACTACAACTGGAGACATCAGTTGACTCATCCAACTGAATAGAGATTTTAAGAGGACTAGCTCTGACATCTGAGATGACTTGGTCCAAAATATCTTCACCCAAATTACTGATTCGGTTGTGAATGACATTATTTGATAGGGGCACCTGTTCAAAATTTTTTTTGCTTCTTTGCCCAGGATAATTGTTACCATTTCCAGTGCACATGGCTTGATGAGATCTTCCGCAATTGTATGGGGCTTCTTGGATTGGGAACTTTATATGCCCTTGGTATGAAGCAAGAAGTAGTGGTTTTTCAACAGAAATGAAACCTAATTTTGGAAGAGTTCCTTGTGAATCAAAATGAGCTCTTTTGATTTTCAATGACCCAACATCATGTCCTTCAACATCAGCTCCGCCATGCTTGTTCTTGAAGTGCTCTTGAAGCTTGGATGGCTTCAGATTTGAGTTGGAAAATACAACGCTACAAAGAATGCATTGGGGCTTTTGCAAGCCATCATTTCCTGTTGTGCAAGTGAAACCAAAGCACACATAGTCATCATTCCATTTCCTTCTTTTTGACATGATGAAGGGTTAATGAAGGGTTAAGGGTAAAGAGAAAAATATGAGCTAATATGAGAAAAACTATCTGACTAAGTCAGGGGTGACCGCTTTACTCAACCAGACACGCCTATAGCAAAGCATCACGAGAAATACGCTTTCAAATATTATATTACGACATTATCTGCAGTTACGCCAAGATAAATCGTCAGGTGGAAATGCTATGAGGACACGACGCGACTTATTAGGCTTCGCTCTACTGAATTTACACACCTATTTCCGATGATTACCGGAGATATGAACTCCCATCACATGATTCAAAGTCCTCGGTGCTAACCATGATACTTCCTCAACTAACACAATTCAAAATTATAAACGATTCAAGAAAAAAAACCTTTTAAGAGAAAACAAAACCTTTGAAATTCAAAAACTTCTTTAATGCATTGAGACAAATATGAATGAATGACTTCAGCTGCTTTTTATCAAAATGCGGCTTTTTAAAATTTTATAATTGAATAATTTACCTACTGTCTGCGGGTTTGGTTTTAACGCGAAGTCGTTACTCGATGGTTGATTCGGGGTGTATAAAGATTTTGGCATTATGAGATGATTTTTAACTCTGAGATGTAACCTCCTAGCTAACATTGATGAGACTCCTCAACTCTGAGGTGTAATTTCCCAGGTAACACTGATGAGAATCCTCAACGCTGACTCGGGCAGCGGGAGACTGGAGTGAGTTTACATCTCTCTCGACTCGGGCAGCAGGAGACTGGAGTGTGCTTGGGACAAATGTTACTACCACTTCTCAAGGCACATGGGCAACTGGCTGAGTGATGACTCATCACTCAAGGACACAAGCCGCTCATTGTCGCACCCCCTGAAATTCTATCTCACACCCCATGTTGGGAACCCCTGCTCTAGAGACTGTTGTGTGTGACGATCCCAGGAGATGAGCAGTTTCTGAGATGCATTCCACTTGGATCACATTTCTTCCCCATTCAGAGGTTTGGTCTGAGCAACAACTGAACCTCGTGACCATGCCTGCATGATTTTATGCATTAAGTTGCTTGCACATGATTGGCTGATTAGATATTTGCACTAATGTCTAGGTGTACAGGTGTACCAAATAGAGTGTATATTAAATAAAGTAAAGCTTGTAAAGGATGGGAGAAGCTTCAACTTTGTAAATTAGTAAATGTGTTATCCTAACGCTTTAGGGCCTCATGGGCACGTTACTGGAAAATTAAACATTTCTCTGATAGAAAGGCAAAGATGGGTTTTGGTTTGAACTTTTTTGCTGTGCTAAAGTCAGTAAACTCTGAATCTGACATTCAGTGTGCCCTTTAATTCCAAAGGCAGAGAGCATGCTGTGCATGTTTACAACATAGGTCAGCTTGTAGAATTAAATTTAAAAAATGCTTGCTAATTGATTTCATTCTTTGAAAAATAAACGCCATGGTAGATAAACTGTGACACGTGGCATGACATCAGAATTACTTTCTGAGCAGTTCCATTAATCAGGTATCTGGTTTAAATTTCTGGAACAACTTTATAAATGCGGGGGGTGGGGGGGGAATCTCTCCCATTGTTCTCCAGGGAAAGACAGCGATCCAGTATATTGCTGAACTCAAACCATCAAAGAGTTCCAGATTCTGTCTCTTGTTCTTTGCAGAGTTTCCAGTGCGTGAAATCAGGAAAGCAAATCCCAGCCAGGATTCCTCAATCTGATTGCAGTCCAGCCACACTCACTGCACGCTGTGTGGCTGCGAGTGCTAGGCTGGCGTACGCAAATTGGCCTGCCATGACCAAGCTGCTTGCCAAAACTCACCATCTAAGGCTCACACATGAAGAACGTCGACTTGGCCAAGATGACAAGACTGCAGATGTCTGTGGAATTGCACCCTGCACGAGTCAAAGCTGTGGAAAATATTTCTGTAAATGGCAAAAAATACAACACATACTCCTGTGAAAAAGTAGATTTATTTTACTAATTCTTAGGCATGAACGTCCACAGGATTATATTATTGAAGTTTTTCTCACCTTTGTTTTCAAAAGCATATGCACAAATAGACTACTTTCAATTTGTGACGTAAATGCTCAATGTTCTAAAGAACCCTTCAGATTCCAAACACAAGTAATTCTTACTGATGAGATTTGTTGGGAACTGTTTACTGGAGCAGAAATTTATTTTTGACTACAACATCAAATATCTCTTTATGTCTTGTTTATAGTTCAATTTGTTTGTTTTCAATGAAAATGAGTATTGGACGGGCATGTAACATATAGTCCAAAAACATCCATATAAAACTATCTTTTGACCTGGATTTCGTTTGCATTGAATCTCAATAAATCTGTTTTTGCTCACTTGTTTAATAGATGTATGAATTGGTTTATAATGCAAAAGTCATATTTGGTGACAGATATGTACTTTGATAATAACTTTACTTTGAACTTTAAATTTTGGGCTGGCATCAGCATTAACACTTTCCCATTGAATTCATTGCCAGTAATTTACAGTCCATTGAGCAAAATAACATTGTACTTACTTCAGTCTAAACTTCAAACTTTTATAAATGCATCAGTGCATCAATGTTATGGAGATAAATACCCACCACCTAAGCTTGCTCAAAATATATACTCAAAATATTCCAAGAACTCCAAAGTGAAACAAACCAGAAAGTTAACTCTGTGTGCAATCATTATTCCCAATTACTTATTCTTTAAAGATGAAGAGATTCCAGTATCACAATGCATTTACCTCAAACATCAGGCACCAGAGGAATGAAATGCTAAGAATAAATATTTCCAAAGCTATTTTGCTGTTAGACCCTGAGGATGCTAGACTTCTAATGCTTGGAAACTTGTTGCCCTTCCGTTAGTGCCTATTTTATTTCAACACATTCCGAATCTATTATAGAAACTCTGGAAATAATGATTTCCATAATGACGACCACAATGAAGAACTCTTTTGTTTAAAAAGAGCAGAGTCATTGAAAGAATTACCACACCCCAAAATCATTCTGTCAGTGCCATTGAGTCCTTCCCTTTGTTTGGCCATTAGCTTTTGCTCTGACCATTATTCTGTTGATCACAGTGGTGTTGAACCTCAGCATATCTTTTCACCAATTTCAATTCAATGGAACAGCTAGAATTACATACGCACACTCAGCGACCACTTTATTATGTACGCCTGTACACCTTCTCATTAGTGCAAATACCTAATCAGCCAATCATGTGGCAGCAACTCAATACATAAAGCATGCAGACATGGTCAAGGGGTTAGTTGCTGTTCAGACCAAACCTCAGAATGGGGAAGAAATGTGATCTAAGTGGAATGTCGAATGATTGTTGGAGCCAGACGGGGAGTTTTGAGTATCCCAAAACTGATGCTCTCTTGGTTCATCTTGAACAGCAGTCTGTAGAATTTCAAAGTTCAAAGCACATTTATTATCAAAGTATGTATGCAGTATACAACCTTGAGATTTGTATTCTTGCATGCAGCCACGAAACAAAGAAACACCATAAAGCCCTCTTAAAAAAAACCCCACACAACAAAACCATCAAACGTGCAAAAAGAAAGAACAAATCGCGCAAACATCAAAAAACGGACAAATTGCACACAAAACATTAAACATCAAACTGCAGAGTGCCCAAATATGAGTCCACAGCCATGAGCCGCTGATCCGGGAGCCAGTGGCCTCAACCGCAAAAACCAAGTCAATCAGTTCAGCGCTGTATCGATGGCCGCAGACCATCCAGTTCTGCGCTGAAGTGCCTCGATCAAATCGCACAAATAGTAAAGCGTGTTCATTGCTGAGGAAGTTAACACAGCTGAAAGTGGGTCCACAAGCGTGAGCCACAAAGCCACTGAGGCAATCAAACATTGTAGTGTGGGACCCAATATTCCTGCACCTTCCGCTGGCAGCAGCAAGAGAGAGATCAGTCAAACGCTGGCAGATGGCGCTGATCGTTATCCGCTCTCATCCACTCGCTTTTAATCTTGCTCGCCGCTTTAGTTGGTGTTGTGTAATGGAGCAGACCACAGGTTCATACACCGCCATTAGAAATCGATGCAGCATAGAACCCCAGCAATGGCCATAGCTGCACACCACGCTAAATCGCCCTGGAGAATGCAGAGGCGACAGATCACTTAGTCGGCTCAAAAACACATTCTTAAAAGGGAAACTGCAGTCGATCCCGGTTGAGAAGAAGTATAGTTAGAAGAAGAAGAGTATCTAGTAGTTTAGTAAGTTGCAAGATGTCACCATTGGTCACTGGAATGGTGAGGAAAATAAAAAACAAAACAACATCCAGTGAATGGCAATTCCGTGGATGAAAACTCCTTGTTAACGAGAGAGGTCAGAGGAGAATGGCCAGACTGGTTCAAGCTGACAGAAAGGTGCATTACCACAGTGGTGTGCAGAAGAGTGACTCAGAACACATAACACGTTAAATCTTGAAGTGGATGAGCGACAGCAGAACTCCACAAACATACACTCTGCAGCGACTTTATTAGGTACAGGAAGTGCCTAATAAAGTGACCACTGTGTGTAGAACTGTATTTTTGATATGGCAGAAAGTAAGTCCAATCTGAACAACTTGCCTATGCTGGCATTTATTCGCTATAAAAATCACTTACTCCATTTGTTTCATCTCATCTTTTCAATATATCTTTATATTCCCCAGCCTTTGCTGTACATCAAGTTTCCCCTTGAAAGTACCTCATCCTGTTTACTACAACCAATTCACATGAAGTGAACTGCATGTTCCAACCACTTTCTGAGTGGAGAACTTATTTCCCTATCAGAATAGTTAGTTACTAACTTAAATATTTGGTCCTGGTTTTGATTCTCCCACAAATGAAGATGTTCTCTTTTTACCTACCTGGTATAATTCTTTCATCACTTAATTTACAAATCTCCTTCGGCCCTTTTGCCATTAACATAATGTCATTTATGAAGGCTTGCTCTACTTTGATGTACTTGCCTTCTTGCCTCTGAAAGGAGATGACGATGGCCTCCTTTTGTTTCTGTGCTGACGTGCTTAGATTGTCAGAGCATCCCAAAAGGGAATTATGATCGAAGTATAGTTAGTGTTGTAATGTTGCAAACACAGTTGCTTAGTTAATATTTTCTATATTTGATATTCTACTACTGCGGATATCCTGACTGGTTGCATCGTGGCCTGATATGGTCTGGTAACGCCAATGCCCAAGAATGGAAAGGTCTATAAAAAGTAATGAATACAGCCCAGTCCATCACGGGAAAAGCCCTCCCCACCGTTGAGCACACCTACAAGGGACGCTGCCACAAGAAAACAGCATCCATCATCAAGGACCCCTATCATCACGACCATGTCCTATTTTCACTGCTGGCATCAGGAATGAGGTACAGGAGCCTTAGTCCTCACAATACCAGGTTCAGGAACAATCGTTACCTTTCAACTACCAGGTGCCTGAACCAGTCTGAGTAACTTCATTCAGCATTGAATTGATTCCACAACCTGTGGACTTGCTTTGAAGAACTCAACAACCCATGTTCTCAGTACTATTTATTTACTTCCTTATTTATTATTATTTTATTTGCTCTTTTTGAATTTGCACAGTTTGTCTTCTTTTGCACATTGATTGTCAGTCTTTGTTTGTGGGTAGTTTTTCATCAATTCTGTTGTATTTGTTTGATCTACCATGAATGCCTGAAAGAAAATAACTCTCAGGGTAGTATATGGTGACGTATACGCACTTCAATAATACATGTACTTTGAACTTTGCACTTGAGCTGAACATGGTCCCACAAATGGCTATGTGATAAATTTGTTTTAATTTTGAAAGATAACTATTGGCTCCAGCTTCCCTGCTCTTCTTTGAATATTCCCGTGAGTGCTTTCATTTCCAACTAAGAAGGCAGATTTGATTCAACTTTTGCTCTGAAGGATTATGCAATTTAAAAATTGTGTGTTCAGCTGCCATTCCTGAAGGAGACTTGGTAAGTACTCAGTCTATGAAGTGGAATGGTTCGTCTAGGAGGCTTCAGCCTTTGCATGGAGCAAAAGCAGAAAGCTGCAAAAGCAGGAAAGAATAAAACAGAAACACACTGGTGCCCATTTAGAGTAGAGCTCTTGCTATTTCTGATACCCACTATAGAGTTTTGTGGGAAATCCCACTTGACTATTACAATTGAAAGATAAGGGACTTTCATGAGTCTGTGTTCTCTTAAACTCCACATTTTATGTCCCTTGAATGTAACAAGAAAACTTACCTAAATTCATGAGCATGCCCTCACTGTCCCTCTCACCCACTATCTCCTACATTTTAAGCATGGACTTCAGATCCCTGCAACTTGAGTTGTGCAGATAGCAATAGATGAAAACCAATCAGGCAAGTGCCTGGCTTGAGCTCTGGGCTGGTAGAATTCAATACCGCTTTTAATAACTGTCCAAAAATGTAAGGAGTGAGCATCATGGACTAGTTGACCATCAGCAGTTTGGAATAGGAGCCCTTTGGGCCTAGGTTCAACGAACAATGAGGTAGAGATTTATATTGTAGTGATAGTGTGAAATTAGTGCTAGAGTATCTGCCACCGATTGTATTCCTGTTCTACTAACCTGCTGCATAGAATTAAATATTGGAAAGGGAATAAAATAACCCACAAAGACTTAATTTGACCAAGGTTAAGTTCTGCTTGTGGCTAAATTCAGCTCAAACCTACATTGTTGTTTCATTGTGCCATCTCTGAAGTTCCAAGTGCCCCTTTATATCAATTTACAATGTGACTGCATTTGCTTTTGCAAATAGGAAATCAAATATGATTTTCAGCCATTCAATTTGGAAAGAGATATTTGTAAGATTTAGAAAGTATTTCAGAAAAGAATCAAGTAACTACTGAGAAGAGGAAAAATAGCACCAGTGAGGGGAAAGGGCAGGGCTGTTGTCGTTCCTCTCCGTGCCTTGTGGCGCATTGGGGTGGCAATGTTTTCCCACTTCTGTAGCATTTGTCTGTTTTTTACGAGGCCGAGTTGCTAGCTTGACGCTCAACCGAGCACGGATGGAAAACATGCAAGGAGCCAGTGGATTAGAATCAGGGACAGCTTGCCTGGAAATCCGGTGTGGATTTACATCGCTGGCTGACTACAAAAAGACAGGGGTATGGGACTAATTACTTGGCTCTCGTAAATATCACGGTGGGTCAAATGGACACCTTCCTTGCAAACAACACTCACAAAATGCTGGAGGAACTCAGCGCGTGCACCTTCTGTGCAAAATTAATCGGTAATTCAATAGAGGAGTAGAAAGTGCTAGAAACACTCAATGGGGCAGGCAGAGTCTGTAGAGAGAAAAGAAGATAACAGATCAGATTGAAGATCCTTAGTTAGAATTGGAAAAAGGAAACTGATAACCATTTAATTATGATTTAGCATAAAGTCGATAATGGGACATAGCAAGTATTCAGTGGGCTCACATTATTGACATGTTCATATCAGGAATGGGAAATGATTGCTGTTAAGGCTTTATACATTTAATCTGGGCCAACATAATTCAATACAGTAGTGAGAGAGTGTTGTGCCATCAAATATGTCACCTTTCAAATAAATTGTTAAATGAAGGTCTCACAAAACACGAGAAAATTTGCAGATGCTGGAAATTCAAAGTAACGCACACAAGATGCCGAAGGAACTCAGCAGGCCAGGCAGCATCTGTAGAAAAGAGTAAACAGTCGATGCCTTGGGCCAGGACCTTTTATCAGGACTGGAAAGCAAGGGGAAAAGTCAGAATAGGAAATGGGGGGTGGGAGGAGGAAGTACAAAGTGGCAGGAGATGTGAAACCAGGAAGGGGGTTGGGGATGAAGTGAAGTGCTGGATAGCTGATTAATGGAAGAGATGAGGGCTGGGGAATGGGGAATCTGATAGAAGAGGACAGAAGACCATGGAAGAACAGGAAGGGAAAGAACACTGGAAAGAGGTGATGGTCAGGTAAGAAGAGAAAGGGTGAGAGGGAAACAAGAAAAGGGAATGGTGAAGGAGAGAAGAGAGGCAATTAACAGAAGTTTGAGAAATCGATGTTCATGCCATCAGGTTGGAGGCTACCCAGACGGAATATTAAGTGTTGCTCCTCCATCCTGAGTGTGAGTTCACCCCGGCAGAAGAGGAGGCCATTGGCTGACGTGTCGGAATGGGAATGGGAAGTAGAGTTGAAATGGGCAGTCACCAGGACATCCCACTTCTTGTGGCAGGTGGTGTGAAGGTGCTTGACGAAGCGATCTCTCAATCTATGTCAGGTCTCACTGATATACAGGAGGCCACACAAGGAACACCAATGCAGTCGATGAACCCAACAGACTCACAGGTGAAGTGTCGCCTCATCTGGAAGGACTGTTTGGGGCCCTGAATGGTAGTGAGGGAGGAAGTGTTTGGGCAAGGTGTGGCACTTATTCTGCTAGCATGGGTAAGTACCAGGAGGGAGATCAGTGGGGAGGTCTCAGTTGCCTCTCAAGTGGAATAGAAATTGTTTTGGCATTATTCAAGGAAAATAAGGAGAAAATATTTATCTCGTAACCAACACAGAAAAATATCCTTGCTGTTTATGGCATTCCAATCTGTGGGATTTTGCAATGCCTAAATCAACTTTGTACTCCACTGCCAAAGTTACTGCTTCGGACTTTATAACTTGGCATCCTGAGATAATTAAAGAATTCAGCAAAATTCAAGCCTTCTTTTAATTATAAGTAGATCTGTCAAATTCACCAAGACCTGGCCAGAAACAAAAAGACTACTGCCCTTCATTTTCTATTGGGCTGAGGGTGAGCCAATGGTGCCAGCTGAACAAGACTTCCCTGGCAATGATGAAGAACAGTAGTTCAACAACAAATACAAATACAAATGCCATTTTAAAATACAGATACAGTAAGACAGCAGTTAGTGTGTGGGACACTGCTCTTAGTAAGTCCTTATGTTAATCGTTTTCTAATTAAATGACATGACTGGCAGCCAAAAATCAAGAAAATGGTATTTGAAACCTAATGGTCCAAGGAAATGCAACATGCAAGACATTCAGAAGGAAGACATGTATCCCCAAGATGCGCTGGCCACTTTAAGTTATTCCCAGTGAAGGTAGGCAGTGGAAGAATTTGGAGGAGATGAGGGCCATGTGAGAGCGAATGAGTTAGAAAGAAGCAAATGGGAGACTGGAGTTGATGAGATTGTTTTGAGCACTAGCAATGACAGGGTGTTGTTGAATAGCCTCCTATGTTCAAAGTTCAAAGTAGATTTATTATCGAAGTACGTGTGTGTTGCCGGCCGGTGGTGGAGTGACATCTGCACAGGACTGTGAGGTGAGTGATCCTGGGTTCGAATCCGGCCAGCTCCTTGCGCGCTTCCATCTGTGCTGGGCTGAGTGCAGAGCTAGTAACACGGCCTCATGAAAAAACAAACAAATATGCTCAAGCAACGGCAAGGTTGCCGCCCGATGTGCCTCCAGGTGTGGAAAAGAAGAAGAAGAACAACGTATATGTCACCATGAATAAACCCTGAGTTTCATTTCCTTGTGGGCATACTCAGTAAGTCCAAGAAACATAATAGAATCTGGTTTCCTCCTACATTCCAAAGATGCTCAGGTCAGTTGATTAATTGGTCACATGGGTATAATTGGGTGGTGCAGGCTTGTTGGACTGGAAGGGCCTATTACTGTGAGGTATCTCAAAATAACCAACATCTGAGGCTAGGATTGACCATGGATGTTGCATCCTAGCTGTCTAGATATACAAGCCTGGGCAGTACAATATGGAGAGCAAGCTGTTTCCCATGGAACAAGCTCCCCCTCCACATCTGATGTATCTAAAGGAACAGCAGAGATCGATACAGTTTGGTCCCAGCGGTGTCGCAGGAGTTGCCAGTCAGCGTTGAACTCAATGTAGAACTGCCTTTCAGACTCCAGTTCCAGAATTTTCCCTTGGCGTTTACTCTCGAAGCCTTCCCCATGAGAGGGTGTAGCTGCAAGGCTGCAGCTGATGAGTCCCATCCGCCCAAAGCAACTGTCTTTAAGGCACAGGTAACCTACATTGGCCCCTTTTCCTGTCAGTAAAAATGGTTCTACCAGGCTTAGTAGCTAAGCCGCATGTGAAGGCCCGGAGCTGGACCTGGATGTCAGAGGCTATTTGAGGTGCCTGCCATTGGGAACATTTAACAGTAGTGGAAGCTTAACCCCATTTCCATCCCTGGACTTAAGAACCAAAATAAAAAATAAAACATAATCATGGAAGGTCATTTTGCATATTAGGACATTTCATTGTCCCTGGATATTCATTAATTAATGCTAAACTACTGTTAGATTATTTAAAAATCTAACTGATTTGACATCTAGCTCCCTAAAGTACTTAAAGCTTACCACAGCCACATCTTTAAAGTTCTCTTGAAATCCTCCTGGCTGCTGTTTCAGGGGCTTCTTTTAAATTGACAGGGCTGCCTAGAGAAAATATATTATACTATTATGTAATCTCTAAAAAGAAGTAAATTAAAAGTAGTTTTGGGTATTTTTTATTTGGATAACTTCTGATAGTCCAGCAAGTCTGCCAATCTGGCACCGCAGAAGTCCAATAGTGACAGATTAATGGAGTTTTACTGGAAAACCAGACCTTTTGACTTCAATGCCGCAGTGATCATCAGAGTTTGGAGATTATTGGATGTTATTTCAAGAAATATGTGCTAATATTTCTTATGTACTTATGTGCTAATTTCTTTTCCACATGTACCGTCTAAAGAGCAAAGAATCTGATTCTCAGTTAACTTAAAGGGAGTAGCAATCAAAGCCAGTTTCACATGAGTTTCACCATGTGGGTCGAAAACATACGTGCACTCTGGACCCGACTGTGGTCAGACACTTGCCATGTTTTGATGATCCCAGTCCCAACCCCAACCCCATCCCCATCCCCTGCCACACCCTGACCCATAGTCTGGACACTGGACCTGAGTGTACACCCCATCGTCACTTTCAAGTGCCAAATCATCGGGAATTCCAAACAATCAGGTATCGGATTATTGGAAATTTACTGCAATCTGAATCTAAATCAATTGATTTAAGTATGTTAATTACAACACGGACACAGAGCACAAACACCTTTAATGTAGATATCTCTGACTGTTTGCTAGAAATTGATGTTAATTCCTTTGATTTTGTGCTGTCTAAAACTGATTCCTCACATTCAGGCAAGGAACACAAGGGTAAGTTGATCAGATCAAATGTTGCAACATTGGAAAACTCCAGTCCTCTGTTTAATAATGCTAAACAAATAAATTGGACAATGCAGGTATCCACTTCTAGCCATCCTAAGGGAACCAAAGGCTGAAGATTTTCATCAAAGTCCTTATGAGATCACAGTACATCATTCAGTGAGTGAACATAAAAGAAATATACCAGCAAACACCCTGGTAAGGATGGTCTGTTACCTCATGATATGCCATATCTTTTATATTCCATTACGTAACTTTAATTAGGAAATCTTAAAAACTTTATTTAACCTAGTTTTGTCAATTTTGACCCAGCAAAGTGAATCTCTTTTTAATGAAGACACAGGAGCTGGAAGATGCTGGGATCTGCCTCTCCACTGTCAGTTCTGTTGCAGGCATTTGATCTGAAATGCTGACAATTCCTTTCCCATGCCAGGTGCTCCTCAACCTACTGAGTTCCCCCCAGCAGATTATTTGTCACTCTCTTTTTAATGGTGTTTGGTTGAGGCTGAGGTATTAACTGGGCCAATGGAAGGAACTCCACTGCTCTTCTTCAAAACAGAGTGCTGGTCACTTCTGCAGCCACATGTTCGGCCAACCTGGCCCTTAGTTTTGATGGAGTGACTTGTTCAGGTCCAGCTTGCAGGATCCCGCAGACAGCCCTTCCTTATGTGGCTGTGTGCCTGCCATCAATGCACAGGCCTTGCTGCCAATGTCAGGCCTTGAGATCCCGAGCACCCCCAGCATCCCTCCGGCATCTTGTGTTGCCATGATTAAAACATTCCCAAAATCTTTGAATTTCTTTGATAAAACATTGGAAATACACTTACATGGCTGAACAACTATTGAAAAGCTACTTAAATAATAAATTCAGCTCATCAATAAATGGACAAAAGTAATGGTAGTTAAAATAAAGTTAAAAAAAACACTCTCCCCTTACATTTTTATGTAAGTCAGCAACCACACTCATATAAGTGGAGTTGCTTTTTATCCAACTGAGGGGTAAGGCAGTCAGTTCAGTAAGATTTTGAGTATAGGTATGGAATAGAGGTTAGCCACACTGCAATCTGATCTCCAATGCATTCATACTTCTAAAATACCGCTCAATGTCTCACCAGAACAACTACACTTCTCCCAGTCAAGCATTATCCAGTCCTGTACCAAAATATCAGCATAAATTTTAGGACTTTAGTTTATGGAGTAGGAACTTAAACTTCCTGTCTCAAGAAATGGAGCGAAACCTGAAACATTTTGTCATCTGAGAAACCAGACATTGGTCCGACAACGGAAAAGGATTCGAATTTCATCAGACATCCTTTGACGATGGTTTGATCATGGATCCACCTGCAATGATAAGGATATTTTGCAGTTTACTGGTTGATGAGCTGAATCTGCTCAGTGCATTTTGGTAGGTCAGTCATTCGGTATGTTTCTCATGTCAGAATTGGTTGTTGGTTGCATGCTTATTTTTTGTTTAGTTGGACTCATTCAGACAGGTGCTTTCAGAACCCTGCCTAAACGCATGGAGGCTCCACTGTGGCCAGTGCCTGGTGTCCACAGATCACGAGCCCAAATGAGGAGATTCTAAAATTGTTAATATGCACCCAGCCATTGAAACAAAGGTTTTGTCATTGTATCTCCATCGAGCCTTCTCTTAGGAGCCAATTGCAGGTAAGCCAATTTACAGTGAAGTACATGATCTCCAGATCTTGGATTAAGCAGGACCATACGGATCCACCTTTGCCCTAGTGCACATGCCTTTCAGTTTACCTTTAGACTGCTGATAATGGTAGAATCACTTGAACAGGTAGGATTAGTACAGGTGGGCGCTTGGTAGCCAGCATGGTTCATAGTGACATGTTTCAATGCTGTTTGACTTGGTGGTTTTATAGATCTAACATAAAACTTTAGGCAATAGCATAAATTGGCAACATCAGATCAACTGCCCATAACATATCTGTCTGATGTTAATTTCCATTGAAGTCAGTGGAATTAATAAATTAGATCCAAAATGAGTGGTTGATAATAAATTCTCCAATATCTCTAGCTCAAAATAATTCCCACCGACTTTGTCGTCCTTGTGAAATGCTGCCATAGCTGCAGCCACGTTGAAGATATAGGCAACAACAGGTAGGTGAAGAATGGGCAGTGACACCTCTGCCACTACTATCCTCACTGCAGATACCCTACAAGGTAGTGTCCTCAGTGCCCTCCCCACTTTAATTCCTATACCCCTGTGACCAAATTTTGCTCTCGCTCAATTTACTAGTTTGCAGATGACACCACTGTGGTGGTCCAAATCTCAAATAACAATGAGTTGGAGTACAGTGTTGGAGCTGGTGATATTGTGAGAAAAGGTTCTTCAGAAGACAAGAATAAGGCATAAATCTCTGTGGCTATGGCCACTTTATTAGTGGCTCAGAGCAAAGAAATAACAGAAACTAACTTAATCTACTGTAAGGAAGGGAGAGATGAAGAACAACAAAGAAGGACAAAGAAGTCATATCATCTTATACTGAAACTACCGTAGATCAGACTAACACAGATGATAAAAAATTCGTAATCAGAAATAACCTCTGAAGTAGTCACGTTCAGTGGCGTGACACAGGCTGCGGAGAAACTTCAGGAAAAGTACTGAATCAGCCACAATTACTGAAAATTCACTGAATAATTATACACACAGCTGATTACATAAAAATTAAAGAAGCATTAAAAGGTTAAGTTAGAAGGAAAATAACAATTTTGGACACTAATCCATCAACAGGAAAGAAACTGAGAGCCAACTGGTGTGATGTTATGACAACAACATTTCTGTTAGTATCAGCAAAAGAATTACAATCAGAAACAGAATCAGGTTTATTATCAAGTCAAGTCAAGTCACTTTTATTGTCATTTTGACCATAACTGCTGGTACAGTACATAGTAAAAATGAGACAACGTTTTTCAGGACCATGGTGTTACATGACACATTACAAAACTAGACTGAACAACGTAAAAAAAACACAGAGAAAGCTACACTAGACTATAGATCTACACAGGACTGCATAAAGTGCACAAAAACAGTGCAGGCATTACAATAAATAATAAACAGGACAGTAGGGCAAGGTGTCAGTCCAGGCTTCGAGTATTGAGGAGTCTGATAGCTTGGGGAAGAAACTGTTACATAGTCTGGTCGTGAGAACCCGAATGTTTCGGAGCCTTTTCCCAGACGGCAGGAGGGAGAAGAGATTGTGTGAGGGGTGCATGGGGTCCTTCATAATGCTGTTTCTTTTGCAGATGCAGTGTGTAGTGTAAATGTCCGTGATGGCAGGAAGAGAGACGCCGATGATCTTCTCAGCTGACCTCACTATCTGCTGCAGGGTCTTGCGATCCGAGATGGTGCAATTTCCGAACCAGGCAGTGATGCAGCTGCTCTCAATACAACCCCTGTAGAATGTGATGAGGATGGGGGATCTTGAAACTGCTCACTGTCTCCACTTCTGATCCCTCTATGAGGATTGGTATGTGTTCCTTCGTCTTACCCTTCCTGAAGTCCACAATCAGCTCTTTTGTCTTACTGACGTTGAGTGCAAGGTTGTTGCCTCAGCACCACTCCATTTGTTGGCATATCTCACTCCTGTATGCCCTCTCATCACCACCTTAGATTCTATCAACAATGGTTGTATTGTCAGCAAATTTATAGATGGTATTTGAGCTACGCTTAGCCACATAGTCATGGATATATAGTGAGTAGAGCAGTGGGCTAAGCACACACCCCTGAGGTGCAGCAGTGTTGATCGTCAGCGAGGAGGAGATGTTATCACCAATCCGCACAGACTGTGGTCTTCTGGTTAGGAAGTCAAGGATCCAATTGCAGAGGGAGGTACAGAAGCCTAGGTTCTGCAACTTCTCAATCAGGATTTTGGGAATGATGGTATAAAATGCTGAGCTATAGTCGATGAACAGCATCCTGACATAGGTGTTTGTGTTGTCCAGGTGGTCTAAAGCCGTGTGGAGAGCCATTGAGATTGCGTCTGCCATTGACCTATTGTGGCGATAGGCAAATTGCAATGGGTCCAGGTCCTTGCTGAGGCAGGAGTTCAGTCAGGTCATGACCAACCTCCCAAAGCATTTCATCATTGCAGATGTGATTGCTACTGTGCAATAGTCATTAAGGCAGCTCGCATTATTCTTCTTAGGCACTGGTATAATTGTTGGCTTTATGAAGCAAGTGGAAACTTACGCCCGTAGCAGTGAGAGGTTGAAAATGTGCTTGAATATTCCTGCCAGTTGGTTGGCACAGTTTTCAGAGCCTTACCAGGTACTCCATTGGGACCTTCCGCCTTGCGAGGGTTCACTCTCTTTAAAGACAGCCTAACATCACAGGATGTGAGGCAAAGATCACAGGATCACCAGGTACTGCAGGGATGTTCACAGCTGTTGTTATATTCTCCCTTTCAGAATGGGCATAGAAGGTGTTGAGTTCATCTGGTAGTGAAGCATCACCAGTTAAGGGCCAGCTAATATTTTGAGTTAAGGCTCTTCATCGGAACCAATGAAATGGATTGAATCCCTTGACTTGCGCAAGGGAAAAGTTCCTGTAAAACATTTTATTGAACAAATGCTTGCAAAGCAGGGTGATGAGCATCATGAGAAAGAAGGCTTGAGAGATTGTGGATGCTGGTACTTGGAGCAGTGTGCAACCTGCTGGAGAAACTCAGCAGGTCAAGCAGCCTCTGTGGGGGGAGGGAATTGCTGCAATTTTGGGCTGAATCCCTGAATCAGGACTGTGTTGTTGAGCTGAATCAACATTGCTATCCCCCCCAACATGGGTCAATAAGACTCATTTAATTTCTCTGCAGCTTGTTTGTTTCATTGCAGGCACGTTTTGCACTGCGTGTTCCAGTAGTGAAATACGTGAGATATTCGTTGTAGGGAAAATAGTTTTGTGAATCAAAAGTGAGTATTTTAATAGAGTCAATAGTATTTGACACAGTGAAACATAGAGCGAGATTCATTGTTTGCGTTAATAACCAACACACCCGAGAGTGTGGCGGGGGCAGCCTGCAAGAGTCGGCACACATTCTGGCAGCAATGTAGCATGCTCACTATACTTGTCAGAAAAAACACAGAACAAAACAAGCAGTTAAAGAACAGTAAAACTAGCCCTGTTCCTCCCTCCCACCTATGCACATACACAGTCTTTTAACCCTAGCACAGGATATCTTCTTCGCCATCCAGCCTCCAGTGGACTCAGACTCAGGTTTGCAGGTGTTAGGCTTTGACTTCTGCAGTGGATAGGCATCAATTCGCATACCCTGCTCCAGCCAAAGGGCCTCAACTTCTGGACGTCTGATTCAATGCTCAGGCCTTGATCCTCAGAATCAGCTCCAGGACACAATATTAGGCTTCGAACTCCAGACCTACTGAGGTCAAGACCCTGAATACTAGGCCTCAAGCTCCGGCCTCACTGATTCATGAACTCAAGGGGTTCCTCCTGCCCAAACAGAACTACAACACCAGAACCTGCCGACAACTCTGACTTGGATATGGGGGGGGGGGGGGGAGGGGGGTGGATTTATCTACTTCCTGCTGGCCATCCGATCATGGATGACCCAGTTCCATGTCACTGGACTTTGAATGTGGTGTGGAGACTTAGACTCGGGAGAGACCTCTAATCTCCCCACATCTCTGTCCCTAAAACATAACCTATCTCCTAACCTCCCTCATTGTCTCCAAACCCATCCGTTTAAACATAAAAGCAATTTTAAAAAACACAAATAAATCTGAGCCATGACTCAACGGATGTCACAGCTTGGCGCCATCTTGGAAACTAGTATTGCTAAACACACAGTTTGTTTAGTAATTCAGATGTTTGGAAGTCAAAGAATGCATGTCATTGTTTTTTTTAAAATTCAGTAAGTACATATATTCTGAATCAAATTCAAGGTCAGGTTTAGTGTGTATGGTCTTGCATTTATATTTGTACCTGAACCCAGATCATGAAAGGAATCAGTGGGCTTTTCTCTGCAGGCAGGAATCCCTGCCATAACTGGCGATGTTACAATGATTTGCAAATGTTCTGCTAAAGGATGCAACACATTGTTAAAATAGTTGTAGACTGTAAGGCTAAGAGAAATTTTGGCCCTGGAAGTTTTGAAATTCTTCATTCTTTGGTTCTGTGGCTGTACCATGTAATAGGAGGAAAAGGAGCTTCAGTGAAATCACCACTTCCCCAAGCACAGCATACCTTATTACTACTGTAGGGAGAAACCTGATTTTTTTCTATAAATCCAAGCAACTTTTGTACATTCATGTATAAGTAATTTCAACTCGTATAGATCTGTTCCCGATTTAACAAAAATAATTGGCGCAGTAACTTTAATGGTTAGGAAACAGATTCTTGTCCTGTCGCTTGGGTTCAAAACCAAGACTGCCAGCCTTGGCACGTTACTCTGGATTAGATTTTATGAGCACACGGAGTGAGATGGTTTACAACCTTGTTTAAATGTCTAAAAATGTGTTTATTTTCAAAAGATTGAGATGTACATGGAAATCATAAGGCAAGCCAGCTTCATTCAAGCCTCAAATTTATTGCTCTGATTTCCAGATAAATGAGGCTTTTCCCTGTGCCATAATTCATTAGTCAATGGATAAAGCTTCTTATGATAGCGAGAATTCAGTGTGAGAGAATGAAACTTTGACTGACAATGGGCTTGATTAGCAACCCATGAATTGATGCAATCATCTGAAGTGAAATGGAGAGCGACATTTATGATACTACAGTGACACAACTTGTGGAGCGGCTTCCCCTAAGCATCAGCTTCCTGAGTTCAGTCCTGGCCTCCGGTGTAGTCTGCGCTGAGTTTTTGTGTTCTCCTTGTGAATGAACGGGTTTCCTTCTGCGTCCTGTGGATGTGTGGATAGATGGGCTAATTACCCACTCTAATCTACCCAAAGTCTGAAGATGAGTGAACGAATATGAAGCATGGTGAATAGGGAATTGATAGGAATGTGGGGAGAACAAAATGGAATAAGGTAGGGTTTGTGTAAGGATGGGTTCTTTGTATTGGAATTAGAATTGTAAGCTTGGTGGACAGAAGGGCCATTTTTCCAAGTGCATCTCTATTTGTATCTATGTATGTCTCTGTGTAACTAGATAACCACTGAATAGTTTATGGTATCACCTGGCTTTCCTCCTCGGGTTGTAGGAAGCTGACAGTTGAGAATGAACTTTGGGAAATGTGGCAATTCAGCTGCTAACAATCTACAGTGCATGCAACTACAAAAGTTTTCCATTTTCACAAAATATGCCTTTGTCACATCACAAAGTTACTCTTGGGGAGAGAGTGGAGGATGAGAGAAAGAAAATACAGCATTAGTCATGATTTGTGGCATTGCATTTGGACTTGGGGATAAACTTTACTGGGGGGGTGGACAAAATGAATGAATGAATGAAATTAATTTATTTCGGTCAGTACAAACATAACAAAAAGCATCATTTACAACGATGATTTCATAGGACAAAATTACAACAAAAAACATCATCTTTAAAACAGACCGAAAGGGTGTAGGCTGAAGCTACAGCTTATTTCGCCTACCCCTCTTACTTGTACAACATTCTTGGCATCAATCATCACATTAAACCAAAAAGTTTCATGATCTTTTAACACAAAATCCAATTCCAAATATCATTTATTTACATTACACCCGTTCATTTTAAATCATATATTTTATATTTGTTCATTAACTAGTTTTTTAAACTTGTTAAGTGTAGTGCATACTTTTAAATTCTTACTACAACTGTTCCATAGAACAGTTGTCATTTGCTTCCCATGGAAAATGGATATTGTGTTTAATGTAAGCTATGTACGTCACTGGCATGGCCAGCTTTTGTCATCCATCCTGAATTTCCCTTCAGAGGGTGATGATGCCTTCCTGAACATGGTGAAGGTACTCCCGCTGTGCTGATAGGTGGAAGGTCAATGGCTTTGTGTTGGCCAAGTCCGGAAAGTACATGAGTTGGAGCAAAACCTATGGCTGTTGGCATTCCTAGCTCCCTGCCATCTTTGTTCTGTTGAGTGGTAGAAACCACAAGATTGCCAAAGGATGTATCACATTTCAAACACATTTTGAGAAGACCATGCATGGCATCATCACAGTGCATCAGTGAGGTGGGAATGAACTCTCAATATTGAGAAGAGTTGTGTGCTTTGACTTGGACATTCTCATGCCCCTAGAGCGATTTGAGAGCTGCTGGGTGGTTTTGCACTACATTCCTGACTTGTGCCTTGGACAGAGCAAAAAGTCTTCGGAGTGTCATAATTACCCAGCCTTTAGCCTACGCTGTACTTATGTAATTAATCCAATTAATTATCATTGGTTATGTTTAAAAAGTAGACAATGGGAAGATTGATGATTTCATTAAAGGGGTAGTGCACAGATCTGACATTTGGGGGAGGAGACATGAATGTCACTTGTCACCAAGCCTGAATGCTCCAAATGCTTAAATGATACTTGGACATGGACTATTTCATTTCCTGAACCATTACCACTTACAGCTATTCTGATCTCATGATAAAAGAGGATTATCAGTAGAGCACCCAGTGCTGTCTGCATCTACTGCACTGTACTGAGGAATTCCAGTAGTCAGGCTCTGGGATTCATTTCAATTCTATCAGAAAGATCATGACTCCACCTGAAGCTCAATAATCTCCATTACAGGAGACATCCTGTTGAAAAAGGAGATTGGAAACTGAAGAAGAAAATAATTCATAGAACTGTTCAAAATTATTTAGATTCCTTTTACAACTCATCTTTTGAACAATTGATTACTGTACATACCTTCAACCATGTGAATTTTCTTTTCATTAATGACAGAGCTTCCATTATGGGTCACGGGATTCTCTTTACTTGTAGAATAATGAAACTAACTATTGTACTTACTTGTAGGCTAAACAAAATCATGGTTTTATATATTTTAAAAATCACTTACTTTGCTTCTAACACATTATTTATATTAACAAATATATTTGCAAGCCAGATCATCAAACAAACACGGCTATATTGGAACTGCTTATTAGATCTTTTATGTTGGGAACTCCTTTCATGCAGAAAATAAAGACAATGAAATAGCAGGGAGCAGCTTTCTCAACACAAGGGGAGGAATTTTCCAAGTTTCAATTTGGTCTTATTAAAAATTACTATGCTTCGAACCATATGAAGCTTTCTCAGAGGAAGGGGTAATGTTATAAATAAGCAAAAGTCAGAGGATAACAGCAGAAAGTTAATGGAAAGGTGAGGGTATAAAATGAATATTTATGTCCTGTAGATTGTAAGTGTTTAAACTCAAGTATCTAGAGAGACAATAAAACTAGATAATGAAGAAAATCCGATTAGATGTGTCTACTGGACTAGTAATTAAGAAATATTAAAACTATAGTTCAAAGAGGAAATATCCATATCTAATTATAATTGAGAATGAGGAACTCACTGCCACATGGGTCCTAATGAAGGGTCTCAGACCAAAATGTCAACTGTTTACTTGTCTCCATAGGTGCTGCCTGGCCTGCTGAGTTCCTCCAGCATTTTGTGTGTTTTGCTTTGATTTATACAGTGGCATGCAGAAGTTCAGACACCCCTGGTCAAAATTTCTGTTACTATGGATAGTTAAGTGAGTAGAAGATGAACTGATCTCCAAAAGTCATAAAATTAAAGATGAAACATTCTTTTCAACATTTTAAGCAAAGATTAGTGTATTATTTTTGTTTGGTACAATTTTAGAGTGAAAAAAAGGAAAGGAGCACCATGCAAAAGTTTGGGTACCAAACTTCTGAGTTCTCAGAAAACTTTTACCAAGGTCTCAGACCTTAAATAGCTTGTTAGGCTATGGCTTGTTCACAATCATCGTTAGGAAAGGCCAGATGATGCAAATTTCAAAGCTTTATAAATACTCTGATTCCTCAAACCTTGTTCCAGGCTGGGCTGGAGATTGAGGTGAGTTGGTGTTGAGTTCAGTTGATAGGAGGAATAAGGGTGATGAATTAAGTGGGTTGAGCAAGATGTTGGCTTCAATGCAGTGCTGGTTGGAAGAACTGCTGAGTCTGTTGTGGGTTGGAGGTGAACTGGATGGTGGAAGTGAGTTAGAGATGGAGGCCAGAGGAATGGAGTGGAAAGAGTAAGAAAAGAAAACAGAGGTATGAGATGTTGAACTCTGAGGAATCAGGGGATGATCAAAATAGGACAGCAAAACAATGGAAAGAAGATGAGGTAAAGCAATTTTAAAATTGAGTGAAGATGGGGTGTCTTTTGGTGATTGGAACCTGATTCATTTGACGACAATCAATAAACTTATTGGTGAGGTCAAAAGAGCAAAGATTTTATGAAATGGATTGCTATTAGTGATTTGTTGGGATAGTGCTCAGCAAGGTGGAGTGATAAGATTGAATAAAATAGATGGCAAGAAAGTACAATGCTCAATTCCCAATAATAGAAAGTGGACTAGAGGAGTTATTTTGGGGATACCAATGAAAGTTACTATGGATGAGATTAAACAGAACTTAAAAGGAGCAAAAATTGAGGCCAAATGTTTGAAAGTTACAAGAAATGGGAAAAAGTATGATAGTTTATTGGTTATGATTAACTTTAATGAGGAGAGATTGCTGACTAAAGTTTATTTAGGGTATATGTGTTATGAGGTCAGAATATATATTCCACTGCCTTTAAGATGCTTTAAATGTCAGAAAATTGGGCATATTGTAGCGATCTGCAGAGGGAAACAAAGATGTGGGAGATGCGCTGGAGAACATGAATATGGAAAATGTGAGGTGGGTGCTAGGTTGAAATGCTGCAATTGTGGTGAGGAACACAGCGTGGCTTATCAAGGATGTATTAATAGCAAGAAGGCAGCTGAGATATGATATGTAAAAGTAACTCAAGGGATCAGTTACGCAGAGGGAGTGAAAGGATTTGCGGAAAAAGAGAAGGCTATCAAGCAAACAAATACAGAGAATAATAAACCAGTGAATTGTGAGGGTTGTAAGATGATAAATAAGGATACACTTATAATGAGTAGAAAGGATTTTGTACTGTTTATGGTTGATGCGATTAACTGTTCAGTGCAAACAAACAAAAGAACTGGAAAAATTAAAATTATAGTCAAGTCTGCAGAAAAATATCTTGGCATTACAGGGCTTAGGTGGGAAGTAGTCGAAGAAACACTGAATGGAGGATCAAACAGTTCACAGGCGGGGAGGCGGGCATGTTGTTACATACCCAGTGGGTATCTTGTCACTGTCACATGACCATGATGTAATTGAGGCTCTGCCGGGCATGATGTAATGGTCTTGTGATGGTGGAGTGATGTAATTTTCCCACCAGTGAGTGGTCATGTGATGGTTTTCTCAACAGGGTATAAAAGGAGAACCCCTCCCTGAGATGCAGGTCAGTGACTCCGTTCTGCCTCATATTTGATTTGATGACGCAGTTTTAAAAGTGGAGTTTTAATTTCTACTGTAAGAATTGTTGCGCCGGCAGTTTTGAAAGTCACTGCCAGTTAAAGTCCAGTCGGAGAGTGAAGATTTATCGATGTACAGGAAGCTGAAGGATCGAGGAAAGTTGATGTTGGTGGTAAAACAGGTTCGACCTTATTTAATCTTCATACAAGGAGTTAGTAACCTGTGTCTGAGATAGCTCCTGCTGAAAGAGTTGGATGCAGAGTTCTGCCAAGGAAAGATCAGTGCCTTTAAGCCGTTTTATTTCCTTCATCGTAAATCCTTCAGGCAAGGCATACTTTGGCTGGGATCAGCAGTAACGTCACGAAAGAGAATTTATTACTTCAAGGAAAGTCTTTCCTAACTGACCGTAAATCATTTTGGACTTTTTGCAATACTACTTTAAAGAACTGAGTTCGCATTTCTCACTTTAAGAACTGTTTGAGCTGCCGTATAGCAGTCGACTTCTGGTTAAGTTAGTCGTTTGTTTACTTTCGGGTTTTTTTAGCAGTGTTTAATAAATGTTTTATTTGTTATAAAAAACCTGTCTCAATTCTACATTCATTGTTGCTGGATCGTAACACAGTATATATTATACAATAGAATGCAAGGTGTTCTATCGCAAATGGTCAAGAATTTAAGAAATGTGTATCAGAACTAGAGGATAACCTCAGATTTTAAGTATACAAGAAACATGGTTGAAACCCAGGGTAACTGTACAGAACTCCAACAATAAATAGAAGAACTCAATAAGAACAGCTGTGAGTTGGAAAAGAGATTGGAAAACGGAGGAACTTATTACAAAGTTACAAAAGGAAAAGGAATTGTTGCAAAGTGAATTGTCTACACAGATTATAAAATTAAAACGAGGAAACAATTGAACTTCGAGATCTCAGTAAACAACTACAGGCTATGATTCAAGTAAAAGAAAACTTGGAAATGGCAAATAGACTAGAAAAACGGCAATTATTAAAAGTTAAGCATGCGGTAATTAGTATTCTTAAACAAGAACATTTCAGTCTTACAAATGACACAGATGTAATCAATGTAATTGAGAATGCAATTACCATGTGACAAATTAGGGAAGAAAAGTAGTTTGCGGCACTGCTAGCTAATGAGATTAATTATACATCCTGCGGAGGGCAGTAATATGCCTAGATGTGCCTAAACTGCCGGAAATGGAAGAAGAAGAAACCTTGCCCCAACAATCAGCAGCGTTGGGCTCCTCTAAGCAGTTGCCTAGCACTCTGTAAAATTAAAATAAATGATGCTCACAAAGCAAGAGAAGGTTATAAAAAGATAGCAAAGTGTTTTCAGGTAGCTGTTTCCTCAGTTTGTGAAGTAATTAAGAAATGGCAGTTAAACAGGAACGATGGAGGTCAAGTTGAGGTCTGGAAGACCAAGAAAACTTTCCGAGAGAACTGCTCATAGGATTGCTTGAAAGGCAAATCAAAACCCCTGTTTGACTGCAAAAGACCTTCAGGAAGGTTTAGCAGACTCTGGAGTGGTGGTGCATTGTTCTACTGTGCAGTGACACCTGCACAAATATAACCTTCATGGAAGAGTCATCAGAAAACCTTTCCTGCATCCTCACTACAAAATTCAGTGTCAGAGGTTTGCAAAGGAACATATAAACAAGCCTGATGCATTTTGGAAACAAGTCCTATGGACTGATGAAGTTAAAATAGAACTTTTTGGCCACAATGAGCAAAGGTATGTTTGGAGAAAAAAGGGTACAGAATTTCATGAAAAGAACACTCCTCCAACTGTTAAGTGTGGGAGTGGATCAATCATGCTTTGGGCTTATGTTGCAGACAGTGGCACGGGGAACATTTCACTGGTAGAGGGAAGAATGAATTCAATTAAAGACCAGCAAATTCTGGAAGCAAAAATCATATGGTTTGTAAAAAAAAAAAGCTGAAGATCAAAAGAGGATGGCTTCTACAACAGGATAATGATCCTAAACACACCTCAAAATCCACAATGAACTACCTCAAGAGGCACAAGCTGAAGGTTTTGTCATGACCCTCACAGTCCCCCGACCTAAACATCATCGAAAATCTGTGGATAGACCTCAAAAGAGCAGTGCTTGAAAGACGGCCCAAGAATCTCACAGAACTAGAAGCCTTTTGCAAGGAAGAATGGGCGAAAATCTCTCAAACAAGAATTGAAAGACTCTTAGCTGGCTATATAAACTGTTTACAAGCTGTGATACTTGCCAAAGGGGGTGTTACTAAGTACTGACCATGCAGGGGGCCCAAACTTTTGCTTTGGGCCCTTTTCCCTCTGTTATTTTGAAACTGTAAACGATGGACATAAAAAAGTAATCTTGCCTAAAATATTAAAGAAATGTGTCATCTTTAACTTTGCCTTTTGGAAATCAGGTCATTTTTTACTCGCTTAGCTAATCACAGTAACAGAAATTTTGACCAGGGGTGCCCAAACTTTTGCATGCCACTGTACTATGTGGAGATTTTCTCTTGTTTGTGATTTCACTTCTAAGTAAATATTTGAACTGGTACAATGGATACATTTAAGGGGAGGCTAGAGAAGCACATGTGGGAGAAGAGAATAGAGAGTTCAGTGGAAGAGTTTTGATGAAGAAAGGTGAGGTGGTTTGAGAAGTGCTTGGTCTGGTTGGACTAAATAGTCTGCTTCTGTGTAGCATTGCCTCTGGGAAACCTGCTTAATTTCTGGTCTACTTTATTTTAGTTATGCTGCTGTGGCTCTTGTGGTCGGGATACACTCTCAGTGCTGTGGGGAGGGACTCCAGGATTTAAACTCAACAATGATGATACAAGGTAATATTTTCAGTTATGGGTAGAAAGTGGAGGCAAATTCATAGCTACTCACCATCACAATACAATGGACACATAAAGTCACAATTAAATCGGAACCTGATTTGCTAAAATGCAGTGGCTATAAAATGGTGATCTAGCAATCCAATGGAGGGATGAAATACCAATTAAAAATGATAAAAGTGTGAAGTTAAATTATCATAAAAACTGTAAATAGGCTTTTCAGAGTAGTGCTGAACTTGCTGCTAAATTAAAATAAATGGAATAATTAAACTTCTTCAGACTGGATGAAATTATGCCAGCTGGTGGTGTAGAGGCAGCCTCAGTCGACTTAGAGGCAGGTGGTCCCAGGTTCGAATCCAGCTGGCTCCTTGCACACTTTCCACGCATGGTGGGCTGAGCATTGAGGTGGCGACTTGGCCTTGTAAAAAAAAGACAAATGCTGAAAGAATGTTGCCACTTGATGCACCACAAGGTGCAGAGAGAAACAACAGCAGGATGACAATATCTTAATTGCTCTTTTTACTCAATGACTGGAATTTCAACCCAAGTTAAGAAGAGCTTTACATTATTCTTTGTGCTTTGAGTGTCCCATGTATGTTTCCACTAAGAAGTTTTCAAGCCTTTAGAACTCCTTGGAGTGTTTTGAATCCTGATGATCTGCCCACAGGGTGATGCAAGTGCTGGCAATCACCGGATGCTGTGGTATGAAGTATCTCTGTGAGTGATACATTAGTGTTCTCTCAATTGCAACACATTTTGCATTCCTCCATCAGCTTCAATGGTAAAGATCATTTTGCTTTTCCAAATGATTACAAGACAAGCTGCAACATGAATTTGATAATCCTTCAGCAAACTCTCTCAAGAAATTACTTTCAAGTGCATCGAAACAGATACACAGGGAGGGAATAATTATCACACATATGGTTTTATTTTAATAATACTGGAAATCCAAGCAACTAGTGCTCCCAGCTATGGTAACTTTGAAAAACATTGATGCATTTTGCAGGTACTGAGTGTGAACACCATATTAGAGAAAGTAGTTATGTTTCTTCATCCTAATTCTATCCCTTGAGACATATGGATTCTCCATCCTGGGGAAAAAGTCTATCTATTTTAAGAGAAAAATGGTGGCTTGGTGGCTAGAGAGAGAGTAGGTCGCCTTAGAGATCATACAGTATGTCTTGAGCCAGGTGATGGGTGAGATTTTAATGAATATTTCTCCTCAGTGTTTACAAAGAAGAACACCATGATTGTTCAAGAGATAAGTAGGAAAAGTGGAGATGTTTCAGAAGACATTCATATTAGCATTTGGGGGTACCTGAAGCCTTACAGTGCATTAAGGTGGATAAAGCCACAAGGCTTGACTGAGTGCATATATTTGGACTTTATGCAAGACTAGAGAGAAAAAAGTCGTGGAGGCCCCTGGAGATACTTCATTGTTTAAAGTTCCCGAAGACTTGAAGGTAGCTAAAGTTGCTGCATTGTGTAAGAAAGGGATCAACTACAGGTCAGTCAGTAGTGGGAAAATTACTGGAAGGAATTCTGAGGGACAGAATCTAGCAGCATTTGGATCAACTGAGTTTGATTAAGAGGGTTCAAATGTGGCTTTGTTCGTAGGAAGTCATGTTTGACCAAATTTTAGAGATTCTTGAAGAGGTAACCATAAGAGATAGGAGCAGAATTAGACCATTTGATCCATCATGACTGCTCTGTCATTTCTTCATGGCTGATTCATTTTCCCTCTTTAATTTCCTTCCTAAAATGTATAACTTAAAAGGTAGAAGTGGGTATGACAGTGAATGTTGTCTACCTGGATGTCAGCAAGGCCTTCAACAACATCCCACATTGTAGACTGGGTGGAAGTTTAGGCCCCGTGGAAACCAGGGAGACTGAATTAGGTGGATTCAAAATTAGCTCAGAGGTAGGAAGTAGAGAGTGATGGTTGATAGTTGTTTCTACAAGTGGAAGCTGGTGATGAGTAGTGTGCCACAGGGGTTATTGTTGGGGTTCTTGCTATTTGTTATTTATCTAAATGATTTGATGTGAATACAGAAGTCTTGAGCAGTATGTTTGTGGACGACAGGAAATTAGGAGGTGTTATTGATATGTGAAGGTTATCACATATTCCGGGGGATCTTGATTGGTTTGGGAGCAAGTCAATGAGTGGGAAATGCATTTCAATACAGATAAGTGTGAGGTGACACATTTTGGAGAGTTAGGCCAGTGCATGGCCTATGCTTTGAATGGCTGGGCACCAGGGAGTGTAATGGAACAGAGTAGAAGTGCATGGCTTGTTGAAAGCAGCATCACAAGCAGATATTTGGCAGCACAATAGCATAGTGGTTAACAGAACGTTTTATAGCGCCAGTGACTGGGGTTCAGTTCATGCCGCTGTCTGTAAGAAGTTTGTACGTTCTCCACGCAATCACATAGGATTCCTCCGCATGCGCTGGTTTCCTCCCACAGTCAAAAGATGTACCAGTTGGTAGTTTAATTGGTCGTTGTAAATTGTCTCATGATTAGACTAGGATTAAGTTGAGGGGTGCCGGTCTACATGGTTTGAAGGGCTGGAAGGGCCTACTCCTCGCTGTACCTCAATAAATAAATAAACATGGTGGTGAAAATGACATTTAGCATGCTGGCTTTCATCAGTCAGGGCATTCAGTATAGGAGTTGAGACATTATGTTGCAATTGTGCAAGTCTTCAAGTGCACACTTGGACTCCCATCAACAACTTTTTACCCTTGCAATTCATTCAGTCTACCCACAAGGATTCTACACCTTCTGATTCTATGTCACATCTTTCTAAGGATTTCATTTCATTCTTTACCAACAGAGCCAACCCACCCCCTCTGCCTACCAGCTTATCCTTTCAATAAAATTACATATCCTTGAATGTTGAGTTCCCAACATATGATCTTTCGGCCTCGTCAGCGATGCCCGCAACGTCATACCTGCCAATCTCTAACTGTAAATGACCTAATTCTGCTCCATATATTGTGTGCATTGAAATAAAACACCTCCAGTCCAGTATCCATCACCCTTTTCAAATTTGGTTCACAGCTACACTTCAACTCATCCCAATTTGCCTGTCCTTCTTCACAGTTTTGCTACACACCGCATCTAGTTGTGTTCCAGCCGCCCATACTCAGCCCTATCACTCCAGTTGTCATCCCCCTGCCAGATTGTTCTAAGCTCTCTCCAACAGCTCTTTCAAACCTACACCTCCGCCTTGGGTTCAGGTGTAACGTGTCCTTTTTGTGCACGTCAAATCTTCCCCAGAAGAGATCCCAATGATCCCGAAATCTGAAACCCTACCCCATGAACCCATTCGTCAGCTGCGCATTCACCTGCTGGATCATCCTTTTCTTACTCTCACTGACTTGTGGCACAGGCAGCAAACCACAGATTACTACCCTAGAGATCCTGCTTTTCAGCTTTCTACCTAGCTCCCCTGTACTACCTCTTCAGGACCCCCTCCCTTTATGTACCAATATGCACCACAACTTCCGGCTGCTCACCGACTCCTTTTAGAATGCTGTGAACTTGATCTGAGACGCGCCTGGCACCTGGGAGGCAACAGACCATCCGGGTGTCTCTTTCTCAGCCACAGAATCTGCTGTCTGCTCCTCTAATTATGGAATCCCCGATCACTACTGCACTCCTCTCCTCCCCCCCTTCCCTTCCGAGCCACAGGGACAGACTCAATGCCAGAGATCAGGTTGCTGTGGCTTCCCCCGGCAGGTCTCCCCCCCTCCCCCAAAGGTGTGCAAAATGGTAAACTTATTATTGAGGGAAACGGCCACAGGGGTACTCTTCACTGGCTGTCTATTCCAGTGTTCTCTCCAGCCAGTCACCTAAGTACCTTTCTCCTACAATGTAGGAGTGACTACCTCGCTCTAGTTCCTATCTATCTCCTCCTCATTCTCCCATGTGGACCAAAGGTCATCGAGCTGCAGCTCCAGTTCCTTAACATGGTCTTTAAGGAGTCACAGCTTGGTGCACTTCATTCAGATGTAGTAATTAGAGAAACTGGAGATTGGCCAAAGCTCTCACATCTCACCCAATGAACATAGCATTTTCTCTGTACCTATTCTCATGTACCCATCACGGTGGATCCATTTCCTTCTCAACGCCGTTCTCCTGCCTTCTCCCTGTAACCTTTCATGCCCTGAATAATCATCAACTTTCACCTTAAATACACCCAGTGACTTGGCCTTCACAGCCATCGTGGTAATGAATTCCACAGATTCACCAGCCTCCGGCTAAAGAAGTTCCTCTTCATCTCCCTCTATCCTGAGACATCCTTTCCACATTCACTCTATCTAACCCTTTCAACATTCAACAGGCTTCAATGAGATTCCTCCACATTCTTCTAAATTTCAGTGAGTACAGGCCCAGAGCCATCAATCGTTCCTCATACGATCAGCCTTTAATTCCTGGAATCATTCTTGTGAACTTTGTCTGAACCCTCTCCGATGTCAGCACATCCATTCTTAAATAAGGACCCAAAACTGCTCACTATAGTCCAAGCGAGGCCTCACTAGTGTCTAATAAAGTCTCAGCATTAAATTCTTGCTTTTAGATTCTTATCGTCTCGAAAGAAATGCTAACATTATATTTGTCTTGCTCAATACTGACCCAACCTGCAAGTTAACCCTTAGGGAATCTTGCACAAGATCTTTGCAACTTGGACTTTTGAATTTTTGAATCCAGTTTAAAAATTCTATTCTATTCCTTCTACCAAAGAGCATTATCATACACAATATTCCATCTGCCACTTTTTTGCCCATTCTGCTAATCTGTCTACATCCTTCTGCAGCCTCCCTGCTTCCTCAACACTACCTGCCCCTCCACCTATCTTTGTATCATCCACAAACTTGGCCGCAAAGCCATCATCCAAATCATTGACATACAGTGTAAAAGGAAGCGATTCCAACACCGATCCTTGTGATACATCATTATTTGCTGGTGGCCACTCAGAAAAAAACTCCCTTTATTCTTACTCTTTGTATCCTGCCAGTCAGCCAATGCTTAATCCATACTAGTATTTTACCTGTAATACCATGAGTTCTTACCTTTATGAACAGCTTCATGTGCAGCACCTTGTCAAAGGCCTTCTGAAAGTTCAAGTACACACATGCACTGATCGTCCTTTGTCTATCCTGCTTTCTTCAAAGTGTTCCAACTAATTTGTCAGCCAAGATTTTCTCTTCAGCAAACCATGTACCTCCAAGTATCCCAAAACCACATCCTTAACAATCAACTCCAACATCTTCCCAACCACTGAGGTCAGACTAACTGGCCGATAACTTTCTTTCTTCTGTGCCCCTCCCTTCTTGAAGGGTGAAGTGACATTTGCAATTTTCTACTTCTCCGGAACCATGCCAGAATCTATTGATCCTTGAGAGATCATTATTAATGCCACCACAATCTTTCAGCTACTCTTTCAGATCCCTGGGGTGTAGTCCTCAAAATGTTCAGTTTCCTAAGTACCTTCTCCCTAGTATATCAACTCACTTCTGCCCTGATACACTCAAACTTCTAATGTCTTCCATAGTGAAGACTGATGCAAAATAGTTATTCAAAATTGTCCGCCATTATTTTGTCTCACATTATGACCTCTCCAGCGTCATTTCCTATGGTCCAATATCTACTCTCGCCTCTCTTTTGCTCTTTATAGATCTGAAAAAATCTTTTGTATGCTCTTTGATATTACTGGCTAGCTTACTTTCATATTTAATGTTTTCCCCCTTGTAAAAGTGAAAGTGCTTTCTTAATAATGAAATGGGGAAGTTTCTGAATATCAAAAAAAATTATAAAGTCCAATAGGCATTAAAATAAAGACTGAATCAAATCAATATTTGAGATCAGGGCTCTGAGGAGGCCAAACCATTTGAAGCTGTATTAAAAAATCTATGATGCTTAAGACTTTTGCACAGTACTGGATGTGTTGACAAAACTTTTTGAGAACCTCCTCAATTTTCACCCAAGCCTATTGAGCCAAAGACTGACCACTCTCCTACTTGCCCACACTCACACATCAGCTGTTTCACTTACACCTCACTTCTTTTTATTGGCCCCTGCTGAGAGCCTTATGATTGCAGCCTGCTGAAAAGTCCCAAAAGCCCAAACTCTTTTTATACCTCACGCTGCCTCAGAAATGAACCACTTCTTGTGCTGATTGCAGCTCACCCATTATTATGAGAAGACTAGATCAGATCTACAGCAGATCTTTTTCCTGTGGTATGGGAGTCCAAAACTAGGTTCGTGGTGAGACAATAAACAAATTAAAAACCTGAGGGGCAACTTTTTCATGCAGAGGGTGGTGGAGAAATGGAACAAGGTGCTAGATGAAGTGGTTGAAGCTGGTACAATTGTGTCATTTAAGAAGCACTTGGAAAGTTATACGAGAGGGTAGAGTTTTGAGGGTTATGGACCAAGCAAAGGAAATTATAACTAGCTGGGTGGGCAACCACTCATCATGGATTCCTTAGGCCAAAGGGCCTGTTTCTATGCTGTACTGTTCCATGAGTGAGAGTACAAGCCATCAATGAGGCTAACTAATATATGAATAAAGTTTAGCTTCTAACACTTTTGCATTACAGTCCAAACATAGTTCTTTTCTTAGCAAATGAACTTTAGGGGGGAAAAAAGAGAGCCAGTCATTGGTCTGTTTTCTGAACTGTACATCAATTGTAATTACCATCTCCATTACCAATGTCTGGACAAATGATTTTGTCATTAGCTAACCATAATTAACCTACAATTTGAAACTCATTCAAAGGTATCTATTACTCATTATTGCAAGACCATATGTGCATGAACTTTCTTGCTTATAGAGTATAAATTGCATCATTTGTATAAAATTTGACAAATGCAAGAGACCTCAACTTGCAACCACTTATTTCTATGGATGAGATGAAACATGCTTATTCTCCACATTAAGACTTAACATGATTTTGATTAGCCTTCCAATTTTCTTCAACATTTCTATGGTTACTCATTGATTTACTCATTTGAGTGAATCAATCCTTATTTACAACAGAGTGCACTCATGGAAATAAAAATGATTCATATAGTCCTGATTCCAGGTTGACCATTGAGATGGAAGTATTCAGTTACAGTTTTGTATGTTAAGTGCATATATATTGTTAATGATTACCATGAAGTAAATGAAATGCTAATGTAAGTAAAGGAAAATCACATTTGCCACCAATAATTTGTCTAATCTGATATTCTGTACCAGTGATGTCATTGGAACATTCTTGCATGCTATTAGAATGGACAACTAAAATCAAAATTATATCATAATTTGACAGGCTCCTTTTTATATTTTTGAGTGCATTCAATTGTACAATCTAGCAACAAGATAAGAGGATACCCAACTTATCATGCTTTTTGAAAGAGCTTTTATTTTTAACTATATATCTAATTCCTTTATGAAGATTTCCTTCAAATCTCTTTACGTGCTTGGTCTTGTGATGCCATCCAGCTCAAATCAATTCACTCGATTCAAAAACAAAAGAGTTTTGTCTGCAAGCTCTAGTTTTTATGGCAATGGTGATAAATTGATGGTTTATTGACCATCCTGGTTTAGGAAATGAAGTTCATTATGGTGAAGGCTGGCTTAGATTAATCAAGTGACACCTTTTAAATTCTTAACTTCCAAAACTGCTAAGATATGGAGTGGGTGTGACGGAATGTTTCTACCGAAGAATGTGTAAAGCACTTCTTCCCTCCACTAGCCTGCAGGTCAACCTTGGGCAAGTTATAGCACCTGCTCATGTGCCCCCCCCCCCCCCACAATCAGGGTCACATGAGGCTGGTGCATATCACAATTCCTGGTTATTTGACCACTGACTCCTGGCAGACTATCTCTGAAGAGTATTGATAATGGCTGGGGTCACCTGATTGTAAAGACACTGCCCAGAAGAAGGCAATGGCAAACCACTTCTGTAGAAAAATTTTCCAAGAACAATCATGGTCATGAGACCATGGTCGCCCATGTCATATGACACAGCGTATAATGATGATGGTGGTGATGATGTGGCTTAACACTTAGATTAGTGATCAGCTGTAGGGAAACACAAAACAGAAACACAGTAAGGAGCAACACACACAAAATGCTGGAGGAACTCAGCAGGCCAGGCAGGGTTTTGGCCCAAAATGTCGACTGTACTTTTTTCCATAGATGCTGCCTGGCCTGCTGAGTTCCTTCAGCATTTTGTTGTATTGCTCAGATTTCCAGCATCTGCAGAGTTTCTCTTGTTTGTGGTTTGAACAATGTAAGGAACAACCTTAAAGAAAGATTTTCTGAATAACAATTTGTGAGTCTTGCTGTATCAATTCAAAGGGTCTATAAATGTCCATGAGACCTGAAGACAGATAAGGACAAAAGATTTCCTTTACAGATGGACATCAGCAAAGCAATAGCTTTTTGCAACAATCCGGAAATCTAATGGGCATCAATACTGAAAACAGTTTTAATTCCTGAGTATTTAATTAATTTGCTTTAGATTCTTCAGCTAGAAGGGCATGATTTGAACACATACCTCCATATTGTTTGTCTTGGCTGCTGGATTGCCATTCCAGTAACTATGATGTTCTTTGAATTACTACAGGGAATAAATGGCCATGGAGGTTTGTGGCATAAACTCTCTAACTCTCACTTCATAATTCAGTCACTGTGACATTCAGAACATTTGGGCGGGAAGGGAAATTGAAATTAAAATTTATCTGGGCGAGTTAAGTCAGTTTACATCAAGTAAAATTACAATGAAATTTTAGATCCTTGACATTTTACGGCTGACATCTGATTTAACTGGATAACTGGACAAACTGGAGATGTTGTCAGTATTGGAGTAGTGGATTTTCCAGATGATTAGATGCTACTCCTATTATCCCCAAATATGTTGTTGTTATTTTTTTTTAAAAACACATTGCACAGTGGTATAATAAATTTTCCAGTGAACCCAGTGACTTTAAATGGAACATTAAATGTATAAAGGCTCTAGACTCCAGCTCCTTCTGCAAACCTACCATCTCCTGGCCAGTGGTGCTCTGGAGCCCAGTCCCAGCACAGCTGGTCTACAGTCATGATCCTGACCCCTGGCCACACACCTCGCTTGCACATTGGACTCCCACCCAGATTACATTCCAGACCAAAGATTAAGGCAGATGCTGAACCATCAGGACTTCTGAATAATTGGACACCAGGTTATCAGAGTTTTATTGTATGGGGTAAATTCAGGATACTTTTGGTGGGTATGGTTCAGTGGGGCATTGTTGCTTTTTACTTGGAAACGTAATGAGAGCCTTGGATCAGGTATTTATCTTGTGCATTTTCCAGATTTTGGCTGATCTACTAAAATGAAAACATTATAGGAACAGCCAGTAGGTATATTTTAATGTTCAATTTTTAATGAATTTAAGTATTTGTTGTGTACAATTAAGTGTCTCAAGAGAAGGATTTTGTTCTATTAGAATTAGTTAAATAGGAAAAAGCCCATTCATTTCCATTAAGAATGTGTGCTTTAAGCACCATGCAAATTATGGACTTCATTTTTGACAGAGTGAGGCTGATCTTACAACTGTTTCACTTTAAAATTCCTTAAAAATGAATTGTTTAAATTACTATGCCTTTTTTGGCAATCCTTGATTTAGGTAACTAGTACACAGACAGAATTTAGAAGTTACTTAAGTCTTACATCCACCCACTACATGAAGGTTATGACTCCGTTACATTTTGAGGGCAAACAGAAAATCTCATGACATCTACCAAATTTTGGGCAAAGAGCAATAATTACAGATATCTTCACCTACTCTTGTGTAAAATACATCCAGAGATTTGGAAAATGGTTTATTGGTAATTTCATTCACTAATGTAAATTGGAAGGTTTTTTTAAAATAACAATCAAGCTGCCTCATGGTCAATATTACAACATTCTTCATTATTTAATTACTAGAATTTATTGGATCGTGTGGCAGGATTTGAATTCATTTCTCCAGATCAATTGTCTGAACCTTTGGATTATTGCTGCAGTTGCTGTAAATCTGAAATAAAAACAAAAATGCTAGGGCTACTCAATAGGTCAGGAGGAAAGAAAGGTGTGTGTGTGTGTGTGTGTGTGTGTGTGTGTGTGTGTGTGTGTGTGTGTGTGTGTGTGTGTGTGTGTGTGTGTGTGTGTGTGTGTGTGTGTGTGTGTGTGTGTGTGTGTGTGTGTGTGTGTGTGTGTGTGTGTTTTTCAGGAAGAAGAATTTTGAACAGAACACTCATTAATCTAAATTGCAAAGTGACTTGATAAGTATATGATTATTTTTATCTTTACAGGAATTATAATGGCTTTGTGTCTGTATTATTTCCTCTGGGCTAATTATTTCATAACTTCTGCTCTTGTGTAATTGTAAACAGGATTGTCACAGTTGGAAATCTACGATAATAAAGGGACAACCCATCTTATTTCATTCAATTACTGCTAGGTTTGTAACTCAAAGGAAGTTGAGTAGCAGAAAGAGAAAAGACCAAGTTATGTTGCAGATACGTGGAGAAGCAGTCAAAATCGTATGAATGCCCCAGCCCCGTGGCTTGGATACCACAACAATTCATGTGATTGTGGAGGGTTTCTCCGCAGAGGTTGCGAACCCACACATAATATTGCGTTTCATTCCACAGAAAAAAAGTTATCACTTTATGTGTCAGAATCCAAGTTTAGCAGGGAGAATCAAACCAATAAAACAGCATGTTTCACGTGCTTTAGTTGTTATCTGATCCAGTGTGCTGGGCCTGTGCCCACTGCCACAGCTGGCAGTGCAGTACTTGGTGAGGCAACTCCAGACTTCCATGTCTCAGATAAAACTTCCACGCTGAACTGAGGAATCAGTCATAACAGGTAGCGTGCAGGCCATGACCTCATCAGAAGGTGTGTAATGATGCTGTTATGAGAACAGCTTAGCCCGCAGGCAATCCGAAGCAGCAACATAGGGCTCCAGGTTTGCGGACTTCCAGCAGCTCCTGGATAACCGCACCCCCAAGCCTCTGAAGCTTATCCTCATGAATTCATTGCTTTGGTGAACCACTTAGACTTTTGCTTCAGTAATTTACAACTGGTACACAGCACATTATGTTCCCCCTTCCTGGCAGCAGCCGTTCCACCTTTATGTCTTTAGTAAACAGCTTTTTATGTATTTTTACATCTCATCTCCACTGTCCAGATGCACTTCCACTGCTATAGTTTCAGGAACAGGACACTGAAAATGGAAATGCTGAGAGCATGAGTGAGAAAATTACTGACTTAGCTGTGATGCCAACCTCAGCAAAAGAGCTACTTTACATTCACAAGCTATACTGACATTCAAACAATTAGCCAGCCGGACTATTTAACACAGGGATATTGGCTTGAATCCATGATTATGAGAGTCAATGGTTCAAGGAAAACCAAGGTGGAAAATGAGACATTTGGGCGGAAAATATGTTTTATAGGCAGAAAACAGAGCCAATTCTATTCCGAGATAGTGTGGACAGTGTGGAGCTGATTGAATAAACTGTTGAAAATCAAGCTGGTATGTAAAAGAAATTGAACTGAAGCAATAATAACTGTGCAGTCAGTCTCTCTTCTTTATTTCTGTTCTAATAAAATTACCTTGCTTTTCATTGCAAGGGGAGCAACAGTTATATCCATAGGTTCTGTTTCCTCTTTAAATAGACTTCTTCCTGAGTAAATTAACCCTTCTCTGTCAGCCAGGTAGACACCTTGCTTCACATCCAATTCAGTGCAGTCAACAGCGACTCTGTTGGTGTGGGACTCGGCTCCAGTGGCACGCTCATGGGTTTTGTTACTTTGGCATCGACTTATGAAAGGGTCATAGACTTTTCTCAGGAAAGCAGAAGTGCTTCACTCGGTTGAAGCAATTTTGTATGTCCCAAGGTTGTGTGCAGTGCCATATCAATGCAAGTTTTTCAATGATAATTTCAAATTACAGGGATCTCAGTCTCAGAAAGGTTGTAAACCTAGTCAGCTCCATCTTGGGCACTAGTCTACAAAGTGCCCAGGACATCTTTTGGAAGCGATGTCTCAGAAAGGCAGTGTCCATTGTTAAGGACCTCCAGCACCCAGGGCATGCCCTTTTCTCACTGTTACCATCAGGTAGGAGATAAAGAAGCCTGAAGGTGATTCAGGAACAATTCCTAAAGTGATTCAGGAACAGCTTCTTCCCCTCTGCCATCTGATACCTAAATGGACATTGAAGCTTTGGACATTATCTGACTTTTTAAAAAATACTCAGAACTTCTGTTTTTGCACCTTTTTAAAAAAAATCTATTCAATATACGTATTTACTTACTTGTTTTACTTGTTTATTTATTATTACATTTTATTTTATTTACTATTATTATTTTCCCCTCTCTCTGTTAGATTTTGTATTGCATTGAACTGCGGCTGCTAAGTTAACAAATTTCACATCACATGCCAATGATAATAAACCTGGTTCTGATTCCAAATCTGATTCATCACTTAGAAGAATATACAATTGTAGGAATTACTAACATGGGAACAAAATTTTACTCTAGCCTGTTCTGCCATTTAATGAAATCATGACTAATTGCATTGCAGACACTTGTTTTTGTCCTACAGCTTTAATACTTTTAGTTAACAAAAATCTCTTAGTCTTAGACTAGCATGAATTCACACTAATATCAATTATGTTCCAGATTTCTGCCACATTCCGCTTGTAGAGTCATTTCCTAAATTTGCTTTTAGAAAGTTTGATCTTTAGACTAACTCATTAAAATACTAGACTAATTTTGATTCTAAACTTTCCAGTCTATAACTCTTGAATGAAAAATTACTTTTCTCTTTCCATATTATCGGTTCCACCAACATAATGTCACAATTGGAGAAAAAAATAAAAGATTTTTTTCATTGAGTACATGGATTGCATTTTCTCAGTGTAACCTTGTTGGGTATGCAGTGTCCTTGGATGGCTTATCTTTTATGTCTAATTATTTGACTTTGGACTAGCTCTGGGTTTTCATTTTGTGTTAACAACATAGACACATAGAAAACCTACAGCACAATACAGGCCCTTCGGCCCACAAAGTTGTGCCGAACATGTCCCTTGCTTAGAAATTACCAGGCTTACCCATAGCCCTCTATTTTTCTAAGCTCTATGTACCTATCTAAAAGTCTCTTAAAAGACTCTATCATATCTGCCTCCACCACCGCTGCCGGCAGCCCATTCCACGCACTCACCACTCTGAGTAAAAAACTTATCCCTGACGTCTCCTCTGTACCTACTCCCCAGCACCTTAAACCTGTGTCCTCTTGTGGCAGCCATTTCAGCCCTGGGAAAAAGCCTCTGACTATCCACACAATGAACGCCTCTCATCATCTTATACACCTGTATAAGGTTCCCGCTCATCCTCCATCGCTCCAAGGAGAAAAGGCCAAGTTCACTCAACCTATTCTCATAAGGCATGCTCCCCAATGCAGGCAACATCCTTGTAAATCTCCTCTGCACCCTTTCTATGGCTTCCACATCCTTCCTGTAGTGAGGCGACCAGAACTGAGCACAGTACTCCAAGTGGGGTCTGATAGGGTCCTATCTAGCTGCAACATTACCTCTCGGCTCCTAAATTCGATTCCACAATTGATGAAGGCCAATACACCGTACGCCTTCTTAACCACAGAGTCAGCCTGCGCAGCTGCTTTGAGTGTCCTATGGACTCGGACTCCAAGGTGTCTCATTTGGTTTCATGGGCATTGTTACACTCTCTTTGTATTTATCGCTTTTATTCAATTCAGGGTAATTGAATTAACATGGGATTTTCAATGTCTTGCATTGGAGTTGTTGTCTTTGGGGGCTATTGCTTTGTCTCAACATTGGGGCTGTCTGATTGGTCCTGAATTCATACGTGCTCCAGGGTGTATTTCGGGGGCTTGCCGACCCCTCTTTGCTTGGTCATATTGGATCCTCATCTGGTGAAACTCTGCCTGAGTTCTTCTGTGTATTGTGAGTGAATTCAGTTGTTCAAGATTCTGTATAGCTTGCTTGAGTTCTTGTTAGTTTTGTTGGTAATTTTTGAAATAAATCTTTTGTTGTGGTTGAATTGCCAAAGCCTCTGGGATTCCGGCACTTGAGTTTGCTAGTGACCCTGACACATAAATGTATACAACAGTGTTGCTGACATAGTTGTACAATATGTAATCAAAGGGCAGTCTGAGCAGAACTTATGAATAAGCCAGATCTGCTTTATTTGAGCAACAACCAAACTACTGGAAGAACTCAGTCAGCTGAGCAGCATCTGTGGGAAGAAGGGAATTGTCAGCATTTTGGGTTTAGTCCCCAATCAGGATTGAGAGTGGAGAAGGGAGTTGGCCGGTGGTGATGAGACAGGAGTTTCTTGGTGGCTGGTGGAATTGATGAGTGAAAGATTATTAGTTGTGTCAGATAGGAGAGGGGAGCAGAGCATGGAGTTGGGAGACAGTGGCAGGTGAATGGGAGATAGAGGTAGGCAACAAAAATTAAGTGAAACAGATGGATTGAGATGAGAGGGAAGGAGTTTGGGTTGTGGACTACCTGTGCAAAATATAGGGTGCTATTCCTCCAATTTGCACTGAGCTTTATCCTGGCAGTAGAGATGACCTAGGATGGACAGGTCATTGTGGGCTCCAAGTTCTTGGGCATCAACATCTTAGAGAGTCTATCTGGAGCCTGACGTACTTATGCATCACAAAGAAGGCATGCCAGTGGCTATACATCAGGGGTTTGGTGAGATATGGTATGGCACCAAAAACTCTACAGATGTAAGGTGGAGAACACTCTGTCTGGTTGAATCCCTGCCTGGTATAGAGACTCCAGTGCAAAAGATTGAACGAGGCTGCAGAGTGTTGTAGACTCAGCCAGCTCCAACAAGGGCACAAGTCTTGCCACTACTGAAGACATCTTCAAAAGCAGTGCCTCACAAAGGACCATTAAGGACCCCTCCATTCAGAACATACCCTACTTTCATTACCACCATCAGGGAGGAAGTACAGGAGCCTGAAGCCACACACTGACATTTTAGGAACAACTTCTTCCCTTCTGCCATCAGATTTCAGAAATATAAACTCATGAACACCATCTCTGCCAGTTCATTTGGATATGGCCCAAGTGTGGAGGGATGGACGCTGAAGTGGTCACAGACTTTAATGCGAACAGTATTTTAAGGGAAAGGAAATCAATAAATGTTAGGCCTAATAGGGCCATTAACTAAACTCTCAAATGGAAAACTAGATGCCAATGCCGCGGGTAAATGGAATATCTAAATACAAATCAAATTCCTTGGCATCAGTCAACTCAACAATCTCCTATTCTCAGGCAAGGCTGAAGGCAAGCAGGCAGTGTAACATTACTATGTTTTGCTCAAGTCTTGACAAGCGCTACAATGAAAAGAAGGGAGTTAAATACAACCGTGATGATCCGACACGTGCACATTCACGAGTGCAATTGCCGAATCAGCTGGGCAGCTGAGTCCATGGTTGTAACATCGTCAGTATTCCCCTTTTGCAGTATTTAGTCCATATAACCATATAACGATTACAGCACGGAAACAGGCCATCTCGGCCCTTCTAGTCCGTGCCGAATGCTTACTCTCACCTAATCCCACTGGCCCGCACTCAGCCCATAACCCTCCATTCCTTCCCTGTCCTTGTACCTATCCAATTTTACTTTAAATGACAATACCAAACCTGCCTCTACCACTTCTACTGGAAACTCATTCCACACAGCTACCACTCTCTGAGTAAAGAAATTCCCCCTCGTGTTACCCTTAAACTTTTGCCCCCTAACTCTCAACTCATGTCCTCTTGTTTGAATCTCCCCTACTCTCAATGGAAAAAGCCTATCCACGTCAACTCTATCTATCCCCCTCATAATTTTAAATACCTCATCAAGTCCCCCTCAACCTTCTACGCTCCAAAGAATAAAGACCTAACTTGTTCAACCTGTCCCTGTAACTTAGGTGCTGAAACCGTAATGATTTAACGGTAATAAACATTCTAGTAAATCTTTTCTGTACTCTCTCTATTTTGTCGACATCTTTCCTGTAACTCGGCGATATTAGTCATTTTATTTTTGATTGTAACTTAGTCATTTTTCATGTCTTGCACTACACTGCTGCTACAAAACAACATATTTCATATCATTGGTCAGTGATAATAAACCTGATTATGATTCTGAATGGGAAGACAAATTGCGCTGGTCTGCAGCTGAGAGCTCAGCATGCCACTGAAGAAGGACATTAGGTGCTGAGTCTGCATTTGGTTGCGCCGATGTGGAGGATCGATCTGTGCTCAATTCTGGTCGCCTCATTACAGGAAGGATGTGGGAATCATAGAAAGGGTGCAGAGGAGATTTACGAGGATGTTGCCTGGATTGGGGAGCATGCCTTATGAGAATAGGCTGAGTGAACTCGGCCTTTTCTCCTTGGAGCGTTGGAGAATGAGAGGTGACCTGATAAAGGTGTGTACAAGATAGTGAGAGGTATTGATCATGTGGATAGTCGGAGGCTTTTTCCCAGGGCTGAAATGGCTAGCACAAGAGGGCATGGTTTTAAGGTGCTTGGAAGTAGGTACAGAGGAGATGTCAGGGGGAAGTTTTTCACACAGAGAGTGGTGAGTGCGTGGAATGGGCTGCTGGCGGCGGCGGTGGAGGCGAAATGATAGGGTCTTTTAAGAGACTCCTGGATGGCTACATGGAGCTCAGAAAAATAGAGGATTATGGTTAAAGCCTAGGTAGTTCTCAGGTTGGGACATTTTCAGCACAGCTTTGTAGGCCGAAGGGCCTGTATTGTGCTGTAGGCTTTCTATGTTTCTATGTTGTTGAATGTTGGGGTGGTGGGGGTGAGTACTGATCAGTCATGGCTTCCTAAAGTGCAGACCTAGCCGAGAAAAGGAAAGATGTAATGAATTCAGATTGGTTGAGGACAAAGTGGCAAGCCTTATAAATCTTAGTAGAAGATGGTGGCTCAATCTGGAGTGGATTACAGTGGATATTTAGATGGTTCTGACAAGAGCAGGAATCTTTCATTTCATACGTAGAAAGAAAATGAAAGAGTGGCTTTAGGGTGTATATTATTAAACTAGAGGGTGAGAATGAAACCAAATGTGAAAAGCATTGCACTTATTGGTTGGAAAAGTATCAGTTACACATGCAACACGTAATTCCTACATTTGTAAATTCTGAATGAGCCTTTCACTGCAGAGTGGCTGCTGTCTCAATTGATTATGTGAGCAGGAAATTCAAAACCCTTCTACGTGGCATCATCTAAAGTTATGGAAATTCATGTTTGGGATCAATACTCTGATTAAGAGAGACTAACGGTGATGACAGATTATTTAATTATTTAATTTACACATTAAATAATATGTAATGGTCTTGTAATTTGATGCTTTTCTAGACCATGCAGTAAGATCACTTTGTGGAGGGTAACTGATGAATATATCCAATGTAAGTTACTGGATACACAATCCAATAATCTAATGTGTAGAGAAGAGAGCCACATCAGTGGAAAACTGTCAAAATAAAAAAAGTGGAAGAACTTTGGGTTGAGTGGAATATTAGCATCACCACAGTCTAGAGTTACCGAGGAGGAACAATGACAGCTTTGGACTGATGCCTTTCCTGACTAACCTAGATTTACAACAAGCCATAAAATGAATTGTTCCCTACTGTGTAGAAGTCCTGACAGGTAGTTTTAGTTCAAAGAAAAGAATCCCATATTCTGTGAGGAAGTTACGAGGGGTGATTGATAAGTTTGTGGCCTAAGGTAGAAGGAGTAAATATTAGACAAACTAGCACATTTATTTTTCAACATAGTCCCCTCTTACATTTACACACTTAGTCCAGCGGTCATGGAGCATACGGATCTTGGACCTCCAGAAAGTGTCCACAGCGTGGGTGATTGATAAGTTCATGGCCTATAATGGTTCATAAGCTAGAAGGAGATGAGTTAAACAACAACACACACAAAATGCTGGTGGAACACAGCAGGCCAGGCAGCATCTATAGGGAGAAGCGCTGTCGACGTTTCGGGCTGAGACCCTTCGTCAGGACTAACCGAAAGGAAAGATAGTAAGAGATTTGAAAGTAGTGGGGGGAGGGGGAAATGCAAAATGATAGGAGAAGACCAGAGGGGGTGGGTTGAAGCTAAGAGCTGGAAAGGTAATTGGCGAAAGTGATACAGAACTGGAGAAGGGAAAGGATCATGGGACGGGAGGCCTCAGGAGAAAGAAAGGAGGGAGGGGGGAGCACCAGAGGGAGATGGAGAACAGGAAAACAACTAAGGGATGGGGTAAGAAGGGGAGGAGGGGCATTAACGGAAGTTAGAGAAGTCAATGTTCATGCCATCAGGTTGGAGGCTACCCAGCCGGTATATAAGGTGTTGTTCCTCCAACCTGAATTTGGATTCATTTTGACAATAGAGGAGGCCATGGATAGACATATCAGAATGGGAATGGGACGTGGAATGAAAATGTGTGGCCACTGGGAGATCCTGCTTTTTCTGGCGGACCGAGCGTAGGTGTTCAGCAAAACGGTCTCCCAGTCTGTGTCAGGTCTCACCAATATATAAAAGGCCACACCGGGAGCACCGGACGCAGTATACCACACCAGCCGACTCACAGGTGAAGTGTTGCCTCACCTGGAAGGACTGTCTGGGGCCCTGAATGTTGGTGAGGGAGGAAGTGTAAGGGCAGGTGTAGCACTTGTTCCGTTTACAAGGATAAGTGCCAGGAGGGAGATCGGTGGGGTATGAGTAGATGAGTTATACAGCTCTCGTTACATGCAAATGCAGTTCAACTCTTTGAGTGATTATGCAGAAAGCTTGTCGTTAATAACTCATCCCCGTCTACCTTAGGCCACGAACTTATCAATCACTCCTGATGAGTTATTAATTTCAAACTTTCTGCATAATCACTCAAGGAGCTGTATAACTCATTTCCTTCTATCTGAGGCCACAAACGTATCAATCATCCCTGCTGTGGACACTTTCTGGAGGTCCAAGATCCGTATGCTCCACGACCGCTGGACTAAGTTTGCAAATGTAGGAGGGGACTATGTTGAAAAATAGACGTGCTAGGTTTTCTAAAATTGACTCCTTCTACCTTAGGCCATGAACTTATCAATCACCCCATGTACTTAAGGTTGATAGATTACAGTAATCTAAATGTAGCCAGCTGACACAATGAAACACGTCTACTTCTCTCCAGACTTTGTCTATAAACTAAACGATCCATAGATTCTTGACTATCCCATGGTCAAATCTTATGTGATATAATAAGGAATGATCAGATCACCCTCTCAGATTGCTGTATCTTCATGGCTGATAGGTCTATCAATTTAATATTAACTCCACTTATCACAAACTGTTGTAATTGTGGTTTATTCTGTGACTTAATGCCATGTTTAGCACTTTCCAGCTTCCCCCAGGCCTGAGCAAACAGTGCCAAGCTTCTTCCTTCTCAAGTATTTGGTGTCTATGGCAGCTGCGTGATGTAATTTTTAACCTGTTGTGGTCAGTCTTCTGAATTATGTTCCAATTTGAATAGTTGCAATGATTCCACCTTTCATAGTCAGGTAACAAACGAACAGTTACTATGGATTTGCACCTTAAATCTGGGGTTACTTTTCAGAGAGGAAAAAAAAGCTTTACAGCATCTGCTCAATGTAATTCCAATTCTACACTGACACGAAACATCCACATTTCAACAAGTAAGAGGTGGCATGCTAGCTTAGCAGTTATTGTAATGCCTTATGGTGCCAGTGACGCGGGTTCAATTCCGCTGGTATCTGTAAGGAGTTTGAATATCCTACCCCAGCTGTGTGCATTTGCTCCATGTGCTCTGATCTCCTCCCTCATTCTAAAGACATACGGGTTAGTAGGTTAATTGGTCACATGGGTGTAATTGCGTAGCAGGGGCTCATTGGGGCAGAAGGGCCTGTTACTGTGATCCATCTCTGAATAAAATTTTTAAAATGAAGTCTTATCTAAGGACTTTTAACTTGACTCAATAATTTTTGATTATAGGCATTTATTAACATACTAGGACAAAACACAGGAATAGAGCCTCAACTTTGAGATGGTACTATGAATATTATAACTCTATAAACACCCAAAGAAGTAGAGAGAGGGTCAGAGAAGAAAATACAGATTTAAACCTTCAGACGATCATGCGTCTCTCTCTGTCATTCTGTTCTCACAGTATTTTCATCATCAGAGATTGGTTCTCTCAGAATTCACAGAAAACTTTAGTTAGTTTCTGGAAGTGAGGGTCAGAAACTGTCTTTACCATACCTGCAACACCAGAGATTTGTTACTGAGTCAAGATCACATGACAGTAACTCATCTGCCACGATGATCTTCACTTACAGACCACCTCAAGACTGTGTCCCCTACTTTACTCCCTATATATTGAAAACTGTGTGTCTAGAGTCTGCTCTGATCCCATCTGCAAATTTTCAGCTGATGCTTCCATAACGTGTTGAATCTCAAATAACAATAACTTGGAGTACAGAAAGGAGACAGAAAGCATAGTGGTGGGGTGTCATGACAATGAACTTTCCCTCAGATTGTTGTGTCGCTCTATGATTCGGTGACTTTCTATTGAGTCAGTGAGTGCAGATACACAGTCTACTTTTAAGCATTGTGGTTTCTTGGGACATCAGTCAACAGCTTCCTTGAAAGCGAAATGAAAACATTGGGAAGAAGTGTAAAGTGAGTCAAAGATGTGAATTAGGTGAAGATGGGAGTGAACTTGATGGACCATAGATGCATTTCCTACTGGCAGAAATCTATTGAGTCGTCTTGTACATCAATACACATTGAGGGAAAAAAGAGCGACAATGGAACTTGACACTACTGATGTGAGCATAGGGATTTTCCTGTGATGTTTGAGATATCTCCAGCTGCCCTTTGTACCTATACTAGCGGATAAATAATTGTGACAGGGGTATGCATTCAGCATGAGAAAAGGCAAGAAGTGAAGGCAAAGCAATTCACCCACTTCTAATTTTTCCAGGGAAAAGATCCCGTACGATAGGCCGGAAATAGTTGTTAAAGGTAAAACAAATATCACCAAGCAATGATATTTAATTTTATGCATTGATTTTCATAGACCACACACCTATGAAGAGAATTCTGGTGAATTTGAGGGGCAGATTTGAAGTGTACAAATGGGCCTTAACACTGTCTCAATATTATTATGTCCTGGAGCATAAAACTGAACCATGCACAGAACACAGGATCACTGTGTCTCCTACCACTTGATCTGCTTATTATGACATTCCTAAAGAGGACGCTGAAATAGATCGTCTTCCAGTCACAACAGCTTGTGACTATAATGAGATGTGATCTTACCCTCTTGGAGGCATGCATATGCTACCAGCATGGATGGAAGAGAGCAATACAGAAACACTTACAAGATAAACACACGGAAAGTCAGTGGAACAGACAGGAGATTCTGTGGACGTGAACGGGATACCCTAACGGTATGTTGCCAGGGTCAGGGACGTCTCAGATCGTGTCCACAGCATCTTGGAGAGGGAGGGAGAGCAGCCAGATGTCTTGGTACATGTTGGTACCAATGACATAGGAAGGAAAAGCAAAGTGGTCCTGAAAAGAGAATTTAGAGAGCTAGGTAGAAAGCTGAGAAGCAGGACCTCCCAGATAGTAATTTCTGGATTTCATGCGCCAGTGAGGGTAGAAACAGGATGATATGGCAAATTAATGCATGGCTGAGAAGCTGGTGCAGGGGGCAGGGCTTCAGGTTCTTGGATCACTGGAATCTCATCTAGGGGAGGTATGACCTGTACAAAAGTGATGGGTTGTACCTGAACCAAGGGGAACCAATATTCTCATGGGCGGGTTTATTAGTGCTGTTGGGAAGGGTTTAAACTAATTTGGCGGGTATGGGGGAAGCAGAGTAATGGGCCTCAGGATAGGACAGATAGTGAAAAAGCAAAGCTAGCATGTAGTCAGACAGTCAGGAAGGGCAGGCAGCTGATAGGACATATTTCTTGGCACCAAATTTCTTGGTGTTCACCTGACAGAGAATCTCACCTGGTCCCTCAACACCAGCTCCATAGCAAAGAAAGCCCAGCAGCGTCTCTACTTTTTGCGAAGGCTGAGGAAAGTCCATCTCCCACCCCCCCATCCTCATCACATTCTACAGGGGTTGTATTGAGAGCATCCTGAGCAGCTGCATCACTGCCTGGTTCGGAAATTGCACCATCTCAGATCCCAAGACCCAGCAGCGGATAGTGAGGTCAGCTGAGAAGATCAGTGGGGTCTCTCTTCCTGCCATCACGGACATTTACACTACACGCTGCATCCGTAAAGGAAACAGCATTATGAAGGACCCCATGCACCCCTCATACAATCCCTTCTCCCTCCTGCCATCTGGGAAAAGGCTCCGAAGCATTTGGGCTCTTACGACTAGACTATATAACAGTTTCTTCCCCCAAGCTATCAGACTCCTCAATACCCGAAGCCTGGACTGACACCTTGCCCTACTGTCCTGTTTATTATTTATTCTAATGCCGGTAATGTTTTTGTGCACTTTATGCAGTCCAGTGTAGGTCTGTAGTCTAGTATAGCTTTCTCTGTGTTTTTTTATTACGTAGTTCAGTCTAGTTTTTTGTACTGTGTCATGTAAACCATGGTCCTGAAAAAAGTTGTCTCATTTTTACTATGCACTGTACCAGCAGTTATGGTCGAAATGACAATAAAAGTTGACTTGACTTGACTTGATATTTGCAGCTAGCAGAGTGAATATTTGTGTATTAGGGATGCAGAATCATAAAGGGTAGCAAATACAGTACTCAAAGTATTATACCTCAATGCACAGAGTATAGGAAATGTGGATGATCTCATTGCAGATCATTGTCAGGTATGATGTTGTGGCCATCACTGAATTGTGGCTGAAGGATGGGTTGTAGTTGGGAGCTAGATGTCCAAGGTTACATGTTGTATCAGAGGAATGGAAAGGTAGGCAGAGGGGGCAGCATGACTCTGCTGGTAAAGAATGGCACCTAGTCTGTAGAAAGATGTGACATAGGATCAGAAGATGTTGAATCCTTGTGGGTTGAGTTAAGAAACTGCAAGGGTAAGAGGGCCCTGATGGCAGTTATATACAAGCCTCCCAACAGTAGGTGGGGTGGAGGCCACAGAGTAGAACAGGAATTTGAAAAGGCATGTCAAAAGGACATTGTTATGATAGTCATGGGAGATTGGGAAAATCAGGTTGGAAATAGATCTCAAGAGAGTGAGTTTATTAGATGCCTATGAGATGGCTTTTTAGAGAAGTTTGTCATTGAGCCTACTAGGGGATCAGCTATACTGGATTGGGTGTTATGTAACAACTGGAGATGATTAGGGAACTTAAGGTAAAAGAACCTTTAGGAGGCAGTGATCACAATCTGATTGAGTTCAACTTGAAATTTGATAGGGAGAAAGTAAAGTCTGATGCAGCAGTATTTCAGTGGAGTAAAGGAAATTACAGTGGTATGAGAGAGGAGTTGGCCAAAGTAAATTGAAAGGAGATGCTGGCAAGTATGTCAGCAGAGCAGCAATGGTGTGCGTTTCTGGAAGAAATACTTAAATGGCAAATTAGTACAACTGTGGCTGACAAGGAAAGTCAAAGCTAATGTAAAAGCAAAAGGGAGGGCAAACTGTAAAGCTAAAATTAGTGGGAAAACAGAGGACTGGGCAGCTTTTAAAACCCCACAGAGAGCAACTAAAAAAATCAATAAAAAAGTAGGGAAAAGATGAAATATGAAAGCAAGCTAGCAAACACTATAAACATGGACAATAAAAACTTTTTCAAATATGTAAAAATAAAAGAGAGAAGAGAGTGGATATAGGACTGCTAGAAAATGAGGCTGGAGAAATATTAATGGGGGCTAATGAGATGGCAGATGAACTAAATGAGTATTTTGCATCAGTCTTCACTGTGGAAGACACTAGCAGTGTGCCAGATGTTGAAATGTGTGAGGGAAGAGAAGTGAGTGCAGTTACTGTTACAAGGGAGAAGGTGCTCAAAAAGCTGAAAGATCTAAGGATACATAAGTCACCCGGACCAGATGAATTGCATCACAGGGTTCTGAAAGAGGTAGTGGTTGAGATTGTTGAGGTATTTGTAATGATCTTTCAAAAGTCATTGGACTCTGGCACGGTGCCAGAGGACTGGAAAATTGCAAATGCCACTTCACTGTTTAAGAAAGGAGGAAGGTAGTGAAAAGAAAATTATAGACCAGTTAGCCTGACCTCAGTGGTCGGGAAGATGTTGGAGTCAATTGTTGAGGATGAGGTTACACAGGATAAGATAGAACAAAGTCAGCAGGGTTTCCTTAAGGGGAAATCTTGCCTGATGAACCTTTTGGAATTCTTTGAGGAGATTATACGTGGAAAAGATAAAGGGGTTGCAGTGCATGTTGTATATTTGGGCTTTCTGAAGACCTTTGACAAGGTGTCACACATAAAGCTGCTTACCAAGTTAAGAGCTCATCATATCATAGGAAATGTACTGGCATGGTTTGAGTATTGGCTGTAGGAGGCAGCAAATGGGAATAAACGGATCCTTTTTTGCTTGGCTGCCATTGACTAGTGGTGTTCTGTAGGGTTCGGTGTTGGGACCGCTTCTTTTATACTGTATACCAATGATTTAGATGATGAAATAAATGGCTTTGTTGCCAAGTTTGCTGATGATATGAAGATTGGTGGAGGGGTAGGTAGTGTTGAGGACACAGGTAGGCTGCAGAAGGACGTAGACAGATAAAGAGAATGAGCACAAAAGTGGCAAATGAAATACAATATTAGAAAATGCAATGTCAAGCACATGGGTTGTAGAAATAAATGTGCAGACTATATTCTGCACAGGGAGTAAATCCAAAAATCTAAGATGCAAAGGGACTTGAGAGTCCTTGTGCAGATCACCCTAAAGGTTAACTTGCAGGTAGAATCAGTGGTGTGGAAGGTTAAATGTAATGTGAGCATTTATTTCAAGAGGTCTAAAATACAAGAGCAGGGATGTGATGCTGAGTCTTTCTAAGGCACTGGGAAGGCCTCAGCTTGAGTATTGTGAACAGTTTTGGGTTCCTCATCCAAGAAATGATGTGCTGGCATTGGAGAGGGTTCAGAGGAGGTTCACAAGGATGATTCCGGGAATGAAAGGATTATCATACGAGGAATGTTTGATAGCTCTGGGTCAGTACCCGTCGTAATTAAGAGGATGAGAGGGATCTCATAGAAATCTTTTGAATATTGAAAGGCCTCAACACAGTAGATGTGGAAAGGATGTTTCCCATGGTGGACAGTCTAGGACAAGAAGGCACAGTCTCAGGATAGAGGGGCACCCTTTCAAAACAGAGATGTGGAGAAATTTCTTTAGCCAGAGAGAGGTAAATTTGTGGAATTTATTACCTCAGGCAGCTGTGGAGGCCAGGTCATTGGGTGTGTTTAAGGCAGAGCTTGATAGGTTCTTGATTGGACACAGTATTAAAGTTAATGGTGAAGAGGTCGAGGAGGGGGAAAAAGAATCAGCCATGATTGAATTTCAGAGCAGAGTCGATGGGCCAATGACCAATCCTGCTCCTATGTCTTATGGTCTAAAGCTACGACTTCTAGGTAATTCAGAGTTGATGCCTCAACACAAGAAAGAAATGTTTCATTCTAGCAATTGCAAACAGAATTCCCAGGTACATTGTGTATCAAACAAATTGTCAGAAGTTTTGTTTTGAGGCTGAATAGACTCGCAGTTGGAAAACACAGCTTAAAATAAAATGCTACCTTCAACTGGTGATGTTCAAAAATGACAGTAACTGACCTGTGGCGTTTTCACTGTCCAACAAAACCATCAGAGAGATTTAATTTATAAACCAAAAAAAGATAACTTTACAATTTTGTGACAGTGAATTGGATTTTAGTCATGTATTAGTAAATGAATGTTTTCATGCATGTTAAGGGGTATTCTCAGAGACTGGGCCACTTTAAAACTGCTGTGATCCCATTGTCATTAAAGTTCTCTAGTGGGTAAGAACATTGCAACAAACAAGTACAAATTTCCGTAGAGTTTTAACAGCAGAAGCACAGGTACGGTTCCTAATTAACATTCAAATACAGTGAGCTGAACCATTACACAATCGGATACAGGTGACAGGAAATTTCCATCAAAGTTAGCATCACAAAGGGGGAAATAGCAGCTTGGAGAGGGAATAGAAAGGCTTAAAGGGGAAAGGTTATTTGGTGCCATTTGATACCCTAATTTTGTTTATTTGTTACCACAAGGAAATAAGGAAAAATAAGAGAATGAGCCGAATATTTGCCCTCAGGGATTCATCAGTTTAATTTTCTCGCATGAGGGTAAAATGCATAGAAATGAATGGCCATCTTTTTTCTGCATAATACAAGAGTAAGCCTATGCATTTCAAGCTTCCATAACACTTCCATCAAAGGGCACTAGGGATTAATAATATTTGGACAACATTATAGCTGGAGAGCAGAACAATATGTACAGTATTTTCTAATATTTAAACATTTGGTGTTCTGGGAAATTTGGATCCTCTTCCTGTAATATTGCTATGAACTTGCATTGACATAAACAAGGCACAGACCCCAAATCAAGTACAGGCATGACCAAATGTAGCTAGGGGCCTAAAACGTGGCAATGCCAATTTTACTTAGGACTGTCAAAATCACTGCGCTGTCTTCCATAGGTTGGCCTCACAGATGGGGAGCGGCTGCACTGAAGGAATGGCTTTGACAGCCGGTGAGTCTCCACCCTCTGACTCACCAGTTCTCAAATCGGCCGTTTAAATTGAATTATTGCGGATGCTTTGACATTCACAACAATTTAAAATCTCTTACGCCGGGTCAATAGTCAAAAAATGATAATTAAAAGATGAAATAATTAAAAGAAAGTTAAATATTGAGTGGTGGGACACACACAAAACAATCTAAACTCAGTCAAATAAAAGGCTTCAGTGAAGCCTATGCTGCCAACCAAATTCTCCCACCAATTTCAATGGGACTGAGCTGAGCGATCAACAAAGGTTCTTCCCGTCCCATTAGACTCCATAAAGATCCGAGCAGTGGCTCCAAGCTGGCATCATGCTGTGAACAAAGCTACCCAATAAACTTGCCATGACATCTACTGGCATATTCCTCTGGATCTCAGAGGACAACTTACCTCGTTAACCTTTAAATATTACAGTCTAATCGACCTGAAGGGAATTATATCTAGTGATCTCTGGCAGTAAGCATCTCACATAAAAAGCCAAAATTGATTAATTACTATTTTGAGAATAACATTCTTTCCTTTAAAATGTAAATCTCCTGGGCCTAGCTGGTTATTTTAAACATTGTGCTGTGCCTGTGATTCTATTCAATTTTAACCATCTTGAAAGTAAAGAAACAATTAAAAGAATTAGAATTGCCCTTTAAAATAAGGTGGCACTTCAATAGTGTCCTCCCATTACTTATCACTTGGAACTGATGGACTGCTGCACATCTCCAGTGACATGCTGGTTTACTCAGACATAGAATGTGCAAGTTTGTTTTGCTACTTCCCTGGGTTATATCAGTCAGAGTACAGTACGTCGACAAAGTACTCTGTCAGTGGGGTGAAGAGCATGGATATCAGGAGAACAAGACCAGGGTTCTCAAATAAAAGATTAATCAGAAAACTGTTATCTACACAGCCACACCTATGTGACACACTCAGCAAGGGAGAAAGAAATTAATTAATTCTCATGGTGCTTTCTAAATTATGCTTCTTCCTATATCAAAATAAATCAGTAATAGGCAGTTTAAGAGACCCATGTTCTAATATAAGCAGTAGGAATCTCACTCTTTGTTTCCAAAATAAATTGGAAGTCTTGCACTGGGGCCCCAACTTGGTGCTTTGGATTGCCAATGCTCTGACAAAACAACAGATTTAGCAGCTTTTTTGTGAATTTTGCATATGTTGTACCATGTCAGATAATTTTTCCAGTCTGACTGAATAATTTTTAGTATGAGCTTGTGAGAGCAGCCAACATTCTATCATTGGTTTGATATTAAAACATGTTCAGGCATGTTTCAGCCACTTCACACTCGAGTAGACTCACTGCTCAGGCATTTTTTGTTGTTAACCATTCACTGCTCTGTCATCTCTTTCAATATTTATAGTGACTTGAGGGGGAAGGGTGGAAATTTTTAATAGTTTCCAACACATGGGAGGCCCAGGTAATTTATTACAGTGATATATCATAAATTTTGTCCCATATGTCAATTATCTAGAAATTGTTTCTTGAAGTTAGGCAGTCTTTAAATGGGTGTGTGCATCTGTAAGTCTTGCTGGAGCTGAACTTAGACTGTCATTTTGCCTCAGATGTCAAACCCAAAGGGTTGCCTTCTGAATTCCAGCTGCAGAAATAACCTCTCACTTCTCATGAAGGTCTTGCCCCCCCACCAGCCCTTTCTGTTGTCCTTTCCCCTCTTCTCGCCTCCCACTGTCAGACTGCCTCTCTCTTTGACCAGGTTTCATGCAATCTGCCCTCCTCCTGTTCATGAATTGCCGGGAGGGTGCACGTTTCAAATTTTGCCTAACAAGCTTATCAAACCTTCTAATCTGCACAGCAAGATTTCCAGTTCTGATTTCATAGTGATAACCTTGTAGCCATTGAGAAAATGAACAGTTTTTTGGGAGATACAGAGGGTTTTTCAAGAAAAATATTTTCTTGAAATTGAAGTTGTAGTGTATTTAATATTTTGTAATATTTGAGTTATGTTTGTAAATATATTTTTTGATTAAGCATTCTGTGTTGATAATATAATTCATTACGGGTTATATGTAGAAGTATGTGAGTAGTATATGTCATTACGCTACCACACTATATTTGCCTGTCTCGCTAAAATAAAAATGAGATGAGGCACGAGCTGCCCCCAACTCTCCTGTGTTAGATTTTTTTGTTTTGGAGTTACAAAACATAACAGTGGTGATGAGGAAGTTTTAAACGTGCCCGAGGTGACTACCTACCTGTTGAAGCACAGCGAGACATTCAAATTTTTAAAAAGGCAGAGAACCGATGAATTGATGAGCTCATAAACACTGATAATAATCATTAATTATAAAAAGAACAGAAACGGCTGACATTGAAAAGATAGATGTATTAGATTGCACAAGATAACTGGATATTATATACTGAATGGATTGAGCAGTATTTTTGAAGCAAATCAAATAGCTAATGAAAAGTGAGTGCCGGTTTTGTTGAGTGTATTAGGTGGAAAAGCATACAGTTTGCTTAGAAGTTTAACTGCTACGATCAAACCAGCCAAAATGAACTTTGCTGATATCATGTCAGCAATGCAGGGACATTTAGAACCAAAACCATTGTTGATTGCAGAATGCCTTAGGTTCCATAAGTGGAATCAAAAGGAAGGCGAGTCTATTTCAGTGTACATGGCTGAATTGAAGAAATTGGCTGAGCATTTTCAGTTCAGTGATGAGCTTAATGATGCACTGAGAGACTGTTTACTTTGTGAAATTTTACAAGAAAGCATCCAAAAACAGCTCCTAACAGAATCACAACTCACATTTAAAAGACCACTTGAAATAGCTCTGCCAATAGAAACAGCGGCAGAGATGCTATTAAGTTGCTCTCGGGAATGAAAATGAGTGTGAACAAAATTGCAACGTCTAAGCATGATCCAGCCTGGCTGAAAAAACTTCTGTTCCCATTGGGGCAAGGGCTTACATCCATGAGTTCTTTGCAGTTTTAAAGTTGAAATTTGCAGAAAATGCAACAAAGTAGGATCCGGACAAAGAACATGTTGGGCAGACAAAAATAAAAGGAATACAGAGAAAAGAGGAAAAAAAAATAAAACGTCAAGTTGTAGTTTCAGAAAGAGCACTAATCTGCATGCTGTTGATGAAAAATCAGATAATGATGAAAGTAACACAGGACTGTGTAGCCTTGAGATTTAACATGTAAAAACTAGCAATAGACAAACAATATGGCTTACTCCAGAAGTGAATGGCAAATTAATTAAAATCGAATTGGACACTGTTGCAGTCATTCCACAAAACGAGTTTGAATGACATTTCAAAGTTACTAAAGTGAAACCTGCAGATATCCAACGAAGAGCTTATACTGGAGCAAAGATAATGCCTGTGGAAATGACATTCATAACAGTGAGATCCAACAACCAAAAAGCCACATCGGGGTTGTATGAGGTAAAAACAGAAGGGGCAGCTTTGTGGAAATGTGAGTAGTTGTGACAGCTACAGCTTGATTGAAGATCTATCCACCATTTGCATGCCACATCCACTGCAATAGAGTCAACTGAAAGCGAATTAAGGAAGGTACTGGATGAAGCCATAACAGTGTTCAAGGATGGCATTGGAAAACTCAAACACATCAAGGATGAAATACTGTTAGCTGTCACACCTCCGTTTTACAAAGTCACGCTGGTTTCTTATATCATCTGTGATAAAGCAGCCAGTGAACTAGATTTCATGGAGCTGGAAGGAATTCATTCAAGGTTGAGTGGAGCTCAACCTTGCGCCGTGATACCTGGAGATTTTAAGAGTGGAGCAATCTTCGCAGTGTTCTCTAGGGCTGGCCGCAAACTATGGATTTTGTTGTCAGCACTGGAGAAGGAGATTGTGAGAGACCTGATGGAGGAATATAAGATCACGAGGAGCATTGACAGGTTGAAATCACATTGTCCTTTATCTCGGGGGGTGGGGGTGGGGGGTGGTGCTAAAAACATAAGGTAATAGGTTTAAGATCAGAGGTGAAAATTTTAAAAGAGCCATCAGGGTCAGCTACTTCACACAGAAGTGGTGGATATTTGGAATGAGCTGCCAGAAATAGTGGTTGAGGCAGTATTATGTGTAAGCATTCAATAAAACTTCTAACTCAAACTGGTACTTTAAGTCCTGCCAAATTACACAACTACAACGCTAAACATTGAACAATCAGATGCCTATCTAAGTATGCACACAGGCCCTCCTTTCTGCGGCACATTTTCCCAATGGTCCTTCAGTTCTGGTCATGGCCCAGTCTGAACGGAGCCCTGAGTGAGCAGAGACAGAACTTCATACACACACTATTCTTATACCCAAGTAATGCCCAAAGCCGGAAGCCAGTGCCATGGCATGAAAGCCAGCCAATGGGAGAGAGCTGCCACGTCCGTCAAATGGGCCAATCAGCGACAGGCATGGTGGAAGCAGCTTTCAACTGGCAGGTAAGTTAACCCTTCACAGTGCACGCCACCCTCTGAAAGACACAACTCTGTGACAATTCCATCCTCGAACTAGTATAATTCACATGAATGCCCCACTAAACTACATATAAAATTCAAAACGAGAATACCCAGTAATATATGCAAAATGGCCACTACCCAGTGTGCTACAGTAGTCCAGCAAACTCCTAGGGCCCCAAAAAGCCATCAGCCTCACCCTGGACTGTAATAGCAATGGAACTGGTCTCCCACTTCCTTCACCTTATCCACTGACTGTTGGATGTGATCAGCCAGCTGAGTGATATTTCCCGACTCATCAGATTCTGCAAGGTAACCATTCGAATGGCCATCATTTCAGAATCAGGTTTATTATCATCAGCATGTATCGTGAAACTTGTTAGCTTAGCAGCAGCAGTTCAATGCAATACATGGTAATATAGAAAGAAAAGTAAATAAATAAATAACCAAGTAAATCAATTACAGTAAATATATATATATATAATGAATTAAAAACAGTGCAAAAATAGAAATAATATAATATCAAAAAAATTGAGGTGGAGTTCATGGATTCAATATCCATTTAGGAATCATATGGCATAAGCTGTTCCTGAATCACTGAATGTGTGCCTTCAGACTTTGGTATCTCCTTCCTGACGGTTACAACGAGAAAAGTGCTGTCCCTAGGTGATGAGGCTCGTTAATAATAAACATTACCTTTCTGAGACTCAGCTCCTTGAAGATAACTTGGGTACTTGGAGGCAAAATGGAGCTGACTAATTTTACAACTTTCTGTAGCTTCTTTCAGTCATGTGCAATGGACATCCCCATATCATCCAGAGTCTGTCAGCGTACTCTCCACGGTACGTCTGTAGAAGTTTATGTCTGTTTTAGTTGACAAACAAAATCTCTTCCAACTCCTAATGAAATATAGCCATTGTCTTTCCTTCTTTATAGCTGCATTGATATGTTGGGTCCAGGTTAGATCCTCAGAGATCTTGACACCCAGGAACTTGAAATTGTCCACTCTCTCCACTTGTGATCCCTCCGTGAGGATTGGTTCGTGTTCCCTCATTTTACAATCAGCTCTTTCATTTTACTGACACTGAGCACAAGGTTGTTGCTGTGAGACACCACTCCACTAACTGGTATACCTCGCTCTTGTATGCCCCCTCATCTCTGCCTGAAATTCTTTCAACAATGGTTGTATCATCAGCAAATTTATAGATGGCATTTGAGCTACGCCTAGCAACACAGTCATGGGTATATAGTGGGGCTAAACACACATCCCTGAGGTGCACCAATGTTAGTTGTCAGCAAGGAGGAGATATTATCACCAATATTAACACCCAATTCATCTCTCTCAAAAAAATTAATCCATTTTTGTACTTTCCTTCCTTTAAAGCCTTCACAAATAAATGCAACACTTAGAACAAACAATTAACTTCCACAATGGAAAATTGTCCAAAGAACAAAGGGAAAGAAAAGATGACTGGGTGGGGGCCCCTGACTCATTAACACAGCTGTTTAAAGGTGCAATCCTCTTAACAGGTAACAGCTCCTGCATATTCACTTCACCAAGTAGCGAAATACTGTATTTCAATTGGTCACACACACACACTCACTCACTCACTCACTCACTCACTCACTCACTCACTCACTCACTCTTTGGTTGTCCATCGAAATCTGATGATGACGCCCACTCCTTTAATGGTGAGATCTTTGATGACTATACAGTCTTATCCTGGACCCATAAGCTCTATTGCAGGTGGGACATGTATATGTGGTAGTGGTGGTAGTGGCTGCATTTCTCCTGGCTCTCTTCTGCTGTCTTCTGGTTGTACTTTACATCTCCAGAATACGAACCCCGTCCCTACACAGCTGTCGCCAAGTGTTACGGTCAGCAGCAACATCCTCCAGGTCCTCAGGTCTGACCTTGCACTTCCTTAAAGCATTCTTCATCTGATCCTTATAGCGCTTTTTCGGCCCTCCAGCTGAGTGTCGACCATGATGTAACTGGATGGGGGCCTACACACACACACACACACTCACACACACACACACACACACACACACACACACACACACACACACACACACACACACACACACACACACACACACGTGAATTCACTTGTGTCACACCTCACGCAACTCAAACTATTCACACTTTTATAATAGAGTCTGGGTGCAGGGAGAATGACCCCTCCTTATGGGGGTTGGCAGGAAGGCACCATCCCTGCTGCCATTGGTGGTCTGCCAGTGCCCTATGATGGGCCTCCAGTGAGGGATACAGGGTACTCTGATCTCGAGGTGAGGAGTCCTGCAAGAGATCAAACGAACCCTTATCCAAGGAGAGCTTAGAAGAAGAACCTCCTCTTCCCTTGCTCAAAGGGAAGGGCTGAGCTGAAAGAGCTGAGCGAAGGGCGCTGAGTAGGCTACGGTCAATTATGGAAAACTCTGAACATCCTCTACATAGCACCATCCAGAGACAGAGAAGCAGTTTCAGCGACAGGTTACTATCGATGCAATGCTCCTCAGACAGGATGAAGAGGTCAATACTCCCCAATGCCATTAGGCTTTACAACTCAACCGCCAGGACTTAAGAACTTTTTAAAAGCTATTATTAATGCTTTTTGAGATAGTGATTTAGATGCATATCATATTTTTTTACTGAGTTAAGTATTGTATGTAATTAGTTTTGCTACAACAAGTGTATGGGACATTGGAAAAAAAGTTGAATTTCCCCATGGGAATGAATAAAGTATCTATCTATCTATCTATCTATCTATCTAAATTCCCCTCGTAGTTCCCCCCCCCCCCCCCCACCGCATAGATCTCAAACCTCTATACCCACTCATGGGGAAGGCTTCAGGAGTAAATCCTGAAGGAAAAATCCAAAGCTGGAGTCCCTAATGCAACCGATGTGAGTTCAACATTGACCTGCAACTCCTGTGATGCTGCTGGTGCCAAAATGTATTGGTCTCTGCCATTCCTTTGGATTCATTGGCTGTGTAGAGAGGGGAAGCCGGCTGCATGGGCATATTGTAGTGCCCTGACTTGCAGACTGGCTTCCATATGACAGCTAGGATGCAACGTCCATGGTCGACTCTGACCAATATAGGGTGTCACTCAATAATTTTAGTCCAGTTATTCCTTATGAATTCACATCACATGGCAGTTACTTATCTTTGGCTAGAGCGCTTGCACAGTTTAATAGAGCTTTCACCAGCAGCCAATCCGGACAATGGAAGATTGGAGAGGAGGGGACATCAATCAGGTCCACAGTCTGAAGATAAATGGCAGGAGCAGCTCACGTCAGCATCATTGAGCTTCGACCAGTGACCAATCAGCGTTTGGGATTGATTACTAAGAGCAGATTAAAGGAAGGTGGGGCCATAGTCTGAGCGGACATGGTCAGAGTGGTGGTCTTTAGGCTTTAGCTCTTCGAGATTTCCACTAAGACAGGCTTCACTCAGAGAAAGCAAAGGAGGGAAATTCTCAAGTTCTTTTCCTTCTCTATATCTGATCAGATAGGACAGTAGTGACGCCAGGCAGGATAGTGGAATGCTCCTCTTGCAGGATGTGGGAGGACAGGGAGTCCTCCAGCGTCCCGGATGACTGCAACAGCGAGAAGTGCATCCAGCTGCCCTTTCAAAGAAACTGCATTAAGGAGTTGGAGCTGGAACTGGATGAACTATGGATCATTCAGGAGGCTGAAGAGGTGATAGATAGGGCATATAGAGAGGTAGTTATACCCAAGATGCAGGACATCAGGAAGGGGTAAAGGCCAAGGAGTTAGTACTTAGAGCACACCTGTGGCTATTCCCCTCAACAACAGGTCTATCACTTTGGATACAATCGGCAAAGATGACTTTACAGAGGAAAGTCACAGTGGTCGGGTCTCTGGCACTGAGTCTGCCTCTGTTACACAGAAGGGAACTGAGGGAAAAGAAGCACACTGTGGTGATCGGGGATTCATTAGTTATGGGATCGGATAGGAGGCTCAGTGGGCAAGAACGAGATTCCTGGATGGCATGCTGCTTCCCGGGTGCCAGGGTCCGGGATATCTCAGATTGAGTCCTCAGCATTCTCAACTGGGAGGATGAACACCAGAAGTCGTGGTCCGTGTAGATACCGATGACATGGGAAGGATGAGTGAAGAGTTTCTGCATAGTGAGTTCATGGAGTTAGGTGCATCCAGGTCTGTGATCTCAGGATTGCTATCCATGCCACGTGCTAGTGAGGCCAGAAGTAGGAAGATTATACAGTTTAATACGTGGTTAATAAGTTTGTGTAGGAGGGAAGGCATAAGAATTTTGGATCATTGGTCTCTCTTCCAGGGAAGACAGGACCTGTACAGAAGGGATGGTTTGCACCTGATCTGGAGGGGAACTAATATCCAAGCGGGAAGGTTTGTTAATGCTGCACAGTAAGATTTAAACTAGAGTTGGAGGGGGATGGGAACCAGAGTGCCAGAACAGTTAATAGAGAGGCTGTGGAGGCAAAGACTGGTAAGACCTCAGACGAAGTTAGGAATCAAAAGATTGAGCATGGTGTGGCTAGTGTCCTGAGCTGCAGATATTTCAATGCAAGAAGTATCATAGGAAAGTCGGATAGTAGTGCTGAAGATGAGGTGGTTGGTTTACAAACAGAAGCAATGTCTAATGAAAGAGGCTATTGATACAAAAAAATTGCAGTCAACAGGATGTTGCAACGTAAAAGGCAGACAAAACCAAAAAGGATGAATACAGAACTGAAGGTATTGTATCTGAATTTACACAGTATAAGGGTTGTGATCTCTGTGCCATGTGCTAGTGGAACTAGGAAGATTATAGTTTAATAGGTGGCTAATGAGTTGGTGTAGGAGGGAGGGCATAAGATTTTTGGTCATAAGAACATTGGTCATCGGGGAAGGTGGGACCTGTACGGAAGGGACGGTTTGCATCTGAACAGGAGGGGGACCGATATCCTAGCGGGAAGGTTTGTTAATGCTGCACAGTGGGTTTAAACTAGAGTTGCAGGGGACTGGGAAACAAAGTACCAGAACAGTTACTGGAGAAGTTGTAGAGTTTGTGGTAAGACCACAGACAAGATTAGGAATCAAAAGGTTGAGCATGGTGCGACAAAATTGTAAAGGCTAAATACTGGACTGAAGGTATGCTATATAAATGAGGCTGCTTAACAGGCTATGAGCCCATGGTATTACAGGAGGCAAAGAGGGAAAGAAAGGGAGCCTTTTCTGACTGGCTGCGGGTGATTAGTGGTATTCCAGAGGGGTTTGTGTCGGGACCGATTCTTTTGACGTTATATGTCAATGATTTGGATGATGGAATTGATGGCTTTGTTGCAAAGATTGCAGAATGATATGCGATAGGTGGAGGGGCAGGTAGTTGTACAAAGGCTAAGTACAAAGGACTTAGACATTAGGAGAATGGGCAAAGAAATGGCAGATGGAATACAGTGTCAGAAAATGTATGGTCATGCACTTTGGTGGAAGAAATAAAAGGGTTGACTATTTTCTAAATGACGAGAAAATACGAAAAAACCGAGATGCAAAGGGACTTGGGAGTCCTTGTGCAGGATTCCCTAAAGGTGAATTTGCAGGTTGAGTATGTGGTGAGGAAGGCAAATGCAATGTTACCATTTATTTCAAGAGGACTAGAATATAAAAGCAAGGATGTATTGGTGAAACTTTATAAAGCTCTGGTGAGGCCTCACTTGGAGTATTGTGAGCAGGTTTGGGCCCTTTGTCTTAGAAAGGATGTGCTGAAGCTTGAGCAGGTTCAAAGGAGGTTAATGGAAATGATAGTAGGATTGAATGGCTTGTCATATGATGAGTATTTGATGGCTCTGGACCTGCATTCACTAGAATTCAAAAGAATGAGGGGTGACCTAACTGAAACCTATCAAAAGGTGACAGAGTCTAAGATTAGAGGACACAACCTCAGAATAGAGGGGCTTCCTTTTAGAATGGAGAGGGAGAGGAATTCCTTTAGCCAGAGAGTGGTAAAACTGTGGAATCCTTTGCCACGGGCAGCTGTGGCGGCCAAGTCTTTATGTGTATTTAGGCAGAGGTTGATAGATTCTTGATTAGTTGGGGCATGAAGGGATACGGGGGAAGGCAGGAGATTGAGGCTGAGAGGAAAATTGGATCCGCCTTGTTGAAGTGGTGGAGCATTCTCGATGGGCCATATGGCCTAATTCTGCTCCCATATCTTACGGTTCTAGCGACCAAATTTTCTGAAAGTGAACTCAATTATCAAAGCATATAAATCTGAGATTATGAGATACATTTCTGAACATGTTCACACATCAAATAACCTTACAACACTGGAGTGGTTGTATAGTTTGTAATATATCTTCAATTGGACCAGACAACTGAAATACAATAGGTTTTTCATATGCACTCATTCAATGACAATGCTAAGAAAAATTAAATGCACAAGGTAAGTTCACAAGAAAAGTTCAATATTATTTATCATTTGATATCACTCCCATACATTTAGTCGTGTAATCCAATCTCACAGACTAGCTGGTGAGTACCGATTGTGCAAACCTTGCACTTTAGTCTTGTGATGACACCTGACTTGCTTTATTAAATTACGGACTTTTGGATCAATAGACAGGTATCCAGTATCATTTCCTTTATGGACTTTATGCTATGTGTCTCTGTTGGCTATTTTTGTTGCAATGATCTCTCCTTTAAGGTAACGTGAACATCTTGTGAATTTCTTGAGTATCTAATTTTATTTCTCACCATCTGTCTTTAAACATTGCAGTTGACATAGGGAGAAGATAGGTACAAAAACTCAAAACTGGCCACATTTGGTCAAACACACTGAAACCTGTGCTCTTTTGCCAGTACTGAGCAAAATTAAATCCTTTCAATATATTGCAAATCGCCAGGTTTGACATCTGGGTTCTAATACAAAGCAAAGTGCTAAGGCAAATAAGGCCCATGTGTTCATGTCCTTGCGGTACATATCTCTTCCTTTTAACTATCATTAAGTTCAATCTAAACAGTGGAAATGAATTTAATGATATCAATTAATGAATTTCTTTCAGACTGATTCAGAAATCATATCACAGTGCAGTCTGATTGGAAACATTTTGGAATATAAACGTGAATGATGAATTAATTGCTGACAGTGGGAGATGGAAAGGGGAATGCTGCTTGCAGTGACCTGAAATTTTTGTCAGCACTATTTTAACACAACCACCACATTAGGATGTTATTTGTGTGCTTAGAAACCGATCAGATTGACTGGACATGATGACATGACAGGCAACAGTGTTCGCTCTGCTATTGATTGTAAAGTGTGAAGGAAGCAGAAAATTGTTTGCAGATGTGCCAAGCTCGCCCCATTATTAACTGGACTTCACATTACCTGATGTCATTCTGGGGCTTGGAAAGACCCACAGGCTTGAGTCATTCCATCTTGACAGGAGGAAGAATCCCTTCAACGGTTGGAGATGCCAGCAGTTTTGAAGAGCCGCAGGTGGTGGACATGTTGTTGCACATTGTTGAATGTTAATAAGTTTCATCATCACTTAGATGAGCTCATTGTTTCAAATCCATGTTGTGCTTTCTTAATTGTATCCCAGCACAACACAGTTTCATATTTAGTCATCATTCTCTGTCTCTGTGCTTTCTCAGAGTTAAAGAGTGAATGAGAGAGAGAGAGAGAGACGGATACAGCACAGAAGTTAACCCTTTGCCTCATTGAGTCCATGATGACCATTTACACTCTTCCTGCCTTAATCCCTTTTTCTACTCTCCACATATTTCCATCAACTCACCCTCACACCAGGGGCAAGTTTTGGTGGTCAATTAACTTACCAACTTGCGGACTTTTGCAAATTTGAAGAAATTTGTTAAGATGGCACCGGTGAAACATGGCAATGTCCTGTGAGCTGCTTGCAAATCTTCTAAATATACCTCTTTTCAACCACTCTCACTGCAACCTGCAGCATGTAACTTCCCTTTAAGCAATGTATTTTTGAACTGACTTAATGAACTACAGATTTCACAACCTTCTGAAGGACGAGGCAGACTTAACGCTTAAGCAAGCAGGTACAGCACCTTCAGGCAGACAAAGGTTCATTACCATTGCTGGAAGTGAGGCAGGTTGGAGGGAGGGGGTCTCCAAACCAAGCTGAAACACAGAGGAATGAGAACCCCTCTACCCAGCATCTTGTTAGCAAATGTGCAGTCACTGGAGAACAAAATTCAGGACCCGAGGGTAAGATTGATGTGGGGAAATGAAAATTTGTTGTGTTCTGTGCTTTACCAAGACTTGGCTTACTCAGAGTACGCAAGATATAATGAACAGACCTGAAGGCTTCTCAATATACAGGATGAACCAAATTGTTGATTTGAAAAAGGCAAGAGGTGAAGGTGTGTGTTTCATGATAAACTCTCAGTGGTGCCCCAATATGGCAGTTACATCACACTGGCAATCCCTCTTACTTGAACACTTAATGATCAAATTCTGACCACTCTATTTACCAAGAGAGTTCTCGTCTGTGATCCTGACTACAGTTTACATACCACCAGCGGCCAACTATAATCAAGTGCTTGAGATATTGCATGATGCCGTCACCAAACAAGAAACAGTCCACCCTGACACAAAGCAACAAATCTCATGACATATGTCACTGATAATAAACCTGATCTCTGAAGTCCAAGAGATCTAGGATGCGCATGACAATGAGAAGATACACAAAATGAGGTCAGTTCCCCTGCTCATTAATTCAGCCCTGAAGACCTGGATTGTGATTTCACAGATGCAGTTGGAGCCGTGTTGAGGTGGTGTGTGCGTGAGAAAATAGTGAGGTTTCTGTACTCTTGGCTCAAACACATATAGCGTGATGAATGAGAGCATGAGGGTGTGAGCAGCCTTTTCCTGCCTCTGTTGACTTCTGGGAATCAAAAGCTCACAGGAGTTGTTGAAAGAGGAAGAGAAAAGATTTGGAGCTGCAGCACAATGTGTACAGTATGTGGAAGCTTTATGCCAATGGTCCCAACCTTCCTGAATGAACCCTTCACTTGTTCACTTCAGTATAATGTGCACACTCACAAACACCCTCACAGTCTGCACAGAATTAACTGATGACTTTGGAGATTGCTGCTTTTAAGGTGCTAAGTTAGTCCAGGAGATGACTGGGAATCACAGGGGGCGCTATACATGAGGCATGATGCGTGTATTTTAAGAACTTTCTAACTAAACTTTGTTAACATCACTAAGGCTTCTTTATCTACCTCCCTTGCTGCCTCTACATCCAAGAGAAGTGGGGAATGGATGTGCAGTGTAATCCATGGGGACGGTCACAAATCCCAGTTTAGAAATAACTGTTTACAAGGTTTTAAATTTAATTGGTCAAATAGAACACATCAGAGGAATAATTTATGTTGCAATCTAAAGTATGACTGGAAATCAAAATGAAGAGAAGGAAAATAAGTTGGGAATAAAAGACATAGGCTGGTTTGGACCATAAGGCTAATGTTTGAACAATACCTAAGCTATCAGAAAAGGTATCTGAAAGGCTTGTATTTACATATCGATAAGAGAAATTACTTTAAGTGGGCTTTAATCAGTGAATTTTGTTCCTTAAAGTTGTTTTAGAAGGGAGAGGGTGTTGTAGTGGGATAAGCTCCTACTATCTATTAAATGCTCCCAATGGCATTCATCTCAAATAGCCCAAGTCCAGCTCCTGGACATATGTGGCTTAGCTACAGTACTAAGGCCAATGGAACCATTTCTACTGAAAGAAGTAGGAGCAAAAGTGGGTTACTGATGCCTTAAAACTAATTGCTTCATCAGCCATGGTTGGCAACTCAACTCAACTAGGAGAACTCAACTCAACTCTGATCTCAAACCTCCACTGCCTTGAAGCTATACCCACTCAGGGCTATGGGTTTGGGAGTAATCCCTGAGGGAAAATCTGGAGCTGGAATCAGTAAGGCAGTCCTACTTCGAGCTCAACGTTGACTGGCAACTCCTGTGATGACCAAACTGTGTTTGTCAACTGCTGTTCCTTTGAATTCATCCGCTGCATGGAGAGAGGGAGCCTGTTGCCTGGGCAACAGCATATTGAATTGCCTGACTTGCATATCACGTAGATGCTAGGATGCAGCATCTATGGTTGAGAGTCTTGGATCAAAGAGTTTGTGTTGTGGTGGACAATAAATAGTATTGGATGAAAAGGTTAGAGCTTGATGATTACACTGATGTAGAGAGTTGCACATATATATATATGGACCCACTGCAATTTTCCTATCGCCACAATAGGTCAACGGCAGACACAATCTTAATGGCTCTTCACATGGCCTTAGACATGGCCTTGGACAATAGAAACACGACAGAGTGTACAGGAGTGAGATATGCCAACTAGTGGAGTAGTGTTGCAGCAACAACCTCGCACTCAACATGAGTAAGACAGAAGAGCTAATTGTGGACTTCAGGAAGGGTAAGACGAAGGTACACACACCAATCCTCATAGAGGGATCAGAAGTGAAGAGAGTGAGCATTTTCAAGTTCCTGTGTCTGAAGATCTCTGAGGACCTAACCTGGTCCCAACATATCGATGCAGCTATAAAGAAGGCAAGACAGTGACTATACTTCATTTGAAGAGATTTGGTATGTCAATGAAAACACACAAAAACTTCTACTGTGGAGAGCATTCTGACAGGCTGCATCACTGTCTGGTATGGGGGTCTACTGCACAGGACCAAAAGAATCTGCAGAGGGTCATAAATTTAGTCGGATCCATCTTGGGTACTAGCCTACAAAGTACCCAGGACATCTTCAAGGATTGGTGTCTCCGAAAGGCAGAGTTCATTATTAAGGACCCTCAGCACCCAGGGCATGCCCTTTTCTCACTGTTACCATCAGGTGGGAGGTACAGAAGCCTGAAGGCCCACACTCAGTGATTCAGGAACAACTTTTTCCCCTCTGCCATCCGATTTCTAAATGGACATTGAACTCATGAACACTAACTCACTTTTTTAATATGTATTATTCCTGTTTTTGCCCAGTTCTTAATCTCTTCAATATACATATACTGTAATAGCTTTATTTATTCATCCATTTATTTATTTATTTATCTATCTATTTATTTATTTATTCATTCATTCATTCATTCATTCTTCTATATTATGTAATGCATTGAACTGCTGCTGCTAAGTTAACAAATTTCATGACGCATGCCGGTGATAACAAACCTGATTCTGATAATATATTGATGGGAGTCAATTGAGAATGGGAAAATCAAGGTTGTATAGTGGAGATAAGATTGCAGGGTGGAAGATGATCAGGGAGACAGACCAGAAGGGTGGAGAGATGGAAACATTGGTCAAGTGACAGATGGTTGGAAGAAAAGAATGCAGAAAGATGTAAAGAGAGAAAAAAGGTGGGAGGAAAAGATTATAGCTTGTGCAGAAGATCAATTTGTGGAGGTGGTTACAGTGTGAGAAGATTGGAGAGAATAATGGGAGATTAGTGGGGCTCAGAAGAAGTTTTGTTGGCCTGGTGGTAGACAAGGGAGACTGGAGTGAGGAATGAAGTGGGAAAATTGAAGGATGATTGGATTCATTGGGAAATAAATAGTTCTGGTAGAGGGATATGATCAAGAAGCAAGGAGGAATTCAGAGCCAGCCTAAAGAAAGTTTTTGGAGACATTAGAACAGAATAAAGAGAGCAGAGAGACTGTTCTGGCTTTGAATAAAGGAAGATTAAAGGGTCATACAAGACAACATATGGGTGACAAAAGAGAAATGCGCCCAAATATTTTCTCTGTGAGTTTGGTATTTAGCCATGGTTTAATTTCCCCTTGTTCAAACTATTCAATTAATTTGAATCTCAAGTCTTTCACTGAAGTTTTGCATTAGGAGTACTTGAGGAGATGGTGAGTAACTCAAACAGAACTTTTCTTAATTCCACAATTAACTGCGCACCTGTTGTCACCAAAATATCATCCGGAATGTAAAGTCCTGTCCAATAGTAAGACACAGGGCTTGGATCACAAACTACAGATGTTGGAAAACAAATTCAAAATTCAATATGTTTGCAGCTGGTCAAGCAGCATCAGTAGAGAGAAAACTCAAGTCAACACTCTTCATCAGAATTGTTAAAGAGCATGTAGACTTGAAGACGAAACCCAACTGGAAAACTGAAATAAAAACAGAAAATGCCAGGAAAACCGAACAAGTCTGACAGCATCTTTAGAAAGAGAATTATAATTAATAGTTCAGGTTGAGAATCCATTGCCAAATGAGCATTTCATATTGATCTGCAATTCATAACTTTTATATCTTCTTTCATTTGTGTTCTCTCTCTACGAATGTTCTCATTAACCTATCAACCAGTTGGCCCATCATCTCTGTAACCCTGGATTCACCCTGTCAAAAATATTCCCTATGTTTTTTAACCATTGCTCCTCCATCCTCACTGCAATTTAAAACAAACCTACTTCCTGTCTTTTCCAATTCTAATGAGGGAACTTTGTCTAGAGACAATATCTCTGCTTTTTTTTCCTGAGATGCTGTTATTGTTAAGCTAGACATATTTTCTAATTGATTGCTGTTTATGCGTGAGAATTTGGAACCATCTTTTGTCATTAGAGGAGCTGTATCAAAGATTACAATTAAATTAATCATCAGTTTTAGTCTCAAGAAATCATTCAGAAAGGAGACAGTTCGCAGAGGGGTACTGAATTCGTCAAGATATAAAGTTATGTTCACATAAAATGATCCTTTTATATATACATTTCAGTTCTGGCTTACTAGGAAGCTAATTATTGGCAGAAAAAGAACATATGCTGCCTGAAGTTTGGAGTGGGAAATGGAAAAGCAAGTATTAAATTGTAGAATGAAAATTTGCAATTCTAAAAGACATGCGTTAAATGGAATTACAATGAGAACCACAACTTCCATTTAATGTCCTTGTGAGTGGGATTTTTGCAATGACCAGTGAAAATTTGTCCAGGAGCGCATTTACCATCTATCAGAACAACACGAAACATCAAGACAAAGTCAGTAAATTTCTGACACATTATTGTGGAATTTACTTTTAATTGAAAAGTAAAAAATCTCCTCACGTTGAAAACCTGAAATAAAATAGAAAATGCTGAAAGCACTCAAGTCAGACAGCATCTTTGGAAAGAGAAACAGCTAATTTTCAGATCAATGATTCTTAATCACAATTTTTATCTTTTTACTTTTATTTTCATTACATTAATTAAAGAAGAAGGGAGTCTGGGTTCTAGGTGTAGCAAATTGAGAAATATTGCAGCCATCCATTGAAAGTGATTGATGAAAAGTGAAATAATGAAATGGGAAGAATTAATTCCTGTATCTCAATGGAACATAAGGAAGAGAATTGATCTACTCAGCCTTTGCAGTATGCTCTAGTGTTCAATTAGGAAGTGATATTACATGTAAGAATCACACCAGCTCTGACCATAGTGAATGCTTGTCTCATAGTGAATGCCACTTATTGCATTCCTGCTTTGATCTCTTCTATTCTTCTTCATAAGGGGGTTGCATGGGAACGTACATATTTATAAGAAGATAATCAACATTGTTATCACTGAAATCTCATCCACAACCATCTTTCAGAAGATAGATCTCGACCAGCAAGCTTTGTAACTTAACAAAATTAATAAGACTGGAGATTAATAAGGTTTGTTTGTGCTTTTATCTCAAAATTGGATGGAGACTGATGAGATAAGATGTTCCTAATATTGAATCATATTAACACAGAATTGTAGGCCTGCTACAGTACAAAGGAGGCTACGCAGCTCAGAAAGTGCCAAGCAATGATAACCTCCAATGAACAGGTTTCTTTCCACATCTGAGTTGAACCCTCAGCTGGATTGGCCACCTAAATAGCGTGGCTACGAAATGAGGTCAGGTGCTGGACCCCCTGCGGCAAGGATGATCAGGATACTGACACCACGTGACACCTCAATACCTGTCTATCAAGCATGTGGCACAAGTAAAGAGCATGGTGGAATATCCTCCACTTTCCTGGATTAGTGCATCTCCAACACAACTAGATTAATAGGTCTCCATCCACCATTCTAAATGATCTTTTCCTATATTACCCTAGCTGCAACCTGAGCCATCTCCGAAACACATGAGAATTATAGCACTTTCCAAACCACAGTCTCTACCACCAAGAAGGACAAGGTCACAAAGTACCGTGGAACATCATGTCCTTTGGTTTCCTTTCTGGGCCATAGATTTCTATGATGTAGAATTATATCATAGAACCTTGATAGTCCCTGGGTCTAAATCTATGGCAACCTCTAACCAACAATGCTGTGGGGCATGTTTATAATGACTATGTTTAAAGCAGAGGTTGATAGGGTCTTGATTAGTAAAGGAACCAAAGGTTAGGGGGAGCAGGCAGGGGAATGGGGTTGTGAGAGATAATAAATCGGAGCAGACTTAGTGGGCCTGGTGGCCTTCATCTTATGGATCTAACATCTTAAGGTTTTATGGAGTGCAAAGATCAAGATGGCTACTTATCGCTACCTTGTTGAGGTCAATTAAGGGTAGCAATAAACATGCCTGTAATGCAACATCCCAAAAAAATGGATTTAGGAAAAGCTCTCTGCTTGACTAACAGCTATCTGTAGTTTTAAAGTTATTTATTTGTTGGATAGATCATGGTTTAAGCAGAGTTAACATTCCATGACTTCAGTTTTAATCTTCTGCTGCATGTTTATTTTAACTTCTGAAACAGGCATGAACAGCTTGTACTGTGGAAGAGTGAGATCTGAGAATTTTTTTTAGGCTGGAGATGGGTTACTTTGAAATAAGGGGCCTCACAATCGATGCACAAAGGAGAACAATTTGCCAAAAATTGAAGAAGCATATGGTGTAACAAATGGCCAGTGGTGAGCAGAAGTTTGGACAGATGTGAATTAGAGGAGGAGGATGCTTCATCTTAGTGAGACTGTTTGCTCCTAATGGCCAATCAGCACATTTGTACCTTTGCAGCACCCCTTCCCTTGTGGAAAACCCCCTGAGGCACTTTGGCTGTAACTCCACTAATCCTACACTGTATCCAACAGCTCACTCATCCCAGGTTGTACCATGCCAATCCTGACTGGTTCCTGTTGCCCCTACTAGGTACTCATTTCAGTGCTCCTCATTATTTTAACAAACCTGGTCATCAAATGTTAAGAGGCACAGCTTGCTGCTGACTGCTACCATTCCTACTTTGGATTACTCTAGTTCACTTGGCAGTAGTGTACAGGAATTTCAGTGAAGCTTGCCACAGGACTGCTAATTACAGAAGATACACTTGGGACAGGCTACCTCAGACTTCCAGCAGTTCTGCTTGCATCATATCAATGAGAAGCCGCTGCAATTTATGCTACAAAGTGTGTTTTTAAAGAATAAGACAGGAAAAATTCAGGACAGTTCTTAGACCATACTGTTAGCTATCAGTTAACTCTTTTCACTATAAAATAAAGCTTATGTTACAGATTTTTTAAGCTGCTTAAACCTTGATATTTGATATTTATTATGCAATGTTAGTGGTAACTGAATGATTAAGCATTCAAGAGGTCTCAACAATTGGGAAAGAGAAATAGGGCTATTTCTCTGGGCAAAAAACCCTCATCAGAGTTGGAAACGTCTATATCATATTCAGTGGCATTAGCCTCTCTGAATTCCCCCATTAATTGGTCAGAATTATAACTTGGATAACCACATGCTATAGATTCTACGGCTACAAGACGAGATAGGAGATCGTGGTGTGTGACTCATCTAATTTCTCCTCCATCACCAACAAGACACAACTCAAGGATGTGGCAAAACATGCTCCGTTTAACTGAACATGTGCCGATCCGACAAAGCTCAACAAGGTTGACCTCATCCAGGACAAAGAAGTCCAACTGGCAGGCAACCAAGAAGACACCCAAAACTGTCTCTCCCTCCGCCACAAAGCACACTATGCTGTAGGGTGTACATCTGTAAAACACTTCAAAGCCTACAACAAAACTAATAATAAAAATAGCCTTACTCAAACACATTTTAAAATAAAGCTCCATCATGTAAATATCAATGGTTTGATAAATGGTCTTATTTTCAGAATACCTTTGGGACCTCTTTTCCTTGTGGTGATACTTTTGGTGAACTAAAAGTCAGTAAAGCAGAGCCTCATTGTCAATGAAATCTTCATTCAGGTATTATTTTGCTGCTTATCCTTTCAAACATGGAATCAGTTATTATTTGTGGAAATTGAGATAAATGTTGTTTCCGTGCTTGCTAACTTGGCAGCTATAAAGTTAATTTGAAATATATTTTATTCTTGATCTGTGGAGACTAAAGCTGATAGCTAAGCAACCTTTGAGAATGATATTTTAGCACTTCTACAGAAGGCGATGAATGAATGACAAATGATAAAAGCCTCCTGTGCTGGCTAAACACACAGAGGAGATTAACACTGGGCCCCAATTAGGTTCTTAGGCATTCTTAAACACTGAAGGTTTTGTTGTAATAGATGTGAACACCTTTCACTTACTATAATTTAATAGGTTTAACAAGTGCTTAAATTAATAAAAATGCTTGTTGAAATGCCAGCAAACTCAGAATTGACTTGTATCCATTTCTGCACGGAAAACATTTCCAGAGAAACAAGTTTGTTAACATCCCTTGAATTTAGAGCAGTGTGGAAATGTAATAAAAAAAGAATTGTGTAAATTAAATACAAAACTCTTGGGGTTCTCAATGAAATCTGGACAGTGTCTTAAAATATTTGCACATTCTTTAATAAGAGGTATTCTTGATTACAGCGGAGGGAGAGTCTGGAATACTTGTTGCATGGAGAGAATAACAAAGTACCTGACAGGACCAAAGGAGGTCACTTGATACATTATGCTTGTGCCATGTCTTTGAAATTACCTTCCATTAGCCAGACTATTACACTGTTCCCTGTTCCTGGAACACTTTCCTTGACTGTATGATTGAAAGGACAAGAGTAAAAGTTTTTCCAAGGAGACACTGGAGAAATACCTGCAGATCATTGTGAGTTTAACAGAACTGTGAGCATAAACTCAGTGGGACGATCTTCAGAGAATACAGAAGATGAATGATATGGGCTGGCTGGTGGTGTAGTGGCATCAGCACTGGACTTCAAGGCAGATGGTCCTGAGTTCAAACCCAGCTGGGTCCCAACCTGGGCAGCAGCAGTATCTGCGAGGAAGAAAGACCTGGCAATCTACTTCTGTATCTTGCCACTACACCACTTGACTCAATGACTAAACCACAAATTGTATAGTCCTCAGCCTGCTCATTTGGAATCCAAATAGATGCTGAATTTGTTTAAACAGCAGCAGTGGACAACACAGATTTGTGGATATTAGATATTCAAAAGGACGGCTTGGAACAATACCTGTATTGGCTATCTGCTTATTACAATGAGATAGAAAGAATGGATTCTTTCCAGTTTCTAAGAAACATGGGACCTTTTCTTGATGTTTATTAATCACAGCTGCATAAGTGATGCTCTAGCTCAAAGAAATATTGTCCCTGATACGTGACAATATTCTTAGAGTCATAGAGTTATACAGCATGGAACCAGGCTATTCAGCCCATCTGGTCTATGCTGAACACAACATCCTCCCTGCTTGTCCCAGTTGCCTGCACGTGGCCCATAATGCTTTAAGCCCCTCCCCTCCTTGTACTTAACCAAATGCCTCCTAGATATTGCAATTGTACCTATCTCAACCACTTCCTCTGACAGCTCATTCCAGGTACTCAGTACCCTCTGTGTAAAGAATTGCCTCTCAGCTCACTTTTAAACCATTCCCCTCTTATCTTGTACTTGTGCCCCATAGCTTTGGTCTCCTCAATCCTGGGGATCAATCTATGACCATTCATCCTATCCATACCCCTTATGATTTTATTTGTCTCCCTCATTCTTCTATGAAATAAAGGTGCAACATGGCCAACCTCTCCCTGTAGCTCAAACCTTCTAGCCCAGGCAGCATCCGCATAAATCTCTTTGGCACACTCTCCAGTTTGATAAAACCTGGCCTGAACGGTACAGAATACCCCAAGTGCAACTTCACCAATGACTTACATAATGTTTGTACTCCGAAACTTGGTGCCATGACTGAAGAAGGGTAGTATTTTAAAAGCCTTCTTCATTACCTTGTCTACTTGCAGAGCGACTCTTGTGAATTGTTCCACCATTTTTTCCGAATCATTATCCTTTCTGATATTTTCCACAGTAATTTCAAGGTACTTGCATTGGAGTGTTTTTTATTTCAAGTTCAAGTTCAAGTTTATTGTCATCTGACTGTACATATATACAAGTAAATGAAGTATTGTTCCTCCAGACTACCATGCACCCAAACAACATATATCACACACAGCACATAAACCAAAGTCTTATACTATAAATAAACTTATAAAATATAATTCAAAATGCATGTAGTAAAGTGCAGCAGAGGTAAACAGTAAACAGTAAACAGCTTGTTGTCCTGGTGAAGAGACCTCAATGGTAATAGGATACTCTAGACTCACAGCCTGAAGAAAGAGCTGTTACCCAGTTTGACAGTCCTAGTGCTGATGCTACTATACCTCCTTCCTGACGGTAGTGGATCAAAGAGTTTGTGAGGTGGGTGGTAGGGATCCTCAACAATCCCTTGGGCCTTTTGTCTGCAATGCTCTCTCTAAATGTCACATGTAGGGGGAGGGAGACCCTGGTGATCCTCTCAGTGGATTTTACTGTCCTCTGTAGGGTCTTGTGGTCCGATGCTTTGCAGCTACCGTACCACACAATGATGCAGCCAGACCGGGCACTTGAAATTTGTCAGCATGCGGGCGGGGAGCCTTGGACATCTCAATCTCCTCAGAAAGTGTAGACGCTGCAGCACGTTCTGGATCTAGTGAGGAGGTGCATGGATCCAGGTTAGGTGGTCCATTGTGAACACAACAAAGAACTTTGAGCTCGTCACTCTCTCCACGGCAGAGCCATTAATGTGTAACAGAGAGTGATCGACTTTCCGGAAGCCCACCATCATCTCTTCTGTCTTGTCCAGGCTTCACTTGTTGTTCTTTCATTAATCGAGGAGCCTCTCTACCTCCTCTCTGTATCCCGCTCATCACTGCTGCTGACGTGGCCAACCATTGTCTGCAGAGCATTGGCATGTCGTCAAGAACCTTGGCAAACTTCTGGAGATGTGTGGCAGAAAGCGTGTTGACCTGCTGCATTGAAGCCTGGTGCGGGAGCACCAATGCCTTTGAGCAAAAAATCCTACAGAAGGTAGAGGATTCAGCTCTGCGGGTAAAGCCCTCCCAACCATTGAGCACGTCTACATGAAAAGTCGCCATAGAAAGTCAGCATCATCAAAGATCCTCACTGCCCAGGCCATATCCCTCACTGTCGTCATCAGGTAGAAGGTACAGATGCCTCAGGATTTCACCACCAACTTCAAGTTCTTGAACAAAAGGGGATAATTACACTCATTTAAGGACTCGTTTATCTTGTTATTTCATTCTTGGTATTTATTGCTTTTAATTTATCATCTGCATTTGCATAGTTTGTTTACAGGTTACAGATCCTGTTTACAGTTTCTGTTCTATAGATTTGCTAAGTATGCCTGCAGAGAAAGAGTCTCAGGGTTGCATGTGGTGACACGTATGTACACTGATAATAAATTTTATTTAGAACTTTAAATTTTGAGTCATTGTACTATCATCAATGAACCTGTTGTAATTTGAGCTGAACCTAGCAGTGCAGTTGGGAGTCAGCAACGTGAACAGCAGTGGACTGAGCACTGAAACTTTGGTGGGGCGGGGGGACCAGTGCCCAGCGTGACAGAGCTTGAAATGTTGCTGCCAACTTGGACAGAGTGGGGTCTTTCCATCAAGGAGTCCAAGATCCAGTTACAGAGAGAGCTGTTGAGCCCAACGAGAACAGTTTACCCACCAGCTTCTGATAATGCTTATGTTCAGCACCAAGCTGAAGTTGATGAACAATATCTTGGCATAAGAGGCATCATTTTCTAGGTGGGACAGGATGGAGTGGAAGGCCAAGGCTGTGACATCATCAGTGGACAGGTTTGAGCAGCTGATGAACTGGAAAGGGTCCAATGTAGCTGGAAGGTGGGATTTCATTTCATTACCGGCCACTCAAAGCACTTTCTGATTGCTGATGTCAGTGCCACTGGGCGGTAATTGTTTCGGACAGTTGCTGTTGCTCTCTTGAGCACCGGTGAATGAAGGTGGCTGTCTTGAAGCCTGCAGAGATAGTGGACTGTTTCAGAGAGATCTTAAAGTTATCCGTTAATACCTCTACTAGCTGGCCCACCTAGTCCTTTAGCACCCGAGCAGGTATGTCGCCTGACTCTGCAGCTTTGCATCGGTTTACCCTGGCTAGGTCTCTCCTCACCTCCACTGCAGCCAGACAAGGTGGTTGCTCCCCAGGAAGAGAGTGGGCTTTTGTCGATGTGACATCATTCAATTGGTCAAACCATGTATAGAAGGCGTTCAGGCTACCAGGAACGGAGATGTTGCTGTCGTTGACACTTAAGGTGGACTTGTAATCGGTTATGGTTTGCATACCTTACCACAAGTGCTGTGTGTCCCAGGTGTCAGTGGATGTTTCTGTGCTTTGCCTTCCTGATGGTATGAGAGACGTGGCCCTTGCTGACCACAGAGTTGTCCTGAACCCTGATCTGAAGGCAGCATCCCCATCCCTGAGCTTGCCTGAACCTCTGAATCAGCCATGGTTTGTGGTTTTCCCTGGCTGGGTAGTGTCTAACCATGGTAACGTCGTCGATACTCTTTCTTATTTAGCCAGTCACCGACCTCGTATATTCATCCATGTAGATGCGACGATCATAGGTAGCTGCCTCTCTGAATATGCTGAGTCCGTGCTTTCAAAGCAGTCCCACGGCGCTGAAGTGGCATCTTCTGATCTTTCTTCAAAATGGTTTGACCCATGTAACCAACATGGCTTGTGTGCAGGGATTAGCAAAATGGATATGTGTGATGCACCATCAATAACTCTCGGAGACGGGAGGTGAACGATAGGCTTTTATTAGCAGCAAAACGGAGGACGACATCTTGGAGACTGAGGGAGGAGCAATGCCTCCAATCGCCTTTATACAGGGGTCTGTGGGAGGAGCCACAGGAGCAGTCAGCAGAGGGGCGTGTCCAGACAGGTAAACATAGTTTACCACAAATGTGGTCTGAGTATCCAAGGTGAGGGTGGGGCATCGCCTTGTAAGCTCCATGAATATTGGTATAAACCACATCTAATGTAAACCACATCTAGTGGTGAGTCTGTGGAATTCTCTGCCCAATGAAGCAGTGGAGGCTACCTTGATAAATATATTTAAGACCAGGTTGGATAGATTTTTGCATAGTAGGGGAATTAAGGGTGATGGGGAAAAGGCAGATAGGTGGAGATGAGTCCATGATCAAATCAGCCATTATATTATTGAATAGCTCAATGGGCCAGATGGCCTACTTCTGCTCCTATTTCTTATGTTCTTACATCATTGGTTTTGTATTTCTAAACAAAAGATGCAGATTATTTGAATTTAAATTATTCAACTGTCATGGAGGGATTTGAACTCAGATCGTTGAATTGTTAATCCAGGTAACCGGGGTCACTAGTACAGTACTTTAAACACTGGGCCATCCTTGATTGCAAGGATTTGTACAATGCTCACAGAGAGTAAGACTCATCTTAAGTATTTAAATCTACACAAATAAATGTTTCTGTAATGTCTATTAATGCCCACGTTTCTAATTTTCTGTCCATTAAAGAACAATTGGATTAGAAACCTGGGCTAATTATTCAACTCCAGGAACAATAAGATTGCTGTCATGTCCCAGGCTAATTAGATTATTTTCCAATATTCTTGGTTTGTCCTTACTTGTCAAATTATTTGTCAAACTTGCTGTTGAAGCATGCTCAAAAAAAGAGCTCAGAATAATGCCTACAATACCGAGCTGCTTATTAAAATGAGAAAACGGTATGGCTGAGTCCTTTCCAGGTTCCCAGGAGCCTGGAACCTCTTCATTGTGTTCTCTTCAATACTCTGCAACAGAGTTGATGGTATGGACTCAGAGTTATACAGAACAGAAGCAAATCCCTCAGCCAAGCTTGTCTAAGCTGATCGACGCGCTTACCAAAGGTAGTCCCATTTCCCTGTGTTGGCCCTTTCCAATCTTTTAAAACACTAGAATTGTATTTCCTTCAGTAGCTCATTCTATACATCTTTAAAACTTCTGCCTTTAAATCCTCTTTAAATCTTTCCCCTCTCATTTTAAGTTTACTGTATATATCCTCTAATTTTAGATTCCCCTACCCTGTGTAAAAGACTGCCACCATCCACTTTATCTATGCCTCTTATGATTTTATCTACCTCAGTAAGTCAAATATGGTCAATATCACTACAGTCTCAGCCTATCCAGTCTTTCCTTATAACAATCAGGTCTCCAGTCCCAGCATCATCCTTGTGAATCTTTTCTATACTGTTGAATACTTTCTGCATAGCCCCATCCTTCCTACATTATAGCAACCGGAACTGGAGTTGGAGTCTTACTATTGTCTTGTACAGCTGTAACATGACATCCCAACTCTTCTGCTCAGTGCCCTGTCCAACAAAGGTAAGTATTTTGCCATTTGTCTACATGTGTCACTGCTTTCTGTAAACTATGTGAAACATAGAAAACCTACAGCACAATACAGGCCCTTCAGCCCACAAAGCTGTGCCGAACATGTCCCTACCTTAGAATTTACTAGGGTTACTCTATTTTTCTAAATTCCATGTACCTATCCAAAAGACTCTTAAAAGACCCTATCGTATCCACCTCCACCATCGTTGCTGGCAGCCCATTCCACGCACTCACCACTCTCTGCGTAAAAAACTTTCCACTGACGTCTCCTCTGTACCTACTCCCCAGCACCTTAAACCTGTGTCCTCTTGTGGCAACCATTTCAACCCTGAGAAAAAGCCTCTAACTATCCACACGATCGATGCCTCTCATCGTCTTATACACCTCTGTCAGGTCACCTCTCATCCTCTGTCGCTCCAAGGAGAAAAGGCCGAGTTCACTCAACCTGCCTTCATAAGGCATGCTCCCCAATCCAGGCAACACCCTTGTAAATCTCCTCTGCACACTTTCTATGCTTCCACATCCTTCCTGTAGTGAGGCAACCAAAACTGAGCACAGTACTCCAAGTGGGGTCTGACCAGGGTCCTATCGAGCTGCAACATTACCTCTCGGCTCCTAAATTCAATTCCACGATTGATGAAGGCCAATACACCATACGCCTTCTTAACCACAGAGTCAACCTATGCAGCTGCTTTGAGTGTCCTATGGACTCGGACCCCAAAATCCCTCTGATCCTCCACACTGCCAAGAGTCTTTCCATTAATACTATATTGTGCCTGTATCCCTCGTTCTCTGTACTACAACGATCTCCAGAGCCTTGTTATTCCTCTGTGTATGCCTTGTCATGGTTTACCTTCTCAAAATACATCACTTCACATTTGTCTGAGTTCAATTCTATCTGTCAAGTTGATCTACGCTCAGTAGACACATTACACCTGCTCGTTAATGCAAATATCTACTCAGCCAATCATCTACAGCAACACAATGCAGACATGGTCAAGAGCTTCATTTGTTGTTCGGTCCAAACACTTCTGCGGAAAAATGTGGAAATGTGGAGTTAAGTTTTACAACTTCAAAACATTAATCTAATTCAGAGGAAGACACGGGAGTCCAGGAATGTAGGTCAACTTTGAGTTTACTTTAAGTGAGGCACACATGTATCACATGGTAGTGTGATGACATATGCAATCCATGGTGAATTACTTAAATGAACAAGAATGCTTAATTAAACAATATATATATACAAGATTACTCAAATATTACTGAAATTTTAAATACATAATATAAGTGACTTAGACTGGAGAACGATTGTTGGTACCAGAATTCTCAGAAACTGCTGATCTCTGGGACTGTCATGCACAACAGTCTCTAGAATTTACAGAGAATGGTCCGAAAAACAAAATAAAAACACCCAGTGAGCATGATAAGAAAATGCCTTGTTGATGAAAGAGATCAGAGGAGAATGGCCAGACTGGTTCAAACTGACAGGAAGGTGGCAGTAACTCTAAAAACCACATGTTGCAACATTGGTGTGCAGAAGAACATCTCTGAAAGCACACACTTCAAACGTTGAAGTGGATGAGTTACAGCAGCAGTAGACCACAAACATACACTCAGTGGCCATTTTAGTAGGTACAGGAGGCATTTAATAAAGTGGCCGCTGAGTGTGTATCCTGTTGTAACCTTAGGCAACCTTCTTTTCTGCAATGAAGTCCTGTGACCTTTGATAAAGTCCTTTGAGAAGTTGCTGATGAAACATATCAACTCCTGCCTGAGAAGGATCTTCTCCAGTTCGCCTACCGGAACAACAGGTCCACAGCAGATGCCATTTCACCGGTTTTTCACTCAACCCGGGAACACCTGGACAGCAAAGGTGCATACAATAGAATGCTCCTTATTGATTACAGCTCAGCATTCAACACTATCATCCCCTTAAAAATAATCAATAAACCTCAAGACCTTGGCCTCAATACCTCTTTGTGCAATTGGATCTTCGATTTCCTCACCTGCAGATCCCAGTCAATTCAGACTGGCAACAACATCTCCACAACCTCTATCAGCACAGGTGCACCTAAGCTGTGTGCTTAGCCCTCTGCTCTACTCGCTTTATAGTTATGACTGGAAAGCTAAGCACAACTCCAACGCCATACTTAGATTTTCCTGACAACCCCACTGCTGTTGGCCAAATCAAAGATACGAGTGATGATTGATAAGTTTGTGGTCTAAGGTAGAAGGAGTCAGTTTTAGAAAACCTAGCACATTTATTTTTCAACATAGTCTCCTCCTACATGTACACACTTAGTCCAGCGGTCATGGAGCATACGGATCCCTTCTTTGTAGAAGTGGTCCACAGCAGGGGTGATTGATAAGTTCGTGGCCTAAGGTAGAAGGAGATTAGTTATACAGCTCTCATTACATGCACGTGCAGCTCAACTCTTTGAGTGAAAATGCAAGAAGTTTGAAGTTAATAACTCATCTCCTTCTACCTTAGGCCATGAAATCAATCACCCTATGCTGTGGACCACTTCTGGAGGTCCAAGATGCTGACTTCTACAAAGAAGGGATCCATATGCTTCACAACCGCTGGACTAAGTGTGTAAACGTAGGAAAACTAAATATGCTAGGTTTTCTAAAATTGATTCCTTCTACCTTAGGCCACAAACTTATCAATCACCTCTTGTAGTGACGAACCAGTATGTAGGAAGGAGCTTGAAAACCTGGCTGAGTGGTGTTACAATAACAATCACTCACCCAATGTCAGCAAGACCAAGGAAATGATTATGAACTTCAGGAAGATCAGCAACTTAGTCCGTAGTGTAATAATTTCCTGGGTCCAGCATGTAGGTGCAATTACAAAGAAAGCGTGGCATCACCTCTGCTTCCTCAGACATTTGCAAACTTCAAATGTAAAATCCTATAAAAAGTGGTGGATATGGCCCAGTCCATCAAGGCTAAAACCCTCCCCACCACTGAGAACATCTACAGAGCACTGCCACAGGAAAGCAGCATCCATTGTCAGGGACCCCCACCATACAGATCACGCTCTCTTCTCGCTGCTGTCATCAGGAAGAAGGTACAGGAGCCTCAGGACCCACACCACCAGGTTCAGGAACAGTTATTACCCTTCAACCATCAGGCTCTTGAACCAGCGGGAGTAACTTCACTCGGCTCATCACTGAACTGTTCCTACAACCTATGGACTCACTTTCAAGGAATTCTCATCTCTCGTTATCAATATTTATTGCTTTATTATTTTTTTCTCTTTCTTATTTGTACAGTTTGTTGTCCTTTGCACATTGGTTATTTGTCCGTCCTGTTGGGTGTCATCTTTCATTGATTCTATTGTGCTTCTTGGATTTACTGTCTATGCCCGCAAGAAAACAAATCCCAGAGTTGTATATCAAATGCGAGGAAATCTGCAGATGCTGGAAATTCAAGCAATACACACAAAATGCTGGTGGAACGCAGCAGGCCAGGCAGCATCTATAGGGAGAAGCGCTGTCGACGTTTCGGGCCGAGAGAGATCTCTTACTATCTTTCCTTTCAGTTAGTCCTGATGAAGGGTCTCGGCCCGAAACGTCGACAGCGCTTCTCTCTATAGATGCTGCCTGGCCTGCTGCATTCCACCAGCATTTTGTGTGTGTTGCCAGACTTGTATGTGGTGACATATGTACTTTGATAATAAATTTACTTTGAACTTTTGAATCTTCTTCCACCACACCACCAATTTTGGTGTCATCAGCAAATGCTGTTCAAAAACCATAGTTTGGTGTTAATATAGTATGTTATAGTATAGTTGAATGATAGTTAATAATGGTATTTAAATTGACTATGTCTGTAGTTTATTAGACCTTAAAGTAGTCAAAAAATATGAATTCTCAGAAATAATAGGAATGTGTCCAAGCAGAATAAACACACACCAGTAGCTTTTGTATTTATCTAATACATAATGTCATTATTTTATGGAACTGTAAACCTATCAATTATTTGACAAGTTGCTAAAAATGAGTTCACGTTCCTGCAGCTGCTAATATACTTAGTTAAACCTTTGTCTCATTAATGGGCTCTACAAGTAATGGATAAACTCCTCCAGAGGGAATTGATAGTGCCTCAAATAAAACAGATAACAAGTATTAAAATGCCCTCTGTTCTTATTATAGCACCATAAAATGTCACGTAGATGAAATCCTATTCAAGTTGACAATAAAACTGAAATCAATCTCAAACAAAATGCTCAAGGCTGAAGTGTTCATCGAATCAAAATAAAGAGCTGACGGCTTGCATATTGTTGCAACGTATTCCATATTCACTGTTATTTTTCCAATCATGGTTGGGAATTTTATAAACATGCCAGTTGTACATTCAGTATGTTAAAGCAGACATTATTAATTGTCCATTACATTTTAATGCATCTGAATTAATGATTCATTTTTTAAAACTCTATTTCATTGACTATCTATACAGTTTAAAGTTGGTCTGATTTTATCTTGACTTCTTTCTATGCAAGACAGACAGTATACAAGATCTCTGATTTGGAGTTAGGCTGCGTGCTTCTTTTCTTTTTAGAGTTTAACTATTACATTTTATCTTACACAACTCACAGCCTGTCCATAAAAATATACATATTTGAAGACTGTAATCATTATAGATCTTCCTCCACATTTCCTCCCTTTTAAGAAAGTTGGCTTGAATTCCTTAACCAAACTAAAAGTAATATAACATTATCCAAAATGGTTAATTGCAAAGTTAGCTCTATAATTTGTCTATGACAATAACTAATGTGTATGATAAGTCTCTTTGAAATTTGTTGAGAAATACTTCTCTAAAATGTAGCTTATTTAGGACTTACATAAAAATTTATCACATCAGAATTCATAATTACAGAGACCCAGAGAGAAAGGCACAGAGGTTCTATTTAGAACATGTGGCTGAATTAAAAATTTTGAAAACTGGTAACTATCATGGGAGGTACAATTTAAATGGCAGAGACTAGTGTCCTTGAGAATTTTTAAAAGGTGCTTTTAATCCATCAGTTTTTAAAGTACCCAAATTGCCCAGCTAATTTTGCTACTACTTCTAAATGCAAATTTATCAGATTTGCTGAAATTTGTTATCTGGCAGAGCCGGAAAATGTATCTAAACATTTGTTTTAACAAAATCACTTGGTAGGCAATTAAATAATTTTAAGTTAATAGAGATGGTACACTGCATGTGCTGAAAGAAGGGAAAATGATTAGTTAGTTGAAGTATCATGAGGAGACCATAATTAATAAAAATGTTACATTCAATGCACAGGCAATGTGGAGCAGATTAAACAATCATAACTCGCTGGGTACGTTTAGGAAGATTCAAAAGTTATCTTGAAACTTTACTATGGTTTTTAGAGTTGCTGCGCCACATATGGTGGAAAGATATATATAACACAACTACAAAAATAAATGATCGGTTCTGCTAAAAATGAGGTTGAAGCAAAACTGCAATAGGTTGTGAAATGAATACTGACAAACATGTAACATTCTTACATTATCAAATAGCAGGATAGCAGGAATGTAAATGGGTCTAATGTAAATTTTAAACATGTATTAGAAAGAAAGCTTTTAATTTAGAGAGTTATAGATGTATATAATCCACTGTTAGACCAGCAATGTCAAGAACCTCATGTGCGATCTTTCTGGTATGAGCCCTGTGGATCTATGCAACTTTCCGTAGATTGTTGATCTTTCATTTTTCTCGAGCACCTGTATTTGCTAATTGTTATCTCAAATGGAACTGCTAAGCCCTTGTGTTTCTGGTTTAATCTTGTCAAGTGAATTGTGACTGGCACACGTTTGCTGCGTTCTATGATTATTTAAAAAGGACTCTCAGTCAGTGCCTCAGCAGAGTCATTGTGTTGGAGTGAATGGTTTGTTTCGTGGTGTGGCTCAGTCGTTCTTCTGAGGCTCTGTTGGTTTTTCTATGTCTAACCTCGTTTCCGTTTCTTCATGGGGAATCTGTCGCCCTCCGCTCCTATGGTCGAGATATGGTCAGCGCTTTCTGTGACTGAGGCCGCCTTCTGCTGCTCCCGGGTTGGGTCGGTGCCAGCGACTGCTGTGACAGAGAGCAAGCCTGCCTTTCCTCCGCACTTGGGTCCAGTCCTGCGAGTGCTAACCGTGACACTGTCGTTTTCACCGTTACCCCTAAACTGCATGCCTCATCACTTCCTTTTGACTGTTGAGCCCACTTTCTACTCTCACCTCACAATACTAACATCTTTCTACATTGCTACAGCTACACATGGACATGTGTCTCTCCAGAAAGCTCTACTTCACTTCACAATCTCTGCAGACTCAGGTTGTTCTTTATTCCCATGTGAAATTGATTCATAATAACGTAGTAAGAAATAAATCCTTGAGGATCTCTTTGTTTCTGCTTGGAAAGATCTGCATCTTTCCACGTTAAAGGGATAACCCTTCTCATGAATCTACTTCAAAAATTCAACCATTGAAATTCTGTTTGCCTGATTCAAAATAAAAGATGGCTTTTGAGAAATAAATTTTTTTTTAAAATAGTGTTCACATAATTAACATGTAGAAGTGCTTAAATAATTAACACGACAAGTTGTAACTTTCCACCTTAGCCCTTTACACAGTACAATAGTAAGGAACATTTACCATTCCTGTTCCTCATTATAGGGCTGGTGGTTATCTGGCTGAAATTACTGTATACCCCAGATAGCTAAAAACCGCAGATGTCCCAAGCAACACAGCAAATGATATATATTGTGTCATAGCAGTGCTTCTCATGAGATAGAATAAGTCTTCCCATAAGTAGCACACAAATAACATCACCACATTCATCATAACATAACGCAGTAATGGAGTCATGGACAAGACTACATCATTAGTGAATAATGAAGACTGTGAAGATTTATGCTTGAGGTCAATGAAGATATCTTCAATTAATCCTGAAGTGACTATCATGTGTGGTTTGAAATGCATCAATATTTGTTCAAGGTTGATTTATAATGAAAGCTTTTTTTGGATCACCATTAATATAGCAATTTATAACTCTCCACTAGGTGGTGATAGGGTATTCCTTGATAACTTCACTATACCATGCAAACCACCCTTTCAATTGCAGCCACACACACAATGGCATTATAGAACTTCTAATGCTAAGGTATCTACCTGCAATTGAACATTATTATTTAATTACTCTAAGTACACAGAGCATATTTTAAATTGTTTTTATAAAGGAAGTAATGATGAAATTATGTTGATTGTATATTTGATTAAGTTTGCTTCAGTATTAATCCAATTACAACATAATGATATAAATATCACTATAGTATCCATGTATAGTTACTTCTTCATTCCAGACTGTAGTATTAAATGACCAATGTCATGCAGGTTAAGACATCAGTAACTTTCTCCAAGGACAGAGGTAGGTAATGAAATACTTATTAAGTTTGATAAATATTTCTGTGTCACTGGTGTAGTACTATCTTAGTAGAATTCATTATTTAATAAATTAAATACACATATGTAATTGGTTATGAAGATTATAATGAAACAGCTTCCCTCTCACTGTTGCAGAGGAGTGATAGCTCTCTCTCCCTTGTTAGTGAGAGAGAGGGCCTGTTGAGATGTCGAGGTGTTAGGATGGACAGTAGTTTTTCATGGACAACAGATCATGGTGTCCGAGGGCTTGCTGTTTCTTGGTGGGTGGTGGGGAGGCTGGTGCTTTTTGGTGGAACAAGTGGGGGGGGGGGAAGGTTGACGCTTTGTGTGTTGGGGGCTTTGGGGGTTCTAACGTTTTTCTGTCATTCATCCTTTAGGTTTTTCTTTTCCTCTCTGTTTCATGGATGTCCACCAAGAATAAGGGTTTCAAGATGTATACTGTAAACATTTTCTGACATTAAATTGGACCATTGAACATGCCCTTACCTGATTTAATTCATGATCATAACAGATTCAAGTCTGAATGGGTTAAAATGGCAGAGAAATGAAGTCCACCTGCATGTAATTAATGTTCTGTGCCATTGTTGTGTATGATTTTGCAACCCCGCTGCAGAAATAAGAGAACATCGCCTGCATTTATTGTATTATCATTTGCAAACTGCTGCATTTTTCTGAAGCATCACATGCCTGTAAGGTCAAAAGCATTCAGGTGCTCAAATAACTGTTTATCTGTTAGGTTATCAAATGTCAACGTGCAAAAGAAAATGAAAAAACATAAAGTGATGGGCAATAAATGATAAGCAACATAACCTGCAATCAACTTTATTCTGTGTTCAGTTATCTGCAAAATATCAGCTCCTAAAAAAGTTGCTTGTAGGCCACATAACTTCTTCACATTGCACCTGACTCCCACCTTTGCTTACACTCAGGTCTGTGAACATGGCTGAAAAGAAGTGATGTCCATCTAGAACGCAAGGGTTTGATAGAATATGCTTCATTTGGCCTGATGGGTACAAACTCCAACAATTGTCAAGAAGCTTGATGTCATCTCAAATTAGAGAACTGAATCCACCATCTTGAAAATTACGCCCTCCCCTACCAGCAAATGTGATTTAGTGTGCTTTCTTTATACCAGGGGTCCCCAGTTTTTTATGCCATGGACCAATACCAATAAGCAAGGGGTCTGTAGACACCAGGTTGGGAACCCTTGCTCTATACAATGCATTGCAGACACTTGAACGGAACCCTTACTTCAATCTGCCCCCATCCCTTCTCTCTTCCCCCCAACGTGAATCTGCAATCCCTACCCACAGGACAATGACAAAAGACAGATGGGAATACACACCTTCAAAGATTCCTGTGTGGTATACTAACATGTTGACATGGAAGTTCCATGCTTGGAATCCAGAAGACGCTGTAGGTCATCAATAGCGGCATCCTCACTTCCCCGTGGCAGCCTCTCACCCCATCCCCTCCATCCCAACCCCTTAGTATCAAAGTAGGGAATGAGCCCTGCCTTAATGAGGTGTGCAGCAGAGCTAGCGAGCCGAAACAGCAAAACTGACATGGTACCAACTTAGTGACATTGCAGTCTAGAAATGCTAAAAAGCAGAAGGTGCAAGCCATAGAGAAAGATAACATTTCCAGAGCCAATATCATACTGAAGCTCTTCAGTCCTGCTGTATCCTTTCAAAAATCTGGTGAACACTTAAACTAATAGATGAAGGAATTTTCACTGAAATTGTACCAGCTTAAACTTTTGCAACCTCATGCAGGTTTTGTTTCAGTAGTAAAAAGTGGCATTCAGGAGGAGTGGCAAATTTCAGGTAATTTCCATTTTATGAACTGATTGAGTCAATTTAAATGTATTTAATAATTTTAAGTTGTTTTTGTACTTTTATTAATTACTGCTTTCAATAATTTAGTAAATATCAATATTATGTTTAATTTTAATAGTTTTTTGAATGTTTACAACTGTTTGTCATTGTCAGAGACAGTCAGAAACTTTCAAAGTACTTACAGCTGGTTAACTTTGGGGACTGAGCTTCACTGGCTGTTATTAAAAATTACTGTAGGATTGACAACCAGAAATAACTTCAGTAATAAAGTTAGTTGAGGAGGTTCTCAGCAGGGTATACATTCAAGGTACAGGCAGGTTTAGAGAGCAGTGGAACAGCGAGGAATGGAACATTCCAAGGAAATTCTGGGGAAAGATTTATGCGAGTATGCAACTAGTGTAGCTAAGTTTCTATCCTTTGTTATTCTAACTCTTTAAACGCCAACACATTTAGATTTTAGAGATTGATGCAAATTAACTTTTAATATTTCATGGACCTCCAAAGTTTCTAAAGTTTCATCATTTATATAATGCATAGAAATATCTTATGATTTAGACAGGACTTAAGTTTCAGGTGGCATACAGTAGTGTATAAATACGAAAATAAATGAAAAATAACTGTAGAGCTGGATTAAAAGGGAGGAGAAATTTTGCCACAACTATTAAAATATATCGATAACACAAATCTGAAATCTTGAGTGCAGCACAGCTGTTAATGCTAGAATAATAATCCCACCTTCTAATGTAGATGGGTGTAGAAATGCACCATTCATTGTGAATGCTAATCATAATTTGTGGCTGTATGTTGTTCTGACTTCAGACGGAGTACAATGCATAACCAGTATCTGGTTTAGTGCTTAATGCTCATAACCAAGGACAGCTTTCCAGCTCCGCACTTTCTAAAACATTACTGGGATTAGTGAGTGGGTTTCACAGGAACTATTAAAATATGGAGACATGCTTTACCAAACCTCCAGAGACTGAGGATATTGTGGATTGTCTACTATTTTTCAATTCCATAACTTGAAGCTACCAAAAAGTGCACACTAAGTACTGGAGGCTCAAAAAATACTTAGTGATTACCAATATGAGCAGAAAAAAACAAATGTGTAAGGCATATGGACTTACACTGAAAATGTTATTCAATGAGGGATAACTTTAAATTATATTTTACCAAACATCCTGAAATGTCACCAGTAGGTATCAGGGATTAATTTCACAGTCTAACAGGCTGTAATGAAAGTAAAAGAAATCGGAAATATAAAAGGTTAGAATGGATGGTATTTTTCAACTGGACAATTGTAAGTACTTTTGTATAAAAGTTATTAATTTCTAATTTCATATCATTTTCTCCGCATTCAATGAGTTCTCTGCAACTATCTCCAAATGGATCCCACCGCCAACATATCTTTACCTCCCCACCTCTCTCCACCTCTACAGGGATTGCTCCTTCCGTGACTCCCTTGTCCATTGGTCCTTCCCCACTCATCCCGTTCCCGGCTCTTCTCCCTGCAAGCAGCCAAAGTGCTACACCTGCCCATATGCTTCCTCCCTCACTTCCACTCAGTCATTCCAGGTGAGGCAACACTTCACCTGTGAATCTGCTGGGGTTGTCTATTGTGTCCGCTGCCCCTGATGTGGCCTCCTCTACACTGGTGAGGCTCGTCGTTGAGCACCTCCACTCTACCTGCCGTTAACAGAACTTCTCAGTGGCCAAACATCTTAATTCCAATTCCCATTCCCATTCACGTCGGTCCATGGCCTCCTCTTGTCCCATGATGAGGCCATCCTCAGGGGGAAGGAACACCTTATATTCTGTCTGGGTAGTCTCCAATCTGATTACATGAATAATGATTCTCCTTCCAGTACTTTTTTTTTCTCTCCCCTCCTTCTATTCCCCACTCTGGCCTCTTACCTCTTCTCACCTGCCTATCACTTCCTCTGGGTCCCCTCCTCCTTCCTTTCTCCCTATGGTCCACTCCCCTGTCCTATCAGATTCCTTCCACTCCAGCCCTTTACCCACCTGCCTTCACCTATCACCTTTTAGCTATCCTCGTTCACCTCCCCCCACCTTTTTATTCTGGCATCTTCCCAGTTCCTTTCCAGTCCTGAAGAAGGGTCTCGGTCTGAAATGGCAACTGTTTATTCATTTCCATTTGATGCTGCTTGACCTGCTGAGTTCCTCTGGCATTTTGTGCATGTTACTTCACAACCATACTCTGCTTATCAGTAGCATTTTACATCTAGGTTGTGAAATTGTGTATCATTTTAACAAAAAAGCGATTGTTTCTAATGACTGTTTTGTAGATAGCATATTCACAGCAGGAAAATATTCTAAACTCAAAAATAAAGTAATCACAACGGAGTTTTACTTTATTTATTTGTTTTAGCCTCTATGCTCTCCTCGTAAATGCACAGCCTTCACAGATACGGTTTGTAAGTGTATGCACTTCCATGCTTACCGTCATTTGTGTCGCGTGCTCTCATTTAAGTAAGCCGTGTTCTTATTCAAAGTGAGTGCTAAACTGACAAAGTAGAACAGTTACATTAAATCCTTCATGATCTCTGGGTTTTTCCGGTTTTATGAGCTGCCCCTAGATGGCATGGTTGCAGGGTATGATGCCGGCTCACAATTTTCACCTGCTCCAACTCAGTTAACGTACCATTGCTTCCAGAGATACTGGAAGCTACTCAGGACATTGCCCTTCAGACAGCTCACTCCTTTATGTTGAATTCTATGCCTTGGGTGATAAGGTGAAGGAGGCCAGTCACTCAAATATGCTGCTGACCTAGTCTCCAATAACAAGAAGCTTCATCACCATGAAGTTAACACATTGGATACACTGTGTACCTGGCTTTTCAGCATGGTGTCTGCCTACTCTATACATACAAAGAGTAAGTTAATGGAAGTTGCTGAACTTAACAATTACTATCAATTTTTTAATTTGTTTATGTAAAATGAAAATAGCTTAAAATGAACCTACTGTTTTACAAATTTTTTAAATTATTATTACACTTTTTAATATTTTAACTATATAATGTCTTTGAAATATTTGTAAGTGTCTCCACTGATGCGCTACTCCACTTTGTGAACTTGTAGCAGCATTGAGGCCAACAGCTTGTTGGAAATGCAGTAGGTGTAAGGCTGGATATCCTGTGGAAGGCTTTTATGAGGTGTGCGCCAATTTGAGCATAGTCCAAACTAATATCATATTCACTTTCTGTACTGTGCTCATATCTAACCTCTGTTTTAGGAATAACCGCTTGTTTTGAAAATAAAATGCAATATGCATCCTGAAACGGATTAGAATGAGGAATCAACTCAACCAGCCAAAGGCTCCGGCCTCAAATTTTACCTTTTGTGTCCGCCAACAACTGTTGAAAATCAAGCTTCATTCTGGTCTGATGTCATAACATACTGTACATGTCATGGATAGTACTGTACCTGTTCTCAATTCCTTTGAGGGCAGTCTATATACAAAAACAGTTGTGGTGTTTACTCTAATGCTCGTCACTTTAGAGGAAAAGTACAGGCATTATTCTCTCAAGCTCTGTAGAACTGGTTTTATTAACCATCATCTTTCCTGTGCTATAATTAATGGATACCTGTACCTAGGTTCATTAGCTAGCTAAAATGTATGTATGAATAATTTCTGACTGATGTCATTATTTCCCATTATTTAGCAACACAGACAATATAAGAGTAAACATTGTACATTCTTGATTTGACACTTCTGAACTGTTTTTTTAATGTTTGAAAATACTGTTGTTCCTCGATGCAAAGAAGTTTAACAGTCAATCCTCAACTCTCCAAGATGACAAGAACTGAATTCGTCAAGCTGACCAATATAACACTGTGGCATGTTTTAAACAGACGTCAATATCTTGAACACATTGCATACTTCTTTAGAATAGTATATCTACATAGTACAATAACATATCTAACTAACATTATATCTAACTATATAATGATTTAGTTTCTGAAACTTACAGCTAAGTTAATGCAGGATTGTAGTTTCGGGTTAATATATGATATTGTATCTCAAGTCAGTGAACTTCTTCACCCTAGCTTCATTCCTGCTTTATCATGGTTGATGAAGGCATGTTGAAAGTTGACACAAGGCAGTGATTGTTATCATGGCTATTCAGGAGATTAACTTTTGACTTGAAGAATGCCCATCAGTGACAAAATCTTGATCACCGCCAGAAAACTGGATCACTGCTAAAACCTTTCGACTTTCTCCCCCTCCCCTACCTGGCTCCATGTGCCCATCATCTCCACCTATCACCAACCGGACCCAGTCTCATCCGTCCGGTTTACCTCTACACTGGCTCAATTCTCTCCACGCATGATGGCTGATTTAGGGTCTTGACCTGAAACATGTGCCATCTTTTTGTCAATACAGATGCTGCTTGACTCAACTAGTCCTCCAACAATTTGGTGATTTTTTGCACCAGTTGAAGTGAGCTGACACAAATTGAAATGTGCAAGCACTCTTTAAATGGAGGTGCCCATTTTGGATATGTTGAGGGAATCATTTGTGGAATAATATGAATGCGACTGTTCTGTATTGAACACACTGGATGACAAAGTGGAGAAGAGAAGAAGACCAAGACAGCCTTGCAAATTCATCATCAAGTGGAAAAGATCTCAGCCTACACTCAGTGGCTGCTTTTTTAGGTACCACTGAATGTATGTTCTTGGTCTTCTGCTGCTATAGCCCATCCACTTCAAGGTTTGGTGTGTTGTGCATTCTACACACTACTGTTAAAACCTGTGGTTATTTGAGTTATTTAGACCAGTCTGGCCATTCTCTTCTGACCTCTCTCAATAACAAGGCATTTTCACTCACCAAAATGCCACTCACTGGATGTTTTTCATTCTTTACACCATTCTTTGTAAATTCTAGAGACTGTTGTGCGTGTATATCCCAGGAGATCAGCAGTGTCTGAGATACTCAAACCACCCTGTCTGCCGCCAACAACTATTCCATGATCAAAGTCATTTAAATCATATATCTTCCCCATTCTGATGTTTGGTTTGAACAACAACTGAACTTCTTAGCTATGTCTGCATACTTTTATACATTGAGTTGTTGTCACATGATTGGCTGATTATATATTTGCATTAATATTCAGGTGTACAGGTGTACCTAATAAAATGGCCATTAAGTGTATGTTTAATGCCATTTCACATTTGATGAAGGCATTGTAGAAAACATCAGGGCCTGAAGTCCAATCCTTTTACCAGTAAATTCACACACTGCCTCAAGCAGTTCACTCCTTTACTCCTCAAACAATATTCCTTATCATGACTGAAGTAACATTCAAAATCCCATAATTTCAGTTCAAGTTCAAGTTTAACTATTATTTAGCCATATATGAATATAGCCAAACAAAACAGCATACTTTTGGGGCCAAGGTGCAAAATACATAGCATCTATGCAGCACATAGCATCTAGCACATAACGCAAATAGCACATATGGTTACAATTTCAAAAATACATATAGACATAAAGAAAAAAACAGCCAAAGTCCCTGAGTATCCAGCTTGTTCTTCCACTGAGCAAACACTGGAGAGCAGCACTGAGTGAGCACAGGAGAGCAAGACTGGGCGAACACTGGAGGGGTCATCCCCCAAACCAGAGCAGATTCTAGCATGCCCACAGAAACCTCTCCCACACTGCCTCAGTGTTTCCTTCCTTGGGCGACTGCAACAGGTGACCCCGCAGCCTAGGCCTAGTTCTGAAGCAATGCAGCTCTCCCACCGACCAGCGAAATAGACTTGCAATATTCTACGCTACCAATGTCCAATAGGGTGTTCCAAAGTCTAATAACAAGTTGGGATGAATGCCATTTTCTGGCCAAGTCTATGTGTATGAGAATTAATATAAAAGATCTTCTACTTATCTCCTATCACTATTCACCAGCTGATCTAATTTCCATTGAATAGAAACATAGGAGCAGTTAATATCAGCCATGAATGAATCCTTGGGAAGTTGGATAAGGAATGAAAATCTGGCTGTAGTTGAGCATTAAGCAAAATGTTTTTCCTTAACCATCAAACCCATTTGATTTGGGTGTCAGATATTCTACCAGCTCTTTGAAGAGCTTTTCAAGTGAAGTTATCATCTTGCCAGGTTGCAAAACCATTTCTCAATATTAAAAGCAATGTGGGGGAACAGTAAAATGGAAGAAAAGAAGTTGGTAAAAACAATTAAAGAAATAAAATCTCAGATGAACAGAAGTTCCTGCTACCCTTTTGCTTTCCAATGTTACAATCTGCTATTTGCTCCTTATTGTCTGACAAGATTGGAACAGAATTAAGCAAATCTAGCTAAATGCTTTGAGATTCCACCAAATTAGACTGCAAGAAGATGCTGTTTTAACAAAGATTCAAAGTATTTCACACAAAGCTTTTATTTATTATATTTATTGTGATTCTTCTGCTGCACAGCAGTTTTGGCTGTGTGACCTGAGTCTTTGTAATAGATTATCCCATCCGCTATTGTGTTTATATAGAAAGGATTGGATTTTCAAAATCAACATTTTATCTTCTGCTAATTAATCTAAATTCCATCTTTTGTAACACTGTAGTGAGATTCCTTCATATGTTATTACAGAAAACATTTGGGATGCCAAGTATATCAGTTATCTTCAAAAGAAACAGAAAGAAGCATTTGTGTTTTAAGTGATTTAAGGGAATTTGTATGATGCTGTATTGTGTTACTCTGTTTGCTTTGTCAATAAATGCTCAGACAAACCCTGTGAGTGCTAGTTAATGTTCATTCCTTTTCAATTATTTTTTCATAAGGGAACTATGGTAATCCCCTAAGGCATTTACTTAAGTTCCACTTAATACTTTACTAATAGTTTTGATGAGTGAATTTACAATGTGTTTTGTTTTGCAAAGCAGAGTGCATATGGCACATAATGAAAAGTTATCATGTACTGAAATGTTGTGTGGAAGAGTTACGTTTCAAATTACAGCAGAAGACAAGGAGTTAACTTCAATTGTTGTGGCAAGCGTTTTATCAGAGGTCAGTACATTAATCACGTTTTGATTTCTGCAGTTTATTAGTGTTCGACTTTACTGTGAGGAGGAAGTTATTAGTTTTCTCCCTCTTCACCTCTAGTTTCCCTCATTCAATGCTGTAATCTTGCTACCCCGCCAGCTCTCTATAGCTGACATTTACGGAGTGGGTGGCCTGCATCTATGACAAGCACTGTGTGTTTTGGAATCACTTGGGGGAATTTGTCAGATGACCCTCTTTAAAAAGCAATAATGAGCATATAATATGACTCATAATCCATTGCTAAACTGAAGGGTCTCTTCATATTTGGAGTTATTTATTAACTGTCTGCAGTTAAGTATGTTTGGCATGTCTCACAGCCTGTGATGGGATTCTTATCAGATTTTTCAGAAAATATTCACAACTAACTGGATGGAATTTAGACTGTCAAAATGCGGTGAAAGTAAACAAGTAGTATAACAGATTCTGCACCCACACTGATTTGCAGGGAAGGAGATAATTCTAATAATTACAAAGAAGTGCACATGATTGCTTTGATGAATTAATAAGAGAAAATGGTGCTCAAATAGACATTTATTTTAAATCAATAAAATGCTCAATATTTTGAGAGATGCACTGCTTACTCTATTGCACAATTATTAGAATATAGAAAAGAAGGAACAAAATCGGTGTTGAATGCTTTAACAAGCCTGTGCTCACTCGCCACACAGCTCCTCTTCACTACTATCTTCCTCCTCATGATAAAGGGCACTTGGAGGGTATGGCAACATTTGACAAGAGATATTATCAACCAATGTGGATGAAATTCCCAAAGAGCACTGGTGACAAAATCTTTCCTGAAAGCCTATCACAAGTTCAATGAGGCATTAAAATTGGCAGTAAGGCAGCATCTTTCCTCCAGTGGCCCAGACTGAATGCGCTCGTGCAGGTTGGCTCAGGCTCTGAGTTTTGACGAGAATCTACAGTGGTTCTTAAAGAAAAGGTCAGATGATCTCGTGTTTGTGTCAGAGTGTCTGATCCCAGCCTGATTCGTGTGTGGCTAACAAAATCAGTGTCAAAATGAAGTACAACAGGAAGTTATTGCCTGAAATACATCTGAATTTAGAATTTATTTCAATCTTGCATCCATCCCACAACGTGAGGGAGTAAAAAATCTTTGCGTTATGACTCTGTCGCAGCGTACAGAGAAGTGAATTTAAAAGTCTGATGCCCTGTAGAAGGAAGCTGTCCCGGAGCCTGTTGGTCTAATGGCCTGTAGAAGGAAGCTGTCCCGGAGCCTGTTGGTCTAATGGCCTGTAGAAGGAAGCTGTCCCGGAGCCTGTTGGTCTAATGGCCTGTAGAAGGAAGCTGTCCCGGAGCCTGTTGGTCTGATGCCCTGTAGAAGGAAGCTGTCCCGGAGCCTGTTGGTCTAATGGCCTGTAGAAGGAAGCTGTCCCGGAGCCTGTTGGTCTAATGGCCTGTAGAAGGAAGCTGTCCCGGAGCCTGTTGGTCTAATGGCCTGTAGAAGGAAGCTGTCCCGGAGCCTGTTGGTCTAATGGCCTGTAGAAGGAAGCTGTCCCGGAGCCTGTTGGTCTAATGGCCTGTAGAAGGAAGCTGTCCCGGAGCCTGTTGGTCTAATGGCCTGTAGAAGGAAGCTGTCCCGGAGCCTGTTGGTCTAATGGCCTGTAGAAGGAAGCTGTCCCGGAGCCTGTTGGTCTAATGGCCTGTAGAAGGAAGCTGTCCCGGAGCCTGTTGGTCTAATGGCCTGTAGAAGGAAGCTGTCCCGGAGCCTGTTGGTCTAATGGCCTGTAGAAGGAAGCTGTCCTGGAGCCTGTTGGTCTAATGGCCTGTAGAAAGAAGCTGTCCCGGAGCCTGTTGGTCTAATGGCCTGTAGAAGGAAGCTGTCCCGGAGCCTGTTGGTCTAATGGCCTGTAGAAGGAAGCTGTCCCGGAGCCTGTTGGTCCTGGTTTAATGCTGTGGTACCGTTTGCCAGACGGAAGCAGCTGAAACAGTTTATGGTCGGGGTGACTGCTGTCCCCGATGTTCTTCCAGGCCTTCTTTCTGCACCTGCTGCTGTAAATGTCCTCAAAGGAGGGAAGTTCACGTCCACAGATGCGCTGGTCAGTCCGTACCACTCTCTGCAGTGCCCAGCGATCAAGGTTGGTACAGTTCCCGTACCAGGCGGTGATACAGCCAGTCAGGATGCTCTCAATGGGGCCCCTGTAGAAGGTCTTGGGGATTTGGACCCATAGCCGGTAAGTGAGGGGGGGGGGGCCTGTGGCCCCTCTGACTCTCACAGGACAAGCGGAGGACATGGAACATAGAGGTGTAGTCCAGTGGACCCTTCCGAGATGACAGAGATCAAGGAGCTCTCTGCCAAAGAGCTGGCAGGATTGGGGGATAGGTACAGCAGAAGCTGGGAGACCCCTGTCCAGATAAGGGATGAGGGATGATCCTATCTAATAGAGAGATGGGTGCCCTAGGCGTATATCATCCCAGCACGCGGTCAATAACGCCCTGAGGATGTCGCTCCACATAAGGTTAATAAACCCTTATGGGATTGGGTGGCAGTGGTGGTCATTCAGATACCCTTCCCTCCTTGTGTGGGATTCATAGCCCTGGGCAGAGAGGAGCACAGTAGAGGAAGGGCCCAGAGGCCTTCACCATTGGGCTCTAATTACCGGTTTATACAGGGGCAGCAATAGCCAAATAGAGGATTCTGCCATGGTAGGACATTTGGTTACGACGGCCGCTCCCCACTTGATGGTGCTGATGCCTTCAATGGAATCGGAATTCAGGGGTGCTGTAAATGCAGCCATCCTGTTGCTGGAAGGGTTGGAGTACGTGGGAGAAGGTACGCGTAGCCAGGTCCGGAAGCTGGATAAGCAGACGAGAGTGGGTGATCCTGTGTGACCCATAAGGAGATCTTTAGATGTTTTTAGCTCTGCTTGGGACAGGAGTACTGAAGAAACGGGTTGATGGTGTTCCCACTGTAGGGTAACGTGATTGTGAGAAATGCATAACCACCGATATTGAGATGGGGTTTCACTTTAGGAGGCTGGTCTGATATGATGACATTGTTACGTGAGGATCTTTAGCACGGTTTTGTGTCTCAGTTTTGGAGTTTAATAAAAGGTGTAACAGGTTTCATTAAAGATAAAGCATCTCACTTTGTTTTATTTGTGAAAACCCACATTGGTGACCCCAACCCTCTGGGATGATTCCAGATTTATTGAACGTGTTGGCCAGCACAGTCGCTTTGAAACTGCTGGAGTTTTGGGAACAAAATGCCATATCACTTGGCTTGTACAAGATGAGGCTCAGTTCACTCTGTGAAAAATCTCAGCTGACGACACCAAATTCTACTCATCGTTCAGCATCTCCATGGCGGCGGAAGTGGTGAGTCTGCTTGAACCCCGCCTGAACATGATAAATATCAATCGCTAAAAACTTACCTTTTACAGACCTCTGTACTGTCAGAGTCTGAGTGCCCTAAACAGTTGGTCTCCTTGCTTGGCCTTGGCAATTGTAAACCTTTGGAGCTAATGGACCACATGCAGTCTCTCCTGGGAAATCACCATCCTTGTTTTATTCTTAAATAACTCTTCATGCAGCAAATGCCTGAACCAGTTCACATAGCCCTCACTAATGCACCCAAGAAGGACTATAGGGAGCTTGCTAAAATGGCTGATAGTCTACACTCGGCCGAGCAGGGGTGCATTCCTCCTCCTTTCTCTATCTCAATAAACCTGGTCAGCAAGGACACCAACAGAAGGACGTCCGCGTCTGCGAAATGGATGACGCTGGGCCTGTGCTTTTACCATTGCCAGCATCGCCTATTGATGAGAAGGTAAAGAGCAATGAAACCTTGCAGGAGGCCACCAATGGATGCAGACTTAAAGGACATGACAAGCGATGCTCTGCTTCAGTGGGCAATATTTCACATGGGAGTTCATCCTGACTAAAGTGGCTAGACCTTTGCTTAGTGCAGATTTCCTGTGTGCCCAAGGACTGTTAGTTGCCCTTAAGAACTGCTGGCTTGTAGATGTCAAGAACTTTGGGTTGTTACCCTGCTCCCCCAGTAAATTCCCCACGACGACTCCGTCAAGTGCATGCACCACTGCATGTGAGTTTACTCGACAGGTGGGTAAATTCCCAAACCTCACCAAGCCCACGTTCTCCACAACATTCTCAAAAGATGGGGTAAAGCACCACATTCCCACAACTGGTCTGCTAGTCCAAGCCCTAACACGTAGACTGGACCCAGAAAAGCTGAGTCTACTACATGGAAAGACTCGCCATCGTATATTGGTCAAAAAACACATGGGCTTCACCCCTTCAAATGATCCTTAAGGCTGATGGTGGTTGCCGTCCAATGTGATGATTACTGATGTCTTAATCCACTACCACCAATTATTACCCAGTCCCAAACATTTTTGGCTCATTTAGCCGGATAGTTAATGTTTTCCAAAGTTGATCTATTTAGGGGATACTATCAGGTGCCTGTGTGCTTGGAGGACATTCCCAAAACAGCTATGATAACCCTGTTTGGCCATTTTGAGTTTCTGTGCATGCTGTTTGGGCTGAAAAATGCAACACAGACTTTCCAACAGCTGTATTAAAAGACTTAGATTCTCTTTTTGTTCACCCGGATGACACGATTGTTGTCAGTGTGTCCAAATCTGAACACGTATCTCATCTCCACACACTTTTCAAATGCTTAAGCCAACGTGGGTTGATTATTACCCCTGCTGAATGCCAGTTTGGGTTGTCAAGTACTGAATTTCTTGGCCAATGCATCTCCACAGAAGGTGTAAAACCCCTTCCATCAAAAGTAGCAGCTATTACGGATTTCCCACCACCAAAACTACTACAGGAGCTTTATTGGCATGGTGAATTTCTATCACCGCTTTGTTCTGCAAGGTGCTGAACTTATACTCCCCCTGTACAGTGCACTTAAAGGCAATACCCCTAATCCAGTGCAGAACCGGGCAGTGGACACGACCAGGGCATTTGATGACACCAAACAGGCTCCTTCTAACGCGACCCTACTGGTGCAGCCGCTCCCAAATGCATCCATAGCCATTACTACTGATGCCTCAGACTTTGCTGTGCACAAACAGGTAGTCGGAGGCATGTGGTAGCCACTCACTTCTTCAGCCAGCAGCTCCGCGCCCCAGAAAGGAAGTACAGCACGCTTGACCGTAAGCTTCTCGGTCTCTATCTGCCTGTCCGCCATTTTCATTTTCTTCCAGAGCGTCTCCATTTCACGGCGTTTGTTGACTACAACCCCTTGTGCACGCGATTGCCAAAATACCAGACCTTTGGTCTGCGTGGCAGCAACGGCGCCTAGTCGACGTATGTGAGTTCACAACTGGTATACAACATATCAAGAGGAAAAATAACCCTGTGATTGATTGCCTCTCACAGCCGGCCATTGACTATGCTGACATGGCAGCCAACCAAGTTACTGGCCCAGAGTCACAGGCTTGTGGTTGGCTGACATTAAGTTCGGGGAAGCTGAGGTTTCTCTCCCGTGTGATGCCTCAACTGGCTGCTATCGCCCCATCACGCCCGGAAACTGGAGACAGACTGTTTCTGACACCATACGTGGCCTCCTGAGTCCGGGTTGGAAAGCCTCACAGAAACTGGTTGCACTAAAGTTTGTTTGGCACAGCCTCAGAAAGGACGTTTGTGTGTTTGTACTGCAGGCTGTGTGGAGTGCCAGTGGGCAAAAATTTACTGTCATATTCAGACACCACTGGCACCTTTTAAGGTCCCTGAGCGACGGTTTGACATATCAATGTGGACATCGTTAGTTCTTTTCCACCTCCCATGGTTTCACGCACCTTCATACCATGGTGGGCCATACCACTAGGTGGCTAGGCGGGCCATACCACTAGGTCCCTCTAGCATCGATGACGGCAGCGGACATGGCTCGGGCATCTGGGTTGTTCAGTTTGTCACCCCATCTGATATTTCCTCTGAATACAGTCCTCAATTCATTTCAAATCTCTGGGCTGTGATGGCCCAGAAGCTCGATGTTGGGCAACATTACACCACGGCATATCACCCGCAGTCCAATGGCCTACGTGAGCAGTTTCATCTCTCCTTAAAGGCTGCTCTGAGGGCTTCCCTGACCAATCAGAAGATGGCCGTAAACCGGCCCACCAAGATTTGGAGTATTCCACTGCCATGCCCCTGGCGTCACAACGTGACCACGTACAAGCCCAATGTGGCTTGTTCACTGTTATGGATGTCATTCCCACAGGACTTAACTCTTCTCCAGTATAGGTTTTTAGCTGGCTATCTGCAGGCTTCATTTCAGTATCTTTGAAATAACATTCAAACTCGTTTTGTGGAATGACTGAAACAGAGCAGCCAGTGTCCAACTCAATTAATTTACCATTCACTTCTGGTGTAAGCCACATTGCTTGTCTATTGTTAGTTTGCACATTGTATGTCTCAAGGCTCCCAGTCCTACGTCACTCTCATCATTACCAGATTTTTCATCAACAGCATTCAGATCAGTGTTGCTTTTGAAATTGCAACTTGACTTCTTATCTTTTTCTCTACCCTATGTAGTCCATTTATTTTTGTCTGCCCGGCATGCTGTTTTTATGTGTCCCTTTATATCTGCATTGGTCTGGTGTATGTTAGCCCTTGCCCCAACAGTGACAGGATTTGTTCAGCCAGGCTGGCCTCTGAATCGATGCTGCAATTTTGTTCAGGTTCGCTTTCATTCCTGACTGTAACTCAACTATGTCTCTGTTTGCTGTTTCCATTGATACAACTATTTCAACTTCTCCTTAAATGTCAGTTGTGTTTCAGTGAGGAGCCATTTTTGAATACTTTCTTGTAAGATTTCGCAAACTAAATGATCTCTCAGTGCATCATTAAGCAAATCATGGAACTAACAATGCTCAGACAACTTCAATTCAGACATATATGCTGAAAGAGACTTCCTCTCCTTTTGATTCCACTTCTGAAACCTAAAGCATTCTACAATCAACAATAGTTTCAGTTCTAAATGTTCCTGCATTACTTTCACGATAACAGCAAAGTTCAATTTGGCTGGTTTGGTTGGAGCACTCATCAAAATTAGTACTTGTTTCTCATTGGGTATTTAATTTGCTTTAAAATACTGCTCAATTAGCTCAGTACACAAAACCCAGTTACCTTCTGTGCAATGGAACACGCCAATCTTTTCGATGATCACACAGTACTGACTGTTTATGAGCCTGTGAATTCTTCCATTTTCTGCCTTTTTTCTACTGAATCATCTTTCCTTTTGCAAAGAACACTTGCTGCTCCGAAGAAACAAATGTGCTGCACTTTTTATTTTAACTTGACCGTTTCTCGCTGCACTTTTTTTAAAAACTCAAACGTCTTGCTGCGATTCAGCAGGTAGGTAGTCATCTCGTGTTAACTTAAAACTTTCTCGTCACCACTGTCATGTTTTGCAACTCCACAACATAAAAACTAATCAGAAGGAAACAAGAGAGCCGGGAGAGAAGTTGTGTACTTTGTTTTTACTGTAAGTGAGGTGCGCACTTATCACGTGGTAGCCTCATGACATATGAAATTCACATATTTTTACATGTAACCCGTAACGAATTATTTAAACAAATAAAGAATTCAAACAATATGTTTATAATTTTACTCAAATATTACTGAAATATTAATTCCACAATAGTGCCCAACAGTCTTCAATCGTTATCGCAAACAGGGCAGAGAAAGGTCCTGACGGAGAGAACTGTCTCCATGAACAGGTTATGTTCTTGTCCAATAATGACCAGTCCACCCACGACAATGTCCCGACAATGTACCCATCACCCATACAGTGGGGTAACCTGTATGACCCCTGAGGAGACATAACGCGTCTGGTTCACCGACAGCCCCAGCCATTGGCAGGACAGCAAGTAGTGTTGGAAGGCTTCTGCTCTCCATCCTGTGGTGAGAAAAGTCGTCATGCGGGGGGTGGGCTGGGGTAGGGAATTCAGCTAACTGGCTGAGTTGGTGGCCGTGACCCTGCCCTTCCGAGAGGCGACCAGGCTAGGAGGTACATGGGCAGCCTCTCTGGGTGCACCCCTAATGTGTACGTATCTGGAGGGATACCAGTGGCAGATTACGGTCCTCCGTGTAGATGCCCACACCTCTCTAGACACTGAGGACACCACACATAACGCTTCTGTAGATAGGGAAATGCAGATCAGGGTGGGATTGGTGTGTTCCGAGGAGGAGGACCGGTGGTCTGGGCATATCAGAGGAGTGGGGACCGAGGGGTGGATAGGACAGGATGCTTGAGGGGTGGTGCTAACTTATGTCAAGGCCAAAATGGCAGCCATTAGTTGCACGGCCTGCCAACATGCTGAGCCTAAGGGGTGGCCAGTGGGTCCCCAGGACACATCCGGAGGGGTATGATTGCTGGTTGGGTCTGCCAGATAAATCATATTGGGCCTCTGCCACGACAAAATAAAAGGCAGCATGTGCTGAGCACGGTTGACAAATATTCCGGAGTCCTGGTGGCAGGGCCATGCGACCAGGATAACACGATAAAAGGGTTGCCCTGCTTGTCATCTATGTTTGGGATTCCCTTGGGAAATTCAAATGGACAATGGCTCACATTTTGCAGGAGCAAAGGTCCAGGATTGGGCCACGGAATCCGGCATTTTGTGGGTGTTCCACATCCCACGTTACCCACAAGTGGCGGAGCCAATCGAATGCATGATTGGGTTGTTAAGCAACAGATTAAGCTATTGACCCTGACATACATACTCCTGGGGTCGTTGGACATGCTGCAGCAAGCGGTGGACCACTTGAACTCTCAGCCGGTAAGTCTGGGTGGGTCACCAACATCCTGGCATTTAGCAGTGCCGGGCCCTCCGAAGCTGGGAGGTTGGAAGAGCCTCCCAGGGTTGGAAGAGCAATCAGATAAGGTTTGGGTTCGGCAACCACTTGGGGCTGTCAGAGTGCGGGGAGTTTGTGGCACGCAGACTGGGGAATACGCGGTGGCTAGTGTTATGTGGGGAATTGGGAATGACATATCTGAATTCCCAATGATTAACCAGGACAGAGTGAGTGTGTGTCAGAATAATGAAGTGGTGGACGCTGACAACAGCAGTGATGACACTAACCTGCAGTGGGATGTCCTGTACCATGTTCCTGTGCATGGCGTATGAATATACCAACGTGTCTGATTGCTCGATTTATATGAGGACTCTGACGCACGCCACAGAAGGGATACCATTAATACTGATCCCCTTCAATGATGAGGATAAGATTGTTTGGGGAATTTGTACAGCTCCAGACTTTGCTATTCTGTTCTGGGGGAAATAGGGAGGGGTTGTCCACTCCAGCCAACCTTGCCCAAACATGTGGTAACAGCCTTAAAGAGCTTGAGCCCTAGAGACCTCCGGTGGAGTGAGTGTTTTATGGGCTGGAATTACCCTCCCTATGACTTGTTTAACCCAAAGGTCCCAACCCTGAAGGTGATTCCCCAGCTGACAGGGAAGGGGAAGGACTGTTGTTGCAGGCGTAAGATATGCACAGGTTCAACCAGTCAGTGGGACTCTGTGAGTGTGAGCTGGAGCTGTATCCTGGGTCAGCTGTGTCTATGCCAAACGGTGCAGTGAAGGTGTGCACTCCCTGGATGGCTCCTACTGGAAATACATCTCCCAGGCCAACCCATGGGGTGGTTCGGCCACTGCTGGCTGGGGTACGTGGTGCCGTACATACATACCTCAGTGGCCTGGATGAGCACCCAGCCCGAAGTAGTCAGTATAGTAAGAGGGCTATCACACAGGCAGAAAGGTTTAGGATAATAGCCTTTCCCCAGTATGGCTTGGCCAGACTGTCCCAGGAACTGATACGTATGACCTCTGTGATGCAGACACCGGGGTAACAAGACGGCCATAGCTCTCAAGCGCATGGGGGATGTGCTGACCCGAGTATCGGTCGAAATGATGGGTATTCGAGCGGTTCCTTACAGGATCGGATGGCCTTAGACTACCTGCTTGCAAAGAAAGGTGGCACTTGTGCTGTTATCAGTCAAGAATGCTGCACCTACAGTGCATCCTGACGAACCAGGAAACATCACTCACCTGGCTGATCACACCTGACGGTTGGTGGATAACAAAGAAAGTGGGGGTCCAGTTCCATAGTTATTACACTCCGGGAAGAAGCTAGTGGTTTTTAGGGGTGCTCGGAGGATGGTGGACTACTGTACTACACTGTGTAGTGACTATTGTGCTTAGAAATTAGGTATTGTAGTTTTGCATTTTGTACGTAGTTTAGTGAGGTGTTTATTGGGGCCATATCAGCCTGATGGTCAAATTGTTATGATGTTGCATCTTTCACGGGGTGGAATATAACTGTATGGTTAACTTACCTGCCAGTCGAAACCCGCTTCTGCCACTCTGTTGCAGATTAGCCCGTTCGAAGGATGACTCCCTTCATGCCACGGCATGACTTCCGGTTTCGGGCACCGTAACTGTATAAGAATAGTGCTCACGGGACCCTCTGTCTCTTTTCGCTAGGGGCCCCCTTCAGACTGGGTCATGACCAGGTTTGAAGAACTATTGGGAATGTGTGCTGCAGAAAGGAGGGCCTGTGCATACATTTAAATAAGCACCTGTCTGCTGAATGTTTAGTGTTGTATCAGTGTAGCTTAGGGGGACTTAAGTATCTCTTTGATTTAGAAGTATTAATGAATGTTTATTGTTGTAGTCTGGTAACTTTTGGGCTTGGCTTAGATGCTTGTTTGAGTGTTTCACTGTTTGTTTGCAAATAGTTTACGCACTTACTGACAATCAGTGTCTTCTGTCCCACTTACTGAATCTGCAAATCTGCTTCCACATAACCATCACCCTGAGTGAGGAAGTTCACCCTTGTGTTCCCCTTAAACATTTCACCTTTCACCGTTAACCCGTGATCTCCAGTTCGATTCTCACTCAACCTCAGTGGAAAACACCCACTTGCATTTCACCTATCTGCACCCCTCATAATCTTGCCCAACTCTATCAAATCTCCCCCATTCTCCTACACTCTAAGTGCTAACCTATCCAACCTTTCCCTATAACTCAGTTCCTCAATGTTACTTCTATCTTTGATCCAAATTAATTGATAAATTCCAAGACCATGAAATGTCTAAATTACTTTGCATGAAATACATCAATGGTTTAAAATCCTTGTAATCCCTTGGATGGAGGGAACAGAATTTCAGGCAAAATCTTAAGAAACAAAAATTCAAATACAAAAATGTTGGTAGGTAAAGTACTCACATCAGCTTTCTAATTTGGGTGATATTTAACTGAGTTTTTTTTCTATAACAGGGTGAATATTTGTGACTTGGAGAAAAATCAAAGTGATTTTAGCAATCCATTTCTTAGTACAGCAAGTACACATTTGTATTTGCAAACTTGTGGTGCAATGGAATTGAATTTTGTCTTCCCCGTCTTTACAAACTTCCAGAATAAAGTGCAAGCAAGGAACTTGTATGAAATTTATGCCACCTTTAGACGGTGACATCTGTCAGCTGAAGTGCATGAAGTCATCGGCTTTCTTTGCAGCTTCATTACTAAGTGTCAAACCTTTGATGCATGAGGCATATGTTTAACTTTCTTTCATTTTAATGCCAGCCCATTCTTGATGATGGTGTCAGGAAGTTTTATGAGTCGTTCTTATGTTCCATCTGGACTATTTTTCATGCGAGCAACATCATCAAAGATGAGGCCATCCAAAATGTTCCGCTCGACTCTTCTTTAACTTTCTTGGCTGGGATGTTCAACATTTCTTCAGTCAGCTAACTTTCCAGATAACCCAGCTGATGATCAAAATGGAGGAATAGTTCCAAAATATCTCTCTGAAGAGCCTTCAACTGTATGTAAGGTGGCTGTCCTCCTCGAGTCTGGGTAGTGTTCAGACGGCATGATTTTTGTGTTGTGAGGACATCACTATAATTTATTTTGATATGGAAAGCCATCTACCTTCAGGAATAAAGCCAGATTTCATTTTGAAAAGAAGAGGTGACAAATATTGGCAGAGGATGATTGTTTGTTTCTTTGACATGGATATGAATGCAGTCAGTGAATCTGCTCTTGATTTGGAACACAGTCATGTTTTTCTCTTTAGAAATGTTTTAAGGGCTGATTGTATTTTTTTTCCAGAAGACAGTCACAACACTACAGGCATTACTGATGTATAGTGCCATAAAATCTCACATAATTCAGTCAAAATAATTAAATTACTTATCCAACAGCATACTCTCTAAGATTTCATGCAGATACACAAATAATTATTTTTCTTTTTTGCTCCATAATTGCTGTAAATGTTGACTTACAATGAACTGGCAGCAGGAAGATAAACTGAGAAAAAAATACCAATAATTTGTGCAATAATTTGAAAATCTGTAATATTTACGCTTGACTGTAAGTATGGTTTGCTTGAAAAACTTGTTTTAGCTTAGAAACATTGTAAATGGGAACAAAAGTAAGCCAGTTGACCTTTTGGGCCTGCTTCCCTATTCAGTATGAAAATGGCTGATGCTCCAAATTCAGAGCTCTGTTCCAGCTTCCTCTCAATATTGCTTGATGCTTCAAGCCCCCAAAAAACAATATTTAATTTCTTTTTGAATATTAAATAGATTATTAAAAATGTGCAACAACAGAAATACTGTATATTAAAAAAGTGAGATAGTGTCCAAAGCTTCAATGTCCATTTAGGAATCGGATGGCAGAGGGGAAGAAGCTGTTCCTGAATCGCTGAGTGTGTGCCTTCGGGCTTCTGTACCTCCTACCTGATGGCAGCAGTGAGAAAAGGGCATACCCTGGGTGCTGGAGGTCCTTAATAATGGACGTTGCCTTTCTGAGACACCACTTCCTAAAGATGTTCTGGGTACTTTGTAGGCTGGTACCCAAGATGGAGCTGACTAGATTTATAACCTTCTGCAGCTTCTTTCAGTCCTGTACAGTAGCACCTCCGTACCAGACAGTGATGCAGCCTGTTAGAATGCTCTCCACGGTACAACTATAGAAGCTTTTGAGCATATTTGTTGACATGCCAAATCGCTTCAAATTCCTAATAAAGTATAGCTGCTGTCTTGCCTTCTTTATGACTGCATCAATATGTTGGGACCAATATATTATTATGTTTTATTTTATTTACTATTATTTTTTTTCTGCTAGATTATGTATTGCATTGAACTGCTGCTGCTAAATTAACAAATTTCACGTCACATGCTGGTGATAATAAACCTGGTTCTGATTCTGAATATACTTACTGAACTCACTGTGATAGGAATCATAGTTATGTAAAACTTAAGAAAGTTCAAACACATGTGGAAAGTGGAACATTAGAAATGACAATATAATTTGCATGAACCAGATATTGGGATGAACAAGGGACAGGAATGTTAAGATTTTTCTTCAAATTAGTAAACCATACTTTTCCTAGCTTCCTTATATTTAACTCTTTTTCCTTTTTTCATGACAGGCACCAATATCTTACTGGAATAAGAACTTTTCACCACTGATTGTTTTCAGATATCGTATTCAGTTTGCCACTGTTCATTACGTGTGCTAGCAACCACTGGGATAAGTGCAGGAATTTGCACCAGCAAACTTGGACAAAAATTATAAATTTGAACAGAATCGTCACGAATATATCAAAGGAATATAATATTTGACCAATCTGTTAAATTTGTAGATGCTGTAAATAACAGAATAGATAAAGGCAAATCAATTGGATGAGCTGTATTTGGAGTTTCAGAAGGTATTCAGTAAGATGCCACATGAGATCAGTAAATGAAAATAATGCAGGTTTTTTAGCAATAGTGTACTGGTATGCATTGATAATTGGTTAGTGAGTAGAAAATAGTGATCAGGAATAAATGGGCCTGTCTTAGCTTGGTAAGTTAAGACTGATCAAGTGCCACGGAGACTGGTGCTGGAGCCATGGCCATTAGCAATCAATAACAATGGTCTGTACAAGGGCACATAGGTTCACGAAAATTATTCCGGGATTGAAAGGCTTGTCATATGAAAAGCATTTGATGGCACTGGGTATGTACTCACTAGAATTCAAAAGGATATTGGTGATCGCATTGAAACTGATCCAGTGTTGAAGAGAGGATGTGGAAAGGATGTTTCCTGTGTTGGAGGAGTCTAAGACGAGAGGGCACAGCCTTGGAATAAAGCGGCGTCCTTTTAGATCTGAGATGATGAGGATTTTCTTTAGCCAAAGAGTGATGAATCTGTGGAATCTGTTGCCAGAGGCAGCTGTGGAGCTTAAGTCATTGGGTAAATTTAAGGCAGAGGTTGACAGATTATTGATTAGTCAGGGCATGAAATGATACAGGAAGAAGGCAAGAGATTAGAGCCGAGAGAGAAAATGGATCAGCCACGATGAAATTGTAGAACAGACTTGAGGGACCAAAAGGCCTAATTCTGCTCCTATCTTACAGTCAGATATATCCAAGTCTTATGATGATGGAAAGTCGGGTGGGGGTAGTTTGGATCCATGGAGATACATAGAAACTTCAGGAGGGTAAAGACTGCTCAAATCACCAGGTGAAGGGACAAAGACACAATAAATGGAAAATAATGTGGAAAAATGTGAGATCATCTTCTTTAACAGAAAAAATGTAGAGAGATAGAGTGTTTGTTTACATTGTAAGGACCTGAAAGACGTTAATATTCAGAGCTATAAGAGATTCTGCAAATGCTCGAAATCCTGAGCAACACATATCAAATGCTGGAGGAACTCTGTAAATCAAGTAGCATCGATGGGGGCAAGAAACAGTTGATGATTTGAGTCAAGACCATTCATCGGGACTGGAAAGGGGGGGAAAATGAAAAGAAGCCAGAGAAAGAAGGTGGTGGGAGGAGAATCAGTACAAGTTGGCAGTGATATGTGAGGCTCAGTGAAGGGAAAAGTGGGTGAATGGGGAAGGGGGGGAATGAAATACGAAGCTGGAGATGATACACGGAAGAGGTAAAGGGCTGCAGAAGTAATGTTCAGAGGCACCTGGCTGTCCTTGTGCATAAATCAAAGTTCAAAGTAAATTTATTATCAAAGTACATATATGTCACCATGCACAACCTTGAGATTAATTGTCTTGTGGGCATACTCAATAAATCTATAATTGAATAATAACCATAATAGAATCAATGAAAGACCACACCAACTTGGGCATTCAACTAGTGTGCAAAATTCATCAAACTCTGCAACACAAAACGAACGAAATAATAATATATAAATCGGCAATAAATTTTGAGAACATGAGATGAAGAGTCATTGAAAGTGAGTCCATAGTCTGTGGAAATATTTCAATGATGAAGCAAATGAAGTTGAGTGAAGTTATTTTCTCTGGTCCATGATCCTGATGGTTGAACACTAACAACTGTTCCTGAACCTGGTGGTGTGAGTCCTGGGACTCCTGTACCTTTTGCATGATTGCAGCAGCAAGAAGATAGCACGTCCTGGGAGGTGAGGATCGCAGATGAAGGGTGCTGCTTTCCTGCGAGAACATTTTGCGTAGATGTGCTCAATGTGGTGGGGGCTTTACCTCTGATGGATTGCACCGTATCCACTACTTTTTGTAAGGATCTCCATTCAAGGTCATTGGTGCTTCCATGCTAGGCTGTGATGCAGCCAGTCAATATAGCCTCCACCACACATATATAGAAGTTTGTCAAAGTTTTAGATGTCACGCCAAATCCTTGCAAACTGCTAAGGAAGTAGAGATGCAGCTATGCTTTCTTCGTAATTGCACTTACATGCTGGGCCCAGGACAGGTCCTCAAAATAATTATACCAAGGAAATTAAAGTTGCTGACTCTCTCCATCTCTAATACTCCAATGAGGACTGGCTCACGGACCTCTGGTTCCCTTCTCCTGAAGTCAATAGTCAGCTTCTTGGTCTTGATGCTATTGGGTAAGGTGTTGCTATTAAGGCACCACTCAGCCAGACTTTCAATCTTCCTCCAATAAGCTAATTCACCACCACTTTGATTCACCCTATGACAGTGGCGTCATCAGCAAACTTCAATATGGCATCAGAGCTGTGCTTAGCCACAGAGTCATAAGTGTAACGTGAGTAGAGCAGGGGGATAGCACCTATACTGATGGAGATCACGGGGGAGATGTTGCTGCCAATTCAAACTGACTGTGGTCTGTAAGTAAGGAAATTGAGGATCCAATTGTATAAGGAGTTATTGAGGCCAAGGTCTTGGAGCTTATTGATTAGTTTTGAGAGTGATGGTATTGAATGCTGAGCTGTAGTTAATAAAGAACATCCTGATGTATGCATCTTTACTGTCCAGATTTTACAACGTTGAGTGAAAAGCCAATGAGATGGCATCAACTGTGAACCTGTTGCTACGGTAGGCAAATTGGATCGAATCCAAGTCATTTTTCATGAGGAGTTGATATGCTTCATCACCAATCTCCCAAAATACTTCATAACTGTGGATGGATGCAGGTGCCACATAAGTGTATTCCTTCAGATCCACAAATGAGTCCTTGAAATCATATATATAGCCAAGGTGCCTAAGACTTTTGCACAATACTGTATTTGTCAATGTGGAGCGGAGAGTGAGTTGCTAAATCTGGCAGGAGCAAAGGATGCTGGGAATGGTGATGGTGGAGTGCCGTGGAAGTGGTGTGGGGTAGGTGGCAGAGATGGAGTGTTGAGGGCGGGGTGGTGGTGCAAACACAGAGACACCTTGCCCTGATACACTAGGCAAAGTCATTGGATTCCAACCAATCAGTTGATTGATCATTACAGAATGCCCCTCTGGTGCTTCCTGCTCCCTCCCCTCTCCCTTCCCCTTTTCTCAACCATGGTTCCTCTCTCCCTGCCTCCATCCAATCTCAGTCCTCAAAAGAGACCAATATCAGAATCAGGTTTATTATCACTTATATATGTCATGAAATTTGATTATTTTTTGTGTGTGGCAGCAATACAGTACTATAGATAAAATTACTACAGTACTGCGCAAAAGTCTTGCCATATATATGTGCATAAGACTCCTGCACAGTACTGTATAATCCCTACAATCGCTGGTCTACATTGGATCCCACTACTTCAACAATCTTTCACCAATACTGTTTGCTTTGCAGCAAAATAAACACAGATTAATTGTGTTTTATCATTTCAGAACTGTATGTGTAGGCCTCCGTTAGTCTCGATAGACCATGGATTTGCAGCTTGGAGAGTTTCCAGGGCGCAAGCCTGGGCAAGGTTTTTCTTAATGGGAGACCGGCAGTTGCCCAAGCTGGAAGTCTCCCCTCTCCACGCCACCGATGTTGTCCAAGGGAAGGGCATTAAAATCATTTCAGAACTATGCAGTCATCTACTTGCATTCCAATACATGAGCATGGTAAGTATATATACAGTATACATGCGGGATGGAAAAGGTGGTGGGAGAGGATTTATTTTAACCCTCTTTTTTTTCTTATGTTTTTGTTTCTGTAATGCAGTTAATTAACAATCTCCCAATCAAAGATCCAGTCTTGCAATCATCTCCCTTCATGTCTTTACTCTGTCCCTCCCTACAATTCCTTCTACCTGATAGCTGCCTTAATCTCTTATGTCTTCTAAATTGGAATTACAGATCATCATTAATATTTCATCACTGGCTATATGCGCTGGTCCCTAAGCCCTGGAACTCTGGAATTTGCTACCTAAACTCTGTTTCCTTCTCTTGCCTTATTTAGAATGTTCTTTAAATTCTATCCCTTGCATCAGACTGCTCATCTGTACTAATATTTCCTGGAGATTTTATTTGGATTCTTGTCTTATCAACTGGGCAGCAATATAAATACAGTGTGATGCTATCTTCTTTTTCCATTTCAGAACCATGCAGTCAATTTACTTGCATTCTAGTATAGTCACATGATAGGTATGTGCATGTGTGAGAGTGGTAGGAGAAGATGTATTTCTTATTTTTAACCCTCTTTTTTCTTATGCAGATAACTAACAATCTCACAATCAAAGATCCACTTCCTATCTTTAGCAGAAACTATACAACTGGGTGACCTGTTGCGGCACCCTTTGAGAGAAAGGGCAGTCTGATGTGATGTGCTTTGAAACTCAGTTTATTAAAGAAGAGACGTGTAGCAAGGCAAATATAGCTCCAGCCTCCAGGATGCTGACTTTCTTTGATGATGTGGTTGGCGCTCTCCTAAATGGACGTGATAGCCCTGCCCTTTTGCTGCGGTTGGTGTCGCTGCTGTGAGCATCGTGAGGCACTGCTGAGGCTGGCTGTGCGCGTGCGTCCTGGTGTCACGTCACGGTTTCCATGAAAGGTGGAATCGGCTCGGGTTGTGGAAAGCAGGGCCTGTTGATTGGCGAGTGAGCAATTTTATACGAATATATAACCCTGAACTTTGCATGCATTCTGTAAATTAGCGCATTTTAAGTCAATTTAGTCAAAATAGTTCTGCTGTAATGCACCGTTTGGGCTAATTGGAGGTCACAAACAGAGCATGAGGGTTTTAGTAGTATATAGATTCTGTCTACACAGTTTATGACTGCTGAGCATTATCGACGTTTTCCATTTTTGGTTCGGATTTCCTTGAACCATCAGGCTTGATCTGAGCTTTTGCTGCCATGGTCCTCAGTAGGGAAACCATAAGCTTTTCTCTGGAGCATCAGAGGCTGAAGGGCAGCCTGGTAGAAGGACAGTAAATGATGCGAGGCATGGATAGGGTAGATGGAGTTGGCCTGCAACATTGATCTGGCAGTGCCTGCAAGCTGGAGACTTCACAAAGCCTCTCAAGCCAACTGACTGGTGGTTTGGCAGTACTCATGCATCCTGAAGTGTGAGGTGGGTGAATGTCTGTTGGATGCATTGACTGCCCAAGTCTATGACAACTTCAAAAATTCAGTCATTTAATCTGAGTGACACAATCCATTCTCTGTCTCATTTACCTGAAGCCAGGGTAGACTAGTGACCAATATCCATTCCAAACCCGCTTTTGTGCCCGCATGATGAGAAGCCCTTTTTACCTCTTGCACTCCTACTTGGCTGCTGAATTTACAGGCAGCCTCAACCTCATTCACTGGGCTTGTGCATTGGAATGAGCACCTAAGTTGCTCTGCTGGCATTGTCAGCTTGTCCAAGTTTTCACCAGGCATTTCCTCTGTTTCCTGGTTTCATTTGCCAGACGTGAAACTCTCTAAAATCTCTGTGACTTACCAAGGTGTGCACTCCATGCTTTTGGCTGTATCAACTGCCAACCATGGCAACTGCTCAAACCCTATTCCCTATACTTTTCACAATCAGTTACTCTTCTACCATCTCACCATGCAATATCTTATCTGGCTCACAAAAATTATTGTCTCTAAACTCTGGTGTGCTTGGGAAAGCTAATACTGGGACGGCATGGTAGTATAGTTTTACAGTACAGGCGCTCTGGGTCCTTTTCCCATTGCTGCCTGTAAGGAGTTAAGTGACATTTATTGCCATTTAACTACATACATATATATAACATATATAATGTACATAGAAATGAGACGTTTCTCTGAACCAGGGTATAAAACACAGTAGTACACATAACACGCATAGCACATCATAATTTATGAAGGTAAGGATAAAATCTACACTTGAATCACACATAAGTAGCAAACTGAAGTGCATCAATAGTAAATATTGTCAGGTATGGAACAGATTAACCAGTGGTGCCTTGAATATGATGTGGCTGGGAGAAGAGAAGCCTAGTGGCCTGAAGGAAGACACTGTTTCTCATCCTGACTGTTCTTGTCTTTTTTTGCATCAGTCTCCTGCCTGATGGTAGAAACTCAAAGAGGATGTTGGATGGATGGGTGGGATGCAGCGCTGCTGATAAATGTCCCTGATAGATGGTAGCTCAGCTGTTCTCACAGCTCTTTGTAGGGACTTGAGGTCCAACGCTTGATTACTCCCATACCAGACGGAAATGCATCTTGTCAGGTTTCTCTCAATGGTGCTCCTGTAAAATGGGAGCCTTTCTTGTCTCAATCTTCTTAGGAAATGGAGGCGCTGTTGTGCCTCCTTGTTCAGGGAGGTGACCTTACATTATCAGGTGAAGTCATCTGAGATGTGAACTCCCAGGAATGGTGCATTTAACTCTCTCTACTGAGCAGCCACAAATTCACAGAGGGGGATGGTTTGTCTGCATCTTCCTGAAGTCCACAATGATTTCCTTTCAGCGTTAGGTTGTTCTTCTCACACCAATTCACCAGCCGCTCCACTCCTTCTCTATACTCTTGTCTCATCATCGTTCTTAATAAAGTCAATTACTGTTGTGTTATCTGAAAATTTGAGGACACGGTTTGAGCCAGATCCTGTGACACAGTCATGCATCAGCAGTGTGAACTGCAGTGAGCTGAGCACACAGCCCTGGGTGTGCCAGTGCTCATGGTAGGAGGATGAGAGATGTTGCTGCCCACACAGACTGATTGTGGCCTTTCCATTAAGAAATCCAATATCCAATTGCAGAGGGAGGGGTTGAGACAAAGCAAGGACAGTTTCCCTACAGTTTCTTGGGTATGATGGAGTTGAATGCCGATCTGAAATCTACAAACAGCATTTTGGTATATGAAACCCCACATTCCAGGTGAGACTGGACAGAATGGAGGGCAGAGGTTATTGCATCATTAATGGATCAATTTGAGTGATAAGCAAATGAGAAAGGGTCCTGTTTAGCCAGACCTTTGTAGCAGTTTAAAGAGTTGCATGTTCTCCCCGTGACCGCGTGGGTTTCCTCCAAGTGCTCCGATTTCCTCCCACCGTCCAAAGAGGGACCGGTTGGTAGGTTAACTGGTCATTGTAAATTGTCCTATGACTAGGCTAGGATTAAACTGGGGATTGCTGGACAGCATGGCTTGTATGTCAGGAAGGGCCTATTTATTGTATCTCAGTAAATAAATTAATAGTACAAAGGTCAAGCTTGCATTAGAGCATTTTATATTGAAGGAAATGACTCTCAACTGATAATGATAGCTGCTACCACAATGCATCATAATTTATACTGCATAGTAAACTCAGTTCTTAAAGAACAATTTGCATTAATGAAATCTGTTCCATTATCCCACCTTAGAAGTGAGTTAATGCCAATGAATCATGCTCACACAAGATTACTCCGATGTATAACACCCAGAGATGCCAACTACAGGGAGGGTAAGCAGGAGACCACACTTGTGCATGGGTTTTACCAATAGAGGCATAAAGAAGTAATGGTTAATCTATACAAAATATACGTACAATAATTCCATTTCCGTAAACCTTTCAAATGATCAAAACATGGTCAGTGAATCAATTATTATTGCCAGAAAGTTCTTTTTTTTAATTGACTGAAGTGAAGGCATCTCATGAATTAAAGATGACCAGACTCAGCTGTCCCACAGCCAGGTCAGCATGACAAGCAAAAAGCATTTTTATAATACTGCAATACCCAGCCCAGCTGAGAAATATAAGCAGATAAATTTGAGAGACATGTTGTATAGATTAATCACTGCTAAAATGCATTCTGAAACATTAAGGAATGGGTAAAGATCCTTCTACCAATATTCCAGAAATATTTCAAAACCAGCACTCTGCAGACTAAGTTTAAGGAGAAAATATTTTAGAAACAATCTCATAGTTTACTAAAGAGAAGCTCCCAATTTGGGCCACGTGCTTATTGAACAAACTGAAAATACTGGAAGAACTCAACTAGTCAAGCAGCAACTGTAGAAAGAGAAAACAGTTTATGTCTCAGGTCAGGGTTGCTTTCATTTTGCAACCATATAATACATGAATCCAGTAATCATGAATCTATTAGGTTGGTTCCATTTTGCAATTCCAAAACATAAAAATTGGAAGGAAAACAAAAGGGCCAAGAGAATGTGTATACATTTGTTTTTACTTCAAGCAAGGCACATACTTATGCGCAGTGGCGTATTGACGTATGCCATTCACATACTTTTACACATAACCCATAATGAATTATGTAAACAACAAAGACTGCTTAATCAAATAACACTGTTTATCTACAATATCACTCAAATGTTATTGAAGTTGCAGGAGGCAAGTAGCTGGGTGACCATCAGGAGAAATGGATATAGGCAGTTAAAGCAGAGCACCCTGTGGCCATTCCCCTCAAAAACCATATAACAATTACAGCATGGAAACAGGCCATCTCGGCCCTTCTAGTCCGTGCCGAACAAGTATACCACTTTGGATACTTTTGTAGGGAATGACCTCCTGGGAGAGAGCCATTTTGACCGGGTTACAGGCACTGACCATGGGTCCGTGGTGCAGAAGGGAAAGGGAGGGAAGAAGGGAGTGGTAGCGATAGGGGACTCAATAGTGATGGGAACAGACAGGAGATTCTGTGGACGTGAATGGAACACCCGGTTGATATGTTGCCTCCCAGGTGCCAGGGTCTGGTACATCTCAAATCACGTCCACAACATCTTGGAGAGGGCAGGGGAGCAGCCAGATGTTTTGGTACATATTGGCATAGGAAGGAAAAGCAAAGAGGTCCTGAAAAGAGAATTTAGAGAGCTAGGTAGAAATCTGAGAAGCAGGACCTCCCGGGTAGTAATTTCTGGATTGCTGCCTGTGCCACGTGCCAGTGCGGGTAGAAACAGGATGATTTGGCAGATAAATGCATGGCTGAGAAGCTGGTGCAGGGGGCAGGGATTCAGGTTCTTGAATAATTGGGATCTCTTTTGGGGGAGGTATGACATGTTCAAAAGTGACGGGTTGCACCTAAACTCAAGGGGGGCCAATATTCTCATGGGCAGGTTTGTAGAGCTGTTGGGGAAGGTTTAATCTAACTTGACAGGGGGGTGGGAACCAGAGTGAATGGACTCAGGAAAGGACAGATGGTAAAAAAGTAAAGATAGCATGCAGCCAGATTGTCAGGAAGGGCAGGCAGATGATGGAACTTTGTTGCAGCTAACAGGCTGAGTATCAAATCATTAGGGATGCAGAATCAGAAAGGATAGCAAATATGGTACTCAAGGCATTGTATCTGAATGCACGTAGTATAAGAAATAAGGTGGATGATCTTGTTGCACTATTACAGATTGCCAGGTATGATGTTGTGGCCATCACTTAACTGTGGCTGACGGATTGTTGTAGTTGGGAGCTGGATGTCCAAGGTTACACGTTATATCGGAGAGTTAGGACGGTAGGCAGAGGGGGTGTCGTGGCTCTACTGGTAAAGAATGGCATCAAATCAGTAGAAAGATGTGACATAGGATCGGAAGATGTTGAATCCTTGGGGGTTGAGTTAAGAAACTGCAAGGGTAAAAGGATGTTGATGGCAGTTATATACAGGCCTCCCAACAGAGGCTTGTAGCTAGACCACAGATTACAAAAAGAAATCAAAAAGGCGAGTCAAAAGGGCAATGTTATGGTAGTCGTAGGAGATTTTAACATGCAGATCGATTGGGAAAATCAGGTTGGTAATGGATCCCAAGAGAGTCAGTTTGTTGAATGCCCAAGAGATAACTTTTTAGAGCAGTTTGACATTGAGCCTATTAGGGGATCAGCTATAATTGATTGGGTGTTATGTCATGAACCGGAGGCAATTAGGGAGCTTAAGGTAAAAGAAACCTTAGGAACCAGTGATCACAATATGATTGAGTTCAATTTGAAATTTGATAGAGAGAAGTAACGCCTGGTGTAGCAGTAAGGAGTAAGGGGTAAGGGGTAAGGGAAAGTTTAGTGGTATGGGATGTCAGCAGAGCAGCAATGGCATGCGTTTCTGGGTAAAATGAGGAAGGTGCTAGAAATGCGTATTCCAAAAATGAAGAAATACTTAAATGGTAAAATAGCACAACCGTGGCTGACAAGGGAAGTCAAAGCTATTATAAATAGCAAAGAAAGGACATAAAACAAAGCAAAAATTAGTGGGAAGATAGAGGATTGGGAAGTTTTTAAAAACCTAAAGAGAGCAACTAAATAAATCATTTGAAGGGAAAAGATGAAATATGAAAGCAAGCTAGCAAACAATATCAAAGTGGATAGTAAAAGTTTTTTCAAGTATGTTAAAAATAAAAGAGAAATGAGAGTGGATATAGGACCACTAGAAAATGAGGCATGAGAAATAATAACGAGGGCCAAGGAGATGGCTGATGAACTAAATGAGTATTTTGCATCAGTCTTCACTGTGGAAGACACTATCAGTATGTCTGATGTTGTAATATTTGAAGGAAGAGAAGTGGGTACAGTTACTGTTACAAGAGAGAAGGTGCTCAAAAAGCTGAAAGACCTGAAGGTACGTAATTCACCTGGACCAGATGAACTGTACCCTAGGGTTCTGAAAGAGGTAGAGTTAGAGATTGTGGTGGCATTAGAAATGATCTTTCAAAAATCATTAGACTCTGGCATGGTGCCAAAGGATTGAAAAATTGCAAATGTTACTCCACTCTTTAAAAAGGAGGAAGGCAGCAGAAAGGAAATTGTAGACCAGTTACCCCGACCTCAGTGGTTGGGACAATGTTAGAGTCAACTGTTAAGGATGAGGTGATGAAGTACTTGATGACACAGGTCAAGATAGTACAAAGTCAGCATGGTTTCCTTCAGGGAAAATCATGCCTGACAAACCTGTTGGAATTCTTTGAGGAGTTTACAAGTAGGATAGATAAAGGGGATGCAGTGAATGTTGTTTATTTGGACTTTCAGAAGGCCTTTGACAAGGTGCCACACATGAGGATGCTTACCAAGTTAAGAGCTCATGGTATTACAGGAAAGTTATCAACATGGTTAGAGTATTGGCTGATTGGTAGGAGGCAGCAAATGGGAATAAAAGGATCCTTTTCTGGTTGGCTGCCACTGACTAGTGGTGTTCGTGGGGGTTGGAGTTGGGACCACTTCTTTTTATGCTGTATATAAATGATTTAGATGATGGAATAGATGGCTTTGTTGCCAAGTTTGCAGATGATACGAAGATTGGTGGAGGGGCAGGTAGTGTTGAGGAAACAGGTAGGATGCAGAATGACTTAGACAGATTAGGAGAATAGACAAGAAAGTGGCAAATGAAATACAATGTTGGAAAATGCTTGGCCATGCACTTTAGTAGTAGAAATAAATGTGTGGACTATTTTCTAAACAGAGAGGAAATCCAAAAATCTGAGATGCAAAGGGACTTGGGAGTCCTTGTGCAGAACACCCTAAAGTTTAACTTGCAGGTCGAGTCAGTGGTGAGGAAGGTAAATGCCATGTGAGCATTCATTTCAAAATGTCCAGAATACAAGAGCATGGATGTGATGCTGAGGCTTTATAAGGCACTGGTGAGGCCTCACCCTGAGTATTGTGAATAGTTTTGGGCCCCTCATCTTAGAAAATATGTGCTGTCATTGGAGAGGGTCCAGAGAGGTTCACAAAGATGAATTCAGGAATGAAAGGGTTATCAAACGAGGAACGTTTGATGGCTCTAGGTCTGTACTCCCTAGAATTCAGAAGGATAAGGGGGATCTCATTGAAACCTTTCGAATGTTGAAAGGCCTAAACAGAGTAGATGTAGAAAGGATGTTTCCCATGATGGGAGAGTCTAGGACAAGAGGACACAGCCTCAGGATAGAGGGATGCTCTTTCAAAACAGAGATGTAGAGAAATTTCTTTAACCAGAGGGTGGTGAATTTGTGGAATTTGTTGCCACACGCAGCTGTGGAGGCCAGGTCATTGGGTGTATTTAAAGCAGAGATTGACATATTCTTGATTGGACATGGCATCAAAGGTTACGGGGAGAAGCCCGGGAACTGGGGTGGAGGAGGAGATAGAAAAAAAGGATCAGCCATGATTGAATGGCAGAGCAGACTTGTTGGGCCAGATGGCCTAATTCTGCTCCTATGTCTTATGGTCTTAAATATTAAATACACAACACTCCTTCCTGATTAACTATAAACTCCAGCTCATCTCAGGCAAACTAGAATGCATCTCAACTTATATACAGTATACTGTATCATATAGACATCCACACCATAGTAAATTTTTAATGGTCCCATTCCAATCTGAAGATTTAATTGCTGTGGAGGATTTCTTACTCTTGTGAATAAACATCTTTCCAGACAAGAGAATCACTTCTCAGGTGAGACTTGGGGCTGTGAAACTATCTCAGGTTTTGTGTCCTCCTCTATGGTGGTTATAGGAATTGACTCGGGGACTGTAGGAAATGGTTCTGATACCTCTGGACACCTTCCCTTCTGGAAATTGTTGAAATCCCAAACAGTTCATGGGAAGCTTCATTGGATGATGTGGATCATAATAAGTGAGTGGTGTCTGATGTCACCATTTCTTTTACCTATTGGAAAGCCACCTCACACTGCTTTGTCCATTGCCATTTCTTTCCAATTTGTAGTAATGAGTTCAAGGGATAGAGCACACTAGCCAGATATGTCAGGAACTTCTTACATAACGACAAATCCTTAAAAGGACCGCAACTGTGACTTTGGTCTTGGGGCAACCAACCCACTTGAATTTTCTCAGCTCCCTTGTGCAATTCTTATGCATCAATGGTGTGACCACAGTAAGTGATGATCAGTTTAAAGAATTCACAATTGTTATCTCACGCTCTGAGTCCATAATCTTCAAATCTTTGAAAAACTGAGATTTTGAAGATTTTCCTTGTCATCCTTACTGGTAACAATGATATCAACCTTTACAGCCTTGCAGCACCTGGCCCATAGATTTCTGCCAGAGTGCAGGTGAAGATGCAACTCCAAAAGTAAGCCTATTATAGCAATAAACTCCATTATGAGTGCTTATAGAACCATAGAACCACAGAACATTACAGCACAGAAACAGGCCTTTTGGCCCTTCTTGGCTGTGTCGAACCATTTTTCTGCCTAGTCCCACTGACCTGCACCTGGACCATAGGTCCCATTCCAACCTGAATATTTAATTGCTGTGGAGGATTTCTTACTCTTGTGAATAAACGTCTTTCCAGACAAGAGAATCACTTAGACCTCTGATCAAGTTTTTCTTAAATGTTAAAAGTGAGCCCACATTTACCACTTCATCTGGCAGCTCATTCCACACTCCCACCACTCTCTGTGTGAAGAAGCCCCCCTAATGTTCCCTTTAAACTTCTCCCCCTTCACCCTTAACCTATATCCTATGTTTTTTTTTCTCCCCTAACCTCAGTGGAAAAAGCCTGCTTGCATTCACTCAATCTATACCCATCATAGTCTTACATACCTCTATCAAATCTCCCCTCATTTTTCTACGCTCCAGGGAATAAAGTCCTAACCTATTCAACCTTTCTCTGTAACTCAGTTTCTCAAGTCCCGGCAACATCCTTGTAAGCCTTCTCTGCATTCTCTCAACATTATTAATATCCTTTCTGTAATTCGGTGACCAAACTGCACACAATACTCCAAATTCGACCTCACCTCACCTCAAATTCCAGCTCTTATACTCAATACTTTGATTTATAAAGGCCAATGTACCAAAAGCCCTCTTTACTACCCGATCTACCTGTGATGCCACTTTTAGGGAATTTTGTATCTGTATTCCTAGATCCCTCTGCTCTGTTGAGAAATACATTGGGCTGTTCTTCCATTTCTATCTGTAGGTAGCCCCTCAGTTAATTTTACTTTACTGAAATGTTTCCCTTTGAAAGGTTTGCAAAGATATTCTCTATTCTGGGCAGAGGGTATTGATTTACTTTCAGTACTGGGTTGATGGTGACCTTAAAATCTCCACAGATCCTGACAGACCCTTCTTTGCTACTGGGACCACTGGTGTTGCCTATGGGATCCTTGGAAAGAATTTCTTCAGCCTCATGTGATCTAGTTTACTGGATACTTTATCATCAAGGGATCAGACAGGCTTTGTAAAACTTGGCTGTGGCATTTTTATTTAACACTATTTTACCCTTGATATATTTGAGTTTTCCAAAGTCATTTTTGAACACTGCTGTGGCATCATCCAGTATCATTCTTAATTCGCTTTCAATTGACTCTATGAAAGAGATGTGGCATGCAAATGGTGGATGGATCTCCAGTCACTTTGTAGTGTCAGCCAATCACACCGCCACAATGCTGGTCCTCCTGTTTTTACCACATACAAGCCCAATATGGTTTGTTGGCTATTGTATTACACTGTTACGAATGTCCTTCCTACCACCAAAGTTAACTTTTTCCAGTCTAAGTTCCTTGCTGGATATCTGCAGGCTTCAATTCAATACCTTTGAAATGCCATTCAAACTCATTTTTTGAATGACTGAAACAGCTGAGCCAGTGTCCAATTCCATTTAAATTAATTTGCCATTCAGTTTTGCTGTGAGCAATAGGGCTATTGTCAGTTTTCACATAGTAAATCTCAAGGCTACACACTCCTGTGCATTCTCATCATTATCGGAGTTTCATCAACAGCATGGTTAGTGCTCTTCTGAAATTGCAATGAATTTTTATCTTTATCTTTACTCCATGCTGTCCAGTTATTTTTGTCTGCCCGACATGCTATTCAAATGTATCCTATTTTGTTGCATTGCTTGCCAGTTTTGCTTTTAAAGCTGCATGGGACAGGTATATATGAGCCCCTGCTACATTAGTAGCACGATTTGTTCGGCCAGGCCAATTTCTATTTAGATGTTGCCATTTTGGTCATGCTGACTTTCATTCCTGACTGTAGCTCAGTTGCATCCATGTCTGCTGTTTCCAGTAATAAAGCAATTTCAGCTACTCTTTTAATTGTGAGCTGCCTTTCAGTTAGAAGTTCTTTTTGAATGCTTTCTTGTAAGATTTTGCAAACTAAACGATCTGTCAGTGCATTATTAATCCCATTACTGAACTGATAATGCTCAGACAATATCTTCGATTCAGCCACTTACGTTGTAATGGACTCCCCTTTCATTTTGATTCCATTTATGAAACCTAAAGCATTCTATAATCAGCAATGATTTCAGTTCTAAATATTCCTACATTACTTTCATGATAACAGCACAACTCATTTCAGCTGGTTTGTTTGGAGCAGTCAAACTACTGAACAAATTGTAAATCCAATGCACAACAGAATTGGCACATGGTTATTCCATTTTCTTTAAAATAGTGCTCACTCCACTAAGTATACAAAATCCAGTTATCTCTTGTGTAATCAAATGTATCAATCTTTCCAATGTAGCCAGCTATTTCTGCTCTTTTTTATCTGATTAGTATCATTCAATTCTCACTGTTTATGAACATGTGAATTCTTCAGTTTTCAGCCTTTTTGAGAAAAACTCAGTCATCTCTGTCTCCTTTTCAGAAGAGACATGCAGTGCTGCACATTTTTTAAACTCTTGAACATCTTGCTGCGTTTTACAGGTAGGTAGTCATCTGGGGTTCATTTTAAGAACACCTCGCCACCACTTTTATGTTTTGTAACTCCAAAATATAAAAATTAATTGAAAAGAAAAAAGGGGAGCTGGGAGATAAACTTGTGTACATTAATTTTTACTGACAATATAGCAGGGAAGCATTAGATTGATCATGGAGTAGGTATAAAAGATGGCTTAACATCATAGGGTGAAGGACCCATACTATATGGTTCTATGTTCTATGTTCAATGTCATAAGCATAGCAAAATAATTCTTACTCACAAAAACATGTTAGAGATCTCTAACCTTGCCACATCCAATCATGAATAATGGTAAAGAAGGAAGCAGTTCCATCGTTTATTAATTATGGCATACCTTAGCTTGGCAGTGATGATAACTCATCTTTGTCTCTGGTGATCCCTGGTAATTTTCAGCTATTTCAGTCCACTCCATGTGACATCAAGTACTGGTTGAGTGCAAAGGAAATGGCAAATAGTTCCCAGTTGCAGTGCTAAAAATTTGTACCCCAGAGTTATATGCAGCTTTGCACAAGCTGATCTAATATACTACTGGTATTTATTACTCCAAGTGGAAAATTGCTCAGGTGTGCCTAACTGCACAAAGCAAAATCAATTTGCTCCAACTCTATGTCACCCTATTAGTCTCTTTCAATTAACTTCAAAATAATGCAACATGCCATCAACTGTACCAGAACATGTTATGGACAAATAATGGGCAAAATAACTTGATGCAGAGTTAACATAAAAAATACGTATCTTTGACACTATAGCAACTTTTGATTGAGTGTGGAATCAAGATCCTCAAGTACAATTGACATTCACAGCAGGATCTCCAGCAAACGTAAAGGAGACCAATCCTTACAGCTCTCCACCTTGGTTGCAAGAGTTGCTCAGGACAACGTATTCACGTACTTCATGTATGCCCTTCCATTGGGATTATTCAGATATGATCCAGCCTTCCATTCCAATTGTAATTTCACAAATAATGAAACAATCTACTTTCAAATAAAGCAAAACCAGGGGAACTGTATTATTAGAGAGACATCTTGTGCTGAGACCTTTAAAGAGAATCTCCTATGCCATTTCAAGTGGAAGTAAGAATTCCCATGGTATTAATTGCATAAAACTACAAGAACATTCCTGGCTATATCTATCCCATGATCAACTCCACAAAAATGAAGCAGAGTACCCACTCCTTGCTCTATTCAAACTGACTACAGGAACTACTTTGATAACAAAGCAATGATGCTGTGAAGCACTTCCAAATTTTCCAGCGTTAGGTACTTATGTCCATTGCTGGATTTAGTCTGGTGTGTGGGAGTGAAGGGAAAGTCATTCCCTTCAGAACCTGAGCACAAATACTGATCCATAATCCCAAAATAAGAGGAAAATGGTAATTACAGGATCCTGGCTATGCAGATTGCAAGTTTCAGCACATGGCTTAATTCTTCTGTACAACCTTCCATTTGGGGCAACAAGGCCGAAATGGAACACCTTACACAAGGTGACTGGACTGCTGCTGACCCGAGTGACTTGTATTGCTGGCCCAATAGAAGAAAGCGAATAACTGTCCCTGCAAATCTGTGAACTGGTAACACAGCAAGATTTATCAGAATGATGAGGGAAGGGATCATTGCATCTTAGACAACTGGTTATCAGATAGAGAACACTTAATCATAAGTAACAAATAAAGTCAAATCAGTGCCTGGTGGTTAACAATTGCATACAGGATTAAACATACAGTATAGAGGGAGAACAGAGAGTTACATCTGGGGATATTTAGCACTGGTGCAATCATAATAGACTAAGCAGCACCAGTATAAGTATGGTACTTTTGGAAAGAATTTATATTCTAATTATTTTGATTCTAAGCCTATACCAGACTTACTTAAGCAACAACTAAAAGGTTAGTTAAAGCATTACTTATTTCAGTATATTTTACAACATTGTGTTGTTTTGCAAGAGAATACCGTCTGCTCTCAACTATTTTCTATCCTAATGCAGACACACAAAAGGAATACCTTTTAGTAAGTGAATTATTTATATGTTGCTGGGATTTTTGGCAAGTACGCAGTTCTACTCTCAGTATTACTGTAAGTGGCCACACTGACATTTTACACAAATCAACCAGTTTTGAGTGCCAGCAAACATTATAATTAACTATCTGCCAGTTACTGCATATGGGAAAATATAGCTGTTCTGGTAAACTGGTTAGTTGCTGCCTTCAGTTACAGAACATTTTAATTAGTTATAGCTTTAAGTGCCGATATTTCAGGAAGATAATTGAAGTCTTTCTGAACTGTTTCCTAAATGTACTGAAGGACTTCCTGAGTATAATTGCTGTTGTTGATATTTGTCTCTATCCTTATCTGGGGACACATACCCAGATTTCAGGAAGCCTCTCCTTTGCAATGAATAATAGTGAGGGTAAAAGTTTGTACTCTACTCTTATCTGTTAGAGGCAAACTTTTGTACTTTATTATTATAGGAAAAGGCATTTCGATGTTAAAGCATCTATGTCGAGTCATTGCCTAGGCTCAGCTTAAGTACACTGCACATGTAGACGATTTATGAAATCAATGCAAACTGAATGTCCCAGATACATAGGAGCTGAAATAAACTTAGTAGTATTTACAAATCAAAATTAAAACTGCTGACATTATTGCATCAAGGCATTTGCAGGTCACCTCTGATTAGCAATGACCCACTATATCAAAGCAATTATTGCTTGTTTGATACTTATGATTTGAAAGATTTCTGCAACTTTTCTCCTAATTGCATTGTCTCACTAACCAGGCCATGCTCTCTTCTCGCTCCTGCCATCAGGAAAAGGTATAGGAGCCTTAGGACCCATACCACCAGATTCCAGAACAGTTATTACCCCTCAACCATTAGAATCTTGAACCAGAGGAGATAACATCACTCATCTTCACTCACCCCATCACTGAACTGCTCCCATTTTCAAAGAATCATGTTCTTGGTATTTATTGCCTTTTTTTGGTTCTTTTGTATTTGCAGCTTGTTTTCTTTTGTACATTGGTTGTTTGTCCGTCCTGTAGGTTATGGTCTTTCATTGATTCTATTGTGTTTCTTGGATTTACAATATATGCCTGCAAGGAAACAAATCTTAGGGTTGTATATAGTGACATATATGTACTTTGATGATAAGTTTACTTTGAACTTTTCAACAGGTTGAATGTTGGAAGCACAGGGATGTCACAGAATTGTGTTCAGCTACACTTCACCCAGAATAGTAGAAACTTCATTCATAAAGTGCCTTCATAACCGACACATGCTGTAGTCAATGATGTACTTTGAAAATCTATTCACTGCTGTAATAAAATGAAATATAGTAAGAATGCGAAAAAGTGAAAATGAAGTATAGGAAAATCATATTATATACAATATAGCATGAAAACTAAGATATTATTTCCTAAACACCTGAAGTCATTAAGACAAAAATGTTTATGTCTTTACAATATGAGTATCAAATGGTGAGAGGAACAATACAATGGTAGGCTGGTACGCAAGGGTCACCATGCTAACATTTTATGTTGCTTTACTGTCTCAGATGGAGATATGCACAAGTGAAACTTCACAATGTTGAAAGCAGAAATCTGCTGTTTATATAAATTTTGAGCTGATTTAGTGACATTCCACTCAGAAAATTAGCCAACCTGAAACCAATCTCTACTATTAACCTTTATTATTAACCTCTATTTTTTCAATCCATTAACCAATATACTTGTGCCCGATCTCTTATTTTCTCCAGTAACCATTGGTATGTAATCTTTTTGAAAATATTTGGAAAATTCAGATGTATAATATCCCCTAGTTCAGGAGTTCCCAATCTGGGGTCCACAGACTCCTTGCTTAATGGCATTGGTCCATAGCATAACAAGGTAAAGAAACCCCTGCTCTAGTTTCTCCTTAACTAATTTACCAGTTATACTCTCAAATAATTTGTCAAACATTATTTTCTTTTTACTAAATCATGTTTGTCCAAACAAGTAAGATATTCTAAATAACCATTTATAATTTCTCTAGTATTGACTTGAGGTATTTTTCTAAAAATCTCATGTCAGGCTTTTGATTCATTAATTTTTAACTTTTTCTTGTATAAGAACATATGTAGAACATAATAAAATAAGAACAAGGGAGCAAGAATGGGTCTCTGCACCCCTCAAGCCTACTATGCTATTCAATGTGACCATGGTTGGTCAGCCTCATGCCTCATCTTCTGTTCTGTTCCAGTTCTCAATAGCTTTCTATTCAGTCACCTTTCAAAACTTTACCCACTTCCTCTTTAATTATCCGCAATGATCCAGCCTCGCCAGTTCTTTAGCAAAATATTCTAGAGATTCACTATCCTCTATGTGGATTGCTTGAAAATCAGGGGAATCTTGTAAGATGTGCAGTATCTAACATATCTGCTACCACTTAAATTAGAATCATAAGATGCAAGTCATCACTTTCAGTGTCCAAGTAATTTCTCTAGTATTTTCTATTTATTAATATTAATTTATTTATGTTCCTCATTCTTATTCTCATTCAACCCTTGACTCCCAATACTTTGGGTGTTTTGTTTATGACACCTGTTGTGAAGACACTACAAAGAAGTTTTTAGATACCTCAGAAACTTCCTTATTTTTTATTATAATTTCCATCAGAGTCCAGAAGACCCAAATTAAAGTACTTCCTTCTTCACTTCTTTCATAATTATGTCTTCAAGTAAGACCGCAGCAAGCTCGGACACAACAGCCACTCTGGGTCCAATCAAAGGTGCATTTGCTCATCTTGTGAATCTTTTTTTATGATCGCAAGTCACTGCTGGATACTAAGAACATCAAGTACTGTGTGACTATCCCATGAGTGCATTGCTTGATTGTGTATCATTGTTACATTGTTACCTGGACTTGTTGCATACCATTGGTACGTGGTGCAAGTAATTGTCTTGGACATTTTTACTGAGATTGCAGGACCCTGTTGGACATTGCTAACATAGAATGCTGCAAGTCCAGTTCATTGGTTCACTGGTAAGATGATGGCAAGTGAGGGGCAACCCCATGGCTAAACTAAGCATAGCCAAAAGGTTGCCTCAGATGCAGCAGCTTGTTGCAGTCGCCCATTCACCCAAGGTGGTGTAGGAGAGAGCAAGGGCCTCTGCTGGGCACACTGAAATCAGGTACTGGGTTGGGTTGGGTGCTGCTCTCCAGTGTTCGCTCAGTGCTGCCCTCCAGTATTTGCTCAGTCAAGGAACAAGCTTGACCAGGACTATCTACAGTCATGTCACTCAGGGACTTGGGCTTTTTTTCCTTCTTTGTGACTATGTTTTTCTGAAATTGTAACCATATGTGCTGTTTGTGGTATATGCTACGTGATATGTGCTGTGGGCAGTTGGTAATGTGTTTTGACCTTTGACCCCGAAGAACACTGTTTAGTTTGGCTACATTCATGTATGTTTGAATGATAATTAAACTTGAACTTGAACTTGAAATTTCATGCTAGATCACCCCCATACAATAAGTTTTTGACAGTTTTGGTCATCCTTTGCTAGTTTTCGAAGCTCTCCAAATTCACACTCTCTTGACTCTTTTTTGGATATAATCACATTTTAATTTTTGATTCTTCCAGTGCTTCAATCAATTTTTTTTCACTGAGTTAAGTTTAATCAGTCATTCATCTTAAAGTTCTTTGTGGAATGTGCTGGCAGACAGAATGATGTTTCAAGTTACCTGCAAAAGAAAAAAAATCATAATTCTAACTTGAAATGTTCTGACTCTGTAATTAATTTCTGCATTTACAAATAACACTATCTGTGTACAGAGGGCAGCATTTTAAGCAGATCTCTTCCCACTTATCCTGAAAGACTCAAATTGAGCATTGTAGTAGCTACAGCATAATTGGAATCAGATCATTTACAGAACACTGGAAGAATGTAAGCATTCAAAGGATTCAAAGTACGCTTATCATCAAAGTATGTATGCAGTATATAGCTCTGAGATTTGTCTTCCTTACAGACAACCATGAAACAAAGAAGAACCATGGAACCCATTCAAAGAAAAAAGATCAACCCCCTGGCCATGTGCAAAACAATACAAATCACGATAACAGCAACAGAAAAAGTGAAAACACAGAATATAAAATATAAAATCAAAAGGCATAATTCAGCTGAGCTTTGAGTTCATTACCTGCTACCTTGATTCAAAAAAATCACCCAAAAATAGCACAAAAAAGAATGATTAGAAACTAGAACACATCATAAACAAGAACTAGAGCACTATCTACAAACCGTGTTGGTTAAACCTTGTTCCGGCACCATCCCTCTGACAGCATCAGGGGAAAGAGAGATTACTCGAATGCAAGGACCTTCCCTTGGGGGCAATGAGCAAGACAGAGAGAGACACACACACACACACACACACACACACACACACACACACACACACACACACACACACACACACACACACACACACACACACACACACACACACACACACTTCTTTCTACATTAGCAACTTAGTGGGCCAAGCAGCATCTTTTGATGCAAAAAGTCAGTCATTCAGGTTGACATCATGCATTAGGACTGGAAGGGAAGAGGAAAGCATAGGGGATGCTGGAATTGAATTGGATCCGTTCCCTTTTAATTCTAAGTTTTGTTGCTGACTCTTCCGATCAAAGGAATCCATTAAGTATTGGCTTTTTGGCTCAGTATGGTTCAAGCAATCTTCCAAAGAGCTCACTTTTATTCCAAAAGTTGTGTTGTAAGTAATTAAGCTGAAGTATTATCTGAAGCACAGAACACCTGAGTGGGCCACAACTATGTCCATTTCTGGTTGCCATATTTTGGGAAATTTGTGAAGGTGCGGGAGAAAATCAAGTACTTTCTCGAAATTATTTGGAGATGAAGGATTCTAATTACATAGACTGTGCAGAAGCTGAGATCAGTCTCTTGGAGAAGTGAAGGCTCTAATAAGATCTATTAGAGCAAGGGTTCCCAACCTGGGGTCCACAGATCCCTCAGTTAATGGTAGGGGATCCATGGCATAAAAAAGGATGGGAGCCTTTGCATTAGAGGTACTGAAAATCATGAGGGGTATTAGCAAAGTAAATACAGAAAAGCCATTCTCTTTAGAAGGGGCTGAGATATAATGATAATATGGTTATAGCAATTGGCAAAGGAATTAAAATTGACGAGGAAATATATATTTACACTGTGAGTGGTTAGGTTCTGGAATCCAGTTGCAGTATCCTCCATTTCATACAGTTATAGAGACATAGAAAAGCACAACACAGAAATGGGCCATTCAGCCCATCTAGTCCATGCTGAGCCTTTTAAAGTGCCTAGTCTCATGGACCTGTACTCGGACCATTGCACTCCATACTCCTGCCTGCCATGTACCTATCCAAACGTTGAAATCGGGCTCAGAGACACCACTTGCACTAGTAGCTCATTCCACACTCTTATGACCCTCTGAGTGAAGAAGTTTCCCCCTCATATTCTCCTTGACTTCTCACCTTTCACCCTTAACCCATGACTTCTCGTCGTAGCCCCACCCAACTTAGCGGAACAGCCTGCTTGCATTTACCCTATCTATACTCCTCATAGTTTTATATACCTCTATCTAATCTCCTCTCAATTTTCTCTGTTCCAAGAAATACAGTCCTAACCTATTCAAGCTTTCCTTATAATTCAGGTGCTCCAGACCCTGCAACATCCTTCTAGATTTTCTCCATACTCTTTCAACTTTGCTTACATCTTTCCTTTAGGAAGGTGACCAAAACTGCACAGAATACTCCAAGTTAGATCTCACCAACATCTTATACAACTTCAACTTAACATCTCTTCTCCTGTCCTCAATACTTTGATTTATGAAGGCCAATGTTCCAAAAAGCTTTCTTTATGACCCCATCAACCTGTGCCGCCACTTTCAATGAATTATAGACCTGTATTCCCAGATCCCTTTGTTCTACCACACTCCTCAGTGTCCTACCTTTCATTGTGTAAGACCTACGTGCAACACTTGCACTTGTTTGCATTAAGTTCCATCTGCCATTTATGAGCCCATTTTTCCAGCTGGTCCAGATCCCACTGCAAGCTCTGATAGTCTTCCTTGCTGTCCACTGTACCCCCAATCTTGGTGTATCTGCAAATTTGCTGATCCAGTTAAATACATTATCATCCAGATTATAGATATAAATGACAAACAACAATAGACCCAGTACCAATCCCTGTGGCACTCCACTAGTAACAGGCCTCCATTCAGAGAGGCAACCATCCACTACCACAAACCCAGTGACTAATCCAATTTACCACCTCATCTTGAATGTCAGGCGATTGAACCTTCTTGACCAACCTCCCATGCGGGACCTTGTCAAATGCTTTGCTGAAGCCTATGTAGACCATACCTGCAGCCTTGCCTTCATCAACTTTCCTGATAACTTGCTCAAAAAACTCTACTATAAGATTGGTTAGACACGACCTACCACGCATAAAGCCATGCTGACTATCCCTAATCAGTCCCTGTCTATCCAAGAACTTATATATTCGGTTGCTCAGAATATCTTCCAATGAGTTTCCCACAACTGATGTCAGGTTTACCAGTCTAAATTTAGAGCCTTCATTGAACAGCAAAACAATCTCAGCTATCCGTCAATGCTCCGGTACCTCACCTGTCGCTAAAGATGATTTAAATATCTCCACCAGGGCAGAGTTTTTCCACTTGCCTCCCACAGGATTCAGGAGAACACCTTGTCAGGCCCTCAGGATTTATCCACCCTAAGTTGCTTCAAGACAGCAAAATCTCCTCCTCTGCAATCTATATGACCTTGTTGCTGCTTTGCCTCACTTCTGAAGTACAGATGCAAAAAACACATTTAAGATATTCCCCCATCTCTTTTGTCTCCAAACATAGATTAGGTTTCAAAATACATTTAATATCAAAGTTTGTATAAAGTATCCACCCTTGAAATTTGTCTGCTTACAGGCAGCCATGAAACAAGAAACCTGAAAGAACCCAATTTAAAAAAAGACCAACACCCAATGCATAGAGGGAGAAAAAAAGTCACGCAAGCAATAAAACAAGCACCATTCTGATCTTCCAGAGGACCAACTTTGTTCCTTGCAATCCTTCTGCTCTTAACATATCTGTAGAATCCCCTAGTATTCTCCTTCACCCTGTCCGCTAGGCTGCTCACCCTCCCTCCCATTCTAAAGAATGCTGAGGACTCGATCCTGGCAATATACCATCTCATTCTCATCCACAGAACCACCATTCTGTTCCCCTAACTAATGAATCCCCTACCACCACAGCACATCTCTTCTCCCACAACCCCCCTTCCCTACTGAGTCACAGTCAGACTCGGTGCCATGTACCTGACCACTGTGACTTTCCTGTGCTAGGTAATCTCCCCCAAACAGTGGCAAACAAAGTGGTGGGCATGTTGCTGAGGGGTACGGCTATAGGGGTACTCTGCACTGACTGTTTAACTCCTTTCCCCTTCCTGACTGTCACTCAGGCTCGTGTGTTCTACCCCTTGTGTGTAACCATCTCTACAGGCTCTATCTGTCACCCCCTCACTGTTCCAAATGATCCAGAGTTCATCCAATGCCAGCTCCAACTCCTTAATGCAGAGTGTTGGAAGCTGCAGCTGGATGCACTTCTTGCAGGTGAAGCTGTCAGGGACACTGATGGCCTCCCTGCCTTCCCACATCCCGCAAGAGGAGCATCCAACTATCCTACCTGGCATCCCTACTGTTCCAGCTGTGCAAATATAAAGGAGGAAGCAATAAATAAACTAGGGGAAAAAATCTACCTACAGACTTTTTGCCTTGTCTCACTCAAGCCTCTCCAAGCTGAAGCCTCAAAGATCTAAAGCCTCAAATAACCACTCTAACACTGTCCAGTCCAACAACGGGCACTCTGCTTGCTGCTGCCTTATTTTTAGTTGTTCTCGCCAAATGTTTCTGATCACCGATTCACCACTACTCAAAACAGCAAATTTCCGCAAATTGATGCCCTATGTATTGAATTGGTGAACCTGTGTGAGCTAAGTCATCTCTTGCTTCCGAACGCTGACTGATTGCTGCTCAAAATACCTATTTACTATTTACTCTCTAAAGTTTCTATTTACCTTTAAAGATTTATAGATATATACTTTAAAAAGAAACATCCATGAGCTTAATAATATCCTTAGAATTTCTTTGTTTTTGAGTTGATCCTGCTGCAAAAAAATTCATGCGTATTAAAGTTAGTCTTGAACTTTCTTTTCCAGCAATAATTTAAAATATGTGTCCCTTATTAATAATTCATTGAGGAAACATATAAAGTAGCCTTTCACTCTTCATATAAAGCTTTTGAGCATCACAATTAAATCTTGACTGTAATATTCCTGCTCTACTGAAACAAGTCCAATTTTTCTTAGTTCTCTCGTGATGAATAAATCTTCATTTTTCTGGAATCAATTTATTGAGTCTCTCCATAATACCATAAGATATAGGAGCAAAATTAGGCCATTCCATCATTACTGATTTATTATCCCTCTCAAACCCATTCTCCTGCCTTCTCCCCGTAACCTTTGATGCCCTGACTAATCAAGAATCTACTAACCTCAGCTTTAAATATATCCAATGACTGGGCCTCCACTGTAATGAATTCCTCAAATTCACCAGCCTCTTGCTAAAGAAATCCCTCCACAACTCTGTCCTAAACGGACGTCTCTCTATTCTGAGGCTGTGTCCCCTAGTCTTAAACTACCTCACTTTAGAAAGCATCCTCTCCACGTCTACTCTATTTTGGCCTTTCAATATTCAATAGGTTTTAATTATAACCCCCCCAGCACCCCACCATTCTTCTAAACTTTAGTGAGTATAGGCCCAGAGCTATAAAACGCTCCTCATATGTTAACCATTTCATTCCCAGAACTTTTCTCATAAACCTCCTCTGGACCACCTCCAATGTCAGCACATCCAGAACTGTTCACAGTACTCCAAGTGTGTTCTAACCAATGCCTTATAATGTCTTAGCATTACATCCTTACTTTTATCTTCTTATCCCCTCAAAATGAAGGTAATATTGCAATTGCTTTCCTTACCAATGACTCAACCTGCAAGTTAGCCTTTAGGGAATCCTGCACAAGGACTCCCAAGTCCCTTTGTATCTCTGATTTTTGATTTTTGAATTTTCTCCCCATTTAAAGATAGTGTACAGTTTTATTCCTTCTAGCAAAGTACATGACCGTACACTTTCCTGCACTATATTCCATCTGCCGCTTCTCCTAATCTGTCCAAGCCCTTCTCCAGACTCCCTGCTTCCTCAGCACTACCTGCTTCTCCACTTAACTTCTATTGTGCCCAAACTTGGCTACAAACCCATCAATTCGGTCATTAAATTAATTAACATATAACATGAAAAGAAGTGGTCACAACACCAATCCCTGCAGAAAACTACTAGAGGAGGGGCAGGTATTGAAGAAGAAGGGAACCTGCAGAAAATGTCCCCTTTATTTCTACTCATCGCCTCCTGCCGATCAGCTTATCTTCTGTCCATGCTAGTATCTTTCCTGTAATACAATGTAATACGTATCTTGTTAAGCAGCGTCATGTGCGGCACCTTGTCATAGGCCTTCTGAATATCTGAGTAAACAACATCCACTGACTCTCCTTTGTCTATCCTGCCTGTTATTTCCTCAAATATTTCCAGCAGATTTGTCAGGTAAGATTTCTTCTTAAGGAAAACATGCTGACTTTGGCCTACTTTACCTTGTGTCTCCAAGTACAGTACCCTGAAATCCCTAGTAATGGGCTACGGCATCTTCCCAACCATTAAATTCAGACTAACTGGCCTATCTTTGCCTTTCTTCTGCCCCTCTCCCCTCTTGAAGCTGGAGTGACATTTGCAATTCTCCAGCCTTCTGGACCCACTCTAGACTCTAGTGATTCCTGAAAGGTCATTACAAGCTTCTTTAAAAATCCATCTCATAAGCATTCGAGAAATTCCCTCTCTTGGGATCCAGCACCAACCTTATTTTCCCAGTCTACCCGCATATTGAAAGCCCCCAAGACTATCGTAGCATAGCCCTTTTCACATGCCTTTTCGATCTCTGAAAGTAATTTGTACCATACATCCTGGCTACTGTCTGTAGGCCTGGCTAATACTCCTATCAGGTCTTTTTAACCTTGCAGTTTCTTAACTTTATCCACAAGGATTCTACATTTTCTGATCCTATGCCATCTCTTTCTAAGGAATTGATTTTCATTATTGTACTAACAGAGCCACCCTACCCCTTCCACCAACCTGAGTGTCCTTTCAATAATCTTCTTTCAGCTACGACTCAGTGGTGCCCATGACATTGTGGCTGCTAATCTCTAACTGTGCTAAGGTCACTTACCTTATTCCGCATAGTATCTAACACCTTCAGTCTTATTTTCATTGCACATTTGATTTTGCCCCCATGTTACAATTCAGTTCATTCCATTGACTGTAATGTTGCCCTATCATCTGCCTGTGCTTCCTCACAGTCTCTCTAAACTTTGTATCTACTTGTATACCAACTGCCCAAACAGCAACCCTATCACCCCAGTTCCCATCACTTGGCCAAATTAATTTAAATCCTCCTCAATGGCTCTAGGAGGAGTATTGGTGCCCCCTTGAGTTCAGGTGTAATTTGCCCTGGTTGTACAGTTCATACCTTCCCCAGAAGAGATCCCATTGATCCAGAAACCAGAAATCCTGCCCCCCCCGCTCCAATTCTTCAGCCACGCATTCAACTGCCAGATCATCTTACTCTTACCCTCACTGGTGTATGGTACAGTCAGCTATCCAAAGTTTACTATCCTGGAAGTCCTGCTTTTCAGCTTTCTACCTAACTCCCTAAATCTTCTCTCCTAGACCTCATCCCTTTTCCAACCTATGTTGTTGGTATCAATACTTAATTATAACTTCTATATGTTCACCCTCCCCCTTTAGATGCCGTGGACTCGATCTAAGGCATCCCTGATCTTGGCACCTGGGAGGCAACATACCATTGGGTATGTCTTTCATGTCCACAGAATCTCCTGTCTGGTCTTCTAACTATGGAATCCTCTGTCTACTCCTCTAACTATAGAATCCCCTCACTGCTGCAGTCTTCTTCTTCTGTTTCCCTACTAAGTCACAGAGCCAGACTCAGTGATAGAGATCCAGTTACTGCTCTACTTCCCCCTGGTAGGTCACCATAGCCAACAGTATTATAAGTGCTATTATTGAGAGGAACAGTCACAGGGGGACTCTGCACTGGTTGCCAATTCCCTTTCCCTCTCCTGACAATCACCCAGCTACCCACCTCCTTATACTTAGGGGTGACTACCTCCCTGCAACTTCTATCATCTCATCTAGCTGCAGCTCCAGTTCCTTAACATGGTCTCTAAGGAACTGCAGCTAGTTCCTAATGTAGTTATCAGGGAGACTGGAAGTCTATCACAGTTCTCACATCTCACACAAAGAACATACCACTAACCTTGGATCCATTCTGAACAAACTAGCTATATACTAACAGACAAAAAAAGGAGAAAAAAACTTACTGGAAACTTAGACCCTTGGCCTGTTCTTCGCAAAGCTTGTTGAACCGAAACCTCCCACTCTAACCCTGGCCCGCTCCCACAATGACCACTCCACTTACACCTTGCTTCTTTTTATTGGCCCTTACTACGTCACTAATAACTCAAGCAATCTCCCGCTCCACAGAGAAGTCCTGACAGGCCCCACTCGCTTTTTGAAACTTGTGCGTAAACTCCACAAGGAACTGTCTCCGGCTCTCTCTGTGATCTTCCAATCTGCAGACTTCCCTTTATCTTTTTTTGTGAGTTTTAAATCCTTTTGAAGGGAAGTTTCAAAAGTTCAACACAGCTTTCTAGTTATGACCCATTCAATGATTTACATAGACCTTTTTAATTCCTCCTGTCTGTTTATGATATAATCTGTTCTTTTAGCTGTTTGTCTTTTCAATATGAGTGCACTGGAATATAATACCACTGAAGGTTTTCTCAGCAGATGCTCTCAGACTGCTTTACCTCACATTTCAGATGTCTATAGGTCTGCTTTATCAACCTGTCGATGACCTTCTTAAATTCACTTCATAATTAGCCAAGTCCTTTCCTTTAGTGTCAGTTGCACCCATGTACAGATTCCTGAGATGTACTGAGAAGAGCCTTTATGCCAATGTCAATGCCTGGAAGATATTATTCTTCATGGTACACATAAGATCCATTAACCAGTCTTCTCAGTTTTCTGTTTTTGTTTTTCACTTCTCTGTCCCTGCTATTGCTTTCTGCTGAACATTCTGTGCCTTTGTTTTTATCAAAAGCAGAAATAACCAACATTTCTTTTGGAAATTTAGAAGAGCCACTGAATTTCCTTTAATAATATATTCCATTACTCTCTCAGAAATATTAAATTTTTCACACTACATTCATCTTTTACAATTTCTTACCATCTGTCATTGATCAGCTAATTTTGAAAAGCAATAAAAACAAAGAAGCTGGAAATCAGAAATAAAAACAGAACATACAGGAAATACACAGCAGGTCAGGCAGCATCAGTGGAGCAGAAACAGAGATAATGTGTCATGTCAATAATCTGTCATCTAAAGAAAGAAAAGTTAGAAATTAAACATAGTCAAAAGTAGAGAAGGTGGGGGACAGGGTGGAGAGAATAAAGGGACCAGTTGTGGTACGGTGTGTATCCAAGAATGGCAGGATATCGCAAGAGTATGGTGCTTACTGACAGAGCACATTGAAGACTCATCTGTCTGCCAGAAAGATCAGCTGTGGCCAACAAGCTTGCACCATCCGCTTTCTGCTAGCACCATCACCATTTGCATTGTTCTGTGCCTCCTGGCTTCTGTCCTATCACAGACAGTTCCTTTGTTGTTTCCATCCCTGTCTGTACTGTGCTGTAATGTTCTATTTTCTAAATCTGGAGAAATTTCAGAGATGGGGAAAAAGTAATCTCTTGAAAGATGTGATACTGAACGTGAAAATAAAAGGAATCAAACCATTGGTTTAAGTGAAGGTCAGTAATCCCAGAAGTGATTGTTAAGCAAGACTGCTGTGAGTTAGGGCAAGAGCAACGCAGTTTTGGATGTTTACAGCCCAAAGAAAGATATAAGAAGCAATGGTTGCTTGGAGTGCATTGGAATAGTCAAGTCAAAGTTAAACAGAGGCATCAATGAGGATTTTGCGTGAGTTGATCTTCAGTAAAGGTAGAATCAGATAAGGTTGCAAAGGTAATACTGGGCTGACTTTGGCAGAGGTGCCAGTTCGTATTCTATTGTTCATTTTGTGGTCCATGTGTCAGTATGGATCACCAGCGTACTGGGACAAGGAGTGTTATTCTTTCTCAGTCAGAGATGTCATATTGATACATTTTCCACATTGAATGAACTTCCAAAAGATATTGAGCTTCATTTAGTTCTTCACAGATTTTCCTCAGCACTTCAGAATGCAAACCATCAAAGTGGTCTTTGACCTTGACTTCCACAGATTATCAAAAGTTTCAATAGTTCCATTTAATATTAGAGAAATGTATACAGAGATGCTTGTTCTTCACAAACATCTGTGAAAACAAACGAGTGCCCCAAAGAATAAATGACAGTAAAAACGTTAGAACCCCAAAGCCCCCCCCGTACCCCCTCCCCCCACGCACAAGCAGCAGCAACAACCCTCCCCTCCCCCACTTACTTCAGCAGAAAAAGCATCAGCACCCTCCACACACCGAGCAGTAGCAGAGCTCCCCAGGACATTTTATTCCCTTATCTTTACCGTCAATTCCAATTTCTTTTAAAATTTACTTCCTTATTATCTTTCACTCCTGCTTCAAGACAAGAAAGGCAGGGCTGCTTTGGCAACCACGGCTTCAACAAAATTATTATAATATTCAGACATGCTGCTGAACACAGACTCTAACACGTTTGAATCAAATGTTATCCTAGAAACTCAGAATGGCTGAGGAAATAGATGGCTTTGCAGGGGGGGAAAGGTTAGATTGATCAGGGAATAGGTTAAAAGTCAGCATGACATTGTGGGCCGAAGGGCCTGTACTATTCTATCCTCTATGTTCTAAGACTGTTTTGAAAATTGGGCTAAAGGCATTATACCGTTCCTTGATTCTCCTCAACAACATCTTCTTAATCCCCAGTCAGTCTTAAATTGTGTATCTATTCTTAAAATCCTGTCCACCATTGCTTCAGTGTTGGTAAACTTTAGGAAGAGGTAAAATGTATTGATTCTAAGGAATGAGAGATTTAGCTGTAAGGCTACTTTGGATAAAATGAGACTGTTCATGCAATGCAATGGCTGGGAGAGAATTGATGTTCATGTGCCAGATCAGTAAACTTCACTTGATGGGTAAATAGAGGGAAACTGTTTCTTTTTACGAGCTGTTCAAGAACCACTGACCGAGACTTAAGGGATAGAGGAAGGGTGGGGGATGAAAAAAATGTTTTTAGCAGAAGGAGAAATAAATATTCAGACCATCAGGTTGGAGGATGTGGCCTCCGTTGGTCGTGGTCGACCGTGGGTACTGCACCTCTGGTAGTCACTGGGAGTGGCCTCTCCAGGGTGCAAACCAGGGCAGAGTTGATATGGAGATCCGTCTGTTGCCCATGCAGTGGGTCCCCCCACCCCATGCTGATGACAGGTCCAAAGGAACAACGAAAGTCAATACAGTTTGGTGCCAGCAGCATCGCAGGAGTTGCCGTGCCGGTGCTGGGTACAGCAGTCAGCCGCCTTCGGGACTCCAACTCCAGATTTTTCCTTGGGGTTTACTCCCAAGGTCTTTCCCGTGAGCGGGTATAGCAGCAAGGCAGCAAAGGTTTGAAATCAGAGTTTTCCCTCTCTTAGATGGAATATAAGTTGTTTCTCCTCCACCCTGAGGGTGGCCACATCGTGGCACACAAGGAGGCCATGGATTGACACATCAGAACGGGAATGGGAATCTGAATTAAAATGTTTAGCCACAGGGAAGTCCCACTTGTGGGAGATGGTGTGGAGGTGCTCGCATTTTCCACCTTCCTTCTCAGTCCTGAGGAAGGGTCTCAGCCTGAAACATCGACTGTTTCCTCATATCCATATTTGCTGCTCTACCTGCTGAGTTCCTCCAGCATTTTTTGTGTGTTGGTGGAGACTTAAAATTTTCACTAAAAACTAAATATGAGAATAAGCATTTTTATTCACGTAGATTTAATGACTGAAATACAAAGTCTGTAAGGATGAAGAAAGTAAAGTCAATCAGGGCTTTTAAAGTAAATCAGGTAGGCAATTTACTCTAAGCTATGGGGAAAGAAGGATAGATTTAGACCAATAGAATTCCTCCACTGGAATCAATGGGCTAAATTCCCACCTTCTGTCTACAGCAATTCTACAAAGCTAACAGGCTGTCTAGAACTTTCTTATACCTCTCTATTCTCTGCTTAATGTCATTGTGTTATCAGCCTTTGATTTGACAGAATCAATACTCCTAAGCAATTCCGTATTTTTGTTGATGTAATTCAATAAAACATTGCAATGCTTTATTTTGTCTGGGCGAGGAATGGAATCAGATGGCTGGGAAGCAATAAATATTTATGAGCACCATTATTGCAGTTTATAGATGCTATTTAAAATTTGTAGGGATTTCAGAACCACATTGATGCTGGTCTATTCTTCCAGTTGTACCAGAATGCAGGTCTAATATACTGGCAGCCTCACTTCAATCCTTTGCCTTTCTAGACTCTCAAATCAGAATCCTTGCAGAAAGGAAATGGCTCGTAATTTACTGTAGGAATGAATCTAACAGCGTCTGCTATTAGTTAGAGTTGCTCTTATACTTCAAGTTTCTAATTTTTTTCATGTGGCAGGTTGGCTATGGAGTTAATGATGTTGCATTGAGAGAAACCAGACATCCATCCATACATCCATCCATCTCTCTCTCTCTCTCTGTCTCTCCATTTCTCTTTCACTCCCCTTCTCTTCCACTCTCTGACTCTCCTCCTCTCTCTCTCCACCTCTCTCTTTCTCTCCCCTTCTCTCCCTCACTCCCTTTCCCCCCCCTCTCTCTCTCCATCTCTCTCCCTCCTTTCTCTCCCCCCTTCCTCCCCTCCTCCTCCTCTTCCTCTTCCACTCCCTCCTCCCCTTCTTCTCCGTGCGTGGCCTCTCTGGAGAATGGATATCCATTACGTGTTAAGTAGGGATCCGTGCACAACCCTGATTTGATGGAGGCAGACATGAGAGCGTGGAGGAAGATCTGGAGAAACTTCTGAAATGCCCGCTTTGCTGCCGCTGCTGCTGTGTGGTTCGGAATCTCCGGAGGAGAAGGCCTCCGAGGCCTCGGCTTTGCTCGTTTCGGCGGCCGGGTCGAGGTCGAAGGCGCTTGGCAGAGGATGGCGTTCGGGAGTCTGTATCGGAGGGGCTGGTCGGAGGCTCGAAGTTTTCGGACGGACTCAGAGTCTGCTGTCGTCGGGTGCTTCCGAGGCATTGTCAGCGCCTGGAAGTTTATGGCAGGGAGAGTTCTCCCGTTTGCTGCCTGATATCGGGACGATTGGAGTCGATCGAGACTTGAGACTTTTTAAACCTCGTCCATGGTCTGCGTTTATCAAATTACGGTATTGCTTTGCACTGCTGTAACTATATGCTATAATTACGTGGTTTTGTCAGTGTGAGTCTTGGTTTGTCCTTTTTTTTATTTTGTGATATCACTCCGGAGGAACATTGTATCATTTCTTAATGCATGCATGCATTTCTAAATGACAATAAACGAGGACTGAGTGTCCTCATAATCTAATGTAATCTAATCTCTCCCCCCTTTGGGGAGGCACACTGGCTCAACTAATGGAGCAGACGGCTTACGCTTGGGACCTGTGTTCAATCCTGAACTCTGGTGAGGATTGAGGCCATACACTAGCATTTATGCAAATTGTGGACCCTGAACGTTCTCCTTGTGACTGCGAGAGCTGCTATGGTTTCCTCCCAGATTTCAAAAATGAGCAGGGAAAATGAGTTATTTGAGAACTGCAAACTATCCTTGGTGTGCAAGTGTGCGGAAGAATCTGGGGCAGAACGTGTTGAGTTGGGCAAAGATTAATATAAACAAGTACTCAATGACTTGGAGGGCAGAAGGACATGTTTCCATGTCGCACCTGTCTATGACTCCATGACGTTAAAATTTCCCACACTAGTGAGCTATTGCCCTCCTGTCTCGTTGTGGCAGCAGCGATATCTCTCCCTCCCGCGTTAGTGAGAAAGAAAGCCCGTTTGAGATGTTGAAGTGTTGGGGTGGACGGTAGTTTTTTGATGGACTCTAGATCATGGTCTCTGGGGGTTTTCTGTTGCTTGTATGGTGGGTGGGGGGGGGCTGATGTTTTTGCTGAAGCAAGTGGGGAGGGTTTTTGCTTTTGCTGCTGTTTGTACGTGTGAGGGAGGGGGCTTTGGGGTTCTAACACTTCTCTGTCACTCATTCCTTGTTTTGTTTTTCTCTCTGTTTCATGAATATCTGCAAAGGGTAAGGATTTCAGGTTGTATCGTGAGCACGTTCCATGGTATTAAGTTGAACCATTGAATCTTTAACAAAGAAATAGAGCAAAGCTTTAGAACAGTATTAGCATACCTCTGAATAAGCTACGCTAAATCATTTAAACCAGTCTAACACAGGTCAATGTACAAAGTACATAGTATTCCAATCAGAATTGTCCCTCAGAGACTTTAAACTGCAACTGAACTTCTCTGTATTCTGGTCAAAGGAAATGGGGAAAGGTAATGTATCAGCACTGCGATGCAAATTTCAAATTCCACAATGTGCTGTGGGATCATTGCCCAGGAAAACCGAAGATTGGTTAACTGCTGGAAGTGCCAGCAGACACAATTAAGAGTTTTGGTTTCTTGTAGCAGCTGCACAATTACCTGGAGCTCTCTCGGGTCTGTACTCCATGTGGTTGTCAGTGTGTACCTATTAAAAACTGATACATATTGTGTTGTGTAGCTATAATGACACTGGCAGCCACTACCTTCTCGAGTATATGTTCCTTGACTTAAACAGACCTTCTCAGATTCCTCACCTGTTCCAAAGCTATTGCTAAAAGCCTTCAGGTTATAAAGCATCAGGTACTTTCATCTAAAATTTGGCTTCCAGTGTGCTGGTAGGCTACGCTGGAGTGCATGCCATTTTTAATGAGGTTGTCACTATTTCAAAATCACGGATGAAACATCTGCACACAACTTTGTGTTCTCTTCACTCCAGTTTTTGTTTGCAATGGATTTGTTGAGGCATTTTGGATCTGTGGCAAAATCTTCATCCCACTGGTCAGACACCGCAGCAGTTGAAAGTAGATTTGTCAAAAACTGGCTGCAATATTGGAAGATAAGGGAAGAAGGACAAATCTGTTTCTGAGGTCATCTAAATATTCCCGGACTCGGACAGCGATTTTGTTATTTAAGAGTACAGATGGTTATGGAGGACAGTATTGTATAGGGAGAGATCAATTATTGCAGAGCAGACTCATGAGACCGACTACCCATCTCTCTTCTCTGTGTTCATCTGTGAAGAACTTAGAATGGTGGCTGCATCAGGCACTTGAGTGAGAATAGAAGTCTCACTGGGCATAAACAACAGATTCAATCTGAATCAATCCCATTAGATCATTAGAATCTTAGCTCGAAGTTTCAGAATATTTGAATATTGAGCTCATCCAAACAACTGTTATGGAGAACAGTGAAGTTCAGAATCAAAATTCTTGAATTTGATAAACATCTTGACAATGGAGTTCGAAGTTCCAGGTTAATTGAGATGATTTCATTTCTTATTGCATCATAATATAAATTCTTGAACTTGGAATCTAGGTTAATATTTAAGAGATTAACAATATGCCCCCAACAGCATGTTTGCAAATGATTCTAATATTAGTGGACCTGAATGTCTACTGGCTCTGCTGCAATCAGTCTATTGCCCATTTGTCTGGCAATAAATAAACGCTACTCAACACCCAAATATAAACTCTAAAAGCTTATGTGCAGTCATGAGCAATCATGCCAACTTCCATGCAAACATTATCAAAACCAGAAGATCTGAAATATTAATTACTTACAAGTGCTTTTAGATGTTTTGGATGCATTTTAAATTTAAAAGTGGAATAAGTTTCCATTTTTTAAAATAAATTAACTTTATTTTGTCATACTTTTTAAATATCCTTCAATGTCAGAAACCTACGGAGACCTATAAAAATTCTCACAACTTTAACAAGGCTCTAATGGGGACTAGGCTCCCTCAGCAAGTCTCTGGAAGTGTATCAGTGCTCAGTCCGTGCCACTGCTCCAGGGCAGAAAACACTGTCCATCTCTGCCCCAGTAATATAGAGGTGTGGAGAGACTACTGGCAGTATTTGCATACAGCAAGCCTGTGCCTTCAGGATCTTAACCAATTATCAGCAGCGTTTTGCCCAATTTTCACAAGAATGTCGTTAAGAATGTTTTGTTTTAACCATGTAATTTCTGGGACCTTATCAAACATGTTTCTAAGTAGCGGTCAGAGTTTGGAGTTCAATTCTGACATCATCTGCAAGGAGCCTGTACGTCAACCTGTGGACTGCATGGGTTTTCTCCAGAAGCCCTGGTTCCCTCCCACAGTCAAAACATGTACCGCTTAGTAGGCTAATTGTTTGTTGTAAATTGTCCCGTGATTAGACTAGGGTTAAATCAGGGGATTGCTTGGCACTGTGGCTCGAAGGACCAAAAGGGCCTATTCTGTGTTGTATCTCAATAAATAAATAATATTAACTCTGCTTCTCTCTTCACATCTGCTGTCTGGCCTGCTGAATATTTGCAGCCATCTCTTTTATTACAGAATTCTGAATCGCAGTGTTCGGTATAGCACACTTCCAGCATGATCTTTTCTCAGTATCAGATTTATTACCACTTTGGAATAAAGCACTCCAACAGGTCCAGGACCAACTCAACAGTATACATCCAAAACATTCAATTTATGATGGAGACGGGGAAGGATAGTTGCCTCCCATTCCTGGAAATTCTAAAAAGGTGGAAACCAGACAGTAGCTTCAGACATGGCATCTATCGGAAACCCACTGACACGGACTTATACCTCAACAATAACGGCCACCATCATGCCTCCCAATGTATAGTGGTTGTTTCTACCTTGATTAACTGTGCGAAAACTATTTTGCGCCCAGAGAGCCTCCCCTTGGAAACAAGATGATTACGCATGACATTCCTACAGAATAGCTACAAGGTGAAGGAAATCAATCGGGTCTTTAAAAGGGCCGATGAAAAACCAGGAAACCTAACAATGAGGAGGAGCCCATCACTATTGCCTGTCTTCCCTATACTTCCACAGTTTCTGGAAGGATTGCCAGAATCCTGAAGAAATGCTGGATTACTACCATCCACAAGCCCGTAAGAAAGCTCAAATCATAGCTTATGTGGGTCCAAGATGACCTGGGACTCATGTCAGCTGGAGTTTACAGGATCCCTTGTGAATAAGGAGCAGTGTATATCAGCCAGATGGGATGCACAGTGGAAACCCATATCAAGGAGCACACGAGGTATAGCCATTTGGATTACCCAGAGAAATTGGCGGTAGCAGAACGTTGCATTCGCAATGGCCATAGGATTGACTTCGACAGCACAAAACTACTGTGACGTGCCATTGTCTATTGGGGCTGCCTGATAAAGGAAGCCAGTGAAATAAAACTAGAGGAAAAGAATTTTAACAAAGATGAAGTTCTCTCGCTCTAAGTAAGAACTGGAATTCGATTGCCTTTTACTGGATTTGCTCACATTCAAAGTCAAATTAATTATTAGATTATATATTTGTTAGAATTATTGTAGACTGCATTGTATCAGCACAGGTAATCAAACTGAGAATCTCTGGATAAAGGACCAGATAGCAATCATTCAAACCACCAAAATAAAATTGGCTTAGAGCAAAGTGATTTGAAGAAAAACTAACTGTTATGAGGGGAACAGATTTAAGTCATCAAATCTCTTTCAAATCATTAACATTTGCAAGCAGCAAACCTGGGAAAAAGTTTAGTGCACCAAGGATGATCTCAGAGTGAAGCCCTTCACTGCCAATTCAGTGAGACAGACTCATCACTTAAGCAAATAGAAAATAGAGTCAAAATTAGATGCATTCAATTCTGGAGCAGAAACTTAATAACATGAATGAAAGCAAAACAGTCAATCAAAATGCATATGCATTCATCAGGCACTTCACCATTATTCCATAAGGCAGTAAAGGTTACATCTTCAATTATCTCTAGTTGTTTCTGCAAAGAGATCACATTTTATTTTGTAAGTTGCTTGGGTTTATAATATTCAGACTTCTATTTTGTTGTCATTATCTTCCAACATTGCTGGAAGTCTTGCCTTTCTCATTAGATGCAAAATTCAACTGAAAAATGCCCATTCTGATATGATAAGCACAAGGTATTCTGCAGATGCTAGAAACCCAGAGTAACACACACAAAATGCTGAAGGGGCTTAGCAGGTCAGGCATCTATGAAAAGGAATAAAGAGTCAACGCTTCAGGCCAAGACCCTTCATCAGCACTGGAAGGGTAGGGGGCAGAAGCCTGAATAAGAAGATGATGGTGGTATACACACTAGAAAGTGATATATGAAGCCAGGTGATTAGGGGATGAGGGTGATGAAGTGAGAAGCTGGGAGTGGATAGGTGGAAAAGGGTAAAGTGATGAAGAAGAAGGAATCTGATAGGAGAGGAGAGTGGACCATGGGAGAAAGGGAAGGAGAAGGTGCATCAGGAGGAGGGGAAGAGCAGGTAAGTATAGTAGACAACCCCAACAGATTTTCAGGTGAAGTGTTGCCTTACCTGGAAGGACTGTGTGTGGCCCTGAATGGAGGTGAGGGAGGAGCTGAATGGGCAGGTGGAGCACTTCTTCCGAACCCCACGCCCATTCCTACATGTCCATTCACAGTCTTCTCTAATGCTAGAATGACACCACTCCCAATTGGAGAGGAACACCTCATATTCCATTTGGATAGCCTCCAACCTGATGACACAGATCTTTTTCCATAACTTCCGGAAATGTTTCCCCCTTTTCTTCCATTCCTCCTTCTTACTTCTTCTTTTCTCCTTACCTGCCAATCACCCCCCCCCCCATGTGCCTCTGTTGTGTATTTAATGTTGAAGTAATGTTTGAGTAATATTGTTGATATATATATATATATAGACACACACACAAGAGGTGATTGATAAGTTTGCGGCCTAAGGTAGGAGGAGTCAATCTTAGAAAACCTAGCACATTTATTTTTCAACATAGTCCCCTCCTACACGTACACACTTAGTCTAGCGGTCATGGAGCATACGGATCGCTTCTTTGTAGAAGTGGTCCACAACAGGGGTGATTGATAAGTTCGTAGCCAAAGGAAATGAGTTATTAACTTCAAACTTTCTGCATTTTCACTGTAAGAGTTGAACTGCATGTGCATATAACGAGAGCGCCTTGGACCTCCAGGTGGTCCACAGCAGGGATGATTGATAAGTTCGTGGCCAAAGGTAGAAGGAGATGAGTTATTAACTTCAAACTTTCTGCATTATCACTCAAAGAGTTGAACTGCACGTGCATGTAACGAGAGTGTTTTGGACCTCTAGGTGGTCCACAGCAGGAATGATTGATAAGTTTGTGGCCTAAGGTAGAAGGAGATGAGTTATACAGCTCTCGTTACATGCACGTACAGTTCAACTCTTTGAGTGAAAATGCAGAAAGTTTGAAATTAATAACTCATCTCGAACTTATCAATCATCCTATGCTGTGGACCACTTCTGGAGGTCCAAGACACTGACTTCTACAAAGAAGGGATCCGTATGCTTCACGACCGCTGGACTAAGTGTGTAAATGTAGGAAAAATAAATGTGCTAGGTTTTCTAAAATTGACTCCTTAGGGTGTGTGTGTGTGTGTGTGTGTGTGTGTGTGTGTGTGTGTGTGTGTGTGTGTGTGTGTGTGTGTGTGTGTGTGTGTGTGTGTGTGTGTGTGTGTGTGTGTGTGTGTGTGTAGGTTTATTAAGCTTTCTTGTTCATTTAAATAATTCATTATGGTTTATATGTATAAGTACGTTAATTTCATACATCATCATGTTACTATGTCATACATGCTTTAAAGTACACATGAAATTAGACTTGCATTCCAGGGATCCCATGTCTTCCTTTGAATTAGTTTAATGTTTTGAAGTTACAAAACATAACATTGGTGATGGGATATTTTTAAAATGGCTACCGACCTGTTGAAGTGAAGTGAGACATTCAAACTAAAAGAAAACACTACAAGGAATGGTGAGTGAATAAAAACAGTGCAGCACGTGCAGAGACTGTCGAGTTTAAAAAAACAGTAAATGGGAGGATTCAGGGTTGATAGACAATGAGTACCGGGTGATAATAATCCTTAAAAAATATACCAGAAATGTTCAGCTGCCTCAAAAAGATTGGTGCATTTGATTCCGCAAGAGATAACTAGACTTTATGTACTGAGCTAATTTGAATAGTATTTTGGAGCAAATAAAATAGCCAATGAGAAACAAGTATCAATTTTGCTGAGTACATTGGGTTTAAAGGCATACAGTTTGCTTTGAAGTTTGACTGCTCCAACCAAACTGGTAGAAATGAGCTTTGTTGTTATTGTCAAAGTAATTCAGGAACATTTAGTAGCGAAACCATTGTTGATTGCAAAACACTTTGGGTTTCATAAACTGAATCAAAAAGAAGGGCAGTCCATTTCAGCACATGTGGCTGAATTGAAGAGATTGTCTAAGCATTGTCAGTGTGGTAATGGGCTTAATGATGCATTGAGAGATCACTTAGTTTTACAAGATCTTACAAGAATCTTACAAGAAAGCATTCAAAAATGGCTCCTAACTGAAGCACAAATTGCATTTAAAAGAGCAGTTAAAATAGCTGTTTCATGGAAACCACAAACTGAGATACAATTGAGCTGCCGTCAGGAATGAAAGTGAGCATACACAAAATTGCAGTACAGAAGCAGAAACCAGCCACATTGAATAAACTGTATTACCAATGTGGCAGGGTCTCATATAAACCAAACTTACTCCCTGTTATGCTCCTGGCATTTAGGGCAGCAATGAAGGTCCTCCATCTCTGTCTGTCCATACCATCGCACACAGATATAGAAGGATTCTTCATTGCTGTTTCCATAACAATTTTTTTCACCAGTCAGAATTGTTAGCCCAGAGCTGAACCCTGAACCTAGAGGACAGATTGAGCACTCTTAGTCTGGCCTCTACCCTTTTGACCTATTTGACATGGGTAACCCTACTAAGAGACAAAGCACAAGGCACTGACTCTAGCCAACATAGCTCTCTGGGTCATTGAAGCACGCAAACCTACAAAGCTTATGAAAAGGCTGTGGTCCTCTTGGAGGATACACTAATCAGAATCAGAATCAGAAGCAGAATCGTGTTTATTATCATCGGCATGTGTCCAGAAATTTGTTATCTTAGCAGTAGCAGTTCAATGCAATACATAATATAGAAGAAAAAAAATAATAATAAATAAATAAGTAAATCAATTACAGTATATGTATATCAAATGTAGGTTTAAAGGCAGAAAATTAAACAAAGAAGGACATATACAAAGAGCATGTTGGGCAGACAAAAATAAGTGTACTGCTCAGGGAAGAGAATAAGCTAAAAAGTCAAGTTGCAGTTTCAAAAACAGAACTAATCTGAATAATGATAATGAAAACTGTGATCATGATGAGAGTAACACAGGACTGAGTAGCCTTGAGATTTACAGTGTGGAAATTAACAATAGACAAGCAATATGAAATGCAACAAACAAGAAGCCAAAATGAGCTTGTATGTGGCCAAACAGGAGAACTAGCATTTTGGGGGTGTGACTTGCTGAGACAACTGCAAGTTCTTAGTGATCCATCCAACATTTGCATGCCACATCCCCTACAATAACGTCAACTGAAAGCCAATAAAGGAAGATGCTGGACGATGCAACAACTGTCTCCATTCCAAACACCATGAACCATTGCCCAACAAAGGGCCTCTGGTTGGAAAGCTTATTGGACCAAGGAAGGACCATGTAGCTCAGAGAAATCATGAAGTTTATGAAAGCAGTGGTCACATTACAACAGTTTTAGCCAACATATCTGAGAAAGTTTCAGGTATGTTAATCAGGCAGTGAAATGTGGCTTGGTTTTAAGCTGGAAGAGAGTTCAACAATCTTCAGGAAAGTTGCGAGCAATTGTGTTTTGTGAGTATAAAGAAACAGAATCTATTCTGTGTGCATCAAGATCCTTCAACAAATTTCAAGTGGGAGACAAATAGCTGCTTGTAAAAGTAAATGCAAAGACCAAAGCCTAGCTGAATGAATGGACTGCCAAAAAGAAAGGAGTCAATGGAGATATGAAAACAAAGGATTCATTCAATGATGTTGTGAATGAAAAAGCCAAGAGGAAAGATCAGACTGTAAAGGGAACAAAAGAAAGATTAATAAGAGAATGTTTCAGTGGATTGAGTGCACCTTCCCAAGATCAGATACACAAGCTAGAAGCAGAAAAGGGAAGAAGAAAAGTGGGTACCACTGTCAGAACCACTTTGTGCATCCTCAGAATTAACTCCTACAACCACCATGAAGAAAGCTGCAGAACCTAAGATTGCTTTCACAGCCAAGGGTCTCACCTGACATGGAGAGTGATCCTCCTTGCCAGCAAAGACATTATACCACAAGAGTAAGAAATCCTCCACAGCAAATAAATCTATAGGCCTGAATGGGACAATTTAAAATTTACTATGCTACGGACGTCTCTATATAGTAGTCCTGTTATATAATATTCTATGTGTATAGTTGAGCTGCATTTATTAAGTTGAAGTTTATAGCTAAGCCAGAAGGAGTGTTGTATATTTAATATCTACCTAGTGTTTGAGTAATTCTATATATATATATGTTGATGGAGCATTCTTGTTCACTTAAACAATTAATTACAGGTTATGTGCATAAATACGTGAATTGCATACATCATCACACTACCACATGATACATGTGTGGCTTGCTTAAAGTAAACACAAAGTTAGACATATTCCTGGACTCTCATGTCTTTTTTGAATTAGTTTCATGTTTTAATGTTATAAAACTTAACACCCTGCTCCTTCCCTTTATCCCATTGGTCACTCTCCTTTCCCAACAGATTCCTTTATCTTCAGCTCTTTACCTTTTCCACATGTCACCTCCCAGCTTCTCAATTCATTTCCCCTTCTCCACCTACTTGGCTTTACCTATCACCTTCTAGCGTGTACCCCTTCCACTCCACCCACCTTCTTACTGTGACTTCTTCTCCCTTCTTTTCCAGTCCTGATAAAGAGTCTCAGTCCAAAATGTTAAATATTTATTTCTTTCCATAGATGCTGCCTGACTTATTGAGTTCCTCTAGCATTTTGTAAGTGTTATTTTGATATGGCGCCCATAACATGTGCACTCAGTTAGGGCAAGGGTTGGACAGGATCCTCTCTCATTTAGGATTCATTTGATGCCCATGCCCCAAACAAAGTTTACGCAGTCGGCAGGTTGTTATGCTGAAGCTCAATTCTAATACCGGAACATTCTTCCTAAACTCTAGACAACTGAACATATGTTCAACAGTGGAAAGGATCTTCACCGGTGATATTAGAAAGGATTTGGTTGAGTGGAATAAAGTGCAATATATCAAGTTCACTGATTATGTGAATTGAGATGTCAGTAAAGGTTTGGAAGAGATTGCAGAATGGCTTTGCAGATGTGGAAAAGCTATGTGAATGCATAAAGGCATGGCAAATTGATTGTAACATGGAAAACGCATTCATGAGACCAGACTTGGAGTATTCTGTGCAGTTTTCAGCTCCTTATTTTAGAAAGGATATACTGACATTGGAGCGGGTTCAGAGAAGATTCACAAGAATGATTCCAGGAATGAAAGGGTTACTCTATGAGGATGGTTTGGCAGCTCTTTGGGCTGTATTCCCTGGAGTTCAGGAGAATGAGGGGGGAGCTCATAGAAGCATTCCAAATGTTAAAAGGCCTGAACAGATTAGATGCAGCAAAGTTATTTCCCATGGTAGGGGATTCTAGGACAAGAGGGCACAACTTCAGGATTGAGCCAGGGCATCAAAGGGTATGGGGTAAAGGCAGGGAAGTGGGGATGACTGGAAGAATTGGATCAGCCTATGATTGAATGGCGGAGCTGACTCAATGGACCAAATGGCCTACTTCTGCTCCTATATCTTATGGTCTCAAAAACATAAAATCATTTACTTTAGTTTAAAAGCAATGTTGGAATCACTTTTAAATGATGAGAGACTGAAAGGTGTTCGTGTTCTAAGAAACATGTATGTCCTTGTATCTAAATTACTGAAAGTGAGCATACAGGTTTATCAAGGAAATAAGAAAGCAAATTATAAATTGTCTTTCATTGCACAAGGATTTGCATATAGTTTCTGCATTTATATCAGACCCTTGTGAGGCTGCACCTGGAGTGATGTGTACAAGTCAGTCATCCCTTTTCTATATTGATGACAGAGGGAGGGAGTATAAATCAGAGTGAGGCAAAATCAAGTGGCATCCATTTGGGACAGAGATGAGAAGAAACCTTTTCATCCAGTGTTTGTGAATCTTTGGAGATTCCACCCCAATGATGGGCATAGAGACTCAATGCTGAATATATTCAAGCAATTGATAAAGTTTTGGATATTAAGGAATTTGTGGACCATTGGGTTAGAGTAGGAAAATGAACTGAAGTGAAAGGTCAGTTTTGATCTCGCTGAATGGTGGAATAAGCATAAAACATCATACTGTACACTCCTGCTTTCTTTTCTTAGACATTCTAAGCTTCTAAGATCTGCTATATCTCAATATGAACTCTACTCTTTCTTAGCAATATTGAAATAACCATGTGAACTTTAAATTTCTAACCCTTGACTTTTCGATACTAAGTTAGGCTCCTTCGTTAATTTATTGCAGTCATTGTTTAGAAAGACAAGTTCAGACATCGCAAATTAGCTTTCTATCTGGCTTCATACATGAACATACTTAAGGAACTCAGCAAAGCTTTTTTTGAGTAAATATATTGAAAAGATAAATGAATGATCCTGTTGAAAATATTCTAAGTAAAAAGTAGTCTGTATAAGAGAAGGTACTTGCTGTTGGATTTCTAAAATATCTTCTGCTCACCTTTCTACTACCTTTCATAAATTATAATGGCTTTGACTTTTCAGATTAATGTACAATTTTTATCAAATAGTTTATTTTAATATTTAAGCGTTAATATTATTTCTACTACACATAGTAAATGGTGGAGTTACTGCATGTACTTTACCGCCACTGACATCAGCATTGTAAGGTCCAGGGTTCTCCAACTGGAGGTATGACTGCAAGTATTGTGTATGTACCATCAATAGGGATTATCTGAGGCATCTCCCCAATCTAACCATGTCAGGTTGGGTTTACCTTCCAAAGAATGAACGGGCTACTCCAAAAACAGTTTCTTTGCAAGTATTTTACATCAAAACCTTTCTCAAATATATTCAGCCCTATATCTTCATGGCTGCAGAAAGAAATGGCAACAGTCCAAAATTAGGTCTTCAAAGACCAGAACCATCTCTGGTAATCTTCCAAAGCCACAAAGTCCTTTCTCCAGAAACCAGACATCTTCTATTGTCCTGCTCCAGACACTGGGTATAAATTGCATGGAAGCATCAGTTAAGCAAAGAAACTCTCCGAGAAAATGCATCAGATTAATTGGATTATTTATGTATGTCATAGCTATTGTTGAATATATAATTTTGCTTTTGAGTATTGATTTAGCATTTTTTTGACATTGTGGTCAAGAGAATGTCTGGAGAAATAAAGTAAGATGGGACTGAAATGGAATAGAAAATTGAAATTAGAACTGGAAATTGGATTTGTATTGTTCTTAAATTATACTGGAAAAGACTGTTTATTTTCTCTCCTGTGCGACTCAGCCTCCTCAGCATTGGGTTGAGCCTGCATTAACCCAATGGTGTAGGGCATACAATAGGCCACAATGAATCTGCCTGATAAATGCTGCCAATGGTCCATTTGATCTGACCAATACAAATGTAAACCAAGCACATCAATACTCTATCTTACCAGATTATGATTGTCAGTGTGGCATTTGTTGTGCAGGCACTAGCCTTGCACATGGGTTGTGGACTGAACTTTGTAGGAGTATCGCTATTAGCAACAAGCAGATACTCTGATTTTGCATGCGCTGAGAAATATTAATTTTTCATGGACTGACAGCTTCATGCACAGTGCACATTATAATGCATTGTGTATAATTACATAGTGGTTGAACATCCAGAGAGTAAACTAGCTTTGCTGTGTTATTTTTTGACATTTCGAGGTGTAACCCATAATAGAGTGTGACTGCACCATTGACATCCAAGAGTTTGCAGCCAGGCTCTGAAGGACAATTGGTGACAGCTCTATGCTTAGGCCCAGGTTTGGACTGTAGTGCGGGCAATGCTGTGAGCTTGTCTCAGTTGCCAAAGGAGAATGAGGTGAATCCAACTCTCTGTAATATCCCTCATGCAACAGCACCCTGCAGAGTAGGGAATATTCCAATTATCTCCTTTCCTGTTTGGAAACAACTACTTGAAATTAGAGCAATACACACAAAATGCTGGAGGAGCTCAGCAGGCCAGGCCAGGCGACTGTACTCTTTTCCTAGATGCTACCCGGCCTGCTGAGTTCCTCCAGCATTTTGGGTGTGTGGCTCTGATTTCCAGCATCTACAGGTTTTCTTTTGTTTGTAATTGTAATTAGAACTGGCAATGGATTTTTTATTTTCCTTGTGTTACATAGCTTGACCTGAAAAAGCCTCTTTATGTTCCCTCCAGTGCAGTTCTCATCAGCACTAGCAGTCGTGACAGTAAGATGTAGTGTTGGGGTTCTTATTGAGGAGCCACTTCACACATTTCTCCTCTTTGAGGCAGGTGTGTCAGAACTGTTTCTTGATAAGGGACATCCTTGGACAGATATTGGGCTGAGACCAGCAAGGACAAGGGCTGGTGCCCCTGCAGGTCAGCGACTCCCCAGTGGCATCAATGGGATTGGAGCTCTGTGCAAGCAAGAGGCACAAGGACTGGTGGCCCCCTAGTTACGCGAGTTGGCAGAGGTTGGAGCCTGGAGTTCAGGATCCCGTCATCGGTGAGTCCTGGGGTCGACACCAAAGGTCGAAACCCGAAGGTCGATCAGAAGTCTGGAAGCTGAAACCTGATGCCTGAAGCTCTGAGTCTGTGAAACCACCTGGGAAGTTGGAGACCATTGTCTGTAAGTCCAATGGAGGCTGGAGGCCCGGCCTGTCCATCTGTGTGTGAATGGGTGGATGGGAGGGAGGAAAGGGGCTTGTTTTGTTGCTTTTGTTCTGGTGATCATTGTGGACATGTTGTGGTGTCACTGGAACGTATGGCATGCATGCCAGCTGACCCCAGTCCGGTTGTGTTGGTCGTTAACATAAATGACAAATTTCAATCTATGTTTCAAGTGATAAACAAATGAATCTGAAACAGTCAATAAAGCCTTTTATTGATGGTCCTGCTTCTCTCATACTCCTCAAGGTTGCTCCGCTCCACTTGCTTTCTCTTCTTTGTACCCATCACACTGCACTCCCAGGGAAACGACATCTTAGGCATCCATGTCCGATATTTGGAAAATCCTTGAGGATAAAATCTTAGCTTCTGAAACATCGCTTCCCATAAACCTCTCATAAGAACATAAGAAATAGGAGCAGGAGTCGGCCATCCGGCCCATCAAGTCTGCTCCACCATTCAATAAGATCATGGCTGATCTGGCCATGAACTCATCTCCACCTACCTGGATTTTCCTCAAAACCCTTAATTTCCTTACTATGCTAAAATCTACATTGTCTTAAGTATATTTACTGAGGTAGCATTCACTGTTTCATTCAGCAAAGAATTCCACAGATTCACCACTTTCTGGGAAAAGCAGATCCTCCTCATCTCCGTCCTAAATCTACTCTACTGAATCTTGAGGTTATGTTTCTCATGGAACATGACAAGTCCTAGAGATCTGTCTGACCCCAAAGCTGCGTACAAATCATTGTGAAACAGGTAAATGATTCTTCTCTTCCCCCCCGCCCCCCAAACACCAACTAACATTTCAGGAGTCTGATGGGGAAGGGGGTGGGGAGTGCAGTTTATTCCTACTGCTAAACCTTTGATTCCTCTTGCAAGTTGAGTAAATGCTATCCAGTTTGGTAGCACATGTATCGATTCAATTTTGTCCAAAAATTGACATAACAATCAGTGTCCACGGCCTATAATTCACATCCAAGATCACTGCTCAACTAGTATCCTCTTCAAAAGGGTGGTCACCTTGAGTCAAGTTACAAATAAGTGCAAACACATGCCAATGGACATCCAAGCAACTGAGCCAAATCTTGCAGTTAAGTGGTGACTGGAAAGTTCTGCAGCAAGTGCCACAACTGGTAATTAGAACAATACCTGCATACTAGGAGCTTTTATAATGTTGATATGCCTCAAGAATTTGTTTTGTTGGAAGCAATAGCTTGACATCAATATGCTTCCAGTTTTTAAAATAAAATAGGATTTGGTTACAGTCAAATTGGATGGGTTATTTCATATGGATAGGGGATGGCAGCAGGAGACTGCATGCGTAGAAAAGTGGGTTAGGTGTGGTGCCAGGAAGCATGTGTTTTCAGAATAACTGGCTACTGGACTATTGCTGGGCATGGATTCTCCATAGTCCTTTAAAATGAACTTTGGAAGCACACATTTCACATTTGGAAGGAAAAGCAAGCATTCTATTCAACTGTTATTATGATTTTTAACCAAGCTTTTGGTCATCCAGCCTAGTACCTACCTAGGTAATTCAACATCGACTCTTTGATAATGGTCCTGTGAAGCACTTTGTAGTATTTAGCTACACTGATGGTGTTGTAGAAATCAACATTGCTGTTGCTCTAATTGTGGGTTTTAATCAGCTTCTCTTAAGCAACATACAGAAAGCTGGGGCCAATCAACAAGTCAGACAGTGCTGAAATTTTCCAGCTTTTTGTGTGTTGCTCCAGATTTCCTGCATCTGCAGTCTCTCTTATGTCTCCCACAAACTTCTCTCCATGATTTTATGGAATCAGAGAGGGAATTACTCGGAACTGTTCCTAAATTCGTAGCAGTTTTTTGTTCCTCATGGTGATAGAGCTTGGCTGGCTGGATTGAGGTTGGCAGTGTAAGAGGTGTGGTGAGCAGAAGATGGGAGATAGTGAGTACTGAGATGTAATATTTATTGCGGCACAATTAACTTTTGCCAGCTTTTATCTATGATTGTATACAAGTGAAATTTGTTATACTAATAATAAATCCAATAGAGATCAGGACAGTACTTTACATAAGGAAACATTTAAACCAGATTCACTACACAAAGTCAATCAGCATTTAAAACTGCAGCCTTGAGTGCTGGTTAACTTTGTACATGGAACAAAAAAAGCGCAGGATGTATCTTGCATTGCTGTTAACTTAATTTCATAGTTAAATGACATTCTATTGGTGATTGGCTTTAATTTTAATAGTCATTATTTATTTCCGCAGAAGATTCTTTTCCTATGCTCTTTGTTCGGAGTGGAGTTTGTAATATACATTTTATGAAGTTCATCTTCTTTAGCTGGGTGGAACTGTAGTGTGGTAATTAGCATAATGTTTTACAGTACCAGAGGCCTGGGTTCAATTCCCGCCACTGTCTCTAATGAGTTTTTATGTTCTTACCATGACTGCGCGGGTTTCCTCCGGGTGCTCCGGTTTCCTGCCACAGTACAAAGACTTACCAGTTGTGGGTTAATTGATCATTGTAAATTGTCCCGTGATTTAGTCTAGGGTTAAATTGGGGGTTACTGGCTGGTACGGCTCAAAGTGCTGGTTAGACCTTTTACGCACCGTATCTCAAAAAATAAATAAACAAGTGCAAACAAATTGGATTGTTTTATTTCAAAGAGAATACGGAACAAGGAGTGATGCAAGTCTAGGTTTATCAATGTCAAGATATTCTGTATTCTACCTTGGACCTCAGGTAGGCAAGATTTTTCACTTCCTTCATTTGACTGTTCTGAATGGGAGAGTTCTATTTCACTATCTTCAGCAAATAAGTTATCTTCAACTTCCACAATTCCATTACAGATGAATAGACTGACTTTGATTTTGGTAGACTGTAGTTCAGATTGAAACAGTACAGAACTGATAGGTGACAGCCACGGGTTTTGGTCACATGAAACCCAATAATCTGAGAGTGAGATTACTGTAACTTCAAATGAATCAAAAATGTTTTGCTTAAATTCTAAATGGAATAACATACTGAATTCAGATAACTTTTTCTGAGTGTGTCTGCAGCTTCCCCTCCTGATCTTTCAACTGAATTTAGCCAAAATCTACAGGAATGTTTCCAAACAAGTGACTGCAATAATGCTGAGTGTGCCCAGTCCATGCCAAATTAATGTTGTTGTTGCAGAACATGAAGTTCAGTGACAGCCTGAAGCAACTGGGGGATTATGTCCTTTATAAATGCAAGTTGTTGTTATTGTTTGTAAGATGGTTAATTTGATGTTTGATAGCCCCAGTGAGAACATAAATTACTTAATGATTTCAGAGACTTTCCCCTGAGCAATACTGTCAGCTTTATTAAAATCTATGGAATACGATACTCCAAATTTCCATTTGTCAGTTTTAAAAATAATTGTCAATTAAATTATATACACATTATAAAAAGTGTCTGTATATTCAAAAGTGCTTTGTTAACCTTTGGCACACTTAAACGACTTGAAAGATGATAAGAAATGGAAATATTTTATTTACTGCAGCTTTGTGTGAAAAAGAAATTGATTCATAACTCCACTGATTTCGCAATTCTGAATTCTGGCTCAGTCACTAACTATACCTGAAACTCTGTCCACCTTAAGACAATAAGACTATAAGATAAAAGAGCAGAGTTAGGCCATTTGGCCCTTCGAGTCTGCTCCACCATTTCATTATGGTTGATCCAATTTTCCTCTCGGCCCCAATCCCTTGCCTTCTGCCCGTATGCTTTCATGCCCTGCCCAATCAAGAATCTAACAACCTCTGCCTTAAATATACCCAGTGACTTGGCATCCACAGCTGCCTGTACCAATGAATTCCACAGATTCACCACTCACGGCCTAAAGAAATTTCTCCTCATCTTCATTCTAAAAGGGCGGCCCTTTATCCTGAGGATGTTTCCTCTGATGTTAGATTACCCCACCATAGGAAACATCCTCTTCACATCCACGCTATCGAGGTTTTTCAACATTCTGTAAATTTCAATGAGGTCAACCATCATTCTTCTGAATTCTAGTGAATAGAGGCCGAGAGCCATCAAACACTCTTCACATGACAAGACTTTCAATCCCAGAATAATTTTCATGAACCTACTTTGAACTCCCTCCAATGACAGAACCTTCTTTCTCAGATAAGGGGCCCAGACCTGCTCATAATACTCCAAGTGAACCCTCCCCAGTGCTTTTTAAAGCCTCAACATTATATCCTTGCTTTTATATTCTAGTCCTTTTGCAATTAATGCTAACGTCAGATTTGCGTTCTTCACCACTGACTTAACCTGCAAATACTCTTAGGAAAAGTACTACTAAAAACTTTTAGGAATCCTGCATGAGGACTGCCAAGTTCCTGTGCACCTCAGATTTTTGAATTTTCTTTCCATTTAGAAAGTAGTCTACCTTTTATTTCTTCTACCAAAGTCCACGACCATACACTTCTCAACACTATATTCCATCTACCACTTCTTTGTCCATCCTCCTAATTTACCTAAGTCTTTCTCTATCCTCTCTACTTCCTCAAAACTACCTGCCCCTTCACCTATCTTCATACTGTCTGCAAACTTTGCCACAAAGTCATCAATTACATCATCCAAATCATTGATATATAACACAAAAAGAAGCGGTCCCAACACCTGTGGAATACCATTAGACATCAGTAGCCAATCAGACAAAGCTCCCTTTGTCTCACTCTTTGTCTCCTGCCAATCAGCCACTGCTTTATCAATGCTGGTATCTTTCCTGTAATACTATAGGCTCTTAACTTGTTAAGCAGCTTCATGTGTGGCACCTTGTCAAAGGCCTTCTGAAACTCCAAGTGCATAATATCCACTAATTCTCCTTTGCCTGTCCTGCTTGTTATTTCTTCAAAGAATTCCAATGGGTTTTTCAAGCAAGATTTTCTCTTGAGGAAACTATGTTGACTATGTCCTATTTTATCATGTGCTTCCAAGTACCCCAAAAACCATATCCTTAACTATCAACTCCAACATCTTCCCAACCATTGAGGTCAGACTAACTGGGCTAAAGTTTCCTTCCTTGCTTCCTCCCTGCCTTCTTGAAGAATGGAGTGACATTTGCAATTTCCCATTTCTCCGGAACCATGGCAGAATCAATTGATTCCTGAAAGATCATGACTAATGCCTCCACAATCTCTTCAGTCACCTCTTTCATAACCTTGGGGTCTATACCATATGGTCCAGGTGACTTATCTACCTTCAAACATCTCAGTTTCCCAAAAACCTTCTCCCTAGTAATAGAACATAGAAATAGAAATCTACAGCACATTACAGGCCCTTTGGCCCACAATGTTGTGCCGTCCATGTAACCTACTCTAGAAATTGCCTAGAATTTCCCTACCACATAGCCCTCTAATTTTCCAAGCTTCATGTACCTATCTCAGAGGCTCTTAAAAGAACCTATTGTATCTGCTTCCACCACCACCACCACCAGCAGTGCATTCTGTGCACCCACAACTCTCTGTGTGAAAAACCTACCCCGACATCCCCTCGGTACCTACTTCCAAGCACCTTAAAAATATGCCCCCTCATGTTAGCCATTTCAGCCTTGGGCTTTTAGGTCCGGGGATACCAGTCGCTACATGGAATCCAGGTGTGAACTCCAGAAAGCTATTAAGGGCATCAAGAGGCAATATCGAGCCAAGTTAGAAGCCCAGACTAACCAGAGGGATGCCAGTAGACTATGGCAGGGTCTAAATGAGATCACTGGGCGCAAAGAAAAGGCTGGGAATATCAATAACTGTAGCGCTTCTCTTCCTGATGAACTTAATGTATTCTACACAAGATTCGAACAGAAGAGGAGCGTCCCGCCCCCTCCAGATGAACCGGACCTGGTGGCATCGAGATTCATCGTCACCGAGGAAGACGTTAGAAGACCCTCCCTGAAGATAAATCTAAGGAAGGCAACAGGCCCAGATGGCGGCCCGGGACGGGTTCTCTGGGCTTGTGCAAGCGAGCAAGCTGGAGAGTTTGCTGACATCTTCAACTGCTCCCTGCTTCAGTCTAAGATCCCCTCATGTTTTAAGAAGGCAACGATAATCCCGGTGCCGAAGAAAAGCAAGGTGGCATGCCTGAATGACTATCGACCTGTGGCTCTGACATCAATTGCTATGAAATGATTCGAGTGACTGGTTATTGCACACGTCAACCATAACCTACCGGTCAACCTCAATGCTTCGCAATTCGCCTACTGGAGCAACAGGTCAACGGCAGATGCCATCTCTCTCGCATTACATTCCCCCTTAGAACACCTGGAGAATAAAGACGCATATGTAAGGCTCCTTTAAATCGACTACAGCTCTGCCTTTAATACCATAATTCCAAATAAACTGATTCCTAAGCTCCGAAACCTGGGTCTTAGCACTCAGATCTGCAGCTGGATCTTCAACTTCCTCACAGACAGGACCCAGGCTGTAAAAACAGGGGACAAGCTTTTGTCTACAATCACTCTGAGCCCCCTGCTGTACTCACTGTACACCCATGATACTGTAGCCAAGTTTCCATCGAACTCAATATATAAGTTTGCTGATGACACCACAATTGTAGGCCGTATCTTAGGTAATGATGAGTCTGAGTACAGAGAGGAAATTAAGAACCTGGTGGCATGGTGCAAAGACAATAACCTATCCCTCAACGTCAGCAATACGAAGGAATTGGTTGTTGACTTCAGAAGGAGTAGCGGACCACACAACCCCATCTACATTGGTGGTGCGCAGGTGGAACAGGTCAAAAGCTTTAAGTTCCTCGGGGTGAATATCACAAATGACCTGACTTGGTCTAACCAAGCAGAGTCCACTGCCAAAAAGGCCTTTACTTTCTGAGAAAGCTGAAGAAATTTGGCCTGTCCCCTAAAACCCTCACTTATTTTTATAGATGCACTGTAGAAAGCATTCTTCTAGGGTGCATCACAACCTGGTATGGAAGTTGGCCTGTCCAAGACCGGAAGAAACTGCAGAAGATCGTGAACATAGCCCAGCACATCACACAAACCAATCTTCCATCCTTGGACTCACTTTACACCACATGCTGTCAGAGCAGTGCTGCCAGGATAATCAAGGACACGACCCACCCAGCCAACAAACTTTTTGTCCCTCTTCCCTCCGAGAGAAGGTTCAGGAGCTTGAAGATTCGTACGGCCAGATTTGGGAACAGCTTCTTTCCAACTGTGATAAGACTGTTGAACAGATCCTAACCCGGATCTGGGCCGTACCTTCCAAATATCTGGACCTGACTTGCACTACCTTACTTCCCCTTTTCTATTTTCTAATTATGATTTATAATTTAAAAAATTATTATATTTACTTCGATTTGTACTTCAGGGAGCACGAAGTGCAGTATCAAATATCGCTGTGATGATTGTACGCTCTAGTATCAATTATTTGGTGACAATAAAGTAAAGTAAAAAGCCTCTGTCTATCCACATGATCAATACCCTTCATCATCTTATACACCTCTATCAGGTCACCTCTTGTCCTCATTTCTCGCACCAAGGGGAAAAGGCCAAGTTCACTCAACCTATTCTCATAAGGTATGCCCTCCAATCCAGGCAACATCCTTGTAAGTTAAAGAATCATGGTGTACAAAGGATGTAGAAAATCTAGTTAAGAAGATAATAAAAGCTTATGAAAGGTTCAAGAAACTAGGTACTGTTAGAGCTATAGAAAATTACAAGTCTGCTAGGAAGGAGCTTAAGAATGCTAGCTTAAGAGAGCTAGAAGAGGCCATGAGAAGGCTTTGGTGAGCAGGATTAAGGAAAACCCCAAGGCATTCTACAAGTATGTGAAGAGCAAGAGGATGAGCCATGTGAGAATAGGACTAATCAGGTGCAATAGTAGAAACGGAGGAGGTAGTGGAGGTACTTAATGAATACTTTTCTTCAGTATTCACAAGGGAAACAGACCTCGGCAACTGTGGGGATGATTTACAGCGGATTGAAACGCTTGAGCATATAGACATTAAGAAAGAGGACGTGCTGGAGCTTTTGAAAAGTATTAAGTTATTTAAGTCACCAGATGAGATATACCCCAGGCTACTGTAGGAAGTGAGGGAGGAGATTGCTGAGCCTCTGTCGATGATCTTTGCATCACCAATAGGGATGGGAGAAGTACCAGAGGATTAGGAAAGTTAAAATCTCCCATCACAACAACCTTATTATTATTGAACAATTCCAGAATCTGCCTCCCTATCTGCTCCTTGATATCCCTGTTAATATTGGGGGTCTCTAAAAGCACCCAGTAGAGTTATTGCCCCTTTCCTGTTTCTGACTTCCACCCACCCTGACTCAGTAGACCATCCCTCCATGACTTCTTCCTTTTCTGCAGCCGTGACACTATCCCTGATCAGCAGTGCCATGCCCCACCTCTTTTGCCTTCTTCTCTGTTCTTTTTGAAACATATAAAGCCTGGCACACTCACACACTTCTTCCCCTGACACTCTCGAACTTCCGTCATTCTGCTAGTGCCTTCTACAGTGAAGACCGAAGTAAAATATTTCTTCAGTTCGTCCACCATTTCTTTGTCCCCCATTAGAACCTCTCCAGCAACATTTTCCAGGGGTCCTTGTTTCTCTTTTACATTTTATGTATCTGAAGAAACTTTTGGTATCCTCTTTAGTATTATTGGCTAGCTTACCATCGTAATCCATCCTTTCCTTATTAATGACTTTTTAGTTGCTGTCTATTAGTTTTTAAAGGTTTCCCAATCCTCTAACTTCCCACTAACCTTTGCTCTAATATATGCCTTCACTTTGGGTTTCAATTCACTTGTTCACCACAGTTGTACCATCTTGCCTTTAGAATACTTATTTGGGATGTATATATCCTGTGCCTTCTGACTAACTTCCAGAAATTCCAGCCATTGTTGTTCTACTGTCATCCCTGCCAGCCAGCGTTCTTTTTCAAGAAACCTGTTGAAATCACTAAGAATGGACACTTCACTGACAGTGCACATCTGACATGATACCCAGTCAAGAGATAGGCTTGCTTGAAATCAATGTGATTTCAGAAATTTGTATATTTCAAACACTCAACTGGCCTGGATGCAGATTCTGGGATGAAACATAGAAGAGAAAGAAATCTGTGTTGAAAGAGTGGGGGAGATTTCATGAGGGGTTTGGAGTGTGATTATGGGTGGGTCAGGCTGGTGGACTCCAGATTAATGTAAACATGTATACAAAGTATTCTTGGATGACTATTGTTTTCTGACCAGAACTTCCAGTGATCCTTTTGCAGACTATGAATTGGTTCATAGCAAGCCAATCAAAAATAGCAAAGAGGCATTAATGGGGTCACTTGAGAATTTTAATATCTATAGTAACAGCTGCTGATCAATAGTAGATCAGAAGATGTTAGCTTCCAAATTAATCCTGATTTATGCTCACCTTGCAACCAGAAACTAGACACCATGCTGGCTAATTTCTCTGTCTTTTTCAACGCAACAGACACAAAATGCTGGAGGAATTCAGCAGGCCAGGCTCCATCTGTGGTAAAGAACACACAGCCAACATTTCGGGCCGAGATCCTTCTTCCGGAGATTGTGTGTGCTGCTTTGGATTTCCAGCATCTGCAGCTTTTCTCGTGTTTGTGATTCTCTTTTTGTCTATTTTCCCCCAGTGATTACATGAAGATGGTTACTCTATCTGAATGTTCCAGCACAATGTTCCATAAGACAAATCTCTATCCTTCCATGCTGAATGCTTTTACTATTACAATTCTGTTTAGTTGTCCATGTACAAGTCATTGATGTTATGTTTGACCTGAATTAGAGTTGCTTAATTTATTTAAGATAAATCATCCTACTGTCACATGTATGATTCTAAGAGGGAATAGCACATTAGATGCTGTGAACTTACTTCCTCATGTGGGGGAATCTGGACAAAGATGATATGTGCTCAGGATAAAGGAAAAGTTCCAGAAAATTGGATTTTCCTTTTCTCAGTGTTATAGTTGCTTTGTAATTGTATGCATTCAGATCCGAGACCAGCAGATTTTTAAACCAAGACGTATGGGGACTGGGTACAAAAATGGATGAGACACCATGATATTACTGAATGACAGAGCAGGGATGAGGGTCCATCTAACCTTTTCCTATTTCCATTTCAATATCTTACTGACTGAATGCAAGAATATCATGATAGGATTTATTTACGTTTCAAACTGAGTTTATTTTGGTGTCAACATTGCAGATATTTCACTTGCTCTACTGCCAAAAGTCCAACTTGAATGGATAAATAGAATTCATTCTTTTTTGTTTGCGTGCTTTTGGCCTTCATTATCTTTTAGTTTGCTCACATTCAGGAAGAAACACTAAAGGTAAGAGATAAGTTTAACCTTGGGACAATCCCACAGAGTTTATGCTGACTGCTTGCCATATCATTTGCAATTCCTCATTGAGCTTTGAACTAGGGATTTTGGATTTCTCTTGAAAGACCCTGTCACATTCACAATTTACAGTTGTTCAAAGTATTCTGTTTCACTACTGTTCAATTTTAGTCAACCTGTGCTTTAAGTAATTGATTAACCTCTCCTGCCCCATCTTTTTTTCCTTATATGCGTTTTGCAGTGTATCTATGGTTGATAGGTTTAAGGATTGAAATCAATTCTGATTGGAAAGTATTCTAATTTATCTTAATTTGCTTATTCCTTTCACAGGTATGATGCTCATTGGAATCCTTTATTGCTCAACTGGAAATTTACCATGGTATTGTTACTGAAAACAGTTTATTCATTCATAATATTATGGATATTTACAATTTTTAGTTACAACTTGCATGTATATGGTGACCTCATTGAAACCTATTGAATATTGAAAAGCTTTGATAGAGTGGATGTGGAGAGGATGTTTCCTATGGTGGGAGAGTCTAAGAACAGAGGGCACAGCCTCAGAATAGAGGGGCATTCTTTTAGAATGGAGATGAGGAGGAATTTCTTTAGCCAGAGAGTGGCGAATTTGATGCCATAGGCGGCTGTGGAGGCCAAGTCATTGGGTATACTTAAGGCAGAGATAGATACTTGATTAGTCAGTGTGTGAAGGGACAGGGGGAGAAGGCAGGAGATTGGGGCTGAGAGGGTAACTGGATCAGGCATGATGTAATGGTGAAGCAGACTCAATAGGCCTAATTCTGCTTCTATATTTTATGGTCTTAAATCATAAATTGATGGCTAAGAATTGGCCTTGTATGATTGATGTTATAGATGTATATGTGCCAGAGCTCTCCCTGGGGAGAACTGAGAGTGGAGGGATTGAGCAATTAAAGAAATAAGTTGTAAATCATCAACAGGTAATGTTTAACTTAATTCATATGAACCAACAACATGCAGGTGATTTCAGGTTTCAAAACCAATTTCAATTCTTCTATTTGGTGAGTACTACGTCAATACTTTTCATGAAATAATTACCTGATTCTAGCATTTCTGAGTAACTGGAATACCGTAACATTGTTTCTAGTTAACCTCATTGCATCTTCTTCTGGCTACAGTGTTCCGCAATACTTCTTCAATTAAGAAGAATGAAGAATACTTCTTCAATCAATGAGATTTTAAAAGGCTGCACATTTGGTGACATAACTTTCTGTTGTGCTCTCATACTGTTGAATTCTATGCCATGCATTTCATTTCATTTGCACCTTCCCACTCAGCATTCAAAAAGGCATTTTAAAATGCATTCAAGAATGAAACTCAGGTCGATACATGCAGGAATGAATTGAGTGACAAGAGCTGAGCGATCTTATACTGTATTTGATTTCAGAGGGCTGAAGTTCACAATAGAAGCAAGTCCCCAGTACATCAAAAACCAGACAACTTTTCTCACAATGGCTGCAAGGATGAAAAATGTAGAAAGCAGTAGGCTTATATGAGTTGTGCTTTGCTCCAAGTAAATTGGAGCTCAAGAATATTATTAACAGGCAATGTAAAGCAGGAGTGGTATACTGCTAAACAGATTTTTTTACATAATTTGGTAATGTTCGGTGCAGGAAATGGAATTCCAAAATGAAAAGAAAATCCTTCCTTTCCTTGGCAATAACATGTTTTGCATTAATGAGCAGAAAATACAGCATTTGTTTCGAAAGAACCTAATGAATATGTTTAGACCAGGTTTTATGTTTGTAATAGTGGCAAAACCATAAAGGTTCTTAGTCATTACATTCCAAAACAGCAACAACATTTGGACCACATCTAGTTTCTCCAATTCAACAGTAAAATCCAAAAGTTGAATGATAACCTGCTCTTCTGCTGCAGCAATGACAACACTGTCATCTATGAAAAATAATTGAAATCACTGAACTAATAGAAAGTTCAACATTCAGAATTCATTATCTTTATTTGTAAAAACACTTAAAAAGACACTTAAAATAAGCTTTGTTGAATGAGATAGAATAGGTTTTTTTTATAAAACCTTAAGTTGTAAATTAATTCTGTAAACCTCTCTGGCCTGAGAAATTAACATAAATTTTTTGGATTCTCAAGATTCTTCATTCCATAATTTAAAAAAAAGATTGAATACACTTCCATTATCCTGAAAACAATGTCTGCGCATGATACTTCAGTTTTTACCTTTATTCTTGGACACAAAATTAATATTTTATGTGCTTAAAAACTCTATAGGAAATTGTCATTAGGAAATTATTAAGTACTCGAGCTAATTGGCTTTAAAGAAAATAAATACCAAATAACAAATACTGTATTCCTTTGTTTAACTGTGAGTGCCTGCAAGACAATGAATCTCAGGGTATATACATTGATAATAAATTTACTTTGAGCTTTGAAGTATCAGGAAAGGTGAACAACTGACAGTTGCTAAACCTATATCCTTATCTGGGAAAAGATGAATAGATCATGAAACCTCAGAGATACCATGACCATGGATATCTTCCAAGAAGGGAGGCAAGTCCTATCATGGTATTTACTAATGTGTCTCCCTACCTAATATCACAAAGAAAGCTATTCCCTGGGTGTTCTTCATCCATTTCCTTCCTGTGGCAAAAGAGGTACTTTTCATCCAGTGGCATGGGCATGATCTTCATTGCATCACAACTAGAAAAGTGCAAGGAGCAGCACCAACTACAAGACTCTTTCAGACTCAGTAAAGCTTCTGATTCCATCATTCAAGAGAAACTGTGAAACATCCTCCTCGAGTTCAATTGTGCCCAGAAATTCAGCACCATTTTAAATTTACTTCATGACTGTATGCAAGTCATAATCATATCCAGTGATACTTGCACGTCCAGACTTGAGAAGTTGAGCTCTGAGCTATTGTTAGCTCATTCATTGAAGCATTTAAGAGGAAGGGTCTCAACAACTCCAAGATAGAAGCCATGTACCAACCTGTTCCTTTTAAACAGCATTGCACTGGAACAAAAAGTTCTTGGAAAATCCTGAAAATTGTGGACCACTTTCTATGTCTCAGAGCCAACTGCCAGTGAAGATTGAAAATTAACTATGATCTTACTAGAGCTGGTACAAAACTTATGGTCTACCATGCATCAATGATCACTCCCCTTCTATATATTTCTGACACCTGGATTATCTCAAAGGAACCACCAAAGCCATCTCCAGAAAACATAGCATGTCCATCGGTGTCCTCTCTCAGGCCAGTATCTCTAGTACTGAGGCCTCAGTTACATTGCTAATCCTAATGCTCAGACCGTATCTCTTGCAGACTCCTGAAAAGGACTTTCTGTTCCAAGCCCTGACATGGTAAGATGTGACGAGGTGGATAAAAGATACAAGTGTATGCTGAAGGACCCCTTAAAAAAGGTAACAACTCCACTGACTCCTGGGACTCTCTGATCCGTGACCATTCAATGTGGAGAAGGAACATTTGGAATGTTATTGAGAAGTTTGAGGTGAGGAATTGGAAACATATTGAAATAAATGACAGAAAGAAGCAGACCACCCCTCTCTACTTCCTGTAGCATCTGTGGAAGAGTCTGTGATTCTCACATTGGCCTCATCAATCATCTCGAATCCCAGAAATGTACAGTCGAAGCAGGTCATCCTTGATTCTAAATGTCTCTCTAAGAAGAAGGAGAAACAGAAAGCTACAATGATGAACTTGAATATCCATCTATCCTACATATATGAGCTGACACATTTGATGTCTTGTGAAAGAAATTAATTACACTAAGTTCTGAAATATATTCATTATTCACCAATCTTACCAAAACTCCACCCATTTTAAGTGTTGTTTTAACAAAGAGAAAGTCTGGTAATCAAAGAAAAAGTCTGGTGATGGTCTTGTCCATACTGGACCAACTGCCACCACTGGACTATAAATGTGCAGGAGCAATGTGTGGTTAAGTGCTTTACTCAAGGACACACACACTGCCTCGGCTGAGGCTTGAACTAACAACCTTCAGATCGCCAGCCCAAAGCCTTAACCACGCGATGGTGATGCCATCTATTAGCTGAAATGGCTTATCACATCAAACAGCTCTCATTGACCAGATTTAAAGTTTATTTATTTTATGTACTTCAGAGGAAGCAAGATTAGAATTCAGGCTAAAAGTAAAAGAAACATTTAGAAACATATCATTATTTAGTAAATCATGAAAAAATTATTTGACCAAATTAGATACTGGACATATGAAATGTATTTAAAGCCAGATAGATTCTGAATCTATAATCACCACTTGGTCCTCTTTTAAAATATCATTTCCACCTCCACAACAAAGTGTAGTAATTGCATAGAGTATTTTAGTTTGAGAACAATTGGTACATAGTTAATGTATTTAGTCAATCAGTAATTCCTGATTACATCGGGGAAGGTTACAGCTGCAGAACTGTTAAAGATCACACGGTTTCTGACAACAACTGTGGGATTCCTACATTTAATTGTACTTGTGTGAACACTGTTATATTGGAAGAAATCAATTACAATGTTTTCCATTCTCTGATGGCCCTGAGCACTGTGAGTCTCAAAATCAGGTTTAATATCACTGACATATGTTGTGAAATGTGCTGTTTTGTAGCAGCAGTACATTGCAATCCAAAAAATAATAATAGTACTATAAATTATAATAAGAAATATAAATTAAAAGATAAATAAGTAGTGCAAAAAGAGAACCTCAAAATTGATCTTACTGCATATTCATACTAATATTTCTTAGTAGAGAACAGAACAAAAACTTAAGAAATATAAAAAAGTTTCAATAATCTGTTGCAAATGGACTTCAAATGCTTGCAAAGACACTTAATGTGAGCATAGGAAGTTCTTTAAATGTTTATTCTGCTTTTCAAATAGTGTCCTGTATATCCAAATCCATTGCTAACCAATCCCTTAGCAGTTAACATCCTGCACTTATAATTCAAGGTATTGCATAATAGAAACACAGGAGATTCTTCAGATGCTGGAAATCCACAGCAGCACACATAAAATGCCGGAGGAACTTCACTGGTCAGGCAGCGTCTATCGAAAGGGGCAAAGAGTTGACGTTTCGAGCCAAGATCTTTCATCATGACTGGAAAGGTTGCGGCGCTGGAGGATCATAGCAGGAAGAGTTTTTCTTCCTTCTACCGACTGCGTGAGATGACGGGCTGTCGGGACTTTGAGACTTTTTACCATGCCATGGTCTGCTCTTTATCCGATTATGGTATTGCTTTGCACTGTTGGAATTATATGTTATAATTATGTGGTTTTTGTCAGTTAGTCTTTTATCAATTATGGTATTGTCTGCACTGTTGTAACTAAATGTTATAATTATGTGCTTTTTGTCAGTTAGTCTTTTATCAATTATGGTATTGTCTGCACTGTTGTAACTAAATGTTATAATTATGTGCTTTTTGTCAGTCTTTTATCAATTATGGTATTGTCTGTGCTGTTGCAACTAAATGTTAACTATAACTATGTGGTTTTGTGTAGGTTTTTGGTTTGTTGGGTGGTAGTGCTGGTCTCTTGACTTGGTGTGTCTGGGTAGTCTTGTTTTGTCTGGTGGGTTTGGAGTTCTTTCCCAGGGAACGTGCTAAGACGGTAGCATGATATTGATACGCAGCAGCCTCTCCGAACTCTGAATTGGGGATTACCAAACGTTATGTGGTTTTTCTTGTGTGGTCTGTTTTGTCGTGTGCTTTTTTTGTGATATCATTCCGGAGAACGTTGTCTCATTTTTTAACTGCATTGCATTTGTGGTTTCTAAATGACAATAAACTGAATCTGAATCTGAAAGAATTGAGGGAGAAGCCAGAATAAGAAGGTGGTGGGAGGGGAAAGCGTACAAGCTTGAAGGTGCATATTAATTGATTTTGCAATCTGTTATTGCCCAGTCCAAATCTGTCCTCAACTACTCTTACGTTCTCTGCAATAACCATCAAAGGAAGGTGATCAGCGAATCTGGCCTTCTGTGTTCTGTTCTCTAATAGTGGCTGATTGTCCTAATGCTGCTGAGTTCAACTTTCCATTCTCTGTGATGCAAATCAATTGGGAAAACTACAAACATACATCTATGCATTCCTGTTGTTCAAACCTGGTTCAAAGCAAACACAAAGCCAGTCATTTGCTCAACATTGACTTCTCAGCCATCAAGAAGAAAAGGGGTCCTTTAATTAATTGTTGATCTTGAGAGCTTACAATGCATACATTGGCTGGTTACACTTTCTGGCCACAGTAACCATGTTTGTCACCAGCTGAGAAAAGCTTGAAGTCTCTTTGAAAACATGAAAGCCAGAAATTAAATGCAAATTCCTCTTTCCTTCTTCAAGCTCCCTAATTCTTCTAATTTCAATTCATCAAATCTCAATATATTTCGTCGGAAATAAGACTCCATCAATCAGTCAAAAACAACCACGAGGCATCATTTTCTCTCCATAACAGATGTTCAGAGTACAAACAGTAATGTTGCCCCATAAAACAATACCCCACCATAATATCTAAATGTTGTTAACAGCAAGCAGCTGTTTTTAAGTAACTTTGATGCTGTTGCAATTTTGTCACAAACACATCATTATTTTTTTTTGTACACAATATTAAATTTTCTTAACAGAGGACCAAAGGAGATGTTTACTTCACTAAGGCTGAGAGGCTGACATGAACAAAGAATTACAGCCGTAATATTATATGAATTACCTCAAAAATATCCAATTATATGGTTCTTTCATGCTAGGTTTAATGGAGGAACTAATTAAAGTGCTCATATGGTCAGATCTGAAGGGTGAAACTGACAGTGATCCGACATTTTTAATTGTATGACAATATATTTTATTTCATCGTGATTCATAGGCAAATTGGACAATATGTCTGCATTTGCAAAACAAATTGTAAAGGAGCTGGGAAGTAGAGAGGCTTTAATTTAAATAAAGAATCCTGGACCTTGAACATTATGGAGAAGATGATATCTTGTTCATTTCCTTTGAGAAACTGGGTGGTGAACTGTTGAACGTCTTTGATGAAGATACTCCCAAGGTGTTCTTAGATAGGAAATTCCAGGGTTTTGTTCCAGTTGTGGTGTAGGAATAGCAATATTTCTCCAATTTAGCTTAATTTTAACCTAGGGGAGTTTGGCAATACTTCCATTTCTCAGCACCTTCATCCCTCCCCTTCTCTTGTTAGTTTGGAAAGGTCTCACAGTTCGGCTGTGCTATCAAAGCAACCCTGAGCCATACAATACTTTCTAAATGCAGACACATCGTGCTGTCCGTACAGGGTCTGAATATTTAACCTTGTGGATGGGGTGCTAATTAAGTAAGTTGATATATTGATAATGATTTTGAGTTATTTGAGGATTATTGGAGTGACATTGATCCAAGCAAGTGTGGAACATTACACCACCTACAGATCAATGCTTTGTAGATGTTGAAGAAGCTAATGATGGATCTGATCCCCTCTGAACCAACATGAATGGATTGGTTGGATTATTTCTGTGTCATTCTAAGACTTATTCAGTGGCTTGTAAACCCCATACAGTGTCCTGTAGGTGCTCCTGTGTCTCCCTTGTCCATACCTTTTTGGTCCTCACTACTGGTGCTGCAATTTTCAGTGTCTGACTATATTCAGGGAGTAGTAGTACAGCCAGGTGATCAGACTTCCCAAAGTGAGGACGTGGAATAGCATGGTAGGCGTTCTTGATGGTGGTGTAGCAATGGTCCAGTGTGTTGTTTACTCTGGTATTGCAAGTGATCTGTTGATGGTAGTTGCTTAGTGATTTTTTTCAGACTGGCCTGGTTAAAATCTCCCAAAATGATGGTGAAGGCGTTAGGGTGTGTGGTTTCGTGCATGTTGATCCCATGACTCAGATAATCTAATGCTTGCTTGACACTGGCCTGAGGTGGAATGTAATCAATTAATATCGCTGCTGTTTCATAGCTTATTTCAACTTGGTACTGAGAAAAAGACCTTTTCCTGCTGGCTATTTCTATATTATTTCATACAGCCTTCTTGGCTCTCTGGGCTTAGTGGTTTGTCTAAGGATATGTACTATTACACCAGAGGCACACACTCAGTTACATTGTCGTGTCACTCTTGATTCCATGTTTGTAGAATCTGGGAGGAGATGGTGAAAATGTGGGAATAAAAATGACTGGGATTAATGTTGGAATAGCACAAATGAATGGTTGATGGTCAAAACAGACTTGATGGACCAAAAAGGTCTGTTTCTATGACCCAATAAATGACACTGAAAACAGACAAACCCTAAGGACCTGATCTAGATATCAGAATTTTGTAAAAGGTACCAATTGACATAGTGGATATCTTGATTATAATTAGCCAAAATTATAAAATATATACCTTTATAAAATGTAAATATTTATAAGATATATAAACATTTTCATATCCTTTCATTTTGATTTTCATTGCTGTTTCACAATTAAATATTTGTATCAAGTCTTTCTTCATTATCTATGTAATGCATTATGTTCTGGCCAATTAACAGCCTCAGTGTCCTAATTTTGGGTGGCCGGTTGGATATACACACATATATATATATATATATCTACCAAAGGGGGTGTAAGATGCCATTTCCCTACACTAGCCTGTAGGTCACCTTGGACAAGGTTTAGCCCTGCTTAGCACCCAAATAAGTGTCACATGAAGTCATTTGAGCAGATGGTGGATGGTCGTATGAGCAGCCAGTGCATATCACATCTTGGTTATGCAACCACTGACACCAGGCAGCCAATCGCTGAAGAGTATTGATAATGGTCGGGGTCACCCATCTTGTAAAGACACTGCCCAGAAGAAGATTATGGCAAAGCCCTTCTGTAGAAAAATTTGCCAAGAACAATCATGGTCATCATGATCGCCGGTGTCACATGACATGGCACATAATGATGATGATGAATATCATAATTATCAGTGACACACAATCAGTCTCAAAGTAAGGACAAGACAAAAGAACATAAGCAAATAATCTCTTACTATCTTTCCTTTCGGTTAGTCCTGACGAAGGGTCTCGGCCCGAAACGTCGACAGCGCTTCTCCCTATCGATGCTGCCTAGCCTGCTGTGTTCTACCAGCATTTTGTGTGTGTTGTTAAGCAAATATTTGTTGTCCAATAGCTAGAACGTGACTATGGCTACAGGAGCGGTGAAGTTAAATTGTCATCAGCTTCTTTTAAGTATTTGTCCTTCAGTAACTTGTAACTAATATGACGGCCAAACATTTCTTAACAAGTAACTTTGTGTAATAAATGAAAAGAAAAATTACAAAAACATTGTGCCTTTCAAAAAATTCTCATAGTTATCAAAATACTTTTGAAACATCAACACCATATACTGTAATAGAGAGAAAGAATCATCCCATAAGCACACACCAAAAAAAAACCATTCAATTCCTCTCTTTCCACATTGATTAAAAATTTTGACCTGTGCACCTACTCTATTCTCCCTTAAGTATTGTGGAAAAATTTATATCAAGTGGAAAGAACAGGGTCTCATTTGGACAATCCCTCTAAAAATTCAGACTACACACAATGATTGGCCTGGATTATTTGTTCAAAATCCAGGTGTGAAGTTGAATTCATGGCACTGTCTTTTTCAGCAGTAATCCAACAAACCGCAAGAAGGCAGATACCTCTCTCAATCAAAACCGGTTGTAGATTTGGTGTACTTTCCACCAAATTATGTAATTTTGTAAAAGATGAGGAGACCAGAATGGCCACACCATAAAGCTCCAAGCAAAACAACTTTTCCTCTCCAAAATGAGTGCACTGTGCGTAAATGGAGGAATATCAACCCAGTTTCATGAGTCATTTGAAATGGTTAAAAAATACCATGAAGAAACATTCCTCACATTTCAACCAAAAATGATAGAATGCTGATTATTACTCAGCAATTTAAGCTGTTGATTAATGAGATTCTTCCCCTTCTCAGTACATGAGCAACCACTTTGAACCCAATGCTTGCCCTTACAAAGACAGTAAATTAGATTAAATAAAATATGGCTAAATACACTGAAATATTTGGATTTAATATTCTCCCATTTATATTGTGACATGATTACAATTTAAGGCACATATAAAGCCATCCAAAAATGTATTCAGACTTATACTTAGTAGCCACTTTACTCAAAAACTTCTATAGTTGCACTGTGGAGAGCATTCTGACAGGCTGCATCACTGTCTGGTATGGAGGGGCTACTGCACAGGACCGAAAGAAGCTGCAGAAGGTTGTAAATCTAGTCAGCTCCATCTTGGGCACTAGCCTACAAAGAACCCAGGACATCTTTAGCAAGTGGTGTCTCAGAAAAGCAGTGTCTATCATTAAAGACCTCCAGCACCCAGGGCATGCTCTTTTCTCACTGTTACCATCAGGTAGGAGATACAGAAGCCTGAAGGCACACACTCAGCAATTCAGCAACAGCTTCTTCCCCTCTGCCATCTGATTCCTAAATGGGCGTTGAAGCTTTGGACACTACCTCACTTTTTAAAAAATATACAGTATTTCTGTTTTTGCACATTTTTTTATAATTTATTTTGATTTACTTGATTATTTTTTTATATTATTTATGATTATTCTTTTTTACTCTCTCCATTGCATTGAACTGCTGTTGCTAAGTTATAAATTTCACGTCACATGCCAGTGATAATAAACCTGATTCTGATTCTGAATCTGATTGGGTGCACCTGTACACTTGCCCGTTAATGCAAATATCCAATCAGCCAATCATGTGGTAGCAACTCAATTGATGAAAGCATGAAGACATGGGCAAGAGGCCTAGTTGTTGTTCAGATCAAATATCAGAATGGTGAAGAACTGTGATTTAAGTGACTTTGACTATGGAATGATTGTTCGTGCCAGATAGGATGGTTTGAGTATCTCAGAAACTGCTGATCTCCTGGGGTTTTCACACACAACAGTCTCTAGAGTTGACAGCAATTGGTATAATGAACATTCAGTCAGTGGCAGGTCTGTGGGTGAAAATGCTTTGTTCATGAGAGAGGTCAGAAGACAATTGCCTGATTGGTTCAAGCTGACAAGAAGGTGAGAGTAACTCAAATAACCACACATTAGAACTGAAATGTGCAAAAGAGCATCTCTGAATGCATCACATATCAAACCTTGAAGTGGATAGGCTGCAGCAGTAAAATACCATGAACATTACCTAATTAAGTGGCCACTGAGTATATATGGACAGCAGAGTACTAATCACACCTAGAATACACAGAAAGAATGCGATTCAATAAAACATGGGCAGTACTCACCTTGACAAAACTAACAGTGTCATCTACTAAGAAGTTGTCCACTAGTATTCTTAAAAGTAAAAAACGGATGTGAAACTGCACAGGCAGTGAAGCTGAGCTGCTGAAAGTTGGACAAGAGGTAGCCAGTAAGGATGACCATAGCCCCACAGTTAAAGAGACAGGAGGTACAGAGCAGCTTTCAGTGGATGAGAAACACTGAAACATTTGAAACACTGTGTCGTTGTGAGTTCAAAGTTAAGATCCTATTTGAATGATTTTTTTTCTCTCTGCTTACTTCTGGATGGTGACAACCTGTCTGTCATTTTATTTATGCAAATATCTCACAAGAGAGGAACACTAAAGGGTTTTCAAGGTTTGGAGTGGGTGAAGGGATATCAGGGAAGATGGAGATTATAGGAATGGAGAGAATACAGTTTGGCATTAAGCACAAGGGGTGAACATCAAACTATTGCTGTTGTAGATAAGGGAAAAGAAAGATGACAGTGCAATCATGTCTTAGGTTGTGAAGTTACTGATCAGAGGAAATGATGAATGGTGTGAGGTTGAAGATGATTGGAATTGAAGATTGGGATAACAGGGTGAAGATAAGATCATGAAATGAAGACTACATTCATAAATACAAATATTTCTGTCTCCTGCAGCTTGACTACACAGGTTGGGATGACTAAGGTCTATGAGAGTAGTCACTGTAAGTTGAGCAGATTCCATTTACTTTTGAAGGTTAGCTCCACTTCCATAGAAAATTTTCTCTGGGAGAGATGCAAGAACAACTGAAAATGCCCTTACATTTTTCTGTGCATTAAAATTTTTAATATACTATTCTTCTTATAAAAGTACAACAGAAAATTTCCTTAATATAATGATAACATCAAACATGTGACATTTTGAAGCAACAAAAGTTTGAAACCACTTTAAACTGCTCCAAAATAATTCACAAACATTACATTTCGCGAAAAGATTCGAAGTACATTTATTATTGAAGTATGTACGCAGTACAGAACCCTGAGATCCATCTTCTCCACAGACAGCCAGAAAACAAAAAAATACTCATGGAACCTGTTCAAAGAAGAAGGAAAAAAGCAAATTGCAGGAACAGCATAATGAGCATCAATCCCCCCTCATGCAAAAAAAACAAATCGCACAAATGGTAACAAGAAAAAACAGAGGCTGGTAGATCTTTGAAGAGTCATAATGTAGTCTAATAAAACAGGCAATCTGCATATTTCATATTTGCAAATATGCATATTTCTGTAAGCAACAATAAGGCTACATAAATGAATCTGATTTATCGTTATGGGATGTTGGGGTATTTCTCCAGTTCTCTGAATAGAGTTTTGGGAATTTTCAAAAGAGCGGACAGGTGGTCCCTCAGATTAAAATGTTATCAAAATGGACAGCTTCTGCAATGGTGCAACATTCCATCAGTTTTGCATTCCATTGTGTAGGCGAGATGATGTGTTGAAACTCTGCAATAGAGTTTAAACCCTTGACCAGGTGACTCAGAGGTGAGACTGCTATCACCTTGGAATCATTATTTAAATTGATCTAAAACACCTGTTACATCCACTGTCTGAGATGAAGTCCTTTAACAACGTAGCAAATAGAATTTTTTTCAGCCCAAAGAATGAAACTTAATTCTCATGAATGAACAGAGATGAAACATAATCTCATTTGCAAACAATTTTACAATATTATTCTCATGATGAACGATTACTTTAACGCTCATGTTAAATATCACTCTATTCTGTGCCTTGTCCTTTTATTATATTTTTGGGCTTTGGGTCCAAAGAAGGGTAGCCTTCTCACATTTGGACAAATACTTGAATTACCAAGGTATAGTAGGCTGGTAAATAGGATTGTTAGGTAGGTATTTGATGGCCAGCATGTATATGGTGGGCTGAAGGGTCTGTTTCTGTTCTGGGTGACTCTCTGACTCTAGGTTTTCCATCCACTAGCTTTCCAATTTTATTCATAGGTCACTCAAGCCTATGGATAAAATTACAGGCACATTTTGATCACTAGAGAAGGATGTCACAGAGTCAACTCCACAAACGATTTTGATGACTGGTTTCCAAACATCAAACAACCATATAAATTTATTTATTTACATGTCAAAAAAACAAAACAAATAAAATTAGTAAAGCACTTGGCAAAGAGGGAGCTGTAATCATTCACTGAAACTCTCAAATCTCTTTTGGCAAAACAGTCAAGGCTTTATCTCTTCTTGAAACAAGTCTTTGTGACATAAAAATGCACGTGCAAGCAAATATAACAAGCAGAAAGAAGGCTTTCTATAAAATGTAATCCCTGCTTTCCAAAGCAAACCATATGTCATGTTTGTAAAAACTAGCAGCTGTTTTGAAAGAAGAAATACTTTTCCAGTTCCTGTTTTGTTGCGTAACACGTCATTATATTTTTTGCACGTCATAAAATCACCTCAGTGATGAGCCAAAGGAAGTGTTTATCAAGGCTAAGCATGCATTAGGCTTTTCCCTGGCTCAAGAGAGGTGAGTTGGGCTTGTGAACAGTGAACATTCAAAGCTACTTTGATTGGCGAAGTGCTGGCTCCACATTGTTGTCAAAGGGCAAGACAAAAGACAGGATATTGCAATCACATCTGTGGTAGAGTCATGGAGAACAAAGAGGCATCGTTTCGTTTACAGAGTCCTGCACAGGTAGATCCCTGCCACCGCTAGACCTCTCATTATTAAGTGTAAGGATGGCCTCAGAAGAAACACGACTGAGGTAAATAATAGATTTTCTGAAAGAGTCATGGAGTTATGTAGAGATACAGCAAAGAAAGAGGTACCTTGGCCCATGAGTCTACACTGGCCATCAACCAGTCACTTGCACAGATCCCGTTTTAATCTTCCCATATTTTCACCAGCTTCTTCACCAATTCTACCACTCACCTACACACAAGGGGCAGTTTACAGTAGTCAGTTAATGCACATCTTTTGGAAGCAGGCAAAAGCCAGAGCACAAGGAGGACAGCCACACAGTCTGAGGGAGAATGTTCAAACTCCATACTGTCAGAACCTGAGTTCAGGACTGACCGGCATGTCTTGCCCTGAAAGACAGCATCTGTACTATCTATTGTTCAGAATGGATCAGGAAGCTATTGGCGTAACCGCACGAATTAGGGATAACATATAGGTCTACATTTTGTCAGCAATTTGCAGAGATATGTTGGCACTCACTCCTGTACCAGACATGCTGGTCCAATCCTGACCTCAGGTTCTAACTGTAAGGAGTTTGAACGGTCTCCCTCAGACTGTATGGCCCTCCTCTAGGTTCTCCAGTTTCCTTTAAAGATGTGCAGGTTAGTACGTTAATCTCCTCATGCAAATTTCCAGATTTATAGGTCCACTTGGAATTCACAAACTTGTAGACAGCTGCTCGTATAATTTTGCCCACTGCATTCTGATGCCAGACTCTTCGTGGCTTACTCCCCTTAGAGTTTTAATCAGTTTTTAGTATTTTTAGGTAGTTTAATTCTGATGTGTCTTGGAATATTAAACAACACATTGACAAAAACCTATTCACAAAGTACCGACAGAACTGATGGGCAGAAGTTTTTTCAGATATATTATGGATGGGGTTTACTTTGGTCTCCTCCATGGAATGACTTTTTGGTATGGAAGTCCTTATTCATGAACCTTGCCTTTGAAATCTAGCAGAATCGGTGTCAGCTGATACCAGACATCTATTTTTGTGCAATGAGCTATGGCTGCAAAATGAAAAAGGAAGAGGTTAATATGAAAGATGTTTATTTAAAATGAAGTAATGAATGGGAGAGAACACAATACTTGTTCCCCAGACAACTAAATACAGGATCAGTAGGAAAAAGCAACATGCACAAAATGCTGGAGGAACTCAGTAGGTCAGGCAGCATCTATCAAAGATTACAGAATAAAAAGGTGAGGAGGGGGACGAGGATAGCTAGAAACCAGGAGGGTAAGAAAGATAAAGGGCTGGAGAGGAAGGAATATGCTAACAGAGGAGAGTGGACTAAAGGAAAAAGGGAAGGAGGAGGAGACCCGGGGGAGGTGATAAACAGGTGAGAAGAGGTAAGAGGCCAAAATGGGGAATCGGAGAAGTGGAGGATTTTTTTTTACTGTAAGGAGAAAGTGATATTCGTGCCATCAGGTTGGAGGCTACCCAGACAGAAAATAAGGTGTTGCTCCTCCACCTTGAGGGTGGCATCATCATGGCAGGTGAAGAAGCCATGGACCAACATGTCAGAACAGGAATGGGAATTAAACTGTTTGGCCATCAGGAATTTTCACTTTTGTCAGATGGAGCAGAGGTGCTCCATGAAGTGGTCCCACAATTTCCGACTGTTTCTGTTGTAAAAAATTTAAAAAGTTGTGTCAGCAAATTTGCACACTTACACATTGGATCAATGTGGAAAAAAAATGGTGTTTGGGTTAATAACATCCTCAAATGGGTACATTAAGAAAATAAAGGAACTAATCTTTCATAGTGTGTACAGAAATAATCTTGTAACCATTAAGTAAAAGAGGAAGAATCGTTATTGGTTCTGAAAAAAGGAAATGAAGCACAATAGATGAGATTGAAGTATCGGGGAACATTGGTGCACTAGCAATCATAACATAATGTGTAAGATAATGATTGAAAGAAGAGATGGAGACTGAAGTAATAATATGGAAAGAAAATATTTTCAGGTGGGAGGAGTGGAATGAGGAAAGATAAGCCAGAAAAATACACAGACAAGAAAAAGGTTACAAAACAAATAAGTAAAATAAAAATTCCATTAAATAAATCTAGAGGTATATGATTCTGGTTGAACATGAATAGTGGACAAATGCAAACCATTGCAGATACTAAAAATCTGAAATAAACCCAGAAAATGCTGGGACAACATATCAAATCTATGAATGGCCATCAAACCCTTATGCTAACGCTTTCACTCCCCACATACACTGTTGATCTGTTAAGTATTTCTGCATTCTCTGTTTCTTTTATTTCATGCTTCTCAATACCAGCATCATCAACACCCTGCACTGATGTATGGCAGTCAGCTGATGGAATTATTTGCTTTTTGTGCTGAGGAATACTATGGGTGCAAATGCTCCATTTAGCCTGGAAAAGCTTGGGTAGACATCCTAATTCCCTGCACGTTGGGCAACATACTTTTCAATTCAAAATATTTATGATTTTGCCATGAGATTTTCTTCTGCTATTGGTGTGCATGAGGAATGCTAGTGAAAGGACCTTGGGAACAGCAGTGATGTCTGCCATAAGTGATGAAGGCGTGACTTTGATTTAATAAACTATAGTTCAGGGATCCATTAGCTGCAACACAGGAAGGTAACTGTTAATAAAGTGTTACTTTTAAAATGATTCATGAACAATTAACTTGGGAATACCGATTTAAGCAAAATACTTATGAAGCAAATAACTGCAGCTGCTTATATGGACAAAATGTCTTCAAAGGATTCAGGAGAGGAAACAATAGGAGGTCTTATCTGTGGTATGTTTTTTAGCTGTTGCCAAATGTCCTCTGTAAAGGAGAAAAAGCAGAAAGTGAAAATTCTCAATGAACGATGGAGAGTGATCAGCTATGCTGCATGCTATTAAAATCTGCTCCCCAAACTCAAAGTGTATTGTAGTGAACCGTTGTACGATATGTAATACAGCACAGCAATGGAGATATTGCTTGACACTAACAGGGGCAAGTGACCTTCAACATATCAAGGAAGGTAAGATTGATGACGGTGAGGATCACAAGGGAACAGTATAGTTCTGAGATATCCCTAATAAATATCTACTTCCCTGTACAAAACGTCCTCTTTCCCAGTCTTATCCTCATCCCAAGATCAACATTGTTGGTTTAAAGAGCGGGAGCAATGCCACTTTCACTTTGCCTCCGCCCTGGGCCCGTAACACAATATTTCCACTGATCTACAGAAGAGACAACAAAGTGTTCTTGGTATATTTGAAGCTACTATTCACTCAACTCTCCAGCTTATTCAAGACAGAAATAATAGTGGCTAGGTAACATGCACTCAGTGGCCATTTTATTAGGTTCACCTGTACACCGGTTCATTAATACAAAAATCCAATCAGCCAAAGAGGGGGATAGGAAAGGAAGAAATTTATCTCTCAGAATGCAAGCAGCGGCTGATTGTGCAAGGGGCTGCAGCAGGGATTCAGAGAAAGGCCAGTTATGTTACTGGAGAGAGAAAGATTAATTAATACTGCTGGGGCTAAAGTAGTATGATACAAGTAATGATATTGGCGAAGTTAAAACTTTTTTACTTCTGGTTTGCTATCATGGGACAATGTTTCATATATTCATATGCTCTAATAACTCCTATTGCTGTTGTTTAATTTTCCCATTTGGTTAGTATTCATCACTTTGGAAAACAGCTTCCTTCCTGCTATTGATTTATCCCATCAGC